>NC_140943.1:31473170-32073170 GCF_014529385.1 Adiantum capillus-veneris
TTATTTTTTGCTGTTTTCAACTCTCTCTCTCTCTCTCTCTCTCTCTCTCTCTCTCTCTCTCTCTCTCTCTCTCTCTCTCTCTCTCATAACAGGTCTTGAGTTCAACTCCTCGTCGGTTAGACCTTTAAGGTCTCTTGGGATAGTTTCCTACGACGTTAAAACTCTCTTCTCCTCCTCCTCCTCCTCCTCCTCCTCCTCCTCTCTCTCTCTCTCTCTCTCTCTCTCTCTCTCTCTCTCTCTCTCTCTCTCTCTCTCTCTCTCTCTCTCTCTCTCAGACAATCACAGATTGACTTCCGACGCCTAGTACGGCGGAAGAAGAGGGCATTTTTGGCTCGCCTAGAGTAGGATCTATACCAGCTATTCTTGAGTCAGGACTCATGTGAGGCATGGCGGCTCTTTCAGGAGCCCCCCCCCCCCCCCCCCCCCCCCCCCATCACTTCTACAGAGGATTGGGGCCAGTACGCATCATCTCTGTACACAGTTCCTGAGCAGCCCCCCCTTCCCGACAGACCCGATCCATGCCCACACACACGTGCTTTTTTCACCGCGGAGATGGTGAGGAAGGCCATTGACAAGATGAGGACTGGGAGAGCATACGATCATGATGGTTTAGCGGCGAGCATTTCACGCATGCCAGAGATCTACTAGCAGAGCTTCTAGCAGTGATGTTTAACCGTGCCATGTGTGAGGGCTTGCCTGATACTTGGAGCCTATCTACTATTGTACCTATCTTCAGGTCGGGAGACCCTATGGAGCCTGGGAATTATCGCACTATCATGATTGGACACACATTGGCATGGTTGTACGCATCTATCCTTGAGCAGCAGCTGAGTAGATGGGCAGAGAGGGAGGGGATACGCGCAGCTGGGCAGGCAGGGTTCAGGAGGGGTTTTTCTACTCTTGACCATATCCTGACACTCAGAGCCATCATTGAGGAGGGTAGATCGTGTGGGAGACAGATCTATTGTAGCTTTGTGGATTTCCGCAAAGCATTTGACACAGTGCCCAGAGCTAGATTGATGCGCAGATTACAGCAGATGGGAGTACCCACAGAGCTCATTTGGGGGGTCATGGCATTATACAGGTCAGTAGTGGGGCAGGTACGCACCTCAGAGGGTCTATCCACACCGATTCACTCCACTATTGGGGTGAAGCAGGGCTGCCCGCTCTCTCCTACTCTATTTGGTATGTATGTGGATGAGGTTTCTGACTACATTGAGAGAGATGGTGATAGAGGTGCACAACTGGCAGGGACATGGATTCCATTATTGTTATATGCTGATGATATTGTGTTGATCTCCGACTCTCCGGAGGGGATGCAATGTCACTTGGATGCTTTGAATAGGTTTGCTCAGGAAAGTCGTTTGTCTGTCAACCTTGGTAAAACCAAGGTCATGGTATTTAATACCACCCCACAGTGGATCAGGAGGTCAGGGCCAGCATTCACATACGGCCAGGAGACAGTGTAGTATACAGATATGTACACTTACCTCGGAGTGGTTTTTAGTGGGCCAGCATTTTCATTGAGGAGGGCAGCAGAGACTAGACTGACCAGAGCCCATGCAGCATTGGGTAGATTGGAAAGGATGTGTTCACAGGTTCAGTTTCAGGAGCCTCGGACGAGGCTCTGGCTCTTTGACACTCTGGTGGCTTCTGCATTGCTTTATGGAGCTGAGATTTGGGGACCTTCATTGGATCATCACGGGAGGACAGGCCGCAGTGATGGATGGGGGGACCTGGTCTCTATGATCTCGCGGCTCATTAGAGCCAAGGCTTCAGTACCACGTGCTATTGTCCGAGCAGAGCTAGCTGCCCCCCCACTAGTGGTTGAGGCGCTCACCAGATATGTCTCCTTCATACACCGCATGTGGGAACTTCCCAGAGACAGATATGCCCGCCTTGCACTTGAGTCCTCTCGACAGTTAGCCATGTAGGGAGATACAGCATGCTGGTATGGGGAGATGACATCATGGTTTCAGGCGCATGGGTTCAGCATAGACAGATTGCCTCCCTTCCAATACTCACTGGATGCACCCTCTCTGACTCTTACACAGTTCGAGATCACCAGGCTCATCTGCCAGGACTTGACTCAACTAGACACCAGGAGGACATGGATACAGCCAGCACAGGAGCTGGGCACGAAGATGGCTTTCTACAGAGAGCATCTCCTCCAGCTTACGGTTGATGGTTTTGTGACGAGGCCCAGATACATGGAAACCCACTCGTCTCATGGGATACGATGTGCTATCGGCCAGATACGCACATCTTCACACCAACTGCGGATCGAGACTGGGAGATACAGCGGAGTACCAGCAGAGGCCAGGACATGCCCCCCTGTGTGACATCGAGCCTGAGACAGAGTTGCACTACACATGCCACTGCCCCGTCTACTACGAGATACGAGGCCGCTTCCATTGCTTGTTCAGAGAGGGCTTTGGACCATTCTCCAGAGTCATGCAATACGAGGATCAGAGATGCTTGGGTTTGTTTTTGCTCGAGCTACGCAGACACAAAGAGAGCCTGATGAGAGGAGAGGCTAGCCAGTCTCAGAGACAGATCACAGATTTCTTTAGAGCTGCCACTGGACACCCGGAGGAGTTACTACCACAGCAAAGCTCGTCGCCTCACACCAGAGGCACACTGATCGACCGAGCGACTGAGCTGGGGAGATCCAGACGCCCACGACTGCGGAGGACTACACAGCATCGACGGAGGCTGCATCAGAGGATTCGGATCACTTTGGCTCGACATGCACGACTCTCGGTCAAACTACTGACCATGGAGGAGATTGATGAGATCCGCCAGCGACCGATGCTGGATCTCTTGTGATATAGCTATCCCAGCTAGCTGCTTAGTTCACACCTAGCAATTTAGGATTCCATAGTATTTTATTTTGTCATTTGTCATTTCATTTTTGTCCTCTTGTTACTCTGACTTTGTATCAGATCCACCACATTGTAACTTTCTGGTCTCATAGGTCACTTTGGCCTTTTGAAGACGTTAATATAACATTTCATTTCTCTCTCTAGCGAAAATAGAGACCATATCATTAGTAGAGGCATACTGAGTGATTGAGCAACCGAAATTGGGAGATCTAGGAGACAAGGATGAGAAGCGACTTTTCCACACTAAAGAGACTACAACAGCAGATCAGACTTATCTTGGCGAGACATGGGAGCAGTCCTATGCAGACCCTTTTGTACACACACTTTTACTGTTTCACACAAACTTTGTATGAGATCCACCAGGATTGTATCAATTTGGTCTCATAGGTCATTTTGGCCTTTTGAAGACATTAATGTAACATTTCATTTCTCTCTGTGGGAAAGGAAAAAGTCTTTCCCGCTCACACCAATGGCTAGCAAAGCGAAATTCGCACTCACAAACAAGCTCGATGCGATTGTAGGGAGATTGTAGGGAGGAAGCTCGATGCGAAGAACGGATTGGTCGAAGCTGCCACGAATCACCTCAAGCAAGAGGTGAGAGAGGAGGCCGAGAGGTGAGAGAGGAGGCCGAGAAGTGGATTAAAGTGGCTAAGAAAGAGAAGACCAAGGAGCCTATGTTGTTACAAGCTTGGACACTCCGAGAGAGAGAGAGAGAGAGAGAGAGAGAGAGAGAGAGAGAGAGAAATGAAATGAAATAAAATGACGTCTTCAAAAGGCCAAAATGACCTATGAAAGCAATCTGTTACAAAATGGTGAATCTAATACCATGTCTGGGTACAAAAGAACTAGATACTACTACTAGAATCCATCCTCATCTGCACTCTGGATATCTAGAGAGTATGGCTCGAGTCCTCTGCTGTAATCTCCGTCGATGCTGTGTAGCCTCTCTCCTCAATCGTGGCCGTCTAGATCTCCGTAGCTACAATGCTCGGTCGATGAGAGTGCTAGTAGTGGCCGAATGAGTGTGGGCCGAGCTCTGCAGTGATGACTGCTCCTCTGGCTGTCCCATATCTAGTTAAAAGAAATTTGTAATCTGTCTTTGGGACTGTCTCTCTCTATCTCTCCCCAATAAAGTGTCTCTATATCTATGTAACTCAAGTAGATATAGCCCAAGACATCTCTGATCCTCATAACTCATGACCCTAGAGAAAGGACCGAAACCCTCCCTGAATAAGCAATGGAAACGGCCCCGTATCTCATAGTACACTGTGCAATGACATATGTAATGTAGCTCTGTCTCTGGCTCTAACTAGCATAAGCGACATATCCTGCTGTCTGCTGGTATCCCTCTAAATCTACCACTCTCAATCTCCAGTTGATGTGAGGATGTGCATATCTGACCAATGGCACACCGCAAACCATGAGACATATGTGTGTCCATGTAGCTGGGTCGAATCACAAACCCATCTCCTGTGAGGCGGAGAAGATGCTCTCTATAGAAAGCCATCTTCGTGCCCAACTCCTGTGGCGGCTCTATCCATGTCCTCCTGGTATCCAGCTGGATCAAGTCTTGACGAATGAGTCTAGTAATCTCCACCCGTGTAAGAGACATCGAGGGTGCCTAAAGAGAGTATTGGAAAGGGGGCAGCTTGTCCATGGTGAAACCATGCGTCTGAAACCATGATGTCATCTGTGCATACCAGCATGAAGTGTCCCCCTGAAGAGCTAACTGTCTGAAGACTCAGGGGCCAATCTAGCATATCTGTCTCTAGTAGGGGCAGCTAGCTTTGCTCGAATGATAGCGTGGGGTACAGAGGCCTTGGCTTTGATCAATCGAGAGATCATAGATACCGAGGGCCTCTCCATACATCTCCAACCATCCTGGCCTACAGAAGGTCCCCATGTTTGCACTCCATACAACATAGCCGAGGCTACTAAGGTATCAAAGAGCCATAACTTTGTCCGAGGTTCCTGGAACTGAACCTACGAAGACATCCTCTCCAAGCCTCCCAAGGCCGCAAAAGCTCTAGTCAGTCTAGTCTCTACTGCTCTCCCCAAAGAAAACCTCGGCCCACTGAAGACAACCCCAAGGTAAGTGTACGCATCTGTATACTCTACAATCTCTTGACCATATGTGAAAGTCGGTGTTGATCTCCTGATCCACTGTGGTGTGGTGTTAAACACCATAACCTTGGTTTTACCAAGGTTTATAGACAATCCACTATCCTCTGCAAATTTGTGTAATGCATCCAACTGCCACTGCATACCCTCTGGTGAGTCAGAGATCAACACAATATCATCAGCATATAACAACAATGGGATCCACGGCCCTGCCAGCTGGGCACCTCTATCACCCTCTCTATCAATGTAATTAGACACCTCATCAACATACACACCAAATAGAGTAGGAGACAATGGGCAACCCTGTTTCACCCCAATGGTGGAGTGAACTAAATTAGATATCCCCTCCGGAGTGTGTACATGTCCCATCACTGATCTGTATAGAGCCATAATCCCCCAAATCAACACTATGGGCACCCCATCTCCTGCAGTCTGCGCATGAATCGAGCTCTCGGTACCATGTCAAATGCTTTGCGGAAATCCACAAAGCTACAATAAATCCGTCTCCCATGTGACCTGCCCTCCTCAATGATGGCTCTGAGTGTCAGAATATGATCAAGAATGGAGAAACCCCTCTTGAAACCGGCCTGGCCCTTTGCTCGTACACTCTCACTATCTGCCCAATTACTCAACTGCTGCTCAAGAATGGATGCATAAAACCGTGCCAATGTGTGCCCAACCACAATAGTGCAGTAATTTCCAGGCTCTGTAGGATCACCTGCTTTGAAGATAGGCACAATAGTAGACAATCTCCAAGTCTCAGGTAACCCCTCATACATGGCACGATTGAACAACACTGCAAGAACCTCTACCAACATACCTCTAGCATGTGTAAAGTGCTCTGCTACTAGACCATCATGATCATATGCCCTGCTGGTCCTCATCCTGCCAATGGTCTCTTTACCATCTCAGTGGTAAAGAAGGTGCTGGTAGGAGGGCATGGCTCTGTAGGATCTGGAAGGGGGTCCTGTCCAGGAGCCGTATATAACAATGAGGCATACTGGCCCCACACATTAGGAGAAGTAATCACTGGGGGAGGGGAGTGCTCATGAAAGAATCGCCATGCCTCTCCTGAGTCTCTACTCAAGAACAACTGATACAAGTCTCGCTCCATTTGGGCCAAGTAAGCTCGTTTCTTCCGTCGCACAAGGCGTCGAGAAGCAATCCGAGATTGTATGTAAGTGATGACTCCTAAAAGAAGATCCCTTTGAAGCTGGGCTCTCATCTCTCTGCACTCCTCATCATACCAACTATTATGGAGCATGCTCCCAGAATATTGCCTCCAACCCGGCTGAGTGTGTGGGTATGCCTCTGATGTTGCACCATGCAGTGTCTCAGTCAGTAAAGTGGTGCACTCCTCCACTGAGAGGCCAGGACCAACTGTGCATAGACGGCTATAGATCTCCTCTGTATAAACAGAGTCAGTCTCTGGTATAAATGTATAATGGATATGTGACCTACCTCCTGATGTCTGGGCTGTACTATACTGAAATGAAATAGAAAATGTCAAAAGTGCATAATCCACTGCTACGCCCACTGGTCTGGCTCCCACTATGAAATCCTGAATACAAGGAATAAAGCTCGGCTGTGCCATAACATAGTCCATTGTATTGGCCCCGTGTGTGTGTGGAAAGCATGTGAAACCAGCTGCTCCAAGAAATCTGTCACAAGACGGTCACCACGTGCCAATAGAAAAGAACAGACTGAACATACTTTTAGCACTTCAATAACAACTGAACTGAAATAGAGAGAGCACATGCGACACGGAGTGGCGGAATTCCACCCCAGAGAGTATTGGCCCCAAACCTTGGCGCCCCTTTCGGTATTTCTTTATATTGCATCAACACAGTACAAGCCGGTATTCCTTTCTCCGCACCTTCTCCAAGAAGCATGCCAGAGAATGAGCCCTAACCTCATATTTAAAGGCCCTTGGCCTAAAAAAGCAATTACAGTGAAAAGCCTTCAAACTCAAAAGCATCTGGTCCAAAAGCACAACCAAAAAGCTGCCAACGTAAATCACGGAAATCTGTACAGCTGTCATGTCATCAACCAGCGCAAAACGCGGAAATCCGTACAACCTGCCACGTCATCATGCCAACGCAATTTTCAGAAATCTGCCACGTCATCAGTTTTTGCGTGTCCGGATCCTGCTTTATTTTCTTCCTTTATGTCACTTGGGGCCCCATCGAACGGGGTCCCCATAAGTTGGTAGGACTTCTTCTGTTACTTGTTCTTCTTAGGGTTTAGGCCCCTCGGCTGGCTTCTGTAAGTTGACTCCATTCTTTAGGCTTTGACACGTCAACAGTTTGATACATCTCCCCTTCTTAAAAGAGAGTAATCGTCTGTGATTACAACATATCTGCAAAACAATTCAAGTTAGCTCAAAAAAATTCCGAGGGACAATCAGTTTGCTCTTTTTATTAAGGAGTTAGCTTCTCCTTTCTACTCTTTTGATCAATGAGTTAGCTTCTCCTTTCGGCTGTTTTGATCAAGGAGTTAGCTTCTCCTTTCTGCTCTTTTGATCAAGGAGTTAGCTTCTCCTTTTGGCTGTTTTGATCAAGGAGTTAGCTTCTCCTTTCTTCCAGATCGGAACTCTTGATGTTCCGGCGTAGTAAAATTAGCCATCACACCCAGACCGTACTAATCTTCCGCGAGTGTCTTGATGCACTAAAAAAAAAAATTACATACCCACACAATCTCATCCAATTAGGAATATTCAATAATTGGCACATCACAATGCAACACAAATGCTTACATATGCATGTTACAAGACACAACAAAGAGCGCCGTTGAGCACTCCCTCAAGACAACTGGTCTGCGGTATGAAGCTACTCAACGACTACCTCATCACTCCCCCCGCAAATAACCTAAAAAGGTCCGGGCCATGAGCTCAAAGGATTGTACAACCAAATGCTTCCCAGACCGCAGTCTGCGTCGTTTG
Organism: Adiantum capillus-veneris; assembly: GCF_014529385.1. Lineage (NCBI taxonomy): Eukaryota > Viridiplantae > Streptophyta > Polypodiopsida > Polypodiales > Pteridaceae > Adiantum > Adiantum capillus-veneris. Next base: position 31,481,118 of record NC_140943.1, read on the forward strand.
GAGATTCAAGCATACAACCAAGCGCTCCCCAGGCATCGGCCTGCGTCGTTCGGAGGTTTGCTAGCATACAACGGAATGCTCCCCAGGCATCGGCCTGCATCTTTCCGAGGTTTTCAAACATACAACGAAAAGCTCCCCACGCATCGGCCTGCGTCGTTCCGAGGTTCAAACAATACCAAAACAATATTTCTCACTTCTCCACCCGGGAGTAAAATCACCAATCATTGAAACCAGTATCAAACCAGAGTCAAACAATTCAAATCAACACTAAAACAGGTTCAAAACAGATGCCATCCATTTCAAACAAATTCCAAACACCATCACCAAACAAGATCAAACAGAACTCAAACTTAAAAAGCAATCTCGACATCAGCCGAGCTCGAAAAGTCGACCGACTTTCCATCTTGAAACTTGCGCCAAAAATTAGGATTAAGTTCCTTCCATGAGGTCATAGCCGAGCACAGCATGGTCTATCGGCTCTTGGACAGACAGTGTTTCTTTCGCGGCGATGGTAGTCCCAAGTGATAGCAATCACACCGAACCTCCAAGGTCATCTGCTCGTGAAGAGACATCTACTGAGAGATGTCCAGAAATTTCAAGTTATAATCTGTTAGGGTTTCCATGGCAAGCATTTCAAGATACCCCACTCTGCCAGAAGTTGCACTCTGAAGGAAGATGTCAGAAACCATATAACTTCGGACAAATTTTTTTTCTTGAAAGCTTGCCAAGTACTTGGAGTGTGCGGCTTGGTAGCTATAGACATCAACATCTGCATGGCACTGCTTTTGAGAAAAACAGTGACTCGAAACAAATATCGGTTCCTTCTTTGCAAGTGATCTTAATGGCTTATACCCTGTAAGACATGAGCGGTGAAGACGGGAGCGCGCCAAATGCATGATGAAGTAAGGGTGGAAGTGGCTAATAAGTCCGGGTTGGAGGGCGAAGATACCTCAAATCAAATTCCATCAATAGCTCTGTCTGCTCTTTTGTAGGACCGGTATGCTTTCAGAAAAGCAAACGCCTGATGCTCTGATACCGCTGTCACAAGACAGTCACCACGTGCCAATAGAAAAGAACAGACTTTTAGCACTTCAATAACAACTGAACTGAAATAGAGAGAGAGCACATGCGACACGGAGTGGCGGAATTCCACCCCAGAGAGTATTGGCCCCAAACATTGGCGCCTCTTTCGGTATTTCTTTATATTGCATCAACACAGTACAAGCCGGTACTCCATTCTCTGCACCTTCTCCAGGAAGCATGCCAGAGAATGAGCCCTAACCTCATATTAAAAGGCCCTTGGCCTAAAAAGCAATTACAGTGAAAAGCCTTCAAACTCAAAAGCATCAAAAGCAAAGCCAAAAAGCTGCCAACGTAAATCACGGAAATCCGTACAACCTGCCACGTCATCAGCCAGTGCAAAATGCCACGTCATCAGTTTTTGCGTGTGTCCAGATCCTGCTTTTTTTTCTTCCTTTATGTCACTTGGGGCCCCATCGAACGGGGTCTCCATAAGTTGGTAGGACTTCTTCTGTTACTTGTTCTTCTTAGGATTTAGGCCCCTCGGCCGTCTTCTTTAACTTGACTCCATTCTTTAGGCTTTGACACGTCAGCAGTTTGTTACAAAATCGTTGTAAGCCATTAAGTATGGCTAACCCATGTGCAGTTGTCATCTCCGTGAGGTATCTCCCATACTCCGTCTGCTCTCTGATATGTGAGCATCTGTCAAGCCCCAACTCACCCATATCCAGCTCTCTAAGCATCTCATCCAAAGTGTCGTAGAAGATTGTCTGAGAGTTGCCCGTTCGGGCATTGAAGTCCCCTAGGAGGATGATATCACCATCCCTAGAAAACTCCCATATATCATCATCTAGTATAGAGAAAGGCGACTGTCCTCTAGATGCAGCATATACTGACGTACTGAGGGGGAAGTAACATATGGCAATGTATAGAAATCGGTATGTGTCAGCTCTCAGCCTCACGCACATGTATCCAGCATGATCATCTCTCTGTACAATATGTAGTAGTGGCTGTAACTCCTCCCTAAATAGCACTGCTACTCCTCCTGAGAGAGAGAGAGAGAGAGAGAGAGAGAGAGAGAGAGAGACGGCACGACGGAATTCCACGCAGAAGCACTCGCCCCTTTTGGTATTTCTTTATTATTGCTCACGGTAAAGTAAAACTCCCAAGGGTCTTCTGCTCTTAAACCCTTCGTCCAGATGCTCTGCAGAGTGAGAGGCCAAGGGCTCTTTTAGACTTACATGGGATGCCTAAAAGCAGAGCCCTGGAAATCTTTAGTTCTAAAAACACTTTAACCCAAAAGTATCTACTCTCAAAAGCTAGCGCTGAAGACTTCCAAAAGCAGCCTATGTAATTTGCGGAAATCTGTACAGCCTGCCACGTGGCACCAACAACGCAAAATGCGAAAATCCGTACGGTCTGCCACTTTAGCATGTTAGTGCGATTTACAGAAATCTCTTTCAGAGTTCGTTCATAAGTTCTTTTAGTTGGTCGGTTCAGTATCTCTTGTCCACTCGGTCATTACTCTTCTAGTTGGGCATGCCACATCCTCACTTTGTGACATATGCCCACCCCATAAACCTTTAACATGACATTGGAAGAAGAATGAAGGAGGAGGACACAATCCATGCATGTACTGTCACAAATTGATGACGTGGCATGCCAAAAGATAATAGACCTAGAGTAATAAGTTGAGTTGTTCCAACTTATAGGGTCCCGTCCCCGATGCGGGCGTAGGGACATTAAAAAGTAGAGAGAAGCACTTGACTTGGGGTGCCCAAGTGTGTTACATGTACGCATATCCGGTATTAAAGACCGTGATAATGTGGATGAGGAAGTTAAGGAGCTTATGACGTGACACATTTTAACGTCAAGACAGCGTAGTGCTGGTCAATCTTCAATGACACCTCTATAGAAATCTTGAAAGAGCTTGATACTGTAACAAACTTGGACACTCCAAGTCAAGAATCTACCGTGACAGCACAAATAAACACTTCAAAACAATTTACAGTTCACAATTGATTCGACACTGGCCCGACGGAGTTTCATGCCTAGAGATATTGGCCCGAAAGTCTGGCGTCCCTTTCGGTATTTCTTTTTGTATTAATCTGTGTTCAAGGTACAAGAGTGCAGGCAAGCGCTCACACTCAGACTCTGCGTCCAGATGCTCTGAGTTATGAGAGGCCTACCTGCTTATTTAAAGATTACAAGGGATGCCAAAAGCAGAGCCCCAAAAGCTGGTAAACTCAAAAGCTTGGGTATTTTTTAAAAGCCCTCATAGGTTTGGGCCGGGAGATATAGAGGCCTTTTACAACCAAATGCCCCCCAAACCGTAGCCTGCGTCGTTTGGAGGTGCTGAGAGTAACCACTGCTCAGACTTCTTAATACTCCTTCCGCATAACCATCCAGGTCCGGGCCGGGAGTCACAACAACAATACTCCCCCCGTAAATAACCACAAGGGTCCGGGCCATGAGTTTAAAAAAACAGCACTTTTCAATCATTCAATACTCCCCCCGCAAATAACCACAAGGGTCCGGGCCATGAGTATGAACAAGCATTCTCAAACATAATTTCTCACTACTCTACCCGGGAGTAAAATCACCAATCATTGAAACCAGTATTAAAACCAGAGTCAAACAATTCAAATCGGCACCAAGACAGGTTCAAAACAGATACCATCCATTTCAAACAAATTCCAAACAGGATCACTAAACAAGTTCTCAAACAGATTTCAAACTTAAAAAGCAATCTCGACATCAATCGAGCTCGAAAAGTCGACAAACTTTCCATCCTAAAACCTGCACCAAAACTTAAGGTTAGATTCCTTCCATAAGGTTGTAGCCGAGCACAACATGGTCCATCAGCTCTTGGACAGACAGTGTTCGTCTGGCGGCGATGGTAGTCCCAAGACATAACAATCCACCGAACCTCCAAGGTTATCAATTCAAGAAGAGACATCTACTGAGAGATGTCGAGAAATTTCATGTTATAATCTGCTAGGATTTCCATGGCAAGCGTTTCAAGATACCCCACTCTGCCAGAAGTTGCACTTCGAAGATGTCAGAAACCATATAACTTCGGGCAAAAATTTTCTTGAAAGCTTGCCAAGTACTTGGAGTATGCTGCTTGGTAGCTATCAACATCTGCATGCCACTGCCTCTAAGAAAAACAGCAGCTTGAAACAAATCTTGGATCCTTCTTTGCAAGTGATCTTTTTGGCTTTTTCCCTGTAAGACATGAGCGGTGAAGACGGGAGCGCGCCCGATGCGCGATGAAGTAAGGGTGGGAGTGGCTAATAAGTCCGGGGTCGGAGCGCGAACCTAAAATTTGCAATGAACTTTTGAAAGCAATCTTGCTCTGTCAGCACGAACCCAAAATTTCCAATGAGCTTTAGAAAGCAATCTTGCTCTGTCTGCTCCTTGGTAGGACCTGTATGCTTTCAGAAAAGCACACGCCTGATGCTCTGATACCACTGTCACAAGACGGGCACCACGTGCCAATAGAAAAGAACAGACTGAACAAACTTTTAGCACTTCATTAACAACTGAACTGAAAAAAGAGAGAGAGAGAGAGACAACACGCGACACGGAGTGGCGAAATTCCACCCCAGAGAGTATTGGCCCCAAACCTTGACGCCCCTTTCGGGATTTCTTTACATTGCATCAACTTAGTACAAGCCGGTACTCCAGACTCTGCACCTTCTCCAGGAAGCATGCCAGAGAATTAGGCCCCAAAAGCAGTTTATAGTAAAAAGCCTTCAAACTCAAAAGCATCTGGTCCAAAAGCAAAGCCAAAAAGCTGCCAGCGTAAATCACGGAAATCCATACAACCTGCCACGTCATCAGCCAACGCAAAGCGCGGAAATCCGTACAACTTGCCACGTCATCATGCCAACGCAATTTTTGAAAATCTCCCACGTCATCAGTTTTTTTGTGTGTGCAGGTCCTGCTTTATTATAATCCTTTGTCACTTGGGGCCCCATCAAACGGGGTCCCCATAAGTCGGTAGGACTTCTTCTTCTGTTACTTGTTCTTCTTAGGGTTTAGGCCCCTCGGCCGGTAGCTCCGTTCTTCAGTAGGTCGACATGTCAGCAGTTTGTTACAGTGGCCCACACCTCTCGAGCCAGCAGTGCCCAGATGGATGGGAGCCTTCACACGACTGGAGGTTCTCATCTCAGTTCGGGCTTGCTCAGAGACTGTACCCTCCCTGTTTTTCGAGTTACAAGGTGGGGGACGCTTACAGCGAGTTGCAGTAGAGGCCCCGCAGGTGGCAGTGTTGTTTTCAGAGGATCCGAGTGGTTGGAATCAATGGGAGGACTTGTGTCATCGATCCTGACCCAGCAGCTCTTGAGACTCGACACTGGAGACTGTGGGCTTGGGAGAGCTGTTCATTGGCACGAGTACAGTGGGATCCCTGAGAGTGGCTTTGGAGGGACCCTTTCTCTTCTGCAGACTACCCAGGTGTCCCCTTCTTTCAGTACACTGTTCGACTGGGACGTCACATATTGGCAGCACAGAGAGAGGCTCGCCCTGCTGCTGCAGCACCTCATTGGCAGGAGGAGGGTCTCACAACTGAGTTCTTGGTAGCTTTTTGGGAGAGGTTGTGGGACTCCAAACAGCCGAGGCGAGTCACTTTGTTCAGTGGTTGGTCGCACACAGAGCTACACCAGTTGGAAGCTGGCTTGTACATAGTGGTCTCTCGGCCACATGTGCAGCTTGTGACCATCTTGTGGAGAGTCAGCGTCACTGTCTTTGGGACTGTCCTTTGGCACAGCAGGTGTGGCTCCGTGTTTTTCAGCTGATGCCTGCTCTTTCCACGGCTCGGCAGTACACTTGGGGGCAGCTGCTTGGTCCACTCTCACGGGCCCGGCACTTCAGTTGGAGCTATCTTCCACCAGCAGGATGATAGTGATGCAGGGGAGGCGACCTACACTCTAGCCTGCCACAAAGCTTACTCCACAGGAGTGGTGCAGTGAGAGAGAGGAGTGCTGGGAGCTCATCAGTGGCCTGACACTCTGGTTCATCTGGCGGGCCCGCTGCTTCTACATCTTTGAGGCTCGCCCTGTACCACCAGCAGAGACTGTTCGGGATCTTTGGCTTGAGCTGATTCACACTCTCAGAGGACAGCTCGAGAGACTCCAGGGCAGCTCCGATCGCATGCGGGAGCGCAGAGGCTTTCCTTCGACTTTGGCGTCCTGGGCCTTTTTTCACCATGGTCCAGGGTTTACTCAGATGGCACTACCGTCCACCTGTGTGGCTTTTCCCTCCTCCCATTTCTTGATTTAGCCTCATTGTACATATGCTGCTTTTTCATTGGGAGAGTCTCCCCAACATGGTTGTTGTAGCCCTCTCTTGAAGAGTTGGTTGTAGCCCTATGGGCAGTTTCATTAACTAATAGAAGGATCTTTTTCTCGGAAAAAAAAAAAATCAAAACAGATACCGTCCATTTCAAACAGGATCGCCAAAAAAGTTCTCAAACAGAACTCAAACTTAAAAAGCAATCTCGACATCAATCGAGCTTGATAAGTAAACTGACTTTCCATTCTAAAACTTGCACCAAAAATTAGGGTTAGTTTCTTTCGATAAGGTCGTCGCCGAACAGCGTATGGTCCATCAGCTCTTGGGCAGGCAGTGGTCCTCTGGCGCAATGGTAGTCCCAAGACATAGCAATCACACTGGACCTCCAATCACACTCGACCTCCAAGGTTATCATCAAAAGACATCTGCTAAGAGACGTCTAAAGGCTGCAAGTTGTAATGTTCTAGGGTTTCCATGGCAAGCATTTCAGGATACCCGACTCTGCCAGAAGTTGCACTCCAAAGGAAGATGTCAAAAACCATATAACTGCGGGCAAAAAAATTCTTGAAAGCTTGCCAAGCCCTTGGAGTGTGCGGCTTGGTAGCTATAGACTTCCACCACTGCATGACACTGCCTCTGAGAAAAACAGCAGCTCGAAACAAATCTTGGATCCTTCTCTTGCAAGTGATCTTTTATGCCCTGTAATACATGAGTGGTGAAGACGGGAGCGCGCCCGATGCGCGATGATGTAAGGGTGGTTGTGGCTAATCAAGAGCAAGCGATGTTAGAGAGCAACAAAGGGCTTGAAGGCCTTCTAAAGACATGACGACAAAGGTCAGCACCATTGAGGGACCAAAGGCATCTTAGATTGGAGCTGATTAAGAGCAGGAGGCAAGTGCGATGGGAGGAGGCAAGGTTTGCTTGATTCAATAGCGCCAACTAAAGGATGCTCCACGTAGACTCAAGGCTATCGCTGGTCAATGAGTGCAAGCTACATTCTTGAGAAACCTTCTTTGCTCAAGGCTAAGCCATCACCTACAACAACCTTGTTTGCGTTCACGTGAAGATCATAAGGTCTTGAAATTGGAATCGATCAACCCTTCAAGAGAACTTGCACTACCCCCATTTGATTTCACCAAAACGCGTAGCAGATCCCAAAAGCTAGACTGCTGACGTGGCAGAACTGTACGGATTTTCGCTTTTCACGCTGCGGTGCTGAAGTGGCAGGACTGTACGGATTTCCGTAAATTACGCTCGCAGCTTTTTGGCATTGCTTTTGGACTAGAAGCTTTTGAGTTTTGAAGGATTTTCACTGTAACTGCTTTTCAAGCCAAGGGCCTTTAAATATGAGGTTAGGGCTCATTCTCTAGCATGCTTCCTGGAGAAGGTGTAGAATTTGGAGTACCGGCTTGTACTGTGTTGATGCAATATACAGAAATACCGAAAGGGGCCCCAAGGTTTGGGACCAATACTCTCTAGGTTAGAATTCCGCCACTTCGTGTCGAGTGTGCTCTCTCTCTCTTTCCGTTTCAGTTGTTATTGAACTGCTAAAAGTCTGTTCAGTCTGTTCTTTCCACGTGCCCGTCTTGTGACAGTGGTAACTATCACAAGACGGGCACCACGTGCCAACAAAAAAGAACATACTGAACAGACTTTTAGCACTTCAATAACAACTGAAACGGAAAGAGAGAGAGAGAGAGAGAGCACACGCGACACGGAGTGGCGGAATTCCTCCCCAGAGTGTATTGGCCCCAAACCTTGGGGCCCCTTTCGATATTTCTTTATATTGCATCAACAAAGTACAAGCCAATACTCCATCCTCTGCACTTCGGCCATAAGCATGCCAAAGAATGAGCCCATGGCCTCATATTTAAAGGTCCTTGGTCCAAAAGCAGTTTACATGAAAAGCCTTAAACTCAAAAGCATTTGGTACAAAAGCATCTTGTCCAAAAGCTGCCAGTGCAAATTACAAAAATCCATACAGTGCCACGTCAGCACCTGTCCAAGTAAATCACGAAAATCCGTACAATCTGCCACGTCAACAATCAGCGTGAAACGTGGAATTCGGTACAGTCTGCCACGTCAGCAGTCAGCGTGAAATCCGGAGTTCCGTAGAGTTTTCCATGTCTTCTTCTATTACTGCTTGTGCTTCTTAGGGTTTAGGCCCCTCGGCCGATGATCTGCATAGTGGCTCCGTTCTTCAGTGGCTTGACACGTCAGCAGTTTGTGACATAGTCGTTGAGTAGCTTCATATCGCAGACCGTCTGTCTCGAGGGAGTGCTTAGCGGTGATGTTCGTTGTGTCTTGTAACATACATATGTGAGCATTTGTGTTGCATCGTGATGTGCCAACCACTGAATATTCCTTATTGGATGAGATACTTATGGGAAGTCAACGACCCAAGATATCAAGAGTTCCGACCTGGAATGAGACTCCTTATTGGATGAGATTTTTCTGCGAGGCCAACAACCCAGGAAATCAAGAGCTCCAATTGGGAATGAGAAAATTGATTGTCTCTCGGATTGTCTCTTGGAATGACCCTCGGAATTTTTTGAGCTAATTTGTTAGGTGCAGCGGAATGAATGTTGTATTTTCTCAAGATTAGTGATCTTTATTGCTCAAGGTTCCTTTTAGTTCTTTAGGGAAAGAGAGAGCTTTCCCTCTTGTAGAGTGTTGTGGTCACGAACAAAGTGAGTGGATTGTGCGTGCAAGTGAATGAGACTGCGAGAAGGAGAGAGAAGAGATACGACACCCGAGAGGTTGTAAAACCCTGCTCCGAAGGCCCCACTCTCGTCGGCGAGAGTGGTCTATTCTTTGATTGCACAAAGGTGTACAATGCGTATACAATGGACTATGCAACTTGGTCTATGCCGATGACGACAACGGTGACGACGACGACGATGACGATGGCTGAAATCTGAGATCTTCTAATCGCTGAATTTCGGGACTGTTTCGGTGGCTGAAAATGACTGTTTTGGCTGCGTTTTCTTGGCTGAAAAATGAGGTTTCTTAGGGCTGAAAAACTGATGGTCTTTACGGGCTGAATCTGCTACACTTTAGGTGAATAATGCCGGTCTTAATTTGCTGCTGAAATCCAAAAACGCCAGGGGCTGAAATTGGTCCTTCTGTCGCCGGGGTTCTGCAAATGCAAAACGCTAGGCTGATCTGCTGTGTCGTGATGACGCCGGGGCTGATCTGCTGTGCACAAATCACCAAGGCTGATCTGATGCAAAAACGCTAGGTCTTCTATGGAGAAAACGCCAGAGTAGTCGCGGGGGTTGGTCTTGCTCAGAAGTTGCCTGTTGAGCAAGGTGCTCCTGCTGCCTCTTCTGCCAGAAAGTGTGAACTTTGGTTTGCTTATATATTAACTTAGCAAAATTGCCCTATCTACTTTTGTTGGAAGGTCACTTAAAAATAATAAGTGAAAATCCCAATAAATAGGAAAATAGGCTAAATGTACTGGAATTCCCCTAACTAATGCTAATGGATTCTGATGGGAATTCCGATGATCATGTTGTGTGCAACCGGAGGATATGCATCTATGCTAAGTGACTGGGCATGCACGGTCTACGAATAGACTCACAAAAGTGCCAGATCACTGCTAATCTAAACTAATCGGACTGATTGAACCCTGCTGTGGTGTAGCTTGTCCACGGACACATAGGGTTGGGATGTGTCATGTGACAAATTTGAGTTGTTTTGTAAATATGTTGTAATCGCGGACGATTACTTTCTCTCAAGCAGGGGGGGTGTCACAAACTGCTGACGTGTCAAGCCACTGAAGAACGGAGCCAACCTACAGATCCGGGCCGAGGGGCCTAAACCCTAGAAGAAGCAGCAGAAGAAGTAAAATCAATAGAAGAAGAATTGCGTAAAGATTGATGACGTGGTAGAGCTATACGGAATCCCTCATTTTATGCTGACAAGCTGTCGTGGCAGCTGTACGAATGCCCGGATTTTGCGCTGACAGGTGTTGATGTGGCAATGTACGGATTTCCGCGTTTTGCACTGACAAGAACTGGCGTGGCACTGTACGGATTTCCGTAATTTGCGTTGGCAGCTTTTGGACCAACTGCTTTTGAGTTTGAAGGCTTTTCATGTAAACTACTTTTCATAGACCAAGGGCCTTTAAATATGTGCAGAGGGCTCATTCTCTGGCACTCTTCTGGGTGAAGGTGCAGAGGGTGGAGTATCGGCATTGTACTAAGTTCAACTAATATAAAGAAATACCAAAAGGGGCGCCAAGGTTTGGGGCCATTGCTCTCTGGGGTGGAACTTCGCCACTCCCTGTGCCATCCATCTCTTTCCGTCCCATTGTTATTTGAAGTGCTAAAAGTCTATTCAGTCTGTTCTTTTCCGTTGGCACGTGGAGCCCGTCTTGTGACACACACCTTGTATCAGATTCACCATGATGTAGCTCTTTGGTATCATAGGTCATTTTGGCCTTTAGAAGACATTAATATAACATTTATTTCTCTCTCTCTCTCTCTCTCTCTCTCTCTCTCTCTCTCTCTCTCTCTCTCTCTCTCTCTCTCTCTCTCTCTCTCTCTCTCTCTCTCTCTCTCTCTAAGCGGAGAAACAGAGATACTGTACTATCATCGGGATCATTACGAGTGGGGAAAACGTCCAAGATACATGATGAACTAATGATGGAGAAGGTCCAGATGATGCTCAAATCAGAGCTAAACTACATGAGAGATGACATCAGGAAGGAAATGCATGCAAGCGTTGAGAGCTACAAGAACTCCATGTATGGAGACATGATGAGAGAACTAAGGAGAGAGATCCGGGGGATACAGAATGAGGAGATTCAGATCTTGAAAACGGAATTACGAAACCTAATCAAGGCCGAAGTAAATGTAACAGAATGCTATATGCAAAAGAAACTCGATGAGGCAGTAGCAAGTTTTGAAGCATGGAGAACAAATATGGAAAAACACATGGGGGAAAAGGATGCTACATTTAAGCGGAGAAACAGAGATACTGTACTATCACCAGGATCATTACGAGTGGGGAAAACGTCCAAGATACATGATGAACTAATGATGGAGAAGGTCCAGATGATGCTCAAATCAGAGCTAAACTACATGAGAGATGACATCAGGAAGGAAATGCACGCGAGCGCTGAGAGCTACAAGAACTCCATGTATGGAGACATGATGAGAGAACTAAGGAGAGAGATCCGGGGGATATAGAATGAGGAGATTCAGATCTTGAAAACGGAATTACGAAACCTAATCAAGGCCGAAGTAAATGTAACAGAATGCGTTATGCAAAAGAAACTCGATGAGGCAGTAGCAAGTTTTGAAGCATGGAGAACAAATATGGAAAAACACATGGGGGAAAAGGATGCAACAATCGAGGAGCTAAAAGGAGAACTTGCGGCTTGCAAATCTGCAACTAAGGAGAAGGGAGACGACCAACCTTCGGTGCTGAAGGAGCTCGAGGACATGAAGGATCAGATGAAAGCTCTACGGGAAGGAGATGAACAAAAATAAAAAACGGCATCTTCATGGGCGGAACGTCTTGTGAAGACACAAGAAAAGGTTGATGAAGCAGAGAAATGGATTGAGGATGCGAAGAAAGGGAAGGCCCAGATGCTCGAGACCACACGTACTTCTACCATCATTAATATGACCATTGAGGAAGAGCAGAAAAGGAAGACTCGGGCTCTGCATGTGCGGGTCACAGGAGTCAAAGACAAAGAGAATGTAGATGAAGAAGTGAAGGAACTGCTACAACGCATGGGCATCACAGAACCTACTCACACAAGTGCATGGAGAGTGGGCAAGAAAGGAATCGATGAGAAGGGAAACATAAAGGATAGGGCACTTATTCTCCGATTCCCGAATATAGAAATAAGGAAAGAATTTCTAAAAAAGAGGCCAACTCTTAAGAAAACCGGTATTTTCCTGGGAGATGACCTTACATTGGCACAAGTGGCACACATGCAAGAGTTGATGCCAGAGATCAGGGCAGCAAGAGAAAAGGGGAAAATCGCCTTTTATAGAGGAGGGAAAGTAGTGGTTCTGGAAAAGCGCTCAGCATGACGGTGCGAGACCTATGGGGCGACGCTCCGGATAGCGGCATGGAATTGTAATGGATCATATAGACTAGATGTAGGTGCCTTTGAAGACAGCTTTAGGGACAGAGACATAGTTTTCTACTCAGAGACACACCAGATACCAGGACAGCGTATGCCACATGTGAAGGGTTATTTATGGGAAACAGCTGGTCGACAAGACAAGAGATCTCTATAGGGTAGCCGGGGTTCAGGAGGAGTAGCAGTCTTATTTAAAGAGGAGCTGAAACCACTACTACAGATTATCAGGAAAGATGAGCAAGCAAGGTATATGTGGGTGAGAATGAGAGCCGAGACAGGTAGATTTCTATATATCGCTATATGCTACTTCCCTCCAAGTACCTCAGTCTACTCCTCACCTAAAGGACAATCCCCTTTCTCCATATTGAATAATGATATATGGGAGTTCTCTAGAGATGGAGACATCGTTCTCTTAGGAGACTTTAATGCCAGAACGGCCAACTCTCAAGCAGTATTCTATGATACTTCTAAGGAAATGCTCAGAGAAGTGGATTTATCACAGAGGGGGCTTACTAGAAACTCACAGGATAAAGAACACACTGAATATGGGAGACATCTCATGGAGATGGCAACTATACATGGTTTGGCCATACTTATTGGTCTAGAGAATTTCCCGTTATCTGGGGGATTCACATGCTTCCCGCACAGGCATGGGGCCAGTACAGTGGATTATGTCATGACTTCACCGAGCTTTATTTCTAGTATCAAGGACTTTAAGGTAGGACCCAAACTGGTTGGGATTGTAGTGGATCATGCTCTCTTGACCTTATCAATCTCCTTCCAATACAATGCCTCTCAAGTACAAAGGAAGAAGACACACACGAGATATACTTTCACGCCAGAAACTGATTCAATCTATGTGGAAAAGATCTATAATAGGATGTGGGCAGCCGAGCCAGTATATACTGTAGAGGAGATTACTTCTCAGTTAACAAAGATACTACATGGAGCAGCACAAGAGGCATACCCACATACTCAACCTGATCAGAAGAGAGGAGCTGGGAACATGCCTCAAAACAGTTGGTATGACGAGGAATGCAGAGAGACGAGAACCCAGGTCCAAAAAGAGCTTACACTTGGGATCATCACATATAAGCAGTCTCGGATTGCTCTTCGGCGTATAGTACGTCGCAAGAAAAGGGCATTTTTAGCCAAACTGGAGAAGGATTTATATCAGCTCTTCTTGAGTCAGGACTTACATGAGGCATGGCGCTTATTTCAAGAGCACTCACCGCCTCCGACGATTACTTCTCCTGAGATCTGGGGTCAATATGTAACATCATTATATATGGTATCTGGACAACCTCCATTACCAGATCCGCTAGAGCCATGCCCTGCTACTAGTACTTTCTTTACTACGGAAATGGTGGAAAAAGCCATTGATAAGATGAAGACAAGAAGAGCATATGATCATGATGGTTTAGTAGCAGAACATCTGATCCATGCCAGGGATCTACTTTCAGAAGTCCTTGCTCGTCTATTTAATCGGGTCATGTGTGAAGGATTACCTGAATCTTGGAAATTATCTACTATCGTACCTATTTTCAAGTCAAGGGATCCTATGATACCCGGGAACTACCGTACCATTATGGTAGGTCACACTTTGACCCGACTGTACGCATCCATTCTTGAACAAAAATTGAGTAGATGGGCAGAGAATGAGGGCATAAGAGCAACAGGACAAGCTGGATTCAAAAGGGGTTATTCCACTTTAGATCATATTCTTACGCTCAGAGCCATTATTGAGGAAGGAAGAGAAAATGGGAGAAGGATGTATTGTTGCTTTGTGGATTTTCGGAAAGCTTTTGATACAGTACCAAGGGCCAGATTGATGCGCAGGATGCAAGAGTTAGGGGTCCCCAAAGAGATTATTTGGGGGATCATGGCCTTATACGGATCAGTAACTGGTTATGTACGTACTCCAGAAGGGGATTCCGACATTGTTCATTCCACCGTTGGAGTAAAGCAGGGATGCACATTGTCCCCTACTTTATTTGGTATGTACATAGATGAGGTATCAGATTACATTGATAGAGAGGGTGACAGAGGGGCTCAACTTGCAAGGTCATGGATCCCTTTGTTGTTGTATGCAGATGATATTGTATTGATAGCAGAATCACCAGATGGAATGCAGAGGCAGCTAGATGCATTACATAACTTCGCGGAGGACAGTGGACTGTCGGTAAACTTGGGTAAAACCAAAGTTATGATGTTTAACACCACACCGCAGTGGGTTAGGAGATCGGCACCTACATTTTCATATGGCCAGGATACAGTAGAGTACACAGATGCATACACATACCTTGGGGTGGTATTTGCAGGACTGAAGTTTACTCTTAAAAAAGCAGCGGATGCTAGATTATCCAGAGCCTCTGCGGCCTTGGGAGGGTTGGAGAGGATGTGTTCACAAGTGCAGTTTCAAGAACCACGAACAAAACTTTGGCTCTTTGATACTATGGTGGCTTCGGCTATGCTTTATGGGGTCCAGATTTGGGGACCATCTGTGGATCAGGATAATTGGAAATCAATGGAGAGACCTTTGGTATCTATGATTTCCCGAATGATTAGAGCCAAGGCCTCCGTACCACACGCGATTACTCAAGCGGAACTAGCGGCCCCTCCGATAGAAATTGAAGCTCTTACCAGATCAGTGTCCTTTATACATGGTTTGTGGGATACAAATAATGGCCGATATACTAGACTGGCCCTCGAATCCTCTCGACAATTGGCAATGAAAGGGGATGCATCATGCTGGTATGCGCAACTGTCCTCGTGGTTTCAGAGACGCGGGTTCAGTATGGAAAGATTACCCCCCTTCCAATACTCTCTTGAGGCTCCATCACTGGCAATTACACGAACGGAGATTAATAAAATCATCCGACAGGATCTTATACAGTTGGATACTAAGAGGACATGGGTAGACCCTACACAAGAATTGGGCACGAAGATGGCCGACTACAAAGAAAACTTCCTACAACTATCTGAAGATGGATTTGTGATTCGCCCGAGTTACATGGATACCCACCTGTCTCATGGTTTGAGATGTGCTATTGGTCAGATTCATACATCCTCACACCAATTGGAAATTGAATTTGGCAGATTTAGGGGAATCCCACCTGAGAGCAGAATTTGCAAGTTATGCGGAATGGAGCCAGAGACAGAATTACACTATATATGCCACTGCACAGTATACTATGAGATACGTGGGCGTTTTCATTGCCTCTTTAAAGAAGGCTTTGGACCTCTAAATAGAATCATGCAATACCAAGATCAAAGATGCTTAGGCTTGTACCTACTGGAACTACATCGGCACAGGGATAATCTGATGAGAAGACAAAGAGCACTACAGCCTCAGAGGCAGATCACAGATTTCTTCGGATCGAGAGAAGCAGGAGTGGAAGGGGAAGCAAGAGGCCAGCAGCCAACACAAAGGAGTACCCACATTCATACCAAAGGCACCCTAATTGACAGAGCGATTGAGCTTAGGAAATCGAGACGACCACGACCAAGATGCAGAAGCACACTTCACCGGAGGAGACTACAACAAAGGATTAGAAGCATTCTAGCCAGACACCCAAAATGCTCCTAAGAAGTTTATTTAATACTTTGTATTTAGTTTTTCACATTTACTTTCACACTTTCACACTTTTCACACTTAGTACTTTAGTACTAAGGTACCCGGACATTGTAACAGATTCACCACTTTTGTATCAGTTTGGTCTCATAGGTCATTCTGGCCTTTTGAAGACGTTAATATAACATTTCATTCTCTCTCTCTCTCTCTCTCTCTCTCTCTCTCTCTCTCTCTCTCTCTCTCTCTCTCTCTCTCTCTCTCTCTCTCTCTCTCTCTCTCTCAAAGAGTCTTTGGAGACGTATGGAGAAACTCCAAGTGACAAGTGAATATATGCATGAAATTTCTCGTATTTATGAGAAGGTGATATGTTTAGTGCGTATGGGAGGAAATTTCAGAATTTTTCACCACTACTATTGGTGTCAAGCAAGGATGCCCAATTTCATTGAGTCTCTTTGGGCTACTCATTGATTATTTGGGACCCATGGTGATAGAGTATACGCAAGGAGGAGGCATTGAAGAAGTTATGATTGGTGACCATGCTTTTATTATATGCGGATGATGTGGTGCTTTCGGCCCATACAGTAAAAGATGCACAAAAGTTCCTGATTGTCTTGGAAAACTTTTGCTGCATAGTGGGCTGACTCTGACTGGCTCCAAAACAAAGGTTATGCCTGTTATAGCAAAACAAAATGGCTCCAGTTCCAAAGTGTCGCCAAATCCACATGGCAAGATACAACCAGAGCTAAGAAAACCCCTCAAGGTCTCTAGGTGGCACAAAATTGAGGGGTAAAACATATAGAGCAGTAACAAGAATCATAACACAAGTAGACAAGGAAAATAGGAAGCTGAAGAGGCTGATGACTCCAGCATCCATGCAGCAACCATTTTGTTAGCAATCACATATTTTGCGACAGAAAGAAGTAAAGAAATACTTGCCCCTTGCCCAACTTAAATTTTGAACTCCTGACCATTTATAACCTTCAGTGATGTTACACATATGAATCTTTTAGTAAACTTTTCTTTTACTTTTCTAATCTTCCTTGGAGCTCTGAGGCATTTGTAAATTGTGAAAAACCTGACTTTTATTTACCTTCTAGGTCGAGGACAAAATGTTGCTTTGTCCTTCGCAACTTTGCACATTTTTCATTATGATGTAGGGTTTTGTTTTATAATGCAGTTCATCATTAAATAGCCCACCAAGTAACTCAAGAACTATAGCCAGATTACTGTAGACAATTGAGTAGGATCTTACTTGATTGGCTTGAATAATATAGAGCGTGTTGATGGATTTTGTAAATAAAGCTTCATCTTGCTGACAACATTAGGCAAATCCTTTTTGATAGCTTCATCAACCTTACAATATGATAGCCCATATCAGTAACTTCCAATCTTTATCAATTACGCTAGCATTGGCATGTTTTACACTTCAAGCTGTACCTTGGCAACCATTTCTGCAACCTTCTCAGGAGTTGCAAAAGCTTGATCTTTAAGAGATTTACAAGCATCACCACTGATTTCTCCACTTCGATGGATAGCTGTCACTGATACCTTAACTGCTGTTACCTGCTCAAACACAAGTCACAAAAACATTTATGACATAAATTTATATAGTGGTAGCTGGTACAAACCTTTCATTAAATAAATGAACACATGAAGCTGTAAGTGTTTGTGTGTGCGTGCATGCACATTCCATCTCCTCCTCAGGCATACTCTACTTCAGATGCTGTACCCCTCGTTCCCCGATGTGGCCTGGTGGCATGCAACTTGTCACTGCCCCTATGGATAGTTCTGATGGAGATGATATCCCTTTAGTTGTGTTGATGATACAATATGACAAGACAGAGTTCCACTCCAAGACTGCCCTGGCCGTAAACCCTGGAGCCCCTTTCGGTATTTATTTATATTGCTTCAACAAGGTATAAGCTATAGGAACTTTGCTCTGCTTCTCCACGTGGTAGAATGTCACTGAGAGAGAGAGCCTACATATCATATTTAAAGGCCCTTGGCCTATCCAAAAGCAGTTACATAAAAAGCAACACTTCTAAAAGCATCTGGTCCAAAAGCAAGCGCCTTGAAGGCTGGTCCACGAATTGCACTGCCATCTGCATGGATTTTTGCGAATTATGACCCTCCACACAATTTGTGCGTGTTTTCGCTTTGCTTTATTTAGGGTTTAGGCCTCTCGACGTATCTCCTCTAGGTGGTAGGGTTAGGATTTTTAATCCTAACCCTTTCAGTCTTCAATTGAGGTTTTAGGCCCCTCATTCGGATTCTACGAGGTGGCTATCTTCGGTGGTTGATCTTCAGTAGGGCCATGTCCCCAGATTATGACACAAGCGTAGAAGTTAAAGACTGCTATAATGGAAATTGGCAACAGTTCGACTATTTTTTATAATGGAGTCTATAAGAATGCATTCTCAATGACATCTAGCACAAGCCTGTCTAACTTTATTTGTCGGTTTCCTTCCCTTGATTTTTATTTAATTTTTGGGACCCTCAAATTGCCGGACATTGTGTGGCCAGTGTGAAATGGCCGATGGCTGAGAGTTTCACCCGCAACAGTGAAGGCTTGTTCGCCATGAGATGGTTGGGTCGATCCGCATTGAAATCCGAGTAGTAACACGGTGGCTAGGCACACGTAAAGTCATTTAGGCCCCTTTGCAAGACTGTATAGGTTGGTGGGTACTAGAAAAACCAAAACGAGCAAGCCGGACACATGGCAGTAGTAGAGCAACCTGCAGGCCAACACACAACCTGCAGGCCAACACACACACTCTAGAAGCTCATCCCAAGAGGGGGCGCCCAAAATTGAAGAGGGGGCTAATTTGCAACTCACTGTGAACGTGTGTGTGTGTGTGTGTGTGTGTGTGTGTGTGTGTGTGTGTGTGTGTGTGTGTGTGTGTGTGTGTGAGTACTGGGTGTAGGTGATCACAGCTTTAATTGAAAGCTTGTTATCTCATGTAGCGTGATCATTTGCTCTTGTAAATCTCTCTCCCCTTTGCACATATGGTAGTGCCGCTCTAGTTGAGTATAAAGGTGTCAAACTTTTTGTACCACTATCTTGGGGCTTGTTTCAGGCCATACAAGCTACGTTTTAGTCTGCATACCAAATGCTCTTTTCCTCGAATGAAAAAACCTTCCGGTTGTTCCATGTACAACTCCTCATCCTAAGTCACCATGAAGAAAATCATTGTTTACATCCATCTGATCCATCTCTAAATCAAGGAGAGCAACAAGAGAAAACAATACACGGAGGGTAGTCATCTTTACCAACGGTGAGAAGACTTCTTAGAAGTCTGTAACTTCCTTCTATTTATAACCCTTGGCAACCAACCGTGATTTGTACTTGGGCTTCCTGTTAATACATTTCGCTTTGTAAACACATTTGTTAAGGATAGCTTTTCTACCCTTTGGCAAAGGTACAAGCTCCCCTGTATCATTTGCATACAAAGATATACCTAGATGAATCCAGGATAAGCCCAGATTCACCCTTAAAAGAAAGTGCAAGGTATAGACCCATGGTAGTCACCCACGAGACAATATAACCATCAGCTCCATCATGCATAGTATTGACTAAATACCACGACATCCCCACTAAAGTCGTCAATGCCCAATAGTGGGTGTAGAACTAGGTACTAACATATGCTCCCAAACACAACACACACCACACGCACGCACACATGAGCATACATCAACACAAAGTTCAGCGTACTGAGTTTTCGTCATGACTCCGGAGATCAAAGGCAGACTCAACTAGAATGAAGCCTAGCACTAAGAGAAGCATTAAATCGAAAAAATTAGCACAAAAATGAGGTAGTTGATAGGGCATACGCACCACAAAGAATTCATCTCGTTTTACATAGCAACCTCCCACTTACTCTTGTTCTCGCATGATTGGACTCTTTATATGTCAGAGACTCGTTTTCATTTGTCAACAAAATGCAATCCAAAGATGGTTGAAACCTCTTTGGTTGCTGTCACAAACTGGTGACGTGACTTAATTGAAGAGCAGAGCCAACCTTCAGATCACGGCCGAGGGGCCTAAACCCTAAGAAGAACAAGCAAAAACAGAAGAAGAAGTCCTACCAACTTATGGGATCCCGTTTGATGGGGCCCAAGAGACAAAGGATTAAAATAAAGCAGGACCCACCAGCACACAACCTGGATTTTCCGTTGATTGCTAACGTGGCAGAACTATACGGATTTCCGCGTTTCACGCTAACAGTGCTGACATGGCAGATTTCCGCAAAACACGCTGACTGTCACAAACTGCTGACGTGTCAAAGCCTTGAGCAGGTTCGAGGATGGAAAGACAATCGACTTTTCGAGCTCGACTGATGTCGAGATTGCTTTTTAAGTTTGAAATCTGTTTGAGAACTTGTTTGGTGATCATGTTTGAAATTTGTTTGAAATGGATGGTATCTGTTTTGAACCTGTTTTGGTGCCAATTTGAAATGTTTGACTCTGGTTTTAATACTGGTTTTCATCGATTGGTGATTTCTACTCCCGGGTGGAGAAGTGAGAAATACTGATTCGGTATTGTTTGAACCTCGGAACGACGCAAGCCGATGCCTGGGGAGCGTTCTGTTGTATGCTAGAAAACCTCCGAACGACGCAGGCCGATGCCTGGGGAGCGTTTGGTTGTATGCTTGAACCTCCAAGCGACACAGACTGCATGTCACAAAGTGATGACGTGGCTACCAACAGCAAAAACCCTAATTTCTGCCAGGAACCCTAAAATTCCTGCAAACCCTAATTTCTGCCAGAAACCCTAATTTGCAGAAACCCTAATTTCTGGAAACCCTAACCCTAATTGCTGGCTGAAACCCTAATGTGGCTGGAAACCCTAACTTTCTGAAATGCGGTGTGGCAGCTTTTTCTGGATTTTGCGGCGTGGAAAAAGGGGCCAGCAAGCGACGCAAGTTTTTGGGGCTTTTTGGCTACGCCATTTGAAATGAGAGAGAGAGAGAGAGAGAGAGAGAGAGAGAGAGAGAGAGAGAGAGAGAGAGAGAGAGAGAGCTGATTTGCTTTATTTTTGCTCTCTTGAGAGAGAGAGAGAGGGAATTTTTCTTTTGAACTGGAAGCTTTTGGGGCTCTGCTTTTGGGCATCCCTTGTAATCTTTAAGTAAACGGTTTAGGACTCACTCTGCAGAGCATCTGGACGTAGAGTCTGAGAGTGAAACCCTAACCGCTCTTTGTACTTTGACATTGATTTAATACATAAAGAAATACCGAAAGGGGCGCCAGTCTTTGGGGCCAATATCTCTAGGCATGGAACTCCGCCGGGCCAGTGCAAATCTATTGTGATCTGTGAATTGTTTTGAAGTGGTTATTTGGTGCTGTGGTGATCGATTCTTGACTTGGAGTGTCCAAGTCTGTTACAGTGGTATCAGAGCACGGCCGATTTCTCTTCTACGGGAAATCCGATCCCCCAATTTTTTTTCCGCGGCACCTATGGCTTCACGGAAGGATCAGTCTACTCCCTCTGCATCTGGAGATGCGGGCATGGATCACAACGAAGATTCCGGCAGAGAGTATGGTCCGCCTCGGCCTACTCAAGCGGAGCGACGAGAGATGGAGCGTCGTCAATTGATCGGCGATGCAACAAAGATGATGCTCAATTTTGCGAAGGACCCAAAATTTGCAAAATATATGAGCGAGACTTCTTTTCAGGAAGTGCACGAGCAGTGGCAGAAAACCACAACACCACCCCCGAAACCCGTTCTCAAGAAACCTTCTGCTCACCAAGAAATATTCAGAGAAGGAAGTAGAAGAGGTGGTTGATGCACAGATTGCTCACCTTTTTGACGCCCAAAGGAAAGCCAAAAAGCACGGCAAAAAGCAAAAGAAAAGCACTGACTTCCCGGGTTATTTGGGTCGTCAGTCGACATTTGACAAAGCAAAGAAACAGAAGAAGCGTGTTCACTTTGAAGGAGTACCCAGTTCTTCTTCTTCTTCTTCTTCTTCTTCTGACAGTTCTTCTAGCTCTTCAAATTTGAAAAGACAGAAAAGGCAAAAAGCGAAGCAAGAAACAACGCTTCGGAAAGAACAGGAAAAAGGCAAAGAAGGCTAAATCTCGCCCAAAGACTGACAGGTCTACTGAGGACTCGTCTACAGACAATTCAAACTCCGATGACGGAAACTTTTATGCGAACAAGAAGAATTTTTACAAAGCCAACTAGTATGACTTTCTGGAAGATAAAAGCAAGAAAGTCCGAGAGTTTAAGGAAGGTGGACACTCGATCAAATTTGATACTTTTTCAAGATATTAAGATGCTTCGAAGGCTTTGTCTTTTATACAGCAGTTTGATATTGCTTTCACAGGAGGACGCTATTCAAAGCACTCCAAGATTCGGAGAGCTGCCTCTTACTTTAAGGGGAATGCTCGCACTTGGTGGTCCACGCTTCTTTTAAACAAGACTGCACTAGTTAAATGGCTGAAATTTAAGAAGCTTTTTATTTCTTCTTGGTTGACCAAGAGTATGAACGAGATATACGAGCTGCTTGGAACCATCTTCGGATGACCAAGAAAGATACAATAAATGCTTACTGTGAGAGATTCTGGAGCTCTTTTCTACCCGCCTCTTCATTCAAGAAGATCTCATTCAGAGAACAGATTGAGCGGTTTACCTTGGGTCTACCTACAGAGATCCGAGATCACTGCTTGGATCAGAAGTCAGCTTCTATTCAGGAGTTGATGAGTCATGCAAAGCGGGAATTTGCCATTCACTCTGGCAGTTTGACCTACCCCACAAATGAGGCCATGACACAACGAGCCGAACAGACTTCTGGGAATGGAAGTAGAAAGAAAAAAAGCAACCAAGAGAAAAAGGATGCACGACCCAAGCTTACTCCTCATAAGCGAGCTCGATTCATCAAGGAGGGGAAGTGCTTTGGATGCGGGGAACATGAACATATCTCCGCAAAGTGCCCTAAAAGGGCACAGAAAGGACAGAATGATAAGGACGATGACAGGCCTGAGAGTTCGAGAGCAACTGAGGAACGTGGACGAAAAGGCAAGATGAAAACAGGACTGGTTCCAGATTGTGTGGGTACCGATCCCAACACCATGGACGAGAGTACAGAACTTTGCCGAGCTTGGGGCAAAGTGAAAGATCAGGAAGCCTTGATCTTCTTTGATGGAGGAGCCAAGGCCAACTTCATTTCACCGGAATTGGTGGCGCGGCTCGAGATCACTCCCGATCGGATGGGACCACTTGCGGAGGCAGTTCTAGCGGCACACGGCAGATGTAGCCATTACACCTGTCATTGGCAAACTTCAGTTGCATTGTCAGTTGTATTTGGGGCATGAGGACTTCTTCATAATGCCTTTGGAGAGTTGTGATGTTCTCTTAGGGATTCCCTGGTACCACAAGAACAACGCCGTGGTCGATTATCGGGCGAGGAAAGCGACTTTGACTACAGACAAGGGCAGAACAATTGTACTTGATATTAAACTGAAGGGCGAGTCTGTCCCTATTGTATCGGCTTCGGCCATTTCAAAATTAATGAAATCCAGTCTGTTTGTTTACTCGATCTTTATGAAAGAATTGAGCGATAAGGATAGGACAAATATGTCTAAATTTGATAAATAACGCCAACATTTTCTCCACTCTCATGCCGATTGCTTCTCAGAGGGCCTACCACGCGAGTTACCACCTGCTCGTCCTGAAGATCATACCATTGATCTGATACCTGGAAGCACACCACCGAACCGGCCACCTTGCCATGTGAGCCAAGCACAGAATGAAGAGATTATGAACCAAGTGAAAGACCTCTTGGAAAAGGGTCTTGTCCAGCCTACTACTTCACCGTATTGCTTCCAGTGTTGTTGGTTTTGAAGAAAGACGGATCTTGGAGAATGTGCATCGATTATAGAGCTCTCAACAAAATCACCATCAAGAACAGATTTCCGATTCCTAGGATTGATGATATACTCGACAGGTTACAGGGATCCTCGTGCTTCAGCAGGATTGATCTAAAGAGTGGATATCATCAGATCCGAATCGCGCCGGGAGACGTCTACAAGACAGCCTTTCGGACTATCTTTGGGTTATTTGAGTTTTTGGTGATGCCTTTTGGCTTAACCAATGCTCCTGCGACATTTAACCGGATGATGGACAAGATTTTCGAGAGTACAGGCTATTTGTTGGCACTTTCTTTGACGACATCATTGTTTTCTCCAAGAATGAGGCAGAACACAAAGATCTTCTGCTTCAGGTCTTTCAGGTATTACGAGATCACAAGTTAGTGATTAATGCAAAGAAAAGTGAATTTTTCCTACCAAAGATACACTTTTTGGGACACATTGTCTCAGCAGCAGGAGTGCAAATGGATCCGGCCAAGATAGAGACTATACGTGATTGGCCCAATTTGAAGAATGTCCATGAAGTTAGAAGCTTCTTGGGACTGTGTTCGTACTACAAGCGGTTCATACGAAAGTTTGCAGAAATTGCTTCCCCTTTGCATATCTTGACACAGAAAGGAGTCCCTTTCTCGTGGGGATCCAAAGAGGTGACTGCCTTTCAGACATTCAAAGAGAAATTGACTACGGGACCAGTTTTGACTTTGCCGGATTTGCAGAAGTCATTTGAAGTATATTGTGATGCTTGTGGTCGTAGTCTAGGTGCGGTCTTAATGCAAGAAGGCCATGTCATTTGCTTACAAGAGCCGATTGTTCTCAAGGCCGGAGATGACAGCACACATTTATGAGAAAGAGCTTTTGGCGGTTATCCATGCTCTTACTCAGTGGCGGCATTACCTACTCGGAGCGGATTTTACTGTCTTTGCAGACCATCAGAGTTTGCGCTACTTCTTGTCATAGAAGCAGCTTTCGGAAAAGCACATGCGGTGGGCGAACATCTTGTCATAGTTTCACTTCCAGATTGTCCATGTGCAGGGATAGAAGAATGTGGTGGCAGATGCTTTGTCTCGGAAGCCGTTGGTTCTGGCTATTTCCGCGATACATCTTAGGAGCTACGAGGATATGGCCGATCAGTATGCCACGGATACAGATTTTGCAGATATTTTCACACGGATACGGGATGGGGAGACAGCAGCAGGATACTCCGTTCGGGAAGGCTACTTGATGAGAAAAACCATGTTGTGCGTTACACAGCCGTTGAGGGAAAAGTTTATGACGGAATGCCACTGTCCACCTTTTACGGGTCACCGCGGCATTGCTACCACCATGAAAGGGGTAGAGAGATACTTCTTTTGGTCGAGACTCAAAAAGGATGTGGAAGAATTTGTGCGCAGTTGCTTAGTATGCTAGAAGGTCAAGTTTGACAGGCATAAGGCACAGGGATTGTTACAGCCTTTACCCATACCCACCCGCCCCTAGGAAAGTATTGCAATGGATTTCATTTTTTAACCCCCGAGAACACAAAGTGGTCATGATGGTATCTCGACTGTTATTGGCAGATTTAGCAAACAGACTCATTTCATTCAAGTGAAGAAAATAGTCAAGCCGGATCACTTAGCGAGTTTGTTTGTGGCCCAGATCTTCAGATTACATGGCATGCCTGAGACGATTGTCTCCGACAGAGACCCCAGATTTACGAGTTTGTTTTGGAAGGCAATTTGGGAAACATTGGCACGCGGTTGCAATTCTCGTCATCGTTCCACCCGCATACTGATGGGCAATCTGAGATTGCAAATTCAGTGGTTCTAGATTTATTGAAGTCTTATATCTCAGATCAGAAGACTCAATGAAAAGTACTTACCTTTGGTGGAATTTGCCTACAATAACACGATACACTTCCACGGGGAAGGCACCATTTGAGATTGTTGAAGGTGCTGCGAAGGTTCCACCCTTCCTAAGCACGAAAGATAAGATTTTTGAAGCAAATGATTATACGTGAAATTTGGATACAGCTTTTGCCAAGGTTTGCGAGAATTTGCAAAAGTCTAAAGAACGACAGAAAAAGGCAGCCGATCGCCATCGTCGCGACTTGAAATTGAAGGAGGATGATTAGGTGCTCTTACGTTTTGCCCAAGAAAGAAAAAGGGAAAGGAGAGGCTTTTTCCTAAGCTTAGTATGCGATACTACGAACCTTTCCAGATCACTAAAAAGATAAATGATGTCTCCTTCCGATTGAAACTGCCAGATACTTGGAGGATTCACAATGCATTTCATGTGAGTCTCTTGAAACCTTTTAAGGGTGATGTGCCTGATGATGGGGAGCCTGATGAGCAACCCGAAGTGGAAGAAAACGAGGACATCCTTGTTCCTGAATAGATTTTGGCACATAAGGATACGACGAATAAAGGTAAAGTCCGGAGGTAGTTCTTGGTTGAGTTCAAGAACTATCCTGCATTGGATGCGAAGTGGATGGAGGAGGAGGACCTAGCAGATACTCCTTAGATTGTGAAACTTTACCTCAATGCTTTTGGTTTAGCATAGTCTACTCCAAACGGAACCCAAAATTCAGCTTGGCCAGAGATCTCGTGCAGTGGGATGCACAAGAGGGGAATCACTCCGCTCCTTTGTCAACAGATGCCTTGATTTAGATACTAGAGTCACTAATGTCTCTTTGAGCATCAGGGATACTGAAAGCTGACAGTATTCTGCTGTATGACTTTATGAAATGGAGTTCCTGATTATGATACTAATTTGTTCTTGACTTCTTTTAAGTGCAGGAATTGATAGACGAAATGACTACAACATTTTGGTCTCATTGATCTCGAATAGACATGGTTGCAATAGGGGTTAGTCAATCGGACATCAATGAGGTCCTGATTGGACCTAGATGTGATTGCTAGCTACATTGCCGATAAATCATGGTCTAAGATCCGAATGAATGTTGAATGTCATGTCATGTCCTGTGATGTCTAGTGATGTCCCGTGATGTCGTGTGATGTGACTGTCGATTTGGTACATGTGCTAAATGTGTGTTCCTAGTACGTAGGTACTAATAGTCAGTGTCTGCTAAGACGGTTTATGGCTTTTGTCGGTTTTGCAAGCGTAATCGCGGTCGATTACAATGCTTTCAAGAGGGAGGTATGTCACAAAGTGATGACGTGGCTACCAACAGCAGAAACCCTAATTTCTGCCAAAAGCCCTAAAATTCCTGCAAACCCTAATTTCTGCCAAAAACCCTAATTTGCAGAAACCCTAATTTCTGGAAACCCTAACCCTAATTGCTGGCTGAAACCCTAATGTGGCTGGAAACCCTAACTTTGGCGGCTGAAATGCCACGTGGCAGCTTTTTCCAGATTTTGCGGCGTGGAAAACGGGGCCAGCAAGCGACGCAAGTTTTTGGGGCTTTTTGGCTACGCAATTTGAAATGAGAGAGAGAGAGAGAGAGAGAGAGAGAGAGAGAGAGAGAGAGAGAGAACTGATTTGCTTTATTTTTGCTCTCTTGAGAGAGAGAGGGAATTTTGCTTTTGAACTGGAAGATTTTAGGGCTCTACTTTTGGGCATCCCTTGTAATCTTTAAGTAAACGGTTTAGGGCTCACTCTGCAGAGCATCTGGACATAGAGTCCGAGAGTGAAACCCTAACCGCTCTTTGTACTTTGACATTGATTTAATACATAAAGAAATACCGAAAGGGGCGCCACTCTTTGGGGCCAATATCTCTAGGCACGGAACTCCGTCGGTCCAGTGCAAATCTATTGTGATTTGTGAATGGTTTTGAAGTGGTTATTTGGTGCTGTGGTGATCGATTCCTGACTTGGAGTGTCCAAGTCTGTTACACTGCCGTCTGGGGAGCGTTTGGTTGTACAGTCCTCTGAGTTCATGGCCCGGACCTTTTTAGGTTATTTGCGAGGGCAACGACGAGGTAGTCGTTGAGTAGCTTCATATCGTAGACTATTTGTCTCGAGGGAGTGCTCAGCGGCGCTATTTGTTGTCTTGTAACATGCATATGTAAGCATTTGTGTTGCATTGTGGTGTGCCAATTACTGAATATTCCTAATTGGATGAGATTGCCTAGGTATGTAATTTTAGTGCATCAAGACACCCGTGGAAGATCAGTATGGTCTGGGTGTGATGGCTAATTTTACTACGCCGGAATATCAAGAGTTCCGATCTGGACGAAAGGAGAAGCTAACACCTTGATAAAAAGAGCCGAAAGGAGAAGCTAACTCCTTAACAAAAGGAGCAAACTGATTGTCCCTCGGAATGTCCCTCGGATTCTTTTTTGAGCTAACTTGAGTTGTTTTGCAGATATGCTGTAATCGCGGACGATTACTCTCTTTCAAGAAGGGGAGATGTCACAAACTGAAGGGCCTAAACCCTAAGAAGAACAAGTAACAGAAGAAGAAGTCGTACCAACTTATGGGGACCCCGTCTGATGGGGCCCCAAGTTACATAAAGAATTAAACTAAAGCAAGACTCAACCACACACACACACACAAGAAATTGCGAAGCTGGCTGATGACGTGGCAGATTTCCAAAAATCACGTTGGCTGATGACGTGGTAGGCTGTACGGATTTCCGTAAATTACGCTGGCAGCTTTTGGCATTGCTTTTGGGAAAAGAAGCTTTTGAGTTTTGAAGGCTTTTCACTGTAACTGCTTTTTAGGCCTAGGGCCTTTAAATATGAGGTTAGGGCTCATTCTCTGGCATGCTTCCTGGAGAAGGTGCAGAGTCTGGAGTACCGGCTTGTACTGTGTTGATGCAATATAAAGAAATACCAAAAGGGGCGCCAAGGTTTGGGGCCAATACTCTCTAGGATGGAATTTCGCCAGTCCGTGTCGCGTGGCGTCTCTCTCTTTCAGTTCAGTTGTTATTGAAGTGCTAAAAGTCTGTTCAGTCTATTCTTTTTCTATTGGCACATGGTGCCCGTCTTTTGATACTGACAATGCTGACGTGGCACTTGTACGGATTATCGCAAATCACGTTGGCACATTTTGGCGCTTGTTGGACCAGTTGCTTTTGAGTTTGAAGCTTTTCACTTTAATTGCTTCTTAGGCCAAGGGGCTTTAAATATGAGGTTAGGGCTCATTCTCTGGCATGCTTCTTGGAGTGCAGATTCTGGAGTACCGGCTTGTATTGTGTTGATGCAATATAAAAAAATACCGAAAGGGGCGCCAAGGCTTGGGGCCAATACTCTCTGGGGTGGAATTCCGCCACTCCATGTCGCGTGTCGTCTCTCTCTCTTCAATTCAATTGTTATTAAGTGCTCAAAGTCTTTTCTTTTCTATTGGCACGTGGTGCCCGTCTTGTGACAATTGCCTTCTGACTCATGTAGACCTTCTTACCCAATGGTCCATGTTTTGTGGGAATGGGCCTACATCCTCAAGAATGTGCACGCCATCATTAAATTGATGATTTTCAGCATTTCCTTGCTGCTGTAATCTATTTTCAGCATGTTCTTCGTCATGTCCTATCCCATCCTATGCATCCATTGGCTGTCCATTATCTTCTGGATCTAGCACAACGGGTTGCTGAAAATGAACAAAATCTTCAGTTAATGGCTGATCAATGGCTGGCTGTTCATGCTGAAATTTGACCTTCTTATCAAGGTCACTTTGTGTAGCAACTTTGCCTCATTAAACACTATATCTCGGCTGGGTACTATCTTCCTATCTGAGGTAACCAAAATCTATAACCCATCTCTCCCTTATCTGCATATCCCATGAAGATGCCCTTGATGGATTTCATGTCAAGTTTGTTCCGCAATTCTGGAGGTACATGCACAAAGGCCTCACAACCAAAGACACACAAATGGTCATATGAAGCAGGGTTGCCAGACCAAACCTCTTCAGGAATGCCATTCTTCAAAGCATGATTTGGAGAACGATTGCATACATGAACCGCAGTTTTAAGAGACTCTCCCCAAAACTCCTGTGGGAGATTAGCTGTGGCAGCATGCATCCGACTCTCTCACAAAGTGTGCAATTATATCGTTCGGCCACGCCATTTGATGCAGGGTTATAAGGAGTTGCTAACTCCCTCTTAATGCCATGCATCTCACAAAACTTGTTGAACTCATAAGAGACATACTCTCCCCCATTATCCGTTCTAATTGCTTTCAATTTAAGCCATTACATGAAAAGCAATCAAACTCAAAATCATCTGGCCCCAAAAGCATTAGCGCCAAAAAACTGCCAACATGTTTTGTAGAAATCCGTACACTACCACGTCATCATGTCAACACGAATCGCGAAAATCCGTACAGCTGCCATGTCATCATGTCAGCGTGAATTGCGGGAATCCATACAACTACAACATCATCAGTTCTCCGCGCGTGTGTGTGGACTTGCTTTATTTTAATGCGTCTATGCAACTTGGGCCCCATCGAACGGGGTCCCATTTCCGCTTCTCCTTCTTTTGTTGCTTCTGCTTCTTAGGGTTTGGGCCTCTAGGTCGGCATCTGCAGGTTCGCTCCGTTCTTCAATGGCTTGACACTCAGTAATTTGTGACATCCCCCCTTCTTGAAAGAAAGTAATCGCCCGCGATTACAACATATCTGCAAAAAAACTCAAGTTAGCTCAAAAAAAAAGTCCGAGGGTCATTCTGAGGGACGGGCTCTTGATTTCTTGGGTCGTTGGCTTCCGAGAAGAATCTCTTCCAATAAGGAGTCTCATTCCAGATCGGAACTCTTACTGTCAACTTCCCTGAAGTATCTCATTGAATAAGGAATATTCAGTGGTTGGCACATCACAATGCAACACAAATGCTCACATATGCATGTTACAAGACACAACGAATAGCGTCCTTGAGTACTCCCCCGAGACGAATAGTCTGCAGTATGAAGCTACTCAACAACTTCCTCGTCACTCCCCCTGCAAATAACCTAAAAAGGTCCGGGCCATGAGCTCAGAGGACTGGTACAACCAAACGCTCCCCAGACCGCAGCTTGCGTCGCTTGGAGGTTCAAGCATACAACCAAACGCTCCTTACACATCGTGTCTGCGTCGTTCAGAGGTTTTCCAGCATACAATGGAACGCTCTCCAAACATCCTGTCTACGTCGTTCCGAGGATCATACAATACTAAAACAACATTTCTCACTACTCCACCTGGGAGTAAATTAACAATCAATGAAACCAATATTCAAAACCAGAGTCAAACAATTCAAATCGGCACCAAGACAGGTTTAAAACAGATACCATCCATTTCAAACAATACTTCCTCAAACAAAGTTCAAAAGTATCTAACTACAAAACAGCTCGAAAAATCATTCACGTTTTTGTTTGGACATCCAAACTTTGAGGACGACTGGCTTGTCCTGTGCATCATGGTAATGCTTCGGTTCTGAATGTGAAGAATCGCATCATTCTTGTCGTGCCAAGGCATGCCCAAGAGAATGTCACAATTGCCCAACTTCATAATATGGAAATCGGCTTTTCCATGATAATCTTGGATAGTCACTGGAAGAGCACCAATGAGCGGTACCACTTTCTGAGTTTGCCCCATGGCTAGCTAGGCTTCTATTTCTTCACTCTCTGCATCATAATCAAAGTGCATCTGCTTCAAGAATTCTGGATGGATGAAGTTCTCTATGGCAAGCTGTCACGAGGACGTGGCAGTTATTAACCATGTCACAGAGATGTGGCAACTGCTAACCTTGGTTATTGGTTTCTTTCCAATGGGGTTTATTTTATTTATTTTGAGACCCTCTTTTTGAAGTAGCAAATGGTCGGACATTGTATGGCCAATGTGAACGGTAGATTCACCCGCAGACGGGAAGGGGTCGGCACTGGAATTCGTATGGTAAGAGGATGTCTAGGCTCAGAGCAAGATCATATAGGTCCCCCCGTCGCACTTAGCAAGTTGGTGGATACTAGGAAGTGAACTCAATTAAGGCGTAAAGTCAAGGTGGGACTACCAACCAAAAGTATCCGACAGTTGGGCCACATTGCATTTTTGGATGCGGTCCCAATGAGGACAGATGGTCAGAAGACCAGTGGGAGCCCAACGGAAGCATCTCCTAAAATTTAGGGAACTGCTATTTTGGGCCACGAAATGTGTTCGCGTCATTACCTTCGGTATGACTAGGGGAACACTTTACAACTCTGCCGCGAAGTCAACTGACGCACCAGTTGAGATATTTTTAGCAGGGAAAGCCCAAACTCGGAAACTGGGCGACGTGTCAGCTTGTGAGCGATTCTGCCACTCTGGGAGGCAAAAACGAGCTGCATATCATCAAAGGGGGCGCCATTTTCAGCCACAGGCGGATTGCAACAGGTACAGAAGCTATGGAATGCTTACCTTGCCCTCTATGTACAGTATGGTGACGGGAGTGATGCCCCGCACGCTACATACTGCTCTCTTTCTCCCCTACGTGCAGTTATGTGATGCCCCACAAGAGGGCTACTCATTTGACTGATGTACAGTTGTGTGGGTTCATGCTTTTGTGCTGAGGCAAGAGCCTCCTTGAGCAGGAACAGGGGTAGCTAACTGCTGCTCCAAAGCAGGCACTGGTGAGGGTCATAACCTCACCGTACAGGTGCAAAATCAGCGCTGTGTATGCGCTGTAAATTCACTGTTTTTCAGCCATACGGACGCCAGGACCATTGGGAATCGTGCCCCACTGGCAGAGGACAGTTAGGGGACTGTTTGGGGCTGAAAACAGGGCAAAAACCAGTAAATACAGCGTGCTGAATTTACTGTTTTTGGACAGGAATCAGAGGGTATACGTCAGTGCAAGCGAGTTCCAGCAGGGGAATTGATTTCGCGCAAGTTTTGGGGCTGTTATGCTGCCGAAATTTGGCCAAATCAAATGGTATCTAGGTGGATACACGTGAAGGATTCCCAGGACCTTACCTTGTAATTTACCCTCCTAAAGAATAAAGAAATACCGAAAGGGGCGCCAATTTTGGGGCCTACAGGTTGTCGGCGTCTGCTCGGAGCATTCTAGCTTCCGAGTCGTGTGTGTGTTTAAGTGTTAACTCCCGTCGCAGGTTCTCTTTGCAAAGTGCTCTGTGTGTGTGCATAAAGTAAAGAATTTCGGGTGAAAGCCAACGCCTACCGCCCTACGGGCCGGTTTCATGGTTCCATTGCCGGGATATCAATCACTTTTTCCTCAAAGAGTGAGCCTGGATTGTTCAGGGTAAAGACACACAGTCCAAGAACGCGGGGATTACACTATGGCCGACAAGGGGAAGGGAATTATGGAAGAGGGTTTCTCTCCAAAGGACAGGCAGGAGATTCCTATGGTTTTTGAGATTGGCGAGAGCTCACGGCCACGTCAGTCTGTACCTCCTGTCAACGTCAATGTCCCTCCAGTAGTACAGGGCTTTATGACAGGGCAACTTGAGGATGATGCGTTTAAGACTCAGTTAGTTGCCGCGGTGAATGTCTTTTCGCAGCTGGTGCAGAATCCGAGGTTTATGGAATTCTTGCAAGCGCCACCAGTACAACAGCAAAATAGGCAACCTACGCCGCGTACGGAGCTTGTTGAAGCTCAAGCCCAGGTACGTCATGAGGCGCAGGAGGAAAGGGAACACTCGCATGTTGCGGAGTCGGGGGCTCCAAAGCAGATTCCTCCCGTGCTTGAACAGGTGGCTAGAACGCCTATTCCACAGGTTATGCCAGTTCAGCCCGCCACCTTTCAGAGCCAGCATGCTGTCTTGAATGGACAGGGAGCTGGATACCAGGCTATGCACTCAGTTTTTCCACCACCCACGGTACATCCTGGGTATTTCGGGGGTGGATCAGTGTTCCAAAGTATGGCTGGTTATGCGTCTGGAAGTCAGCCGTACATGCGAGGAACAGTGTTTGGGGGTATGCAAGGCATCATGCCAAACCCCATGTATGGTACTATCGGCATGCAGCAAGGTTTCCACGGCAACCAGGGCCAGTTTGGGGTGCCACAGGGTCATTTTGGCATGGCTGGTTTTTCTGGACAGCAGCCAGATATCGCACCTCTGACGCAAAATGTGAATGGCCAACACGTGCCGATCATGCCTAGTACAGTGCCCATGTTGCAGACCATTCCGTATGACAATTTGGGGGCACTAGAGAAGCCGAAGGCTTACAAAGAGGGTGGTGCAGCAGTAAAGTTCAGTACCTTCAGTGGTTTCGAGGACAAGACAAAGGCACTCACTTTCCTCCAGCAGTTTGATACAGCTTATGCGGGAGGGAATTTTACAGAGGCCTCGAAGGTCAGGAAAGCTGCCACTTTCTTAAAGGACAATGCGCTTACCTGGTGGACAACATTGTTAATGCAAGGACAGGCACCCGCCACTTGGGTTTACTTCAAGCAAATGTTTGCATCTGCTTGGCTATCAAATGAATTTGAAGCCGATGTCTTGACAGATTGGCACCAGCTTACAGCAGCTTCGTGCAAGAGCTTGCTGGAGTACAATAGGAGGTTTTGTAAAGCATTACTCTCAGTGACCTCCTACAGATTTGTGCCATTGACAGAGCAGATAGAGAAGTATTGTTGTGGGCTGCCTAAAGGGCTTCGCGATTACTGTACAAAGAATAGAGTGGCTACCCTTACTCAGCTTATGGAAGTTGCGAACACTGGTCTTGCCTTGTTGAAAGGAGAGGACAGTGGATTTCCGAGCAGTGATAAAGGAGGGCAGCAAAAGAAAAATTCAGCGAAGAAGCCCTTTGTGAAGACGGCTCCTGATGCGTCACAGGGGTCAGAAAAGGTCACCAAGGACAAGGATTCAGCTGGGACTTCTGGAGCGCAGGCAAAGAAACAAAAAAGGAAGCCTTTTGTGCGCAAGTCGCTCGAGGAAAAGAAGGTCCTAATGGCTGAGAACAAATGCTTTATATGCGAGCAGCCTGGTCATATTTCTATCAATTGTCCACAAAGGAAAAGGCCAGCTGACTCAGAGGATAAAGAAGACCAGAAAGGCAAGAAGCCTAAACCCACGGCAGGTTTAGTGCCAAACATGGTGGGTGACAGGCCCAGCACAGATGCCAGTGAGTTATGCAGGGCATGGGGTAAAGTTAGGGATCAGACGGCACTCATCTTCTTTGATCCAGGTGCCAAAGCCAACTTTATCTCACCAGAGTTAGCTATGAAGCTGGGCATCAGAGCTGAAGAGATGGGATACACAGCAGAGGCAGGGTTGGCATGTCCTGGCCACTCAGAGTGTGTTACTCCCATCATTGGAAAACTGCGTCTGCATATTCAGTCGTATGTGGACTATTCCTCGCATTGATGATATTCTCGATCGTTTAGAGGGTGCTGCAATTTTCAGCAGGATAGACCTGAAGAGTGGGTACCATCAGATTCGTATAAGCCCAGAGGATGTGCACAAGACTGCGTTTAGAACGACATTTGGTCTTTATGAGTTTCTAGTGATGCCGTTTGGGCTAACAAATGCTCCAGCCACGTTCAACAGAATGATGGACCGGATTTTCCGCTCGCATCAACAGTTTGTTGGAACATTCTTCGATGACATGATTGTGTATTCGAAGAATGAAGAGGAGCATAGGCGTCACTTTACCATTGTGTTCGAAGAGCTGCACAGTCACAGGTTACTTGTCAATCCTAAGAAAAGTGAATTCTTCCTTGAAGAGATCCACTTTCTAGGCCACATAGTCTCAAAGGATGGTGTTAGAATGGATCCCGCAAAGGTCGAAGCTATCAAGACATGGCCAGACTTGAAGACTGTGCACGATGTCAGAAGCTTCTTGGGATTGTGTTCCTACTATAGAAGGTTTATCAGAAATTTTGCAGAGATAGCATCGCCTCTTCACGCATTGCAAAAGAAAGAGGTCACTTTCAGATGGACCCAAAAAGAGATTTCAGCTTTTAGTCTCTTAAAGGAAAAGTTGACTTCAGATCCAGTTATTGTTTTGCCAGATCTCAGGAAGTCATTTGTGGTCCAGTGTGACGCGTGTGGCAGTAGCATCGGAGCAGTGCTAATGCAAGATGGACGGGTAGTAGCCTATGAAAGCCGAATTTTGCAAGGGCCAGAGAGGACTATGCAAGTCTATGAGAAAGAGCTCTTGGCCGTGATTCATGCGCTTTCTAGCTGGAAGCACTACCTCTTAGGTGCTGATTTTGTTGTCCAAACAGATCATCAGACCTTGCGATACTTCTTGACACAGTCAAAGTTATCCGAAAAGCATATGCGATGGGCAAACATTCTTTCCATGTTCCACTTCCAGATTATGCATGTGGAAGGCAAGAAGAATGTTGTGGCTGATGCGTTATCAAGAAAGCCACAAATTTCAGCGTTGTGGCTGATGCGTTATCAAGAAAGCCACAAATTTCAGCTGTGTCAATTCCTTATCATCATGAGTTAGATGACATGAAGGAACAGTATACTGCTGATGAAGATTTTGCAAGGATCTTTGAACAGTTACAAGAGGGGCAACATCATGAGCACTACCTCCTCAGAGATGGTTTTATGATGATGCATGGCAGACTTTGTGTCACTAGGCCACTGCGACATAAGGTCATGGAAGAGAGTCATGTCCCACCGTATGCAGGGCATCGTGGCATTGATGCAACAGTTAAAGCGGTAGAGACGTTCTTCTATTGGCCTACCTTGAGGAGAGATGTGGATGCCTTTGTGCGAGCATGCATAGTTTGCCAAAAGGTCAAGTTTGACAGGCAAAAGGCACCAGGGTTGTTACAACCACTGCCGATTCCGGATAAGCCATGGGAAAGCATTGCTATGGACTTTATCTTTGATCTTCCAAGGACGCCAACAGGGAATGATGGTATATGGACCATTATCTGCAGGTTCAGCAAGCAGGCCCATTTTATCCCTGTCAGGAAGAAGATAAAATCTGATCAGATGGCACGCTTGTTCATGTACAATGTGTTTAAGTACCATGGTATGCCACAATCGATTATCAGTGATCGTGATCCTCGCATGACCAGTTTGTTCTGGAGAGGATTGTTTGAGAACATGGGTACTACGCTCAAGTTCTCGTCTTCGTTTCATCCACAAACTGATGGACAGTCAGAAGAGGCCAATTCTACTGTCTTAGATTTGCTGAAATGCTATGTGTCAGATAATAAGGGCAAGTGGGAACAGTATTTGCCTATGCTTGAGTATGCGTACAATAATACGGTGCATTCGTCCACTGGCAAAGCACCTTTTGAAATTGTTGAAGGCGGCAAAAAGGTTCCTCCCATTTTGCACACAAAGGACAAGATCTTTGAGGCAGATCGATATGTTGAGAACATGGATGAGATGTATAAGAAGATTAAAGTTGCCTTGGAGAAGACTCAGGCAAAACAGAAAAAGGCTGCTGATCGTCACCGTCGTGAATTGCTACTATCACCTGGTGATTGGGTTCTCTTAAGGTTCGAAAAGGCAAGGTTAAAGAAGATGAAGGGCAAGGAACGGCTATTTCCTAAGCTCAGCATGCGTTACTATGGGCCTTTTCAAGTGCTTGACAAGATCAGCGATGTGGCTTACAGGCTGAAATTGCCTGATGTGTGGAAGATTCATAATGCGTTTCACGTGAGTCTTCTAAGACCCTTCGTGGGTGATGTGCCAGAAGATATGCCAGTTGAGGATCAGCCAGAAGTTGAGGAACTTGATGAGATCCTGGTACCTGAGCAAGTTTTGGCACATAAGGACAGAAAAGTTAAAGGACAAGTTGCAAGACGCTATTTGGTGAAGTTCAAGAACTATCCGCCTATGGATGCCAAGTGGATGGAAGAGCATGAACTGTCAGAGTCACCAAATGTATTGCAGCTTTACCTTGAAGCCTTTGGGTTACAGCCTACTTATGCCCCAACCCAACGTGTGCAAAGGAGGGGTAATGATAGAGCTAGTACATCGAATGTACATATGAATTCAGTGCCATAGATAGAAATGGCAAAAGTATGAAGGCCTCATTAAGTCATTTGTATCTATGTATGTTACGACCTTTCTTGCGGATACATGCGATGATAAAAGAGTGTTGATAGCACAAGATCATCAGTGGCGTGTATTTATGGTATGCAATCGAGGACGTTTGCGATTTCAAGAGGGGGGTATGTCACGAGGACGTGGCAGTTATTAACCATGTCACAGAGATGTGGCAACTGCTAACCTTGGTTGTTGGTTTCTTTCCAATGGGGTTTATTTTATTTATTTTGAGACCCTCTTTTTGAAGTAGCAAACGGTCGGACATTGTATGGCCAATGTGAACGGTGGATTCACCCGCAGACGGGAAGGGGTCGGCACTGGAATTCGTATGGTAAGAGGATGTCTAGGCTCAGAGCAAGATCATATCGGTCCCCCCGTCGCACTTAGCAAGTTGGTGGATACTAGGAAGTGAACTCAATTAAGGCGTAAAGTCAAGCTGGGACTACCAACCAAAAGTATCCGACAGTTGGGCCACATTGCATTTTTGGATGCGGTCCCAATGAGGATAGATGGTCAGAAGACCAGTGGGAGCCCAACGGAAGCATCTCCTAAAATTTAGGGAACTGCTATTTTGGGCCACGAAATGTGTTCGTGTCATTACCTTCGGTATGACTAGGGGAACACTTTACAACTCTGCCGCGAAGTCAACTGACGCACCAGTTGAGATATTTTTAGCAGGGAAAGCCCAAACTCGGAAACTGGGCGACGTGTCAGCTTGTGAGTGATTCTGCCACTCTGGGAGGCAAAAACGAGCTGCATATCATCAAAGGGGGCGCCATTTTCAGCCACAGGCGGATTGCAACAGGTACAGAAGCTATGGAATGCTTACCTTGCCCTCTATGTACAGTATGGTGACGGGAGTGATGCCCCGCACGCTACATACTGCTCTCTTTCTCCCCTACGTGCAGTTATGTGATGCCCCACAAGAGGGCTACTCATTTGACTGATGTACAGTTGTGTGGGTTCATGCTTTTGTGCTGAGGCAAGAGCCTCCTTGAGCAGGAACAGGGGTAGCTAACTGCTGCTCCAAAGCAGGCACTGGTGAGGGTCATAACCTCACCGTACAGGTGCAAAATCAGCGCTGTGTATGCGCTGTAAATTCACTGTTTTTCAGCCATACGGACGCCAGGACCATTGGGAATCGTGCCCCACTGGCAGAGGACAGTTAGGGGACTGTTTGGGGCTGAAAACAGGGCAAAAACCAGTAAATACAGCGTGCTGAATTTACTGTTTTTGGACAGGAATCAGAGGGTATACGTCAGTGCAAGCGAGTTCCAGCAGGGGAATTGATTTCGCGCAAGTTTTGGGGCTGTTATGCTGCCGAAATTTGGCCAAATCAAATGGTATCTAGGTGGATACACGTGAAGGATTCCCAGGACCTTACCTTGTAATTTACCCTCCTAAAGAATAAAGAAATACCGAAAGGGGCGCCAATTTTGGGGCCTACAGGTTGTCGGCGTCTGCTCGGAGCATTCTAGCTTCCGAGTCGTGTGTGTGTTTAAGTGTTAACTCCCGTCGCAGGTTCTCTTTGCAAAGTGCTCTGTGTGTGTGCATAAAGTAAAGAATTTCGGGTGAAAGCCAACGCCTACCGCCCTACGGGCCGGTTTCATGGGCATTTTCAAGTTGCCCCATTCTACCAAGATCCGGACTTCAAAGAGAGAAGTCATATAACTACATGCAAATATTGTCTTGAAAGCTTGCCAGGTCCTTGGAGCATGCGGTTGCGTCGCGATGGAACATCACCAATACATGGCATTATCTTTAAGAAATCCCACTGCTCGAGGAATCTTGGATTCTTCTTTATAGTTCCCCAAAGCATAGATGCTGTTGAATTGTTGTAAGAACTGCAATGCTTTTTCCGATCGTGAAACTTTTGATTGTCGTGCTGCCATTTTTGAAATCTTTTGGTTGGTTAGGTGCGTATCCTGGTTACGGATAATAAGGGTATCCATATGGACTCCAACCATTGTAGCCTGATGGCCGTGGTGGTGGAGGAGCTGGGGGCAACGGCAGTTGCACAGGATCAGGGTCAGATGGTTGGACCATATTCTTTAAGACTCCTTGATCGGAACAGTCAGCTGGGAAGGTTGCCGATTGGTAGCTCTCGTATTTTCCGGTGCCGGGGGAGGAGGTACCACTTTGCCAGAGAATGAGCCCTCTGCACATATTTAAAGGCCCTTTGTCACGTGACACATCCAACCCCATGTGTCCGTGGACAAGCTACAACATGATCAAGGTTCAGTCAGTCTAGAATAGGAAGTGATCTGGCACTTTTGTGAGTCTATTCGTAGACCGTGCATGCCCAGTCACTTAGCATAGATGCATATCCTCTGGTTGCACACAGTATGATCATCAGTATTCCCATCAGAATCCATTAGAATCAGTTAGGGGAATTGTCCAGTGCATTTAGCATATTTTCCTTATTTTTGACATTTTTCACTTATTATTTTTAAGTGACGTTCCAACAAAAGTAGGTAGGGCAATTTTGCTAAGTTAATATATAAGCAAACCCAAGTTAGCACTTTCTAGCAAAAGAGGCAGCAGGAGCTTCCCGCTCAACAGGCGTCTTCTCAGCAAGAACTCGCACAACCCCCAAGCTTGGCGATTTCCTCTCCCATTGCCTTGGCATTTTGGTCTTCATCATCGCCTACACTCAACCCTAGCGTTTGTGCATATCGCCAGCACCTCCCCATGATCCCTGGCGTTTCCCAGTTGCAGTCATCGCCAGATTTCCAGACAGCCTAGCGTTTTTGCTAGCGATACCAAATCAGCCTGGCGTTTTCTATTTTCAGCCATTCTGCCAGCGTTTTCATTTTCAGCCTGAATTGAAGCATTGGGAGCAGCGTTTTCAGCATTCCACACAGCAGCAGATTCAGCCCTAGTTGGTTGCAGAAGATAGCCATTTTCAGCCCTCGAAAATGCAGCCAAAAACAGTCATTTTCAGCCACCGAAACAGCCTCGAAATTCAGCAGATAGAAGACCGCAGATTTCAGCCCTAAAGTCATCGTCGTCATCCCTGTCGTCGTCATCGGCATAGTCCCAACTTGCATCAGTCCATTGCATCCGCATTGTACCACTTTGTGCAATCATAAGTAGACCACTCTCGCCGACGAGAGTGGGGCCTTCGGAGGAGGGTTTTACAACGTCTCTGGTGTCGTATCTCTCTTCTCTCTCTATCTCTCAGTCTCCTACACTTGCACGCACAGTGTCCATTCACTTTGTTTGTGATCATAGCACTTTCCATTAAGAACGGAAGGCTCTCCCTTCCATAAGAACTAAAAGGAACCCTTGAGCACAGTTCGGAGCACTCATCTTGAGTAAAGCGCAAACAATCATTCCGCTGCACCTAACACCCTTGGCCTTGAAAAGCAATTACATGAAAAGCAGTCCCAAACTCAAAATCATCTGGCCCAAAAAGCACTAGCGCCCAAAAGCTGCCAGCGTCTTTTGTGAAAATCCATACATTGCCACATCATCATGTCAGCGCGAATTGCGGAAATCCGTATAGCTACCACATCATCATGTTAGCATGAATTGCGAGAATTCGTACAGCTACCACGTCATCAATTCTCCGCGTGTGTGTATGGGCTTGCTTTATTTTAATGCCCTTATGTCACTTGGGCCCCATCCGACGGGGTCCCATAAGTTGGTGGGAACTTCTTCCGCTTCTTCTTCTTCTGTTGCTTCTATTGCTTTAGGGTTTAAGCCTCTAGGCCGGGATCTGCAGGTTGGCTCCGTTCTTCAGTGGCTTGACACGTCAGCAATTTGTGACAGCGCCCCTTTCGGTATTTCTTTATTCTTATTGCAAATAAACGACCCGAACACTTTCACATAACTCCCACCAACCTGTCCAAACCTGTCAAGGGCTGTAATTGCAGGTTGTTGACCCAATTTCAGCACACCATAACAACGCCAAAACCCTTGCAGGTCAAAAGAATGTCTAGGACACTTTCCCTTGCATTTTGAAAGCTTTCTGGTGAGCTGCAGGTCAATTTCAGCATGTTGTTATTCCCTATTTTGGTCACTGCCAAGTGCCCAAAGCCCGTATAATCATTCCAAGGCATTCCCGAGGCTTCCTTGGCGTTACCTTGTAGTTTAGGACCTAGGTGCAAAACCCTAAACCTGGAAATAAACATAGGAGGCTGTAATTTTCTGTTTTGGATCGTTTTGAGTAGAGCAAACATGTATACGTGTGTCTAAGGAGCTCTTGCACGCAGTGGAACAATTCCCTTGTAAAATGGACGAGTTTTCATGCAAGAAATCTCTCTGTTTTCGCAATGCTTTGTGATGGAGTTGTGTGTACCTGTGGGGGATTAGCACTTATGTAACAAATTGCTGACATGTCAAAGCCTAAAGAATGGAGCCAACTTACAGATGCCGGCCGAGGGGCCTAAACCCTAAGAAGAACAAGTAACAGAAGAAGAAGTCCTACCAAACTTATGGGGACCCCGTCCGATGGGGCCCAAGTAAGAAAAGGATTAAAATAAAGCAGGACTCGCACACACAAAAATTAATGACGTGGCAGATTTTCAAAAATTGCACTGGCATGATGACGTGGCAAGCTGTACGGATTTCGGCGTTTTGCGCTGGTTGATGACGTGGCAGCTGTACGGATTTCTGTGATTTACGCTGGCAGCTTTTTGGCTTTGCTTTTGGACCAGATGCTTTTGAGTTTGAAGGTTTTTCACTGTAATTGCTTTTTAGGCCAAGGGCCTTTAAATATGAGGCTAGGGCTCATTCTTTGGCATGCTTCCTGGAGAAGGTGCAGAGTCTCGAGTACCGGCTTGTACTGTGTTGATGCAATATAAAGAAATACCCAAAGGGGTGCCAAAATTTGGGGCCAATACTCTCTGGGGTGGAATTCCGCCACTCCGTGTTGCGTGTCGTCTCTCCCTTTCAATTCAGTTGTTATTCGAAGTGCTAAAAGTCTGTTCAATTTGTTCTTTTCTATAGGCACGTGGTGCCCGTCTTGTGACACTTAGCTAATCCGGTTCCTGTATAGAACGCTCTTACCTTGGCAAACGGGCATAAAACCCCCTGAACTGCCAACTAGAGGGGCATTACCATATGTGCAAAGGGGAGAGAGAAAGAAAGAAAGATTTTTTAACGTCTATAAAGAGGCCGAAATCGGCCTATGAGACAAATCAAAGTACATGAGGTGGGTGTCCTCTGTGTATCCATAAAGGATAAAAGGGTACAAAAGTAAAAGTAAACTATCCTGTGTAATGTCTGGGGGGAGGTGATACAAAGAGGGTGGGGGTGGAGCTCCAAAAACTGGGGGAGAGATGCAATCCTATATGCTGGGGTAAATACAATCATGAGATGCTATCCTATCTCTAACTCCATCCAGTCCCATAATCAGGGTGTAATACATGATGCATGGATGGGTAGGGTG
Source organism: Adiantum capillus-veneris (assembly GCF_014529385.1). Taxonomy (NCBI): domain Eukaryota; kingdom Viridiplantae; phylum Streptophyta; class Polypodiopsida; order Polypodiales; family Pteridaceae; genus Adiantum; species Adiantum capillus-veneris. The sequence goes on from NC_140943.1 coordinate 31,524,237, forward strand.
CGGACAATCCGTGTAAGATGGCGGCTGGATCTGCAAAAGCCCGAGTACGTCGCTCCTCCAAGGATCTGTAGTAGTGCTCCTGGATCTCCAGGATCTCTCTCTGGTGTAGGCGGGGTGCCCTACGTCCATGTGCGCGTGGGCGTCTACGAGCTCGGACCTCCTCAGCCTGCTGTAGAGTCACTCCTCTCTGGGTGGTCGAGAGTGATGGTGCTGCTATGGTCCTCTGGAAAAAGTCTGTGAGCTGTGTCTAGCGCTCGTCTCTCGTCCCTAGTGCTGCCTGGAGGAGGGAGTCCCGATGCTACTGTGCCTCTATGAGGAAGCGGTCGAGCTGTCGCTGGTCTCTGGACTCAAAGATCTGATGTAGAGTGGGCTGATCTGCAAACAAGGTCAGATATCTGCCTCTAATCTCCTCATATGCTCTACATCTGCATACGTAATGCTCCTCGCTCTCAACCTCTGTTGTGCAAAGTCTGCATATCCTCTCTGCTCTAGGGACGTGCCGCTCTCCCTGCCTCAATCTCTAGCTGGTGTGATGATACTCTGAGCTGTCCAATGGCGACCCGTGCTCTATGTGGCATATAGACATCCATGTATCTCGGTCTCTGGATGAAACCATCTGCTACAATAGTGAGGAAGTAGTCTCTGTAGTACTGCCTCTTCGTGGGAAGAGGCTCTCTGGGTGTGATCCATGTCTCCCTGATGTATAGCTGCCAGAGATCCTGTCTGAGAACTCGATTCCTCTCGATGTGTGAGAGACGTATGTGAGGGGAGTCGGGATCAGACTGAAAAGGGGGCAGATCCGTGATGTCCAAGCCATGGGATGTAAACCACTCTATGACCTGTGAGTACCATGCCCTCGTGTCCCCCTCCTGATGCAGCTGTATCGATGCCTCAAAAGCTCTACGGGTGAGTTTGTCTGGTGGGAGCTCTCGCATGCGCTGTATGAAACAAACTGTCTGAAAGAGAGTCTCTACTAGCATCGGTGGGGTAGCTAGCTCTGCTCTGATGATATCATGTGGTACTGAGGGTTTGCTGTGGAGCAAACGGGAGATCATGATGATCTGTGGGCACTCTATCTGTGTCCATAGGGATGCAAATAGCCCTGGAGCCCATACAGCGGCTGCATACATCATGGCAGGTGTGACTAGAGTGTCAAAAAGCCACCCCTTGGTGCAGGGCTCCTGGAAGTGGGCCTGATGGCATCTGCGCTCCAAGGTGGCCAGCACTGCATATCCTCGTGTAAGCCGGTCTCGGGCTGCCTGTGCCATGGAAAATCTACCAGTGGTGCCAGTGAAAGTCACCCCCAGGTATACATATGAATCAACCACATCGACCTGCCCGCCTGCTGCTGTGAGTACTGCTCGGCTCCGCACTGTCCTGGAGGTGTAAAAGATCATGACCTTGGTCTTGCCAAGGTTCACTGTGAGCCCTCGATGTGTGCAAAAATCATCCAAGGCTCGTAGGTGGCTCTGTAGTCCCTCCTGTGTCTCAGAAACTAGGATGATATCATCAGCATAAAGCATAATATGTACTGGTATACCTGCCAAGTCTGATCCCGCCCCTCCTGCGCGTAGAATGTAATCTGATATCTCGTCGATGTAGAGACCAAATAGAGTCGGGGAGAGGGGACATCCTTGCTTCACACCAATAGTGCTAGCAATGGAATCCGATAGTCCACCCGGGCAGCGCACTCTACCAGAGACCTGTGCGTATAAAGAATGAATGGCCCATATCATCTCAGATGGTATCTGTAGCTCCTCAAGGCGCTGGAAGAGTCTCTCTCTAGAGATAGTGTCAAAGGCCTTGCAGAAATCCACAAAGCAGCAGTAGTCTTCTCTTCCGTGCTTTCGCTCCATCGATCAGGCAGCGAAGCACGAAAATGTGGTCGATAGTCGAGAAAGTGCATCGAAAGCCTGCCTGTCCTGACGCTCGTATCCCTGATGCCTCTGCATGCGTGCTAAGCTCTGCCTCAAGAACAGCCCCATATAGTTTGGCCAGTGTGTGGCCAATCATGATAGTCCTGTAGTTCCCTGGATCCAGGGTGTCGCCAGACTTGTGGATAGGCATGATGGTGTGCATAGTCCACTCCTCTAGTAGTCCCTCAACCAAGGCACGGTTGAAGAGACGTGCTATCAAGGGGGAAAGAGTGTCTGCTGCATATATCAAGTGCTCACTCTGTAGTCCAGTGTGATCTGCTGATCGGCCATGCTGAAGGCGTCGGATGGCCCTTTGCACCATGCTAGATGTGAAGAAAGTCGAGGTGGTAGGTCGAGGATCAGATGGCTCTGGGATCAGTGGCTGCCCAGGTATCTGGTACAAGCGCTCGGCATAATCATGCCAAATCTGGGGGTCCTCCAGGGGGGGGGGAGGGGGGGGGCAGGGCTCTCTCAGAATCCTCCATGCTGTGGCGCAATCTGTACTCATAAGAAGGTGGTATAGCTCAAGCTCATGTGCCTCCTCGAAGGCCCGCCGTTTACGGCGTGTGATGGCCTTCATATGTCGTCTGACCTCGCTCTTAGTAATCTCCTCTAAGGGCTCGTCTAGCCCGTAGCTTTCTGTATAGATCTCTGCACTCCCCGTCGTACCAGCGATTTTGGGGCATCGTCCCAGAGGGGGGGGGTCGGCCACTGTGGGTAGTGTGTGGAAAGCACCTGAGGGCTGAGGTGTGTAGAACTGCTGAGAGCTGGCTAGTGAGTGTAGAGAGTGGTGTGTCTGGGTCAAGAGTGTAGATCCCCTCATATACATGTGATGAGTAAACATGGGCTAGCTCATGTGTGAAGTGTATAGTTGTGTATGGTGTGGATGTAGGTGGTGTATGTGAGATGGGTGAGCCAGTGAGAGAGAGGGCGAGATATGCGTGGTCAGCCCCAATAGGCAATGGTGGGATGGTGAAGGATGTGAGTAGGTGGGCTGTCTCTCTGAAGCCAATGATGTAGTCCACTGTACTACCTCCGCTGGCTATTGATGGCGGTATACAAGTCAGGCCGCCGGATGATGGCCATTGCGCCATCCCGTTATAGATAACGAGACGGTGTTGTGATCCCAAGCGAAGTAGGTGCCTCCCATATGGTGTGGGTGTGGTGGTATCACTAGAGATCCTCTCTGCCCCTGTGTCCTCCATAGTGGAGAGTAGCTCTGGGTCGTCGAAGTCGTAAATATCACACTGTCTACTCTGTGTCCTGGCATTGAAATCCCTCGTGAGGAAGACTTCACCCAGTCTAGAGTACTCCATGATCTCGTCCCTAAGACATGCATATGGTGAGTGTGTATCATCCTCCTCCTCTCCTCCATGTGTGTGTACCTCCTCTGTCTCCCCTCCACCTGTCTATGCAAACCTGGAGCTGCTAGGTGCAAAGTAGCATACGGCGATGTAGAGGATGTGCTCCTCAAATAGCTCAATCCGTATCCACATGTAGCGTGCCTCTGGATCGCGTGCTACTATCTGTACCCTGCTATGAAGTGAGCGGCGGTAGAGGTCTGCTACTCCGCCAGATCCTCTAGAAGTGTTGTGCCGTGTACATTTCCTGTGTGTAGACTCCCATTGGTAATCCTGTACTCGGGGTAGGCCTCTCTTTGAACTCTCGTGTGTCTCTGTGAGGAGAATGATGTCTCTACCATGCATCACCTCTTCCAGTCTCCCTGGATGTGTCCACAAAGAGCCATTGCAGTTCCAAACTGCCATGTGTATCTCCTCGTATAGTGTCTCATAGGCCGCGAGTCCCTATGCTACGGCTTTGCCATCAATGATGACGCGACCGTCACGATAGGAGGCCCGTTTTCCTTCTTTGCGCGCTTGTTGTATCCGAGGCATGCATGCTCTTCTATGCTCTACTTGCATCCTTGTGAAGTCATCATCTAGGTAGATGGGGGGGGGGGGGGGGGGGCCGTGAGACCTCGTAAAATTACCCTCTTTCGAATGAAAAGGGTCCATGCTTCCTCCGATGAAAATTGGAGGATAAGAGGCCTCTTCTTGATGGGGTCTTTGCTGGCTCGCCAAGCTTTGGTGAAGGGGGTTGATTCCTCTATTTTGTATCCAAGAGTGGTACATAAAGTCTTGCCATCTTTCTCGGGGGTGGAGTCCTTCACTTCTTCAATGCCGGTGACTCGTATGTTGAGGCGACGGGCATGGCGCATTTTTTCCTCTTCGAGGGTGGTGTGTACAAGGAGAGCTTCTTCCTTGTGAGCATCCTCTTTTGCTTCTTTCTTGATGTTCTTCTTGACCACTTCTACACATCCCTCTTTCGTTGCTTCGAGAGTGTCCTTCAAGCATTCGGTGAGGGCTTTAGTGAGCTCCTCTTTAATGGCCTCTTTGGTTTCATTATTGATTTCCCCTTCTTCGGGGGTGAGGGAAGCGATGGAGGCCTTGAGGATGGCCATTTGTTCTTGCATTTCCTCCTCCTCCTTTTTCCATTCCTCTTGGGTTCCTTTCCACTTGTCGGTCTCCTTCTTGTGCTCTTGTTCTTTAGTCTCTTTCTCCTTGGTCCATTCTTCTTTTTCCTTATGCAAGGCTTCCACCTCTTTCTCAAGCTTGGAGAGGCGGTTGATGATAGTGTTGATGGTGGAGTCCACCAACTTCTTGTTCTCTTTGATTGCGGTGTGGAGTTTGTCGTCCATCTTGGCCATTTCTTCTTTGGTCACTCCTTTCGCCATGTCGGGCCTGTCTCGGTGTCGGTTTGCACAAAGCACCTGTTCTGTACTTCTGAAAAAGTTGCAAGAATTGCAAAATCTCTGTGAAAAATTGCAGAAATTGTATTTTTGAAAACTTCTTTCTCACAGAATTCCTGTGTGTATGGCTGGACCTGCATTCCTGGAAAAGGGCCTGCGTGTAGGGCTGGACCTGTCCAAGCTTGGTGTGAGCAGTCAAAAATGCAGCAGGTACTCAAAAATGAGCCTGCTGCTGACCAGGTAGGGGCCTGGGGAGGGTGGCGCTGGCGCGAGCTTGGGGGGGGGGGGGGCGAGCCTGTGGGCATCCAATTGGAGTGCGCGAGCCTGTAGGACAAGGGCGCAAGCCTGTGGGGGCAGTAGTGGCAAGCCCTCACCATAGCAACAAGTGCCCGCCATCAGAACAGCAAGTGTCCGCCATGAGAGAGAGAGAGAGAGAGAGAGAGAGAGAAAGAAAGAAAGAAAGATTTTTAACGTCTATGTCAGGCCGAAATCGGCCTATGAGACAAATCAAATGTACATGGCGTGTATGTCATCCGTCTATCGGAAAGACAAATGAAACAAAACTGATACAAAACTGAACTGAATGTAGGTAATGGAGTATCTGAGGAGGGATGGGGCTCTATCTCTAGGGGTATATGCATGTCTATATGCTCAAGGTAGTACAATCATGAGAATGCATCAAGCTCTCTAGCTCCATCCTGTACAAATGGGGGGATGTAAGATGTGGTACATGGGCGGGGCTGGTGCCAAGGCTACCCGGATGAAAGCTGTCGGGTCGGCCCTCATCTGAGCTACTCGCTCCTCAGTGGCACGGCGCTCCCGGGCTCGGATCTCCTCGATCTGTCGGTGGTGGGAGCTCACACCCCTGTAGCCTGTGACTCGTGGTCGTCGTCTAGCTCGGTTCACCTCCGCCTGTGGGAGTGTCACTCCTCTCTGAGTATCTGGTGAGGTAGGGGTGGCAATCCTCTGAAAGAAGTCTGTGAGCTGCGACTGTCTCCCCTCTGTCTGTGTAGCTGTGCGTGGCTGTAGTAGTGTGTCCCGATGGCTCTGTATCTCTAGTAAGAAATGTCCGAGCTGTCTCTGATCTCGAGAGTCCATGATCTCTCGGAGAGTGGGCTGTCCTCTGAATAAGGCCTCATACCTGCCTCTGATCTCAGTGTATGCTCTGCATCTACATACAAAGTGCTCCTCACTCTCCACCTCCTCTGTGCAGGCTCTGCAGACTCGCTCCTCCCTGGGAACACCAGTATGTCTCCCGATCTCAATCTCTAACCTGTGTGAAGCCACTCTCAGCTGACCAATCGCCACCCGTGAGCTATGTGGCATATATGTGTCCATATAGCGTGGTCTCTGTATGAACCCCCCAGACAATATGGTGAGAAACTGGTCTCTGTAATCTGACATCCTCGTCCCCAAGCCAGGTGACTCCCAGACTCTCCTAGTGTATAGCTGCCACAGATCCTGTCTCAATACCAAGTTTCTCTCACTACGAGAGAGGTGAATAGATGGTGAGTGGGGGTCGTACTGGAATGGTGGTAGGCTCTCCATGTCAAGACCGTGTCCCTCAAACCATGCTCTGACCTGTGAGTACCAAGCTCTCGCATGCCCACTCTCTGATAGCTGTATAGCTGCCTCAAATGCTCTACGAGTGAGTCTGTCAGGAGGTAGCTCTCTCATCCTCTGGATGAAGCAGACTGTCTGGAATAATGCCTCTACAACCATAGGTGGTGTGGCGAGCTCGGCTCTAATAATGTCATGTGGCACTGTCTTCTTGCTGCGGAGCAAGCGTGAGATCATACATACCTGTGGTCTCTCAAGCTGTGTCCACTGGTCATCTGTCAATCCTGGTGCCCATACTGCCGCCGAGTACATCAGGGCCGGGGTGACTAAGGTGTCAAAAAGCCAGCCCTTCGTGCGGGGCTCCTGAAAGTGTGCCTGGTGGCATCTCCGCTCTAGCATGGTCAGAGCTGCATATCCTCGGGTGAGCCTGTCAGCAGCAGCCTGCCTCATAGTGAAGGGTCCTGGTAGGCTGGTGAATGTGATGCCAAGATAGACATAGGAGGTGACTACATCAACCTGTCCTCCTGCTGCTGTGAAGGTGGCAGCGCTCCTCACTGCACTGGAGAGAGAGAGATTAAAGGTGTGATCACCTGCACCCACTACTCTCACACACACACACACACACTGTATTTCACAATGAGTTGCAAATTAGTCCCCCTCTTCAATTTTGGGCGCCCCCTCTTGGGATGAGCTTCTGGAGAGAGTGTGTGTTGGCCTGCAAGTTGCTCTCCTATTGTCATGTGTCCAGTTTGCTCGTTTTGGTTTGATTTCTAGTACCCACCAACTTATAAAGTCCTGCGAAGGGGCCTAAGTGACTTTAACGGAGCCTAGCCACCTTTTTACTACTCGGATTTCAATGCCGATCCGCCCAACCATCTCGTGGCGACCAGTCCTTCACTGCTACGAGTGAAACTCTCGGGCATCGGACGTTTCACACTCGCCATGCAAAGTCCGGCCATTTGTGACTTCAAAAAGAGGGTCCCAAAAATTAAATAAAAATCAAGGAAAGGAAACCAACAAATAAAGCTAGTGATTGTCACAGTCTCGTGACATACCCCCTCTTGAAATCGCAAACGTCCTTGTTAGATATAGATGCCACATATGATTTAGTGAAGGGCTTTGGTTGCTGACACCTCCCTTCTTTCTCCAGCCTGTTGTTGTTGCATAAACATGGAGAATGCTTGAAACATTTGCATAGTGCCTTGATCAAAACGCATGCCTTGTTACTCTTGCTGATCCATAGCTTTAATTATTTATAATTAAACCTTTCAAAACAAGTTTTTGAACCCCCACCCCAGCTGCTTCACGTCAAGTTCACCAGAAATGTCGAAATGTGTGCAGCCTAGCTTGGAAGGTGCAAAACCTCTGGTTGTGAGAGTTCGTGATGAGAGTCACAAACACTTTGTGAAAAAGCGTTTGTGGAGAATCACCAACCCTCTTTCTAAGGGTGACTAAGAATCTAGGAGCGTTCGTGACAGCAAAGTCACAAACCCTCTTTCCTATCGTGCTTGGAAATTGCTTGTTTTGGTAGTTGAGATTATGATAAGAGGATCACCAAACCACATTCAATTTCACTTAAAAAGACCGTTGAAAAACACCAAAGTTTTAGCCATGAAACCTCGATGCTCATACAAGCACAAATCTCAATCAAAACCCAAACCTCTATCATGGTATCATGTAGCCTCGCCCCCAATTACATAGTCGTAACATCAAACAACTGAAAGGAATACACGAGCTTCCACGTTCATGGCGACCATTTCCTGAATTTGCAGAGATTTAAGAGATTCTAAAGTGAAGCCCACACCCCATTTTGATAAGGGGAAACCCTAATTCACTCCCTTACTAGCTCAGATACAAGATTACGAAGAGGCGGGACTGCCCTACACATAGATTGAGCAACCATGGAAGCAATTACACAGTAGAGCAAAATTGCTGGTCTTTTCTGTAAAAAGCAGCCCTCTCTCTCTTACCCATGGCAATATGAGCTGATGTGTCAATTTTTGGGCCATTTTGCCACTTTGGACCAACACTAGGTCATTTTCAGCTCATTTTTTATCCAAAAGTGCCATTATTTATGCGAAAAATCCAAAACGGAGTCAAAAAAATCCCTAAATTTGTGGGATCACTCGCATAAGCATAAAAAGCATAGATAAGCATCATTTTTCATCAATATACCGTTTTGGGTCACTTTCCATGCAATTCTGCAACGGCGCCTGTTGGCTCCTATTTTTGACAGTTTTTGTCCGCATTACTTTTTATAGGCGAGTGTGCCACCATGAAACACTTGGACTATGTACATTATCAAACCAAATTAAGCATCTTATCAAGTGGAAAAGCACGCAAATGCGCCACATCCAGGGCCACGACTCCCGGGATAGGTATGTACATGATAGCGACTGCAGTAGACGCTTCAACATATATCACAATATGTACATGATTGCTTTTATTTGCATACATCGAGAAGTGTCAAGAGTGAGGCGAATGTTTTTATTTCACACTATGTACGTAACACGGCACAACAACGGTGAATCTGATGCAAAATGAAGGATACTGAAAAAAGGGGTACTATAGAATCCTAAACTGCTAGATGTGAACTAAGCAGCTAGCTGGAACTATGTAGGATAAGAGTATGGTGGGGTGAACGTAGTGAATGAGGGATAATAAAACACAATGGCGGTGTGTGTGGGCGGGTATAATGGGTAAAAGCTGATGCAAAGGCTGATACAAAGGTCGGTACAAGATGAGCAAGGTGTACAATCCTCAAAAGAGCTAAATCACAGGAGATCCATCATCAATCGCTGGCCGATCTCATCAATCTCCTCCATTGCCAGTAGTCTGACCGGGCATCCTGCATGTCGGGCCAAAGTGACCCGAATCCTCTGATGCAACCTCCGTCGATGCTTGTATTCCTCCGCGGTCATGGGCATCTGGAACTTCAGAGAGAGAGAGAGAGAGAGAGAGAGAGAGAGAGAGAGAGAGATGAAATGTAATATTAACATCTTCAAAAGGCCAAAATGACCTATGAGACCAAAAGGTTACATGTGGTGAATCTAATACCAGATCTGGGTACAAAAAGTACAAAGAACTGAAAAGAACATAGTGGGTTGGGGTGGGGTGAAAGCTGATACAAAGGGAAGACAAAGGGTGAGCCGATACAATGGAGCTCTCTGACAGTCGAGGCATCATATACATATACATCAGTATCCGCGACGGCTCCTATGTCGCGCCAGTATGGTATGGATCCTCTGTCGCAATCTACGTCGATATCGAGAGGGCCCTCTCATCCGTGGGTGACGGGACCGCCCCAACTCTATCGCCCGATCAAGCAGTATGCCTCTGGTGCCTTTGGTGTTGTTATGCTGTGGGGCCTGCTCGAACTCCTCTATCAGTGACTGGAAGAAATCTATGATCTTCCACTGTCGCTGGATCTCTCTCATTGTGGCCCTCTTCAAGAGATCCTCTCTGTGTTTGCAAATCTCCAGAAAGTATAATCCGAGGCATCTCTAATCCTGGTATCTCATGACTCTAGAAAATGGCCCAAAACCCTCTCTGAATAGATAGTGAAAGCGGCCTCGTATCTCATAGTATACTCGGCAACGACATATGTAATGTAGCTCTGTCTCTGGCTCTATTTGGCACACCTGACAAATCCTGGACTCAGCGGGTACTCCTCTAAATCTGCCTGTCTCGATCTCTAGTTGATGTGAGGATGTGCGTATCTAACCAATAGCACATCGTATCCCGTGGGATAGATGAGTATCCATGTATCCTCGTTTGGTCACAAAACCATCCTCCGTGAGTTGGAGAAGATGCTCTCTATAGAAAGTCATCTTCGTACCTAACTCATGTGTAGCTTGTATCCATGTCCTCTTCGTATCCAGCTGAATCAAGTCCTGTCTGATGAGCCTGGTAATCTCTGCCCTTGTGAGGGGGATGGCGGGTGCATCTAGAGAGTACTGGAATGGGGGTAGCCGGTCTATACTAAAGCCATGTAACTGAAACCAAGATGCCATCTCTACATACCAACATGATCTATCTCCCTGCAATGCCAGCTGTCGCGAAGACTCTAGTGCTAATCGAGCATATTTGTCTCTAGGGAGAGCCCAAGTGCTATGCATAAATGAAACTGATTGAGTGAGTGCCTCCACTACCAATGGAGGAGCAACGAGCTCCGCCCCAGCGTAACCGTGAAATGTTTCAAGGCCGAAACGTTTCACCCTGAAACGCGGCGTTTCACCACAAAACGTTTCAGTCCAATGAGAGCACAATGAAACGTGAGACCAAAACGTGCGTTTAGCGACCTTGAAACTAAAACTATGGTAACTTGTTGTTAGTGAAACGGCTTGTGTTTCACTTGGTGAGCGAAACGTTTGAAGGCCCGGAACGTTTCACCTGTGTTGACCTGTCAAAACGCGTTTCATAGTGACGCTGCTCCACCCTACTGAGGCCTTGGCCCTAATCATCCGAGAAATCATAGACACCAAGGGCTTCTCCATACATCTCCATCCATCAGTACTACCAGCTCTGCTATGATGATCAACTGAGGGGTCCCATATCTCCACTCTGGAGGGAGAAAGAGAGAAATGAAATGAAATGAAATGTTATATTAACGTCTTCAAAAGGCCAAAATGACCTATGAGACCAATCTATTACAAAATGGTGAATCTAATACCATGTCTGGGTACAAAAGAACTAGATACTACTATTGCACTGTGGATATCGAGAGAGTATGGCTCGAATCCTCTGTTGTAGTCTCCGTCGATGCTGTGTAGCCCCTCTCCTCAATCGTGGCCGTCTGGATCTCCATAGCTCCAGTGCTCGGTCAATGAGAGAGAGAGAGAGAGAGAGAGAGAGAGAGAGAGAGAGAGAGAGAGAGAAACAGAGAGAGAGAGATGAAATGAAATGAAATGAAATATTAACGTCTTCAAAAGGCCAAAATGACCTATGAGAGAGAACCATAGACAGAGACCGAGAAAGGAGAATGTATTCCCACTCACTCCAATGGCAGCTAGCAAGGCGAAATTCATGCTCACAAACAAACGCATTTCAACTTGGAGATAGAAATGAAAGCTTTGAGAAAGCACATGGAAGAAGAAAAGTGAAAACAGTTTTTCTCCACGAGCATGAGGAGACGGAGAGAAGATGGAAAGAGGAGAAAGAAAGTCTCCAAGAGAGAATATCTCTTCTTGAAAGTGGAAGAAGCCAGAGGGTCCTTACTTCAAAGTGTCAAGAAGAAGATTCCCCACTCGGAAGCTAATTTCTTGGAAAGGGCATTTTCCAAGGACGAATGTTCACTAGCATTGCAAGCCCTTGGCAAGGAAAAGTCCCCTCGTTGGGATGGGATGACGGTGGAATTCTATAGAGAATTTTGGGACGATCTCAAGGTCCCAATCACAAGGTTGGCCAATAAATCCATTGTCGAAGGGTCGATGGAGATAAGTGTAAAGAGAGGGCTTATCAAACCCATCCCCAAACAGATCTGTTGTTCTCAACTTAAACACTGGCGCCCTATAACGATGATGTCGGTGGCCTACAAATTTATTGCTAAAGCTGAAGCCCTCAAACTAGCCCCCTTACTAACCAAGATCATCTCGCCCCATCAGCATGGGTTCATCAAAGGAAGGTCCATTTACGATAACATCTTGGCAGCAATGGTGGGCATCGAGTACGCAACTGTCACAAAGCAAGAGTGTGTACTGCTACAGTTGGACCTGGATAAGGCTTATGACAGAATAACATGGACATATATAGAAGCCGTCATGGAAGCTTTGGGCTTTGGACCGCGCTTATGTTGACTGGTAAGTGTACTGGGAGCTGGGAGCCAATCAAAGCTCCTATTCAACGATAGAATTGTGGGCTCTTTTGAGGTCAAAAGGTCTATTAAGCAGGGATGCCCTCTGGCCCCCCTGCTGTTCGCCATAGGATCACATCCTTTAATCACGAAGCTTGAAGCTAGTGCGGAACGAGGGGAGTTGCACAGCCTGGATTTGCCAGGAAACAACCAACTCTAGCAAAACTTTTTGCAGACGATTCTCTCCTCTTCTTGAAGGCGTGCCCCCAGGTCATCAGGAAGGCTCTGGAGATTGTACAAATATTCTCAGTAGCTTCGGGGGCCCATTGTAATATAGAGAAGTCAAGGCTGATCTCCCTATCGGAAAATGACTCATTTGACCCTTCTGACTATTCGGGGGAGATTGTCACAAAAGGGAATATCTTCAGACATCTGGGAGCCCCCTTGAGGGTGGACGTAACTCACAAGCAAAGATTTGAGTGGGTGCTAGAAAAAATCAAAACAAAAATGAGTAGGTGGGAGTATGCTCTTCTCCCATTCCCAAGTCGGATAAAAGTGATAAATTCCTTTATGCTTCCTTATATTGCCTTCACTAGCCCCCTTCTTAAGATGGCTAAGTGTCACTGGAAAGAGTTCTTAAAACCAGTGAAAAGGTTTTTATGGAAAAACAACACGAAATCCTCCAGGCCATGGCAATGGGCCCGTTGGGAATCAGTTGCTCGGCCAGGGAATCAAGGAGGCTTGGGAATTCTGAACCTTGAAGCCCGTGCAGAAGCTTGTTGCGCCAAATTTGTTGTTTCCTTGGCTAAACAGGATCAAGTTTGGGCTATCATGATCAAAGATATGATAGAAGCAGCTCAACTTGGCTCGAAAGGTGGAAAGTGGAGAGGGGTGGAGGTTCATGACAAGCTGTTAGCCCCAACGTGGACTACCCTAAGACTAGGGGGCAGCTCAAGAGAATTGGTAAGAAAATGCAAGAGAGCAGCAGGAGTCTTAAAGTCGGGGGAAAAAACCAGATACTTCAAGAACTCCATTTTGCATTGGTCCCCCTGGCTTTCCAAAGTTGTAGATCCGCCACAAGCTCCCTATTGAATAGAGACAACCAGGAAGCTAAATAATAAGGGTCTGAATCGACTGGGGCACTTCTGGGACAGTGACAACAAGAGTTGGAAAACCATTGATCTCCTGGTTACCCAATTCCAGTTGAATAGCTTGGAGGTATTGCTGGTCCACAAAGTGAGGAAAGAGCTTGACAATATAGTGATGCCTATCTATGATTCGGAGTTTGACTGGAACACCTAGAAATGGCCCAGAAGCAGCCTCTTAGGGAAACCCCATCCGAAAGACATTTACCATACAATGATGCAAAAGAAGAATTGGTCTAGCCCCCTCAACAAGATATGGAAAAAACAATGGTCGGAGGAAAAGTGGGAGCAAGTAATGGAGAAAATCTGGAAGCCAAAGGTTCCGCAGCACATGAAGGTATTTTTATGGAAGGTAATTTGGGGTGCTCTACCGACGGGGGTGAAGATTCAGGAAAGAGGGATTGGGTCAAATCGGTGTTTGGGGTGCAGGTTGGCTAGTGAAGATCTGGCCCACCTCTTCATGGATTGCCCAACTATCAAAGGCCTCGCAGGGAAAATATGTAAATGGGTCCAAAGAACATGGAAAATTGGTTTTTACAAGACTGGTCTATTCCTTGGAGGGAAGAATTCAGGTGGTCGTGCCATCCTCATCAGCACTCAAATCGTCAGGTACTTCTTCTTGCATAATGTATGGCAGACAAGGAACTGCCGTGTGTTTGAAGGAGGTCTTGAGGTGGCAAGCTTCGCAGAAATTATACAAGAAAGCAAGGTGCTAATTTGGACGCTCGGGCGCAAGCAACACTCGGAGGATTGGTCTAGGACTACTTGTGCCTTGTTGTCAGCAGAGGGATCCTGGCTATCGGTATTTAAAAGATCTCAGAAGACCATGATAATGGACCTTTTGTATCAAGGATAAGGGGGCGAGTTGGTTGGGATCGCTGCCAATGTAATTATGGTCCCTGGATGATGTCATGGCTCAACACGAGCATGACAAGACATTGTAATTTTTTGGGTTGATCAATATAATTCACTCACAATTGTGAGTTTTGGAAAAAAAAAAACAATCACAATGCATAATAGTGAGATGAAGCCTTCACATTGAAACCTGTACGGATGGAGAACAGAAAAGGCAAATCTTCAAATGAAGAATGAAAACGAGGCATAACATTCAGCATCACAAAGTTGCATAGAGAATGTTGAACTGCCTGTAATACCACCCTTTTGAGGTGGTTTTAAGTAAGAAGTGACTATATCTAAGGCTGATACCTTTGTTATGAAGGATAGCATAGGCTCAACTGCAAGCTTTGTGATTGACATGATAAATTGTTCACAGGTACTTTTCAAGGTTCTCTCCAAATCCTGCAACAAATAGTCATAATTCAGCAAGCAGCATACTCCATTTTCGGGTTTGACCTTGCTTAGTTGGTATCACATCAAACATACTGTTTCCATTATAAAAGTACTAGAATCTTAAAGAGAACCTTCTTGGCATCTAATTGATTCTCTGTTACACGCGGCGAAAATGCACGAGCCAACGTTGAACGGCTAGCAAAATCAAAGAAGGATGCTTGGCCTCGGAATATCCGTCTCAAATGATCCTAAAATGTAAGAACTGTTAATTATGAACACACATGGTTGTCCATGTGAAGCGATAAAATGCTGAGTTCTTCATTCTTAAAGAAATTCCTTCAACTTTACTTCTGCATCGATAGTTGGCATTGTACATTAACTTACCAATAAATGTGCAAAATCCAGTTCTTTGTAAGTGATAGCAAAGTCAATGTCAAAGGGAGCTATCTACAGAAATTTCATAAGGGAATTCATCCACCACATTAGTAGACATGAAATTAAAGACCAGAACAAGGACAAAGATAAGTTTCTTGGCCATACCTGTTCACGCAGAATGAGAAGATGCTTTATTAAGAACAACTGCCCGTCCATTTGAGATTGTTTCATTATCAACTTGCTGGCTTTCTACACTTCAAAAGTTCCCCCAAAGATGTAGAGAAAACATCAATAAAATGACGAAGTCCAAGAAAATTCCAAATCATTATCCTAACATAAATAGACCTGTATAGACAATGAGCATACTCCAATCGAATCCTGTTGATAAAGACCCACTTTGATCATTGCAACAAACAGGAAGCCAAATAATGAAAAGCTTCCCGAGCTTTTTATTGAAATCACCTGCGCCAAGCCTGTAAAGATTGCAGGCTCCAATGATCGGTAAAGTTTTGATAGACAGGACAGTGTCTTCTCAAGAGGAGGATACAAAGTGCCGTAAGTGTCTCTCCCTTCTTCATCCTGCCCAAGAAGTAAGAAATTCCATGATACCTATGTTTTACATTTCGATAACTCACTCTTTTAACAGTGGGAAAAACATTGCCTCGAGGTTTGCAATTATGGATGCCTCCCGCTCAAGCTTTGCAGGGTAATCTAGGTCCTCAGCAGATGGCAAATAGTTTGCAATCTGTAAATTTTACACATGTAATGGATATCAATCAGCTATCTTGATCACATAATGATATTTGATTTAGATGACCAGACTTTGACCCCCTATAGAAACATCTTTTCTACTGAAGAAAATATTTGCAGAATATTCAGATGCCCACAGTTACAAAGGAGGGCCTGATCTAGACTGGATCACCAAGTTCTTTTTATTCATGAGGCCTGCGATCATTTCCCTGCATAAGAGCACATCGTCTGAAGAAAAGAACCCTCCCTTATACAAATGCATGTGAATCAGATCATAATGAGATCTTTTGGACATTAACCCACATGCTATGCTTAAACAGCATTTCCTTGCTGTAAAATGGACTTTCATGCTTGAAAACATGAACGCCAGTATTCCTAATCCCTTGTTACAAGAAACAATGAGTGACCTGTTCTTGAAGTCTCAACTTTCGGCATTTGACTAATAAGCTGAAAAGGTCTTAAAGTTTCAAACTAATACAGAAAGCCACCAGCCTCAAAGTGCAGAAGACATTCTCATTTCTCATGCCTGTACAAATGATCATGAGGTGTATGTCATATAGGTAGATACATTCAGTATTTACAGTAAACCCCCTTCATTCACCAGTATGAACACTGGCTCTGATTTTGGTTTTTATTTAATGTATGGCTGCCTACATATTAAGGATCTTCAAAAGAAAAAGAGCAGGAAAGCATCAACCCACTAGACAAGCTGTAAGAATTTAAGAACTGAAAGAGATAGAGGCTCCAAGTAAATTAAGGCAAATTAAGAAGCTTGCCTGACAGATAGGACATACTACCTCATCACGCATGTGTGTTTGAGCTCGAAAAGTTAGCCGTTCTTGAACATCCGCTAAGATGCGGGTGATTGTTGGTTTGAGACCTGCTACAGAATCGCCTCGTCTACCCAACTCTTCCTCTAGTACCTCTCCTTTGAGAATTTCCACAAGCTCACATAGGAGCTCTAAATCTGCTTCATGAATGAGCTTCGGCCGCAAGATGTCATACAAAACTGTGCACCTGCAGTTAAAAATAGCTGCAAATTATCAACCTAGATGAACCCAGGAATAGCCCAGATTCACCTGTGAAAAACTCATGGAAGAAGTCTATACTGTAATCGGCAGCTCCATATGGCACAGGATTGACAACATACGAGTACATCCCGTCAGTGCCCAATGGTGGGAATAGAACTAGGTATAAACATATGCTCATGCACCCACACATGCAAACAAGCGAACATTTTATACAAAAATCTGTGACTTTGCGTAATGTGTTTGTGTCTTTAAAATATTACAGAACCAGAATTAAAGACATGGTTTTACTCTAAACTATGTTCATTATTGTCAGGTCAGTCCACGGGGTAAGACTTTGAGCTGAAATGACGTGGGACCAGCATGATCGTTTTTGGTCCCAGCACAATAGTTTTGGACAGTCTCAGTCCTCCTTAACACCTACTTTCACTATACCTACAAGATTGCAGGACTAACTATTCTAAACAGGACAGTCCTCCTTGACACCTTACAGGTGGATGACTGCACATACAAATCCCTAAAAAATGACTGTGAGGGTTGTCTGGCCATAAGGTCATATGAGCCTACATACAGCAATCCCTACTACCCATTGTACTTGGACCAATTGGTGTGTCTCTAGCTAGAAGGCTGGATTTGGGATCCCTACCCCATGGCATATAGCTGCAAAACCCCCCTCTTTGACCTAGAAGATGACGTCGCCCGTCTGGTTTTATTCAAAGGGAGGGATACTCTTAGCGTTTTGACCCCCCATGCTCTACCTTCATGTATTGAATACGAATTCTGTTTTGTGTAAATTTATGTTGTGAATATGGAAATGGATACAGTGTCATAGTTATCTATGGTTGTATTTCTATGAAAAACCCCCCTCTTTGACCTAGAAGATGACGTCTTCCCTCTGGTTGCTGACTACTTTATTCAGAGGGATGGAGACTCTTTTCGTTTTGACCCCCCCCCTGTTCTACCTTGATGTATAAAACACAAAAACTGTTTTGTGTAAACTTATGTTGTGAAGATAGAAATGGATACAGTGTCATAGTTGTAACAGACTTGGACACTCCAAGTCAAGAATCAACCGCGACAGAACCAAATAACCACTTCTAAACAATTCACAGATCACAATAGATTTGCACTGGCCCGGCGGAGTTCCGTGCCTAGAGATATTGGCCCCAAAGACTGGCGCCCCTTTCGGTATTTCTTTTTGTATTAATCAATCATCAAAGTACAAGAGAGCGGTTAGGGTTTCACTCTCAGACCCTGCGTCCAGATGCTCTCAGAAGTGAGGCCCTCACCACTAATTTAAAGGTACAAGGGATGCCCAAAAGCAGAGCCCCAAAAGCTTTTAAAATAAAAAGCATCAGTTCTCTCTCTCTTATAGAGTCTTTTCTCTTTTTTTATAAAAAAAAAAAGCAAAATTCGCGTCGCTCATCATTTTCCAAAAAAAAAAATAATTTTTTTTATTTTTTTTTTCAGCCTCCGCGATTTCCGGAAATTAGGGTTTTTGGCAGAAATTAGGGTTTCTGTTGTCCGCCACGTCATCACTTTGTGACATATCCCCCTCTTGAAAGCATTGTAATCGACCGCAATTACGCCTGCAAAACCGACAAAAGCCATAAACCGTCTTAGCAGACACTGACTGTTAGTACCTACGTACTAGGAACACACATCTAGCACATGTACAAAATCGACAGTCACATCACACGACATCACAGGACATCACCAGACATCACAGGACATCACATGACATTCAACATTCATTCGGATCTTAGACCATGATTTATCGGCAATGTAGCTAGTAATCACATCTAGGTCCAATCGGGACCTCATCGATGTCCGATTGACTAACCCCTATTGCAACCATGTCTATTCGAGATCAATCAGACCAAAATGCTGCAGTCATTTCGGCTATCAATTCCTGCACTCCCAAGAAGTCAAGAACAAATCAGTATCATTATCAGGAATTCCATTTCATAAAGTCATACAGCAGAATACTGTCAGCTGTCAGTATCCCTGAAGCTCAAACAGACATCAGTGCCTCTAGTATCTAAATCAAGGCATCTGTTGACAAAGGAGTGGAGTGACTCCCCTCTTGTGCATCCCACTGCACTAGATCTCCGGCCAAGCTGAATTCTGGGTTCCATTTGGAGTAGACTATGCTAAACCAAAAGCATCGAGGTAAAGTTTCACAATCTGAGGAGTATCTGCTAGGTCCTCCTCCTCCATCCACTTCGCATCAAGTGCAGGATAATTCTTGAACTTAACCAAGAACCGCCTTTGGACTTTACCCTTATTCTTCGTATCCTTATGTGCCAAAATCTGTTCAAGAACAAGGATCTCCTCGTTTTCTTCCACTTCGGGTTGCTCATCAGGCACATCACCTTTAAAAGGTTTCAAGAGACTCACATGAAATGCATTATGAATCCTCCAAGTATCTGGCAGTTTCAATCGGAAGGAGACATCATTTATCTTTTCAGTTATCTGGAAAGGTCCGTAGTATCGCATACTAAGCTTTGGAAAAAGCCTCTCCTTTCCCTTTTTCTTTCGTAGGCGTGCCTTCTCAAAACGTAAGAGCACCCAATCATCCTCCTTCAGTTTCAAGTCGCGACGATGGCGATCCACTGCCTTTTTCTGTCGTTCTTGAGACTCCTGCAAAGTCTCGCGAACCTTGGCAAAAGCCGTATCCAAATCTCGCGAATATTCATCCGCTTCAAATATCTAATCTTTCGTGCTCAGGAAGGATGAAACCTTCGCAGCACTTTCAACAATCTCACATGGCGTCTTCCCCGTCGAAGAGTGTATCGTGTTATTGTAGGCAAATTCCACCAAAGATAAGTTCTTTTCCCATTGAGTCTTCTGATCCGAGATACAAGACTTCAATAAATCTAAAATCACTGAATTAGCAATCTCAAATTGCCCGTCAGTCTGCAAGTGGAACGATGACGAGAACTGCAACTGCGTGCCAATGTTCTCCCAAATTGCCTTTCAAAACAAACTCATAAATCTGGGGTCTCTGTCGGAGACAATCGTCTCAGACGTGCCATGTAATCGGAAAATCATCGTGATCATTCTTAGTTCTCGGGAGATCAAAAATGAAATCCATTTCAATATTTTCCCAGGGGCGGGTGGGTATGGGTAAAGGCTGTGTGCCTTATGCCTGTCAAACTTGACCTTCTGGCATAGTGCGCACAACTCTTCCATGTCCTTTTTGAGTCACGGCCAAAAGAAGTATCTCTCTACCCCTTTCATGGTGGTAGCAATGCCGCAATGACCCGTAAAAGGTGGACAGTGGCATTCACTCATAACCTTATCCCTCAACGGCTGTGTAACGCACAACATAGTCTTTCTCATCAAGTAGCCTTCCCGAAGGGAGTATCCCGCTATTGTCTCCCCATCCCGTATCCGTGTGAAAATATCTGCAAAATCTGTATCTGTGACATACTGATCGACCATATCCTCGAAGCTCCTATGATGTATCACGGAAACAACCAGAACCAACGTTTTCCGAGACAAAGCATCTGCCACCACATTCTTCTGTCCCTACACATGGACAATTTGGAAGTGGAACTGTGACAAGATGTTCGCCCACCGCATCTGCTTTTCCGAAAGCTGCTTCTGTGACAAGAAGTAGCGCAAACTCTGATGGTCTGTAAAGATAGTAAAATCCGCTCCGAGTAGGTAATGCCGCCACTGATTAAGAGCATGGATAACCGCCAAAAGCTCTTTCTCACAGATCTGTGCTGTCATCTCCGGCCTAGAGAACAAACGGCTCTCGTAAGCTATGACATGGCCTTCTTGCATCAAGACCGCACCCAGACTACGACCACAAGCATCATAATATACTTCAAATGACTTCTGCAAGTCCGGCAAAGTCAAAATAGGTCCCGTAGTTAATTTCTCTTTCAATGTCCGAAACGCAGTCACCTCTGAGGGTCCCCACGAAAAAAGGTACTCCTTTCTGTGTCAAGGTATGCAAAGGGGAAGCAACCTCTGCAAACTTTCGTATGAACCGCCTGTAGTACGAACACAGCCCCAAGAAGCTTCTAACTTCATGGACATTCCTCAAATCGGGCCAATCACGGATAGTCTCTATCTTGGCCGGGTCCATTTGCACTCCTGCTGCTGACACAATGTGTCCCAAAAAGTGTATCTCTGGTAGGAAAAATTCACTTTTCTTTGCATTAATCACTAACGTGTGATCTCGTAATGCCTGAAAGACTTGAAGCAGATGATCTCTGTGTTCTGCCTCATTCTTGGAGAAAACAATGATGTCGTCAAAGAAAGTGTCAAAAAATAGCCTGTACTCTCGAAAAATCCAGTCCATCATCCGGTTAAATGTCGCAGGCGGCAGGAGCATTGGTTAAGCCAAAAGGCATCACCAAAAACTCAAATAACCCAAAAGTCGTCCGAAAAGCTGTCTTGTAGACATCTCCTGGCACTATCCTGATCTGATGATATCCACTCTTCAAGTCAATCCTGCTAAAGCACGAGGATCCCTGTAACTTGTCGAGTATATCATCGATCCTAGGAATTGGAAATCTGTTCTTGATGGTGATTTCGTTGAGAGTGCTATAATCGATGCACATTCTCCAAGATCCGTTTTTCTTCAAAAACCAACAACATTGGAGAGCAATACGGTGAAGTACTAGGCTAGACAAGACCCTTTTCCAAGAGGTCTTTCACTGGGTTCATAATCTTTTCATTCTGTACTCGGCTCACACGATAAGGTGGCCGATTCGGTGGCGTGCTTCCAGGTATCAGATCAATGGTCTGATCTTCAGGCCCTTTGAAAAGCAATCGGCATGAGTGTAGAGAAAAATCTTGGCGTTCTTTTGATCAGGTCAAAACATATTCAACCTTTATCCAGCGTTCAGTTCTCTTTCAAAAGAATGAGTAAGAAACTGAAGTTCATCAAGTAAAATCTCTAAGCCCTTCATTTATAAAGTCGCTTTCTCGGCCCGGTAGTCAACCACGGCGTAGTTCTTGTGGTACCAAGGGATCCTGAGTAGAACGTCACTTGCGTGCCCTGAACACCCCTGTCATTGCAAACGAAGTTTACCAATGCTTGGTGTGATGGCAACATCCCATCCGGGTGCCAGTCGAACTACCTTCGCCTGTGGCGTCAGTCTGTCGGACGTAATTCCAAATCGAGCCACCAATTCCAAGTGAAAAGAAGTTGACCTTGGCTCCTTCAAAAGAGCTTCCTAATCCTTCACTTTGCCCCAAAAGCGGCAAAGTTTGTACTTTCATTCATTAGATTCGGTGCAGGTCCCACGCCATGTGGTACCAATTCTACTTTTCTATCTGCCTTTTCTGCCACATTCCTCAGTTGCTCTCAAACTCTCAGACCTGTCATCGTCTTTATCATTCTGTTCTTTCTGTGCCTTATTAGGGCACTTCGCGGAGATATGTCCCGGTTCCCCGCATCCAAAGCACTTCCCCTCTCTGATGAAGCGAGCTCTCTCCTCAGGAGTAAGCTTGGGTCGTGCATCATTTTTCTCTGGGTTGCTCTTTTTCTTTCTACTTTCATTCCCAGAAGTCTGTTCGGCTCGTTGTGTCATGGCCTCATCTGTGAGATAGGTCAGACTACCAAAGTGAATGGCAAAGCCCCGCTTCACATGACTCATCAACTCCTGAATAGAAGCTGACTTCTGTTCCAAGCAGTGATCTCGGATCTCTGTAGGTAGACCCAAGGTAAACCGCTCAATCTGTTCTCTGAACGAGATCTTCTTGAATGAAGAGGCGGGTAGAAAAGAGCTCCAGAATCTTTCACAATAAGCATTGATTGTATCTTTCTTGATCATCCGAAGATGGCTCCAAGCAGCTCGTATATCTCGTTCATATTCTTGCGTCAACCAAGAAGAAATAAAAAGCTTCTTAAATTTCAGCCATTTAACTAGCGCAGTTTTGTTTAAAAGAAGCGTGGACCACCAAGTACGAGCATTCCCCTTAAGGTAAGAGGTAGCTCCCCGAATCTTGGAGTGCTCTGAATAGCGTCCTCCCGCCAAAACGATGTCAAACTGCTGTATAAAAGACAAAGCCTTCGAAGCATCTGAGTATCCTGAAAAAGTATCAAACTTGATCGAGTGGCCACCTTCCTTAAACTCTCGAACTTTCTTGCTTTTATCTTCGAGAAAGTCATACTGGTTGGCTTTGTAAAAATTCTTCTTGTTCGCATACAACTTTCCGTCATCGGAATCTGAGCTGTCTGTAGACGAGTCCTCAGTAGAACCGTCAGTCTCTGGGCTTAAACTCTCGGACTTTCTTTGCCTTTTTCTTGCCCTTTCCGAAGCATTGTTTCTTGCTTCGCTTTTTGCTTTTCCTGTCTTCTTCGCTCGAGTCTGAAGAGCTAGAAGAACTGTCAAAAGAAGAAGAAGAAGAAGAAGAAGAATTGGGTAGGTCTTCAAACTTGACGCGCTTCTTCAATTTCTTTGCCTTGTCAAATGTCGACCGACGACCCAAATATCCCGGGAAGTCAGTGCCTTTCTTCTGCTTTTTGCCGTGCTTTTTGCCTTTCTTTTGCGCGTCAAAAAGTTGAGCAATCCGTGCATCAACCACGTTCTCCAGTTCCTTCTCCGTATATTTCTTGGAGGCAGAAGGTTTCTTGAGAGCGGGTTTCGGGAGTGGTGATGTGGTTCTTTGCCACTCCATCTGTACCTCTTCCAAAGAGGTCTGGTTCATATATTTTGCCATCTTCGGGTCCTTGGCAAAATTGAGCATCATCTTTGTTGCATCGCCAATCAATTGACGACGCTCCATCTCTCTTTGCTCCGCCTGAGTAGGCCGAGGCGGGCCATACTCTCTGTCTGAATCTTCGTTGTGATCCCAGCCCGCATCTCCAAATGCAGAGGGAGTTTACTGATCCTTGCATGAAGCCATAGGTGCCGCGGAAAAAAATTGGGGATCGGATTTCCCGTAGAAGAGAAATCGGCCGTGCTCTGATACCACTGTAACAGACTTGGACACTCCAAGTCAAGAATCAACCGCGACAGCACCAAATAACCACTTCAAAACAATTCACAAATCACAATAGATTTGCACTGGCCCGGCGGAGTTCCGTGCCTAGAGATATTGGCCCCAAAGACTGGCGTCCCTTTCGGTATTTCTTTTTGTATGAATCAATCATCAAAGTACAAGAGAGCGGTTAGGGTTTCACTCTCAGACTCTGCATCCAGATGCTCTCAGAAGTGAGGCCCTCACCACTAATTTAAAGGTACAAGGGATGCCCAAAAGCAGAGCCCCAAAAGCTTTTAAAATAAAAAGCATCAGTTCTCTCTCTCTCTTAGAGAGTCTTTTCTCTTTTTTTATTAAAAAAAAGCAAAATTCGCGTCGCTCATCATTTTCCAATTTTTTATTTTTTTGTTTTTTTTCAGCCTCCGCGATTTCCGGAAATTAGGGTTTCCGGCAAAAATTAGGATTTGCAGGAATTTTAGGGTTTCTGGCAGAAATTAGGGTTTCTGCTGTCCGCCACATCATCACTTTGTGACAATAGTCATCTATGGTTGTATTTCCGTGAAATTGTGTCTCTCTTTGTTTTCTAGTAACAATTTTTGGTACTTTCCTTAAGAATAGGTACATTGTTTGTCACTTTTTGGATTTTTTTTGGGAGTTAGCGACCTGGGAGTAAGTGTGACTTCACCTGCACACTTGAGCTTTCCAAGATGCACACGGACTGAGTGTAAGCGAGTTTGGACAAGGCTGTGGGCCCTATAAGACCACAAAAGATCACCTTTTTGGAATAGCTCACACGTTTGGCAGGTAAGCCCACGTAAGGGCTACAGTGTCAAAATCAAAGGGACTGCTAATATGTAATGATGCCTTCCTTATTCCTTGTTGCTCCATTCATTTGTTGCACATCCACATTTAGCCCATGCTTTCTAATGGGATTAATTGCATTGCCTATCAGTCGTTGCCTTCTTGTCAAGAAGGCACTTTCGGCTAGTTCTCACCCATCTTAATGTAAGGGACTGGAAGTATGGATGGACGGGATCAACATTGTGCTGCCCTGTCTACCATCTCATCCAGCATATACTTATCAGTTTGCACAGCACTCTTAGCTACCAGACGTACATACCCAACCAATCCATATCCCACTTTTAGTGAATGCACATATGGCTAGAAAAGTTGGTGCAAACACGTTTGATCGCTTCCCTTAATCCCCCATTGTATATCTGAATTCTCCAACATATCTTTCTTCTTAAAAGCATCTTCACAGCAGTCTTCTCATCTCAGTCCCTTGCTTGTTTTCAATGAGCACAAGTTTTGAACAGGTAATATTAAAGATTTATCTTTTTTTGGCACAAAGGGTAAGAAATCCTTGAGTGATTTTTTTTTCTAAATCCATCAACCATGTACAGTCTTTCAAGAATATTCAATTGACAGCTCAAATAACTTGAATAGATAGAAATAACTTGCAATCTGGGAGCTATCAAATTACAGTGGATCAACAAGCGGCGCCAAGTTTGAAGTATCCGATGAGGATGAGGAGAAGAAATGATCAAAAAGTTGATGTTCTGATTGACAAACCTGCCACACAAGCATACAGTAATTAACACATTTGCCTGTAAGTCGTACCAAGCATGGTCACTGACTTTCTTCTAGTTAAAAACTGGCTTCTCCCCTGACTTACACAGCAGCAAGGATGAACTAGACTACCTAGCAGGACTTCTATACCTACCTAGTTGGATTACAGACATGTTGATTTTCACAAAATAACCAGGCAAAATCGATCTTGATCTGACTTCATCTGCTTGTAAAGCACAGTAAATAAATGTATGCCGCAGTTAATCAACTAACTCAACATCCCCAGATTCATGTTCTACAAGAAGATCCTTAACATTCCAGGCCTCCATTCTGCCTGATACGAGAATCTGGAGCACATAAGGAAGGAAGGGATGCAGGGAGAAGTCTTCAAGCACTCTAAAAGTCACTAGGTGGGCAATGTGATTTATTTTTTCAAAAAATTAACTGCGTTTCTTCAAAAATGGCTGCTATTGTAAGAGATTTTTTGCTCATTTGCTTCTCTATTTCATATGAGCCCTTGAAAAGAGGAGACCCTGTCTCATCAAAACTTTGTACTGAAGTTGTATATGCTAACTTGATGCAGTAGGCACACATTTCAAGGAGTTCACTGGCTAATCAGTATATCTTGTCTAAACAACTACAGTATGAGAAACCATTCCTTGGTATGACAAACCATTCCGAAGAAAATACCAGCCAAAATCAGAAAAACTTTGAATATGTTATACAGTTATTAACCTGCATTAGGTAGGCACAACCTTGCCGCGTCAAAGATGCTAAAGGTTCAGATTTTGCATAACCAGATATCCGTTGTCGCACCACTCCTCGCACCTGCATTACAATATAAATGATCAGTTGAGACTAGGCAGCATCACATCTCCAAGCACTAGTTCACAAGGTAACGTACATACAAGGGTCAGCCGCTGCTCACAATAAAGGGAATGACAATCTGCAAGAATCTGTGAATATTCTGCTTTTGATTTCCTATTTTCTATCTCCTCCATTAATGGCTTAATCTGTGCTCAAAGAGATCAAGGACTTTATGGCATCGTCAGACATAAACAGCTACATGTAAGAGAGCATTTGCCAGTAACTACTCTAGAAAATCGTTTGAATTACACAGGGAGAGAACTTAGCAATATGTAAATATGATGCTGTTTCCAACAAAGAACTACATCCGCCAACTTACCTCATTAGCTGCAGCTTTAAAACGGACATAAAGAACTGATGTTTCAGCTGCCTCAGACAAACCAGCCTTTCCATGAACGGTAGCACTTTCCTTTATACCCACTTGGACCTATGCCAAACAAGAATAATACTCATTTCAGCTTACCTCAAACACAAGATGAAATTTACAACAGCACAAATTCCTAAATATTACAAGCCAATGATAAAGCTCAGCTTGCACACACCGTGCAAACTGAGATAAAAACATAGAACTATTTTACATCACCATGTAAACTCCGAAATGGACTATGAAGACAATTTTGTGCATTATCCTTATGCGCTTAAGGACACCAAAATGGATGCAAAATAAAATAAGCTAGAAGGATAACACCTGAACCATTCGGTACCAAAAGTACGTTTCTAAACCATCATACTGCTCTCTTGCATAACCATGAGTGTTCAATATGAAGACAATTTTGTGCATTATCCTTATGCTCTTAAGGACATTAAAATGGATGCAAAATAAAATAAGCTAGAAGGATAGCATATGAATCATTCGGTACCAGAACTATGTTTCCAAACCATCATACTGCTCTCTCGCATGACCATAAGTGTTCTATATAGTGAGATACCTAAGAAAGCCATCATTGTCTCAATTGACTTTCGAATGTGTGCAACTGGCCATAATGTGCGCATTTTAATACTAAAATGCATTTGTATATTTTCTTGTACTTACCTTTTACTCTCATGTAGAAATTTCTATCATAAAGTACTCCAAGTGAGTAGCAATATCATGTAATAAGGTGAATACCCCTGAGGATGTCATTTAGCTCCATTCATTACTATAGGCATCATGTAGGCTATCATACATCAAATTAGGAGCAAGATAACTCCCCACCTATGCCTTTCTCAAGATATCATCAATCCGCGTCTAATGGTGTCACAAACTGCTGACGTGTCAACCACTGAAGACGAAGGGGACTCCTTGATCCTAACCCTAGCCAACCTACACATCCCAGCCGAGGGACCTAAAACCTAATAGAAGAAGAAGAACAAGAAGACCTACCAACTTATTGAAGCTGGCCGAGGGGCATAAAAGACAGAAGGGGTTAGCATTAAAAACCAAACCCGACCAACTTGCAGTGGCCGAGGGGCCTAAAACCCTAAAAAGACCTCTAGCACCCAAATTGCGTGACAGATGATCATAGTAACACGAATCGGTGTAGGTCATCTCCCCGAGACTTATCACCCTGCTCTCAAAGTAGATAGGCTTGTAGCTTCTACTACCTTTTTCTAGCCTCAAGAAATGGAACGGAGTTTCTTGGCCGTTCGGACTGGACCAAACAGAGTTTCTTGACTGCAAAAATTCTTTTCCCAAAAAAAGTCCAGGGCAGATTTCTAAAGTTCCAGCAAGCCTATTGCCCCTTTTGCATTTGGCACTCTGCTTTTCAGATGGGCTCCCCTTTTGCGCGTTGTATTCTCTCTGCGCTGTGCTCTTCCATACCTGCAAACAGGCAGCGATCTCTTTCTCTTAGGCTTTGGAGCCTCTCTTGAGTGTTGGAGGTGGGCTCCCTAGCCTATCTCAAGTTATTCCAACCTTCAACACACGCAGTCCTATCGACCCCCCCACTCCCACGCGTGCAATGTCAGACCCTTACTGGACCAAAACTGGAGAGTTGTTCCCATGTGACTACATTTTAGAGAGGCTATTCGAGGAGAGACGAGACCCAACCACAAAAAACTTTGCAAAAACCTGAACTTTCTTCATCCTCCCCTCATTTCCCCTCATTTGTAAGATGACTTCAATTATATGCAAAGGCACCTCAAACAGAGGATATAAAGACACAAAGTAACCTGTTAGCAAGCATTATACGAGCAAAATTCCTCATATAGATCCATATGCTACCTTTAAAGAGCACAAAATAAAAGCCCAGGTACTATCATGTCACTCTATGTCGTATGTATGACTACTTTCAATCTATGCCAAGGCACCTCAAACAATGGATGTAAAGACATAAAGTAACCTATTAGCAAGCACAATACGAGCGATTTTCCTTGTATAGATACACATTTTACCTAAAAAGAGCACAAAATGAAAACCTAGGCACTATCATGTCACTCTATGTCATACTCGTATGTACAACTACATTCCAAACAGCAGGTTTTCAAAAAAGCACTCGACGTTGTCTTAAGCAACTCAAAAACTTACTAAAGTTACAACAAAGTTTGGCAGAAGACAATGTGTGACTTATTAAAATTGGTTCTCAAAAATTGAAGCACTTTTGGTATGCATAAGTACCTGCTGTGCAGCTGTTTTTAATACTCCAAGAACATGCGTTCGCACCATACTTAAAGCTCGCGACTATCCATCAAAGTCAAAAGTAAACATCAGCTAAAACTTTTTGCAAAAAACTTGTAGCTATAATTATTCTCGAGATACCCACTAAAGTCATGAGTACAAATCAGCTAAAATAACCCCTTTGTATAACTATAACTTTACTGAAAACTTCCTAAATTAGAGGTTATTGAGAATTCTCAACAAAGGAGAACCTACAAACTGTAAATGAAGCAAACAGAAAAATTTAATGAGGCATAGTCCAGTGCACACCCCCAATGTGAGAGGATTCGAGGGCTGAAAGCTGTTTGCAAAAATGCAGACCTTGTTGCACGTTGACGGGCTGAAAATGCAGCAGATCTGAGTGACAGTAGAGGGGAGAGATGGGGGAGATGATTACAGGAGTCAGCAACAGAAAAGGGAACCGTTTGCTTCTTTTGGGCAAAGAAACAAAAACTCTTCATATCCAAACATACGCTCATATGTGAGACAGTACAATGAAAGAAAATATTCAGAACATTAGCATGTGGAGGAAATCGGAGCTAAGAGTCTCCAATCTGGTGTATAGTTCCATCTAGGCTAGCTCTTCCTCAGCTCTCCAACGATGGAATGTGCACATGAACGTGCTCTTTCCTTTGATCCTCTGCCCATGCTAGAGAGTTGAGACTGATTGAGTAGCCCCTCACCCCTAAACGTGTCAATAGCTACCTTCCATTTCTTTGCCAGAATACTCTAGTATGTACTAGTCTCCTGTCTAAAGACCAATGCGCACCTCACACACCAAAGCACCCCCGACCAATGTATCCCATATTCTAGCCAAAACGACAAAGAAAGCCAGTTTTAGTTTCAAAAGCCTACTTTTGGTCACACACATAATATATATGAGAGAGCGGTCGGAGCAACATGCCACTGCATACAAGTCGGTGGCCCTGAACCGCCTGATGGGTATTGTTTAATGCTTCAGAGTTGGTTGGTACAACTGATGTAGAGATTTTCTGTCACGAGGACGTGGCAACTGCTAACCTTAGTTATTGGTTTCTTTCCCTCGATTTTTGTTTAATTTTTGGGACCCTCTTTTTGAAGTTGCAAATGGCCGGACATTGTATGGCCAGTGTGAAACGGCCGACGGCCGAGAGTTTCACCCGCAGACGGAAAGGCCTTGTCGCCACGAGTTGGTCGAGCCGGCTGGCACTGGAATTCAAGCAGTAAAAGTATGTCTAGGATCTACTTAAAGTTTGAAGAGAAAATAACCCGATAACTGGGCTACAATGCATTTTTTTGGATGCGGTCCCAGTGGTGATAGATGGTCAGATGACTAGTGGAAGTGCATGGAAGCATTTCCTAAAATTTAGGGAACTGCTATTTTGGGCCATGAAATCTATTCGCATCATTAGCTCCGGAATGACAAGAGAAACATTTTATTACTCTACCGCTAAGTCAATTGAGCAACCCGTTGAGATATTTTTAGACCAGAAGGTACAAAACGGGAAAACCATGCATGAGTTCCACTAGGCACATTTTTGGGCATTTTCCAACATAAGACAAGAGAGAAGTGTTAAAATTAAAGGCTGGGCTGCATTTTCAGCCACATGGTGGATTGTTGCAGGTACCAAAGCTATTGTGTGCAAGCTTTCCCTCTTATGTACAGTGTAATGCAAGAAGTGATGTCCTGCACACTCTACACAGCTCTCTCTCTCTCTCCCCTCTGTGCAGTTATGTGATGCCCCACAAGAGGGCTCTTCATTTGACCTATGTACAGTTGTGTGGTCTTATGCTTCTATGCGGAGGCAAGAGCCTTTTTGAGCAGGAACAGGAGTAGCTAACTGCTACTACAAAAGCAAGCACTAGTGAGGGTGATAACCTCATCTTATAGGTGCATTTTCAGCGCTGGTTATGCGCTTTTTTTTGGACTGTTTTGCAGCCGTATGGACGCCAAAAAATAGTGCCCCACTGTAAGAGGACAGTTCCGAGACTGTTTAGGACTGAAAACAGGGTAAAAACCAGTAAATACAGCGAGCTATGATTGCTGTTTTTGGGCTGAAAACAGAGCGTTTACGTCTTTGGAAGCGAGTTCTAGTAGGAGAATTTGTTCAGGGCGAGTTTTGGGGCCGTTATGCTGCCGAAATTTTTCCAGAACACGTGTGATCTAGTTGGATATAGGTGAAGAGTTTTGTAACTTTACCCTCTAAAGGAATAAAGAAATACCGATAGAGGCACCAGTTTTTGGGACCTACAGGTTGTCGGCGTCTGCTCGGAGCATTCTAGCTTTCGAGCCGTGTGTGTTTGAAGTATCAATTCCCGTTTTTACAGGTTTTTATTTGCAAAGTTTCTCTGTGTCCTAAAGTCTAAAGTAAAGTCTCGGGTGAAAGCCAAAGTCTACCGCCCTACAGGCCGATTTCATGGTTCCGTTGCCGGGACAGAATCACTTTTTCCTCAAGAAGTGAGCCTTGGTTGGTTTGGTGAAGAACAGAGTGCGCGGGATTACACTATGGCCAACAAAGGGAAGGGTATTACGAAAGAGGGTTCCTCTATGAAGGACAGGCAGGAAATTCCTAAAGTGTTTGAGGTTGGCAAGAGTTCACGGCCACCCCGGTCTGTATCTTTTGTTGATGTAATGTTCCCCAAGTGTAGGGCTTTATGACTGGGCAACTTGAAGATGATGTGTTCAGGACTCATTTAGTTGCCACTGTGAACGTGTTTTCCCGACTGGTACAGAACCCAAGGTTTATGGAGTTTTTGCAAGCGCCACCAGTGCCACAGCACTCTAGGAAACTCACACAGCCCGCCTATTGAGGCTCAAGCCCAAGTACTTCATGCGTCTCAGCAAGAGAGGGAGCACTCGCATGTTGCGGAGTCAGGGGCTCCAAAACAGGTTCCTTCCGTCCACGAACACGTGGTTAGGACGCCTATTCTATAGGCTTTGCCAGTTCAACCCGCCACCTTTCCAAGCCCGCATGTTGCGTTACAGGGACAGGGAACCAGTTTCCAGGCAATGCATCAGGTTTTTCCACCACCCACAATACATCCAAGGCATTTCGGGGGTGGATCGGTGTTCTAGAGTATGGCTGGTTATGCGCCTGGAAACCAACATTATATGCCAAGAACAGTGTTTGGGGGTATGCAAGGCATGATGCCAAACCCCATGTATGGTAGCATCGGCATGCAACAAGGCTTTCAGAGCAACCAGGGCCAGTTTGGGGTGCCACAAGGTAATTTTGGCATAGCTGTTTTTTCTGGACAACAGCCAGACATGGCACCTATGACGCAAAATGTCAATGCCCAAGACGCGCCGATGATCCCTATCACAGTGCCCATGTAGCAGGCAATTCCCTATGACAATTTGGGGACACTGGAGAAACCAAACGCATACAAAGAAGGTGGTGCAACTATTAAGTTTGAAACTTTCAGCAGCTTTGAGGATAAGACAAAGGCTCGCACTTTCCTCCCACAATTTGATACAGCTTATGCAAGGAGGGGAATTTTACAGAGGCCTCCAAGGTCAGGAAAGCTGCCACCTTCTTGAAAGGCAATGCGCTACATGGTGGACGACCCTCTTGATGCAAGGACACGCACCCGCCACATGGGTATACTTCAAGCCATCTGCGAGGCTGTCATATGAATTTGAAGCTCGTGACAAATTGGCACCAACTCATTGGGGCTCCATACGCTGAGTGAGGGTAGCCACTCTGTTCTTTGTAAAGTAATCTCGAAGCCCTCTAGGCAGCCCACAACAATATTCTCAATCTGCTCTGTCAATGCCATGAACCTCTAGGAGGTTACTTGTCATAATAATCAATATCTAATTCTCCTAAATGATTTTCTCATGTTAAACTGATCATTTAATATGGGGAAGTGCTAGGGGAGAAAAAGCTAGAATATTGGTTAAGCTAGCAGACTCGCCACAATAGGGATCCAAAGGAGGGAAAATAGGGATCCAAAGGGGGGGCCATCTGCAAAAGAGCAATGTGCAACAATAGGGCTTAAAAGACCCTAAGGTTCAACCCATTAAGACTTCCAAAATGCTAAGGTTCCAAAATTCAAAGGTTGTGTCCAAAGGCCAAACACTAGGGAAATTGGATGCTTAGTGTGTGTCACAAAAAGTCTTTATCAATCCCTACATAGGAGGGGGCGAGCCCTGCAAGTAGGGGATGAGAGAGAAACTCACACACACATACAAGCTCCCTTTACACAAAGGGAATGAGGGACACATGTCAGCTCCCTAGCCCAGATGCCCACAAGGTGTACTCAAATCCTATTGGATGGCCTTGGAGGTGGACCAATGAGAATAAGACTAGAGTAAATCTA
Organism: Adiantum capillus-veneris; assembly: GCF_014529385.1. Lineage (NCBI taxonomy): Eukaryota > Viridiplantae > Streptophyta > Polypodiopsida > Polypodiales > Pteridaceae > Adiantum > Adiantum capillus-veneris. The sequence continues at coordinate 31,557,162 of NC_140943.1, forward strand.
GTTTAATTACTTTAAAAACACTTAATAAAAGAACCAATGGGAATTAAGCTCTCTAGAAGACTATTGGACAGTCTCCCAAGGAGTCCAATGAGCATTCAGCAGCCCAATGGCTTGCCTGATTCCTATTGGTCAGGAGGCAAAGGGGTCCAATGAGAGTTTATATATACCTTCATAAGTTCAGAATAGTCTGAACTCACGAATTATAAGAGGGAATAAAGCACTCATAAAACTATCAAAGCAAGGAACCAAGAAAAGAAAAGAAAAACAAAAACAAACCAACCTAAAGCACAAAAGGTGAAAGGGGGACACATGTCAGAAGGCTATCACTTATGTTGCTTAATTACCATTAGCTAAGCCTGGGGAGGTCCAATAGGATGCTAGCAAGAGCAAATAGCAAAAGGGGTCGACCAAGAGAGAGGGGGGGCTGATTTTTCAAAGGCATTATCACCTACACACTCACACTAGCTCATGTGTGGAGTAAGAAGACTCTCTCTCCTTCTCAAGCTTTAATGGAAAGCTTATCACCTACTCCAAGCTTGTGAGAAGGGAGGCCTACACCAACAACTCTTGGCTTTGTGATGAAAATCCAACCAAGAGTCAAGCTTCAATGCATGCTCATCTCCTCTACCATGCTAATTACTAAGCTAAGCTATGCTAATATGAGTGATTATGTGAGGAGATGTACATCTTTCTCGTAAGAATACTCCTTCCTCTCAATCTACTCTCATACCCCGCTAACTCTCACCATCTTCGAAGGTGTGTGAGGTCTTGGGTCTGAGACCGTGAGGGAATTGATGTTGTGTTTGATAAGTGTTTTGCGTAGTGCATGAAGTTTCCATCTTCATTGCACTAGCTAGTTTTGAAGGAACGCAAGAAATTGTATTGTAAAATGTCTCTCTTTATGGGAGAAACCATAATACAAAGCCTTTTGGAGGGGGGACCGGCTCCATGCAAATCCGGTCCTCAACTGTTGTCAATTGCTTAATTTCTCTCTTTAGAAGTATTGTTCATGCTATCTAACTAGGTGTTATGCTTTTTGTTGCTTTCTCCATCCAAGCACTCTTGTTAATCTCATTAGGAATCTTTTACAATGAAATGCTCACTATGTTCATGCTATTTTCCGCTACACACAAGTTACTAGGCCATCAAATGTTACATTACTGAGAACAATGATTTACAAAACCTCCGATTGTACTCCTATAGGCTCTTGCAAGTAAGTTGCCAACATTGGTCTTGCCTTGTTGAAGGGAGAGGACAGTGGGTTTCCAGGCAACGTGAAAGATGGGCAGCAAAAGAAAAATTCAGCAAAGAAGCCCTTTGTGAAAACGGCTCCTGAAGCGTCATAGGGGTCACAAAAGGTCAACAAAGGATAAGGAATCAGCCAAGACTTGTGTAGTGCAGGCAAAGAAGCAAAAAAGGAAGTCTTTTGTGCATCAGTCGCTCGAGGAAAAGAAGGTCTTGATGGCTGAGAATAAATGCTTTATATGCGAGCAGCCTGGTCACTTTGCTGCAGATTGTTCACAAAGGAAAAGACCAGCTGACTCAGATGATAAAGAGGACAAAAAAGGAAAGAAGCCTAAGCCCACGGCAGGTTTGGTGCCACATATGGTGGGTGACAGGACAAGTGCAAATGCTAGCGAGTTATGCAGAGCATGGGGTAAAGTCAGAGATCAAACGGCACTCATCTTCTTTGATCCAAGTGCCAAAGCAAACTTTATTACACCAGAGTTAGCTATGAAGCTGGGCTTCAGAGCTGAAGAGATGGGGTACACGGCAGAGGCAAGGTTGGCATGTCCTGGCCACTCAAAGTGTGTTACTCCCATCATTGGAAAGGTGCGTCTGCATATTCAGTCATATGTGGACACATAAAAAATTTATATCATGCCGCTGGAAGGGTGCGATGCGCTACTGGGAATTCCGTGGATGTTCCAAACACATGGCGTGCTGGATGTCTGCGAGACAAGATAATCACCCTTCAACATAGGGGCAAAAATCATGTTTTGGATGTAAAGCTTATAGGGGAGTATGTCCCTATTGTATCTGCTTCAGCTATCACTTCTATAATTAAAAATCATTTTTCTGTGTACTTGATCTTTGTACGTGATGTTTCAGATAATTGTCAGTCAAATTTATCTGTGTTACATAAAGAAAGGTCGGCATTTTTGTGACAGTTTAATGACTTTTTTTCTAATTCATTACTATCACAATTGCCGTCGGAGAGGCCTGAGGACCATGCGATAGATTTGGTGCCAGGGTGTAGCCCACCAAACAGACCTCCCTACAGGGTTAGTGCGGCGCAACAGAAAGAGATTATGGGCCAGGTAGAGGAGCTTTTAGAGAAGGGGCTGATTCAGCCTAGTTCTTCACCTTTCTCCTCCCCAGTGCTTTTAGTGCAGCAGAAGGATGGCTCTTGGCGCATGTGTATTGACTACCGTGCGTTGAATAAGAATACCATCAAGAACAGGTTTCCTATCCCAAGGATTGATAATATTCTTGACCGTTTAGAGGGCGCTGCAATTTTCAGCAGGATAGACCTCAAGAGTGGGTACCATCAGATTCGTACATCAGATTCGTATACGGCCAGAGGATGTGCACAAGACTGACTTTAGAACGACATTTGGTCTTTACGAGTTCTTAGTCATGCCATTTGGTCTTACAAATGCTCCTGCCACGTTCAATAGGATGATGGACCGGATTTTCCGCTCGCATCAGTAAGAGAGCCTTGCTTTATTTTTAAAAGCTTTTGATTTACAGCTTTTGGGGCTCTGCTTTTGGCATCCCTTGTAATCTCTTTATAAGTGTAGTTGGACTCCCACTTCTCAGAGCATATAAGTGTAATCTCTTTATAAGTGTAGTTAAGCTCCCACTTCTCAGAGCATCTGGACCTAGAGTCTGAGAGTGAGACCCAACCACTCAGTGTACTTTGTGCAGCAAATTAATACAAAAAGAAATACCAAAAGGGGCGCCAGTCTTTGGGGCCAATATCTCTAGGCACGGAACTCCGTCGGTGCATCGTTCAACTCAATGCAAAAACCCTATCCCCTAAGGCCTCCCATTTGACTGTTTTTGACATTCTGCCCAGCTGGACAGGCATGTTCCGCACACCCCACATTCCAGCATCCTGGAACATTGCAGCAGCACCAAGGCCGATGGTGGAACATTGAGACAATCTGGGCATTACACTTATCCTGAGCCGGTGGAACAGCGTTCCGAAGTGCCGGCATGTGCGTTCCCTGTTTCACAAACTTATGTTACGAATTACAATGTAGCTGATTTCAATCTACAATGGCAAGACACAATCCTGAGTCACAACTCATTAAGAATCATGATTTGTGAGCAAGTAACTCTAGACTTTAGGCATTTGTAAAACGGTTTTCATGTGACTTATAGCATGTTTTTCTTATATTTCAGGGTGCCATATGGAATTTTCCTATATTTTTTCCTATACACACACACGCACATGCACGCCTATATATATTTCCAAATTTTCTGCTTATACAGACGTGCAGTGCTTGATTTCAGTTTATTTGGGAAGGAACTAACTCGTAAGGCATGATAAGCGACATTGAGTGCCCAAGGTAGAGAAGGTGATTGCAACAAAATTATGGTATTTTCCAACATGACCTCAGCAAACTCGACTTGGCTAGACCTAATTACAGATAAATTTATACCTGTAATTGGCGAAATTTGACAGCGTAAACACCAGAATCAGCATACTGTGGATTATTGCTAACGTACCTTGTAAAAAACAGCAAATAAAAGATTTACTCATCAAAAAATAAAGTTTGAGATGTGCCCTGTCTTTATCATCCCATGCAATTCAAAAAACTCTTACGAGATGCACTCATCCAGCCGCTTTAACAACGGAAGAAAGTGACCACTTGCAACACTCATTGTAGGAGAGTAGAACTGGGTTGCTATCTGATGAAACAATCACTAACACCCGAAGGTTTAGCATGTGGCAATAAAGGCACCAAAGTTCATCTAGAAGCTTCCATGCTTGCAACAACACCATACATTAACCGTGGTATTTCAAAAACCAAAATAATAGATCTTCAAGAATAGAATAGATTTATGCTGGAAATATAGCACAAAACAACATCATATGTAGATTATACCACATAAAAGGAATTCCCAGATAACAGGCAACTACAAAGCGTGATGCTGGTGTGAGAGGCAACTACATGTAATAAAAGCTCACATTCTCCAGTTCATCAAAATAGTTAAGTTTGTTTCGAAGGGCATCTGCAAATTCCACCAATCTATCTTTCTCTAAAACCTGGACAAAAGAAAATGAGCCGGCAATCAATTGATATTTTGAAATGCTACTTGCATTCTCTTGAAAAACCCTCATAAGTCCCATTTCTCACTCACCAAACGCTCGCATGCATCATGAAGTGTCTTGGTTTTGGTTGCAACAGCTTGATGTTGTTCTTGCAGATCATCGAAAAGAAGCAAGGTACTGTCCAGCTGCAGTTTCAGTCAGTCAAGAACTCAAAGATGGTGAATGGTTGCATCAATGACACGAGTTTGAAAAGCCACAAGAACTGTTTCTTTTTAAGAAAATATTTTTGAGGTATTTACTTGCTCAAGAATTTGATCGCATGTCTCCACGTGTTCTGTCAAGGTGTTGACGTATCGTTGATACTTCTCCTCAGTCTATTATCAAGAAGAACATACAGCTACATCATTGGGACAACAATTTAGAAAACCAAAAAGTAAATGGAACACACACCTCAGACTTCATCGCTGATTCTAAATCTGTGAACCACTGGTAAAACTGCACAAAATAATCAGAGGTCAAGGTTTCTTTCATCATTACCATTTGTAGGCTTTAATTGAATATGTTCTATCTATTAGAAAAGAAAAACACTTCGGATCCATCTCTTTCTAGGATAATCATCTAATTACACTAAAGGAAACAAGCAATGGTGCGGCACAAGCATAGACTTGGCGTACATTGCAAGCATGCATGTGGACTGGCCAGTGTTTAAGTTAACCTATCTCTGACACAATAAGTTTATCCAACATGAGAGCTTCAACAACACAGCTACATCACAAACCTGATGACTATTAAGTAGAACTGCTTCAGTGGGAAAAGAACTATGATCTGAAGACTCTTCTATAGAATCAGAAAAATGACCGGTCACGTGCTCATCCACCTAAAAACAAAACACATGAACATAAGGCTTTAGTGTTACCAGAAAGCACCTGCAAGAATATCCAAAAATTCATCAAGCATTGTTAAGCGATTTCAAGGTAGATTTCTTGATACATACTACACTTTCATAAATATCGTTCATCATCATCTTAAATAGAAACCTTAGACTTGAGAAGTAACATGCAAAAATGTTGAACTCTTTGCTGCTGCTACTACAAGCAATCACTTGAATATAAGTGATTCCTTCCTTGTATTAAAAACGCCAGAACAAAATCTTACATGAGATGGCATGGGCCGCTCAGCAAAGGCTTGGACAAGTGCTGCACAAGCTGTCTTTTGTTGTTCTGTCAATGGAGCATTCTTTTCCTCGCAAAAACCAAGAACAGAAAACCTCAGCTCACATTCTAAACCAGCGACTTATTGAATCATTTAAGAGAACATAACCAGCATATAAGCAAGTACTAAGTGCAGTTTTCAGCAATTACAATACTGAGCAGTGTCCGAACAACATAAAGACTACAAATTATGACTGTGTATGGTAGGATAGCTTGAACTGTTTGGCACACAGCATGACGCCCTTGGCACTGACCACAATTCATGAGCTTTTCCTCTTCATTTCTAAATTGTCAATAACCAACTTAACCTTTGCAATATTTTCCGTACTTGGATTCTAGAACATCTCAAGCACGTAATCGAGAGAGAGAGAGAGAAATGAAATGAAATGAAATGAAATGAAATGAAATGTTATATTAACGTCTTCAAAAGGCCAAAATGACCTATGAGACCAATCAGTTACAAAATAGTGAATCTGATACCATGTCTGGGTACAAAAGAACTAGAAAAGAACTAGAAGTGGAACAAAATACTACTACTACTACTACAATCTAAAACTACGTGGGTGTAGCAGCTGATACAATAGGTACCCGGTAAACTGGATGTAACAGTGTGTGAAACAAAGATGGAAGAAATGGTGAGGATCCATCCTCATCTGCACTCTGGATGTCGAGAGAGTATGGCTCGAATCTTCTGTTGTAGTCTCCATCGATGCTGTGTAGCTCCTCTCCTCAGTCGCGGTCGTCTGTATCTCTGTAGCTCCAATGCTCGGTCGATGAGAGTGCCAGTAGTGGTCGAATGAGTGTGGGACGAGCTCTGCAATGGTGGCTGCTCCTTTGGCTGTCCCATATCTAGTGAAAAGAAATCTGTAATGTGTCTCTGAGAGAGAGAGAGAGAGAGAGAGAGAGAGAGAGAGAGAGAGAGAGAGAGAGAGAGAGAGAGAGAGAGAGAGTGTCTCCTGAACCAATCAACCTTGGCAATGAATAACTGAATGTGTATACAATGGAGGCAAGGGGTTGCTTATATAGCACCCTCAGTAAATTGCCCTACCCAAAACTTTGACAAATAAGTAAAATAAATACCTAAAAGCCAAACTAAATAATGGGATCACATTGGGCAATTCACTTGAGATGCCAAAACTTTTAACACCCTCTCTGCAGCTCATAGTGGACATCAATAGCGATATACCTAGATGAATCCAGGATATACCCAGATTCACCCTTGAAGAAAAGTGCAAGGTATAGCCTCATGGTAGTCACCCACGAGACAATATAACCATCAACTCCATCATGCATAGTATTGACTAAATACCACGACATCCCCACTAACGTCGTCAATGCCCAATAGTGGGTGTAGAACTAGGTACAAACATATGCTCCCAAACACAACACACACCACACGCACACACACATGAGCATACATCAACACAAAGTTCAGCGTGCTGAGTTTCTGTTATGACTCCGGAGATCAAGGGCAGACTCTGCCATAATGAAGCCTAGCACTAAGAGAAGCGTTAAATTGGAAAAATTAGCACAAAAGAAAAGGTAGTTGATAGGGCATACGCACCACAAAAGATAGAAAGAATTAGCACAATATCAACTGGTCGTAACTCGGACGACCAAGTCGATGAAGAAGCTACCATGGACACCCCAATAGAAGGCCTTGAACTACTGGATACACCTCGGTGTTGATCTCCTCAACTTTGTACCCGTAAGTAATGCCATCTTGAGCATCGGTTGCTTTTGTAGAAACTTTGAACTATAGAAACTTTGATCAATAGTGAGACCAAGTCGATGAAGAAGCTACCATGGACACCCCAATAGAAGGCCTTGAACTACTGGATACACCTCGGTGTTGAACTCCTCAACTTTGTACCTGTAAGTAATGCCATCTTGAGCATCGGTTGCCTTTGTAGAAACTTTGAACTATAGACCATACTACGTCCAATAATCCCCATTCGTGAACTGTGAACATATCACGTCCAAATTATAAAACTCCAAGATAATGAATTGTTGGAACACATCATGTCCATAATCTCACCAACAACAATGAGTTGGCTAGCCCATCCATAGTGTTTTAGACGTCTGATTGGTTCCCTGCCACATGCATGTGCATTAATGATTAAACTCCGACCTACGGGTCCAAAGACCAATAACTTGAACTCCAACACAAGGGTCCAAATTAATTATAGGGAGCAGTGCTTGCCCCTCTCTGCCACTCACAAGCCTCTCTCTGGTTGAAGCTAGTGGTGACACCGTTCTTCATGTGACTAGAAGGCGGGAGTCCGTGCCAGTGTAGTCACCACCACACCAGCAGCCTCCTTGCTCTCCTTCCCTGAGTCACTATCACTGCTTTCCTCCTGTTGCTTGCTTTTACCTTTGTCCTTTGTAGAATCTTTGTCTTTGGGCCAAATGACCTCGCTTTCCACATTTGTAACAACAATACTTTGTCCTCTTTCTCGAATCCGAAGCAGCAAGTGATTCACCATGTGCTTCCACTGTCTCAGAAATTTGAATTTTGCCTTGAGTTACCAACACAGCTTCCTCCTCAATGAGAAAAGAGCTGAGATCATTAAATTCCAGCTTTTCCTTCGTGACTTGTAGCCGTAGTGTCCTAGCCACTGTTTCATACTCTTGAGGCAACTTCGTGAGAACCAAAGCAGCTAATTGAGTCCTCGTCAATGCACTCTTCATAGCCGATAGTTGATCATGAATAACTTTAGTCTTCATAAGAAATGATTGCATGGAACTTCCTCGGGGAAAGTGGATGGCAAACAATTGTCCAAGAAGGGTGACTACTCGCATCGTAGAATCCCGATCAAACATACCTACGAGCTTGAACCACATTTCGTTGGTAGTCTTTAAGGTCTGCCACACACAATTTGAGATATTCGTCATCTTGAAGGCGAGTGTACCTGTTGTGGGAATCCCGTGTGGGACAAGGCTCCGAGCCGTCGACAACATCCCATAAACCTTTCCGTGAGAACCAGAGTCACATAATCAAATTCTAGTTATTCTTGTTCAATTTGTCGCTGGAGCTTGAGCAAGGTGGGGCCATGGTAAAGTTGCTAGATCTGGAACTCCAGGAACCTTCTCGCACTCCCAAGTGTGGCCACACGAACCAAGCCACAAGATCTCCAATTTCCTCACCTCTGCCAAGCCGCTCCACACCCTTTGCTATCCCTCTCTCGAACTCGAAACCGCTCAAAACTCCCACCAATTGGCCACTCAAAGCCTAGCACTCTGCACTCCTCCAAGCCGTGTGATAAATCTCTCCACCAAGCTCCTCTGAAGGCTCGGTTTGACCCCTCTTTGGGCTCCAACCTCCTCGCTCCAATCGTCCAAGAGAGGCAGTCGTTTGAACTGTCCCTGCTGCTACCCCGAGGACTCTTAGGGGACAACGTTTTGAAACGTTGCCTCACCAAGGAGAAGGGGGGGGTGGATTATGAGTGAAGGGAGGGGAGGATGGGCCACCAGTCGGCGTATAGAGACCAAGGGGAGTCAGCACGAGAGAGAGAGAGAGAGAGAGAGAGAGAGAGAGTCTCCTAAACCAATGAACCTTGGCAATGAATAACTGAATGTGTATACAATGGAGGCAAGGGGTTGCTTATATAGCACCCTCAGTAAATTGCCCTAGCCAAGACTTTGACAAATAAGTAAAATGAATACCTAAAAGCCAAACTAAATAATGGGATCACATTGAGCAGTTCACTTGAGATGCCAAAACTTTAACAGTTTCTTCCTTGGCATGACACAGTCTCAGAAAGAGCACGAGCACAATTGTCTATCACGCATCGGCATTTCCATTGTGATTTTCCACAGTTGATAGGTTTAGGTCGAAAAGTCAAGTTTGTGTTTGGTGAACAGTTTGGCACTCCGTCACTTTGTTCATTTGCATTGCATGCACGGTCATTTAGGAAGAATAGTATTTTTCCAATTACTTTACATGGAGTGGGTATGTTTATGGTTTTGTGTTGGACATGGTTTCAAGAATTTTCCTCCTCAGAGATTCTTGAAGAAGGTGGACCCACTTCCATAGCCGAAGTTGGAGCATTGAAGCCGCAACAGATCATTTTGTCGCTTTCGGTGCGGCCCATAGAAGCAAGCATTGCAGTCCTTCATGAAGTTCAAGTATCGCATGACCCACGCATCAAAGTGGGCCGGCGGAGACTTCTTGGCGGGATTCTAGGAGTTGTTGGCGCACTCCCTCGACGCCATACAGCTCGATACCAATACCTCACTTTGAAAAGGAGGGGATGTCACATGCACATCTAAGCCTATGTGCATGTGGACAAGCTATCCCAGGTCTAGGGTTCAGGTCAGCCTAGGAAGTGTTCTGGCACCTTTGTGAGCCTGTGCGCAAGCCGTGCATGTCCAGGCACTTAGTGTAGTTGCATATCCTCTGATTGCACACCTAGTACCACCCAGCATAGGCATTGTCCAAGCAAAAGGTTCAATTTCCGGCCAGTTTTGAGACAGAGCATTTTACAAGCAATTTGGCATTTTTATTAATTTAAATTGCCAATTTCCAAGGTCGTGGACTGTTGGGAAGACTGCTCGACCCAGCTTGTTGCAGCTATATAAGCAGACACGGAGCACCCATTTCTAGTACAAGAAGTTCCAGCAACTTGCAATGTTCTCTCCTCAACAAGACCGACGGAAGACAATCTAGCGTTTTCAGCCAACAGCAGCAGCCAACGTTTTGGAGCCAGTTCCTCTAGCGTTTTCTGCAACAATTCCTCTACGTTTTCAAGAGTAGATCAGCCTAGTGTTTTCAGTTTACAGATCAAGCCTAGCATTTTGCTGCTTGCAGTTTTCGGTGCCAGATCAGCCAAGACCATTAGCGTTTTCAGATTTCAGCACTTAGCATTTGCAGATCTAGCCCCTAGCCTCGCAGATCTCTCCTACCCGCAACAGATCCTCACCATACCGTCGAGTCATCCAGCATTTACAGTTTCAGCCCGCAGCCCGCTGTTTTCAAATTTCAGCATCTGCATTTTCAGCGCATCATTGTCGAGTCATTGTCATCGCCATCCTCGTCGACATAGCGTCAGTGTCCAGCAGAAAGTCAGTATCTTCCAGATTTCAGCATTTCAGCCCCTAGCGTTTTCAGTTTTCAGCCCGTCCTCTCGTCGTCGACATCGTCGGCAAGTTCATTGCATCTAGACCATTGTACTAGATTTGTGCAATCTATAGCATAGACCTCTCGCCATAGAGAGGGCGACCCTTGGAGGAGGGTTTGAGAACTGCCTGGTGTCGTATTCTTCTCTCTCTCTTTCTCTCAATCTCAGCACCTTCATTCACAGTAGCATTCACTTTGTTTGTTCATTCTCTCTCTAAAGGAACGGAGGCTCTCCCTTCTGTAAGTAAAAGAAACCCTTGAGCACAGTTCAGAGCACTCATCTTGAGCAATATCAACATTCACTTCCGTTGTACCTTACAGCGGCATAGACATTCGGGTCTCGAGCTAACTTGACTGTGTTTTGCAAACCCCGCCAAGAGGCTGACGTGGCAGATTTCCGGATTTTGCGTTGACAAGTGCCACGCGGCAACTGTACAAAATTTTCGCTTTTTGCGCTGGCTGAAATTAGCAAGTTTTAGTGCTAGCTTTTGGAGCAATTGTTTTTGACTTGAAGTGCTTTTAGCTTAATGCTTTTGAGGCTCTATTTTTAGCATCCCTTGTACTCTTTATAAGTGCCCCTAGGGCCACTCTTTCAAGCATCAAGATGCAGAGCTAGAAGATCTGGACCCAATGGGAGTTGTACTCTTCCAGATCAATAATAAAGAAATACCGAAAGGGGCGCAAGTCTTTGGGGCCAACACGTCTTGGCTCAGAACTCCGCCGCGTCGTGTCATCTTCTCTCTCTTTCAAGTTTTTTTGAAGGGCTAAAAGTGTTCTCAAGTGTGTAGTTTGTTGTGTTTCCGTCTGATCACTTGCCAGAAGTGATTACAATGCGCCTGCGAGAAGGTAGTTGACTTGGTGTGCGCGCTTGACCACCTAGACATAAAGGAATCCTAGCATGTATATTTGCCAGTCATAAAACTTTGACATGACAGATCGCATCATTGAAGACATGCATTGGAAACATAAAGATGTTGATTGCGAGTATCAGGATTTATTAATGCCCTATGATACGCCATCCAGATCAACCTATTAGCTTTGGAGTCTTGGCATTGTTTGCACAACCATCTCTCCCATCTGCTTAGAGAATTTCATCATTCCAGAAGAGGCATTGCATGCTCATTGATATGTACACATCTTTGGTAGCACATCGAGTACACACCATCTCGAACTTCTTAGCGATCGGTGGCCATCAATCCGGAGCCAAAGGGTTTTAATCCGAGGCAATCACCGTGGGAGTTTGCAAGCATCGTGAGCCTACATTTGCAGCCACATTTGTTGCACAGACGAGGATTCATCTAGAGCTTCCATCATACACCAATCTAGTCGAAGCCCCAAGAGGAGCCTCTATCTTTGAGGAGATATTTGGCGGTTTCATGAGACATCATACAGAGGACTTGCCATGGTTCGTGGGCATTCCAAAGGACATATCCATCTCATCTCCCATTCGGCGTTGCTCTCGCCAATCTTCCCATGTAGGGACAGCATAGGCTAGCCGGTAACGTTCGTGGACACTGGCATTTGCAAATCCAGCCATTTGCTCTATAAACATCCATCCGGTTTGCAATTTGGTTCACACCATCCGAGTTGGGGCAGCAAAGGTGATTGTTTGCCGGTAACCACCAAGGGCATTGTCGATCCAAGAGGCAATCCATTGTTTGCAAATAGATGCATCATCACCATCCTTGTGTTTTGGACATTTCTCTCTCTCAAAAGTTGTCGTGGAGGACATCGTCCGGAACTTCATCCGAGACCATCTTATGGCGTGCATGGAGTTCGGTACCCGTACCTCGCCTTAAGCAGGAGGAGATGTCACATGCGCATGGCTCTGTGTGCCACGTGGACATGCTTCATCGACTTCAAGAGCCAATTTTTTCCTTCTTCCTAGATAGGAGTGTCTAGAATCCTAGGAGGATTAGTATCGGCAATTTTGTGAGCCTGTTCGCAGGAGCTACATGTCCAAACGAGTCCACTAGATTAGGTTTTCTAGTTTTGGAACCCTATTGTATAAGTGGTTTGTACACGCGTTTTGACAAGTGTTGTTACAATACGGTGGGCATCTAGCATGACGTGCATATAGTTCTAGGTTAGAGGAATCCAACAAGCTATTCCCCGCGTCGATTGGATTCCCGGGTAGGCAGATGTGCGACAATTTCACCCAAAAACTAAACCCCTCGCCAAACTTATTAATAAATCATTTTGATGATTTATTTGTTGGGTTTGGTGGACAGTTTGCCCTACCTAGCCCTTAGTTGGTTTATAACCCAAATTTCAGCCCTATAAAGGGAGCACTTAGCCTAGTAATTTCACTCAAATTTGGGTAGCACTGTCACAAGAAGCGATGCAACACTAGCGTTTTCAAGTCCCAGATCAGCCTGGCATTTTTGGGCAGATATCAGCCAGCATTTTCAGATTTCAGCCCAGCGCCACCCTCACCAGCAAATCAGCCCTAGCATTTTCAGTTTTCAGCCCTTCCTCGCCGGAAAACGGCTCGGATCTTCTTGCGGTTCAATACTTCCGTAGCCCATTGAGCCTCCCCTCGGCCATTCCCTCGTCAACATCGAGTGCTCCATCTCATTGATTCACATACAAAAACAAAACTCTTGCTCCTCCAAACTTCCTATCTATGATTACTCCAATGACAATATGAAAAAAGGGTCTATTTTCAGCCTTCATGACTTGTAAATTACATTCTTTTCAACCGTTGAACCTGTTATATGCATCGCTGATCAATTCCAAGTTGTACACAAATAAGGCAGTACTATAAGCATCAAATATAGTAGCTTTTAGCTTGAAAAAGACATTTCTAACCTGAATTCTTGCCATACGTCCTGATTACTAATTCATGCATTTTACTGTAATTGAGCATATCCATTTGAGAAGTCTCCAATCTCTCTCTCTCTCTCTCTCTCTCTCTCTCTCTCTCTCTCTCACACCTGATCCCACGAGGAAGCGAACGTATAACCTCTCGAGACAGCAGCAGGTCTGGTAGCAGGGCCACGACTCGCCATCTTAGACTTGGAATCTCTCTCTCTCTCTCTCTCTCTCTCTCTCTCTCTCTCTGAGATCGTCCTTGTTTTCTTCTCTGTGCTTTTATCGAATCGAACTCGGCGGCTCACGACCAGAAAGCTTTTTTCCAAAGGTACACTCTAAAAGAATATCTTATATTATAGGGAAAATTACCTCTAATTAGTGAAATTCCCCTCAAATTTCAAAAATTCCAAAATTCCCCCCCAATATTTTGTCACAAAATTCCCAAATGCCCTTCAAAATTTTTAAAATTCACAAAATACCCCTAGATAGGAGATTAAACATCTCCAAAGACAATTTTTTTTGTAGCTTTTCATAAGAAGATTGATTGTTTATCATTGTAAGATGTTAAAACTAGAATTTGACATGGTTATGTAGGCTTTGACGATGAATTGTTTCATTCTTTCTAGAGAAAAATGCCTTTTTTTGCTAGCTAATTCATGAGAAATTATGTGGTAAGTAGTCAAAAATGGATCTCAATTGTCAAAAGGAATAAACTCTAAAAAATCTAGAGCAATTCACCAGAAATAGACACAAAGGTTATTTGGGAATTTTCACAAATTAGAGGGGTATTTTGGCAATTTCCCCTATATTACATTATATTATAATATGTAATTTTTATATATTGACAGTGTATTACAAGGAGGCGATCCTTTTTGCATTGTAGACATTGGAGGTCCTTTGCCACAAGCTTGGCTTGTCACAAGGAAAATCGTTTTTTGAATCTGCACATCTTGGTGTCACATTGTGAGAGAGAGAGAGAGAGAGAGAGAGAGAGAGAGAGAGAGAGAGAGAGAGAGAGAGAGATCGCCCATAGTAAATGCTTGCATTCAGCCTCCATCGTTGTTTCCCTAGTTACTACCAACATACTTTCAACTTTCACCTTTATTGCCTGAAATCTCCACAAATTCCCCCACTTTGTTCCTTGCCTTGCTAGAGGAGTAAAGCTCTAAATGCCTCTTAGGTTTTGAACTCTCGTAGCCCATACACGAACCTGAGGAACTTTGCTCCATCCAACTTGCACTCGAGCGGTTGGTGCTCGCAAAGAGTACTTTAATTATTTTAAAAAAACGTTTCCTGTGGCATTGTCGCTACCTCTAGAGCTCGTCTTTCGCCTTGGACCTATGGCTCTCATGCATATACTGCCCTGGCCAGTTGCCTGCCCCACCACCTGCCACAACCTTCCTCTCCTTGCATGTCGCCTCATCCGCCACTACCAGCGACTTCTTAATCAAAGGGGACCAGTTACGTTATCACAACACAATTTCTCTGGATTCTCTTCAATCATTTATTTTCAAGAATCGTGGGTGCATACTACCACACAACGAGTGGCCCACCAAACTTCTCAAACAAAAAAACTTTCATTCTTATCAACTTTCATTCTTCTTAATGTAAATATTTTTTACTTTTAAAATGAATTGGTCGTAGTGACTAAGAGTATTAGTGAGGTTACATAAAAACCGCTATTTAATAGTCACACAGGTTTGCATAGATTTTAATACAATCTAGGAGACAAGCCTCTCGAATCTAGTAGTGTTGCAAATACAAAGTTTTTTGGGTGTCTTAGTTTGGACTTTTGGTAAACCAACCGATGAAAATTCGTTGATATTGATACTCCTACACTTGCCTAAAATAAAAGAAAAAACTTTTTTGAAAGAGCATGCAACCAATAGAATATTTAACTCTCCACATAAAGTGTGACCTCAAGTTAAAAACACTGAGTGTTAAATGTTTTGAATGTGCCTCCAATGATAGCCGTACATTCTTTCATGTACTTTTAGCTTGCTAAGGGTCCCTCTAATATTCAATGGGTCGTGTGAGTTTCTCTTGTTTTAGAATGCCCATGTGATACTTCACCTTCTTTTCACAATTTTCACTCAAATTGGTACATGTTGGCGGTCCTGCATGCTCTAACTTGATACCCCCACTCCTTACATGCAACATGGGCATGCAAATAAAATTGACAATTCTCCACTACTACCACCTCTCTAAGCATGGAACCTCCCACCCGATGCTATTTTAAGGTGATGGTTGAGGATAGTGAGACTTGGCAGCTTGAAGATTTCATTTTTGGGCCTTTTCCTCACAACAATATGGACACGACTTGCTTGTAGGCCTGTAGGCAGACATCGATAACAAGTGCACATAGTGTCGACACCTGTAGTGTGTGTTTGCTAATGTATTGATCATGATGGATGCAAGTAATAGCTGTTGTGCTTACTTATTGGCATTCAAGCTTTTCATGAAATGCTTCTCTCCTCCATTCTACCTTAGACAATTTTTGTCTCACTTGTAGCTCAGAACTCAACCAAAAAATTTGGCTATATATCTCCATTTTTTGCTTACACACACGAGGACAAGGATACATCCGAATCATTTAACACCAAGATTATTGTTCACAAGAAGAGAAATTTAAGGGTTTTTGAACCAAAAATCCAAACCAACTTTGCAGGTGATCCATTGAGCAATAAAGGACTCTCTCTCCCTCCCTCTCTTGCAAACCTTCCTTTTATCTCTCTCTCTCTCTCTCTCTCTCTCTCTCACACACACACACACACACACACACACACAAGGATAAGGCTAAGGATACACTCGAATCATTTAACACCAAGATTATTGTTCCCAACAAGAGAAATTTTAGGGTTTTAAAACCAAAATAATCCAATCCAACTTCATCAGATTCAATACATAGCTGAAAAAGGAATCACAAAATCATCCAATCATTAGGCTTTACTCTAAATTTGGATATATGCGTTCACAGCTAAGAGCATTGTAGACATCCACCTTGCCTAGCAATGGCTGATGTATGAACATGTTTTCATTTTGGCTCAATCTAAGCACTCTCAAGAAAATGAAGTACAAGTGCTTGCAAGCCAAATAAGATTTTTCTTGGTTTCCCTATCGGTGAAATCAGGGCATGTGCAATAGGACTCATCCTTGATTACACCCCCACATGTTTGTCTCCTCCATGTGACTCCACCTTGAAGACTTCATGTACACTGTCTAAGATGCATTTCTCTTGAATCACCTTGGTCTTCAAACCAAAAGCCAAACCTATTTTCTTTGCTACCTCCTCTGAAATGGAAGTGCAAAATTTGGCTCTTATGCCATTTCTTGATATTGGACCACTACTACCTTCTTTTGTTAAAGTAGAAGAGGAATCACCTCCACCCCTAGGAGAAGTCTTCATTGTAGTTGCACCCATTTGTGCTTTTCCAACTGTCTCCACTTAAAATCCTCCTTCAAGCAATGTCTCAACTTCATCATCTGTGAGATTTGTTCCTAGATCAATTAACCAAATTGTTGGAGGAGGAGCTAGCCTTAGATCTAAGTTATGGTCCACCACATAACAATGAATAACGTGGTTGGGACAAAATCAAACACATTGCCTAAGTAGCCCATTTGGATGTTTTCTATACCCCTTGAATGATGGTGTAGGAGTCCCTTTGCTACATGCCACTATATTTTGTCCACCTATTTTCCACCGCTAGGTGTGCCACTACATGTTACATGGCTATCGAGAGGAGTTCTTTTAATTGCCCACATAGCTTCATTGACCTTTTCTTCCAAGACACAATTGTCTTTAGAATTCTCACTCCCATCTCCAATCATTGAATCCTCCTTGAAAGTGATCTTCCTCAGCCTTCCACAAAATGTACGGTCACGTGTTTTTGGATTGTACTCTGCCCGATGTGTGGATTCATCCTCAACATCAATCACAATTGATGGCCCTTGCTTCTATCAAAAGGTCATTGAAGAGATGTGCAAACTCTATACATGGGTGTTCCAGATGTAGCCTCATTGACTACTCTTATCACTTGTGTTGGATTGCGTTGGACTAGGGGAAACTCTCTCCTTGAGTCTCTCTAATTAAGGACCCTTTCCAATATACTTACCTTGAGAGTAAGAAACTACCTTTGTGCTTTGAAGTATTGCATTAGCCATATATGAAGTATATGCATCATATAATGAGATTTTCCTTTTGAATTTCTCGTCTGTGAGCCATCTCCCATGCTTACTCTCAGTCAAGTTTGTTCTTGGAGTGTTTGCTCTATCACTACCTCTCTATATTGCTATCATGATGCTCCCCCACTGCACAATACGCATCTCCCACCGACTCAACCAAGAGGCCATTGCGGGGATGTTCTTATCCATGCAATGCCCATTGCACCACCATTGTCAAAGGAGACGAGTCTCTAATGTTGATGCCTCTTAAGAGGGGGCTAAGCACCACTTTTCACACATTTCGAGTTTCTTGAGATGAAGAAACAATGTACTTTTTTCTATGGGCCACCATGCTTTGCTTCCAATGAAGAAGTCAAGATCGCTTGCAATCTTGTAGAACATTATCTTTCCTACCATTAAACACAGTGCGAACAACATTCCAATTGGCTTTTGCTTCATCGATATGAATCCATCGAAATTTGTGAGTGTGATCAAATTGCGCCCAAATGTGTCGAAAATCTCCAGTTCCACTATGTCTCATTTGGTTGACCAAATCCAATCCATAGGCGGGGCCAATTGTAAACATTTTGAGCAGAAAAGCACCGCTCTCCTTTTGCTCCTTGCCCAAGAAATCTTCTTTTATGAAAAAATCATATGTACAATCCCTTTTTAGCCCCAATAGGGAATCTACACCAAAGCTCTTCTTTGTTGGGCCATTTCTTATTGTTGCCACGAACCTACAAAACCTGCAATATAGAATTTAGTTACTTCAAAAGAATGTGTGCAAACAATGTTGGACTTAGGGTTGCAGGAAAACACACAATGCTTGGAGAAGACAAAGGAAGCTCAAGGCACACAACAGAGAGTGTATTACTTAGTGTGCAATGGAAAGATAGATAGCCCTAGAGTGATGGGCGTATATACAATGTACGGGGGGAAAACCTCCTAATGAGGGAAAAAATGCCCCGATGGTACTAATTGTGTTCACACACATCACTACCACATGTATATGGTAACAATTCCCCTGGGAGTGATGCGGTGAACGACAACTGACACATAGAGTATAGGGAAGTGCCATGCTGTGTGAGGACATGATCAGCCAACAAAGGGGAGTAAGCCCAAAGCTTTGCAGAAATCGTGATAATGCCTTTGTGAAAAGGTTTGCAAGGTTGTCCTATGTTGGCACAGAAGACAAGCTGATCTCTCTTGCTGAGAGCCTCTCCCTCACATAGTGGTAATGCACCTCAATGTGCTTTGTGCAAGCATGAAAAATTGGGTTCCTTGCAACTGCCAATGCGCTCTGACTATCAATGTAGATAGTGTTGGCAGTGTCCTGTCCAAAACCCAAATCAGCCATAAGGCGTCTCAGCCACACACACTCAACCGTAGTTGTGAATACTATCATGTACTCAGCCTCACAACTAGAAGTGGCCATAGTAGGTTGCTTGTTGCTCAACCATGATCTGCATGAACTACCGTGCATGAAACAAAAACCACTCATGGACACTCGCGTGTCAAAACAATCATTCCAATATGAGTTTGAAAAAGCATGTAAATCTGGCGGCAATGATCCCCCTGGCGATAAAATAAGCCAAGATGTAAAGTTCCACTCAAGTAGCAAAAAATCCTCTTAACAGCTTGCTGATGCTTAGACCCCGGGCTATGCATAAATCTGATGACTTGTGAGACTATAAATTGAATACACGGCCTCGTGTTGCATACATAAATGAGGTAGCCAATAGAATTTTGGTAAAGAGTGACATTGACAAGATCACCATCATCATGAAGACTCAATTTCAAACTTGGTTCCATGGGAGTGGCAATAGGTTTACAATCCTCAAGTCCAAACTTACATAGCAATGTCTGTATGTAACTTGTCTGACATAAGGCAATACCACCATCACACTGCTTAAACTGTATACCCAAGTAATGATGCAATATCCCCAAACCTTTCATCTTGAAAGTAGCATTCAAATCAGCCCTAAATTCATCAATATGTCTCTCATTTGATCTAGTGTTTAGCAAATCATCCACATAGAGATCGACAATGAGAAGTACCCACACAAAGCTTTCTTACATCTGCACACTTTATCCTCTTGTCCTTTCTTGGAAAAACCGCAAGGTTGCGTTACATAAACTTCCTCAAATATGTCACCATTCATGAAAGCAATAACAATGTTTGATTGATGTACATCCTAACCAAAATGAGCTGCCAATGCACATAGAAAATGCAGAGTATTCATACGACAAGTGGGAGAAAAAAATTCTTCATAATCTATGCCTTTTTCTTGTGCATAACTCTTTGCAACAAGTTGAGCTATATAGCGATCAACATCACCATCCGTCTTGTGTTTCAACTTGTAAACTCACTTCGTACCAATGGCCTTTTTGCCAGGAGGCAAATCACATAAAGGCCATGTGTCATTTTCTATAAGTGCATCATATTCAGATTGCATGGTAGCCATCCAATTTTTTGAATTATGTGCTTCATCAAAAGGTAGAGGTTCCTCAACATCACATAAGCTAGACACAATCAAATCATAACAATCTGATGCATAAGAGGAATGGCAAGAACCTAAACGAGTATGACTAGACAAAGGTGCATCCAATTTACAGTCATGCAAAGTATGCACCATCCATTTTTACATATCTCTAGCCTGATCATTCTCAACCCTTTCCTCATCAAGTACATCATGTACATCTGTATTAGTAATAGGTTGATCTGTAACATTTTCTGAAACCCCCATAGGCTGTACGTTTGCCTCATTTGAATTTACATTCTAACTTCCACCACTGAAAAGAGGCAACAAACTATCATAAATGTCTTGTGAGCTTACATTACTGTCCCTAGTACATGATAGCAAGGGCTGAATAAATATTCCACAAACACAACATGTCGTGAAACCAAGATACACTTTATTTGCAGATGGTACAACTTGTAACCTTTGCTTTCAGCATTATAACCAACAAAAATTGCACATAACTACTTGTAGTGGAAACGGAGGCCAAAATGAGCCCAAATGAAAATTATGAGAAGACCGAGCTTTATGAGATCTCTCGAAGTATTTTTTGACCTACTGACACTCACCAAAGCTCACAGAAAGCGAAGAAAGTGAGCAGGCGTATGCTGGCGATGATGACGACTAAGCCTGGGAGGATGCAACCTACTATGACACCAATTGTTGAAATTAGGGTTGCAGGGAAACTCACACAGCTTGGAGAAGATGAAGAAAGCTCAGGGCACACAATAGAGAGTATATTACTTAGTGTGCAATGGAAAGATAAGATAGCCCTAGAGTGATGGGCATATATACAATGCATGGGGGGCAAAACCTCTAGTGAGGGAGAAAATGCCCCGAATGGTCCTAAGTGGGTTCACACACATCACTACCACATGTATATAGTAACAAACAAGAGCAAAAATTAATCTTCCTCACTAGTTATGCTCCACTAAGGGGCCCATTGCTTCAATAACATTTAGAAATTCTTTCTTGCCAAACACATGGCGAGAGCCTCTTTCTTGCATCAAAGTTGTTGTTTCAATTTCCTTTGCCTCACACATTTGTACCTTTTGCATGTCTGTCTATACTAAGGACTTGTACAACCATTTCTTTGGTTTTACTAGTGAGTCTTTTATTTCCTTGATGTACCATCAATCTACTCATGCTTTCATCCCTTGGTATGACATAATATACAAAGCATTCACATGTACACAAGCAAATGGGTGATTGTTCACAATAGTGACAAGTAAGCTTGCCCCCATGTCCATCACATAACTCACCTATACATGGTAATTTGAACATGCTACCATTGAAATGCGTGGTGTTCGACTTCCCAAGATTAGCTAATTCTGGATAGTTTTCATTGAGATATTTTAGAGTACCTACACAATGGCTTTTGCAACACACTCCATGAAATGCAATGTTCAAGGTTTGTGGTTTGGTCGAGTGGAGTGGGTCATAATTATGTTCCACATAATCCATCGGATGAACCTTCCCTAAGGTCAGTGAAAACTCAAACACCATGTTAACATTTGACATATTTAGAATTTCTTGCACTTGTTTGGTTTCCATCATCTTAGAAATAAGCTTGATTAATGTTTTTGGCTTTGTCACTATGCTAAAAAAATACATTTGTTCCCCTTACCTTAGCAGAGTTTTGTAATGCTTGCTCCCCATAAAGTTGTTCTCTTGACTACCACCAAAAACTTTGTAGAGAGAGATTTGGCCACAACATAAAACTCCTCTCCTAAATGATTGTTAGTTTTTTGTAGTGGCACTGTCAACTCTTCACTCCCAACCATGACAATTGCATGTAAAACACTCATAATCCCAAAAATAATATTCTCATTGGTACGGAAAAAGCTTTCTTGAAGGAGGGGAGGTGGTAGTAGAGTTCAAGAAATTAGCACTAGATTCGAAAATGAGAGTGACAATCCATAATGTTGGAATTAGGGTTGCAAGAAAACACACACATCTTGGAGAAGACAAAGGAAGCTCAAGGCACACAATAGAGAGTGTATTACTTAGTGTGCAATGGAAAGATAGATAGTCCTAGAGTTATGGGCATATATACAATGAACGAGGGAAAAAACCTCCTGGTGAGGGGAAAAATGCTCGGGCGGTCCTAAGTGTGTTCACACACATCACTACCACATGTATGTGGTAAAAAATCCCCTCTGGGAGTGATGTGGTGAACGAGAGCTGGCACACAGAGTATAGGGAAGTGCCATACCCTGAGGACATGATCAGTCCACAAAGGGGAGTAAGCCCAAAGCTTTGCAAAAAGCTTCAAACTTCTCATGAGACAATGCCTTTTTGAAAAGATTGCAAGGTTGTCATGTGTTGGCACATAAGCCAAGTTGATCTCTCTTGATGAGAGCCTCTCCCTAACATAGTGGTAATGCACCTCAATGTGCTTTGTGCGAGCATGAAAAACTGGGTTCCTAGCAACTTCCATTGCACTTTGTATGCCAGTGTAGATGGTGTTGGCAATGTCCTGCGTCTGAGCTAGACACACTCAACCGTAGCTGTGAAGACTGCCCTGTACTTAGTCTCACAACTAGAAGTGGCCACAATAGGTTGCTTTTTTCTCAACCATGATATGCATGAACTACCAAGCAGGAAACAAAAACCACTTGTGGACACTCATGTGTCAAAACAACTAGCCCAATATGAGCATGTAAATATGGCAGAGATGATCCCCCCTTGTTATAAAACAAGCCAATATGTAAAATGCCACTCAAGTATAAAAAATTTCTCTTGATAGCTTGCCAATGCTTACACCCCAGGCCATGCATAAATCTGTTGACCTGTGAGACTGCAAACTGAATATCAGGCCTTATGTCGCATGCATAAATGAGGTAGCCAATAGTACTTTGGTAAAGAGTGACATCCGCAAGATCACTAATATCATGAAGAATCAATTTCAAACCTGTTTCCATGGGAGTGGCAATAGGTTTGCAATCCTCAAGTCCAAACTTACATAGCAATGTCTCTATGAATTTTTTCAGACACAAGGCAAAGGTTCCTCAATATCGCATAAGCTAGACACAGCCAAAGCATAACAATCTGATGCATAAGATGCATGGAAAAAACCTGAACGAGTACGATTAGACATGAAAGGTGCATCCAATTTATTGTCACGGAAAGTATGCACCAGCCATTTTGGCATACCTCTAGCTTGCTCATTCTCAACCCTTTCCTCATCAAGTACATCATGTACATCTGCATCAATAATAGGCTGATCTATAACATTTTCTAAAACCCCCATAGGCTCTACATTTTGCTCATTTGAATTTACATTCGAACTTCCACCATTGAAAAAAGGCAACAAAGTGTCATAAATGTCATGTGAGCTTACATTACTGTCTCTAGTACATGACAACAAGGGCTGAATAGAATCTTCCACAAACACAACATCCCATGAGACCAATATATGCTTTGTTTGTGGACGATGCAACCTGTAACCTTTGCTTTCAACACTATAACCAACAAAAATGCATTCGACAACCTTATCATCCAATTTTATGTGCTGCATTTGTGGCACCGAAGCATAAGCCAAACAACCAAAAATGCGCATGTGCTCAATAGAAGGCTTTCTATCATGCCGTGCTTCATAAGGAGTCATAGACTGCAAAGCTTTTGTAGGACACTCTTTAAGTACATAATGGCCTCAAGCCAAAACAAATGCGGCAAAGCTTGACTTTTGACCATACATCGTGCCATTTTCATAAGTGACTTGTTTTTTTCTCTCAACAACACCATGGCAATGTACATTGGTGTTTTATCCCACAACTAGCCAAACATGCATTAAATTCATGAGACATATACTCCCCCACTTGATCTGAACGGAGGGTGCCCATAGTACATTTCGAGGCATTTTCAGCCATAGCCAAAAATTGTTTGAAGCACATAAACACTTCGGACTTTGCTTTAAGCGGATACACCCATGCTTGCTTGGAGTTATCATCAATGAAAGGGTTATTACCTAAGGAATGAGTTTGCATGGGCCCACAAACATCACTATGACAAGCCACAACCTGCATGTGGCCCTAACTAAACCATCCTTTGGAAACTTCGAATGCTGCATCTTACACAACCTTCGCAAACATGTTTGGCAGGTGCTTCAAGATGCGGAAAATAAGAAACCATAATAGATTTCTGCAAACTTAGCAAATTGGAAAATTCATATGCCTAAAACGTACATGCCAAAGTTTTGCATTTGAAATAGCCTTAGAATCCACAAATGCATTTGCAAAATTCTGACCACACTTGTCATACAAAGTGAGATTATATAGACCAGGACATAAAATGACTGATGCAACAATATTTGTTATCCACTAGTTTGACTACAAGACCAAGTCTAATAAGTGCAGATATAGACAAAAGATTCTTCTTGATCCTAGGTACATACAATGCATCAACAAGTGTGAAAGAACTGCCATTCGCAGCAGTTAGCACAATATTTCCAACTCTCTTGATGTGATAAGAGGCATTGTTGACACAAGTGAGTGAATTCCCATGAGGGACATCCTCAAGAGAGGTAAACAAGTCATGATGAGAGGTAATGTGCTTTGTAGCACCACTATGAAACCACACATGAGCATCTGCAAAAAATGACATACATGCATCATGGACAGAAGGATCATAAGTGCATTCTGCACTAAAAGCCCATTCTGCATCAACGTCACAATATCCTTGCATAAAAGACTCAACAATAGATGCATTTGTAGTGAACCCAACCTCTTTCTTCTTAGCCTCTTTTGCCTTCAACTTAGGATACTGCTTGATCAAATGATCAAACGTATCTTCTTTTTGCCATTTTCACCAAAATTCCTAGACGAATTGGTGCCAACAGAATCATTAGGAACAGGTGATTTACCACTTGCAGAAGAACCATGAAAAGTGGCTACATTGCTGTTACCACCTTTTCTTTGAGCAACAATAAAGGCATGTTCAACTACACATTGTTTAGCCCTAATTTTTTTTGGGGAAAGTGACTCTTGCAAGCAATGTGCATAATACATCAAACTTGACAACTTGTGGATTTCCTTGGGTCATAAGTCTCCAAAAACTAGCAAAAACATCTAATAAGAATCTGGCAAAGCATAAAAATTTGTATGCATAATGGAACTACGAGAAATGACTTCGTCTATAGAAATAAGTTGCTCATTTATATCGTTCACACCACCAAGGAAAGTGTCCATTTCATTTTCCTCATGCATAATCTTCGACTCCAGCTCTTTACGCAGCAATGCAATCTTTGCCTCATTGCGACTTGCATAAACACCAGCCAAAATATCCCAAGCCTATTTTGCAAATTTTGTTGAACGAATGTGAGGAGTAATAGTGAGTCTCACAAACAACAAAATTAATGCATGAACCTGCATATCTCGTACATCCCAACGAGCTTGCTCAGCAGTAGGAAAAACAATTCTAACAGCAACAATCCTTGCAGCAAAACCTGCAACATCCTCAACAACGCATGTATCCATAGAACAAGGACATACATCAATGCCCTGCACAATGTTCCAAATGACCTTTGACACAAGGACATGTTTCATCATATAAGCCCACATAGGGTAATTGTGCCCATCTTGATAGCAAACATTTTGAACACATCTGTGTTGTTGTCAACCATGGCAAGTGCTGCACTTGATGTGAAAACTGCTTGAAAAGAGGAGAAACAAAGCGGGAACAACACGTGCTATATAGTAAAAACCGTAGAAGACTGTAAGGGATATGTTATGTAGAAAACGGCACTGACATAATTTTTTCACAAAATGAAGAAATAGCATGCGCAATACTGTTTGTAGTGGAAATGGAGGCTAAAATGAGCTCGAATTAGAAATCTGTTGTGTTGAACGAATCTAAGGAGTAATAGTACGTCTCACAAACAACACAATCAACGCATGAAATTGCGTATCTCTTACATCCCAACGAGCTTGCTCAGCAATAGGCAAACCAATTCTAACAACAACAATCCTTGCAGCAAAACCTGCAACATCCTCAACATCTCGTGTATCCACAGAACAAGGACATACATCAATGCCTTGCACAATGTTCCAAATGACCTTTGACACAAGGACATGTTGCATCATATAAGCCCACATAGGGTAATTGTGTCCATCTCGATAGTAAACATTTTGAACACATCTGTGTAGTTGTCAGCCATGGCAAGTGTTGCACCTGATGTGAAAACTGTCTGAAAAGAGGAGAAACAAAGCGGGAACAACATGTGCTATATAGTAAAAACCGTAGAAGACTTTAAGGGACATGTTATGTAGAAAACGACACTGACATAAATTTTTCACAGATGAAGAAATAGCATGTGTAGTACTGTCTGTAGTGGAAATGGAGGCCAAAATGAGCCCGAATTAGAAATTTGAGCCGACCTATCTCTATGAGCTTTTTCGAAGTATTTGTCGACCTGTTGAGGCTCGCCAAAGCTCACAAAAATCAAAGAAAGTGAGCAGGCATGTGCTGGAGCTACTGGCGACTAAGCCTAGGAGGACACAGCCTCCTCTGATACCAATTGTTGGAATTAGGCATGCAAGAAAACACACACAACTTGAAGAATATGAAGGAAGCTCAAGGCACACAACAAAGTGTGTTATATTTAGTGTGCAATGGAAAGACAGATAGCCCTAGTGAGGGAAAAAATGCCCCGACAGTCCTAAGTGTATTCACACACATCACTACCACATGTATATGGTAATACATAACTATGTATAAGAGAGTTATGGGTAGATTATGTTAACCCTAAAATTTACTTTTAATATATTTTTGAAATACAAATTAAATTATTTTTATTTTTATTTTGGATTCTATTATCTCATCACCACAACTTTGGAGCATCGAGAATCACTCATCATCCACACACATACTACATCACATTTAACTTTGGTCCCATAGGTCTCACACACATACTACATCACTCTCTCTCTCTCTCTCTCTCTCTCTCTCTCTCTCTCTCTCTCTCTTTCTCTCTTCTTGCATGCTCTCATACACTAACTCTCTTTCTCCAACTCTTCATGCTATTGATCTTAATCCCTCTCTCTCCTTGCACATGCTCACTATCTTTTCACAATGATATCATCTTCATGTTCGGAGTTTTGCTAATCAAGAATGCATTCAATTCTGCAAAAGCCACCTGGGAAAATAAGGAGACTACAACCATTGCAAGGACACAACAAAAGAATAAAGACAAAAATGTTTGCCTCATCAATTACGCTGATAACGAGCTTACATACCTTGGAGAGCTTCACTCCAAAATTAATGACGATCAATGCCACTAAGTGAGTGACCTTTCAATTGTGGCAAATATGATAAAGTACGCGGCGGGGAAGCTTCTTGAGGGTGGATACCTTTCTAGTTCAACGAGGAACGAAATTATTAACTCGGTGATGGCAATATACCACTTCATAATGTTGGCCAAGATTAGTGGTCTTGACCACCATGGACGAGAAACTTGTCAACTGTTAGGTCAATAAACCAAGTGAACTAAGGATTCATGGCTTGACAATGAGTTTTCATTGCCTTTTAAACACTATCCCAAGAGAGCGAGTGTGTGTGTACGCGAGAGTGTCTGCATCTCATTGTACATTTTCTATGATTTAAATGTTTGTGAGTGATGGAAAAAGAATTAATTTTAATATAATTACACCACTACCCCCACTCCACCCCTCCCTATCCGTGCACCCTTTGGGCTTCCCTCTTTTTTTGAGGTTGCCCACTTCTTTCTCTCTAGCCTATAAATATGGAGGCTTGGTTGTCCTTTTCAAGGTGACATTTTTATTTCACAAACAAGCTGACAAAAAAGAGAAATCTCACCACACCCTCTCACCACTCTGCTCAAATGGAATCTTCCTCTCAGGTTTGTAGCTTACCCTTGGTTTTGATTGTTCTTTTTTAGCTTGACATCTATGACATGTAGGATAATCCTATGACACCTACCTTCCACCATTTTTTACTAACATTTTCATGTTTGTTTTGATGGTGATGGTGACATGTAACAGGGTCTTCCTTTGGCTTAAACATTGCAATCTAGCTGAAGCTCGCAAACTTTAATCTTTTCTCTCTCTCCATTTTTTGTAAACAAGCATTTTCATTATAATGGCTTCCAATAAGAGTTTTTTTGAGCATTCCTGACCTCTGTGTTTTAATGGTTAAAGTGGTGTCTTGATGTTGTAACTTCCTAGTAACCTACTCTCTCTCTAGTGGTCAGAGTAGTCCTTCACTAGCCCACTAGCTAGTATTTTTATTCTATTCCCCATTTTAAAAAAAGGGCTACCCCTGATCTGTAAGGACCTCTTTTATCTTTTATCTTCTCACACCTTAAATGCCCTATACACTCCTTTTGGCCTACACCTACCCTTTACTTAGAGTTTGGCCGGTTACAAAGAACCTCACCTTCTTCTTTTGTGGTGCACCCTCTTGATGAGACCCCTTTTTTTCCTTTGAAAGCTGGGTACCATTTTGGCACACACACAACCTTTTGAAAAATAATGTCTCTCAACTGGCTTTTTGGAGTTTGGACGCACCTGTGGTTCAACCTTATTTTTGAAATCTATTACCTATCACTTCTCTAGGCAGTGGGGCACCGCACCTAATCAATGTAGGGTTACTCGAAGACGCACTTCACACCTGTGACTAGGCAAGCATATAGGCAGCCAGTCTCTCTCCCTCCCAAGGCATAGAAAGCTAGCTAGGGATGAGTTCTATACAATGGCTCTCTAGCCATTGCCATTTTCTGCTACACTCGCATACCCTATTACCCTTCCTTTTTCCTAAGTAAGGCGTTCCCTCAATGTTCTAACACCCTTCTACTTCTCTTGATGTACACACGCAAGAAGATCTATTGAAGCGCTCATCAAAGCGCCCATGCCATTGAATCTATTAGGGTCTGCTAACCTTTGCTACACTCTCCTTGCCGATCCGATTTCATTTACTGTGGCACCCGAGCAGCTCTCACCTCCCCTCCTCCTTATTGCTCTGAACACACACACAGCAAGGTCTTGCTTTTTTTTAATTCTAACAGACCTGATCAAAATACGAACATGCATTCGGTTGTCTCTCCTCAGATGACCTCATCTTCTATGGCACCCGGGCAACTCTCACCTCCCCTCCTCCTTTTTGACATGAACACACACAGCAAGAAGGTCTTGCCTTTTTTTGGTGCTAACTGGCCTGATCGAAATACAATAGTTGTCTCTCCTCAGATAGTTTTTTGGTGTCGGCATCTCCTCCAAAGCCATTCCACTACTGCAATTTTTATCATATGACCTACCCTGTAGAACCACCTTCTCTTGGACAGAACAAGGAGACACGCGGCTCCGGCTTGTTTGCCCGCTGGGTTAACCAATGTGCACATGTGCCTTCCTACGGCAAGGAAATCCATGGCTATGTCATGCTTCTCTCTCTCTCTCTCTCTCTCTCTCTCTCTCTCTCTCTCTCTCTCTCTCTCCCCCCCCCCTTTATCTGAAAAATCTGCACATTTATTTTTGCAAGCATGGTTCCCCCTTATTATACCTAGCACCTAACACATTCAAGAATCCTTTTCTTAACATTTTATGTATCTCTACACAACTGCTTTATTTGCAGACTCAAAGTTTTATGAGCATTGGATTTATGGGAATCATCTTACATCTTTTTTCTATGCCTTACAACTAGCTGCGGCTTACTCAGGTTGGGATGAGAGCCTTATGGCTCTAGGATACTTTGCACAAAATCCCCCCCCCCCCCCCCCCCCCCCCCCCCTTCTATAGGGTTTGCTCCTTTGTATTAGCAACCCTGTCTTTCACTCCACTCTGCTCGAACTTGATGGCTCCATCACTTCTCAGCAGGTTGAAGATACCACAATCCTATATACTCTTGACCTTCCCACATGGTTTCGCTTGTATGCCATGGCACGGGAAAACCCACTTGCCGTGATTACCCGCCTATGTGACTTGGCTGCAAATCTGCCCGCAATTATTGATGCAAATGAGCGTGAGTGGAAAGAGTGGCTCAAGCATGCACCAAATTTGATGCGTTGATTCATGGAGGGTAATGGAAAGTGGATGCAAAACGACCCACTAGCCAGATAGTGAAAGAGGCATTTACTTAATGGTTTTTCAGAGATCATCACAATGCCACCAACCGCTACGGGAAGTTCACTCTTACCTATGGATCTTAACGAAGAGGAGTAGATGCTTGCAAACAAAGACTTCACCATCGCTACACCTAGTCGAAGCCTCTCCACAAAGCCCTTTGAAACCCACACCTCGAGAATCTTCTCCTTACTCTACTTAATGATCATGATAAGACTGTGGTCAAGCAAGGTCTTATGCAGATTCTTGAGGGCAATAACTCCAACCTCTTTGAAAACACTCTAATCGCTACCCCCTTCTCTATGTCATTTTTCGAACCACGCCATTGTAATGCAGCTTTTGGTTGCGTGGTCGGGGTCAAGGGTGTCATCTCTACCACAAACCAAGATACTAATTATATTGCACAAGTATGGAATGTGCACTGACCTTTTCTTAAGTGCGGTTGCGAGCATATTGGGCAAGGGGATCATTGAAGGGACAACAATGTTTTGTGGTTCGATCATGCTTTATGGTTGGTTCTCAATCAATTACCTCGTTTCTTCCCAAGCTCAAACCTTAAACGGTCTACTATTGCCTTTATGAGTTGGGTAGCTAAAGAAGCCCAAGAAGTGATTAGCTCTCCTCTTCCATGTATTCTACAGGCAAAAGCTAAAGATGCAGTTTTTTTTGGTCACAAGCACCTTCTTGCACTTCATCCTCGGAAGTGGATACTTTTGTGAATGTGGCAGTTGCTCCAAATTTGAAGGCAACCTATGATACTAGTTCGGCCAAGAAAGCACGCGGAGAAGGGAATCAAATCACACGCAGAAGAGGAAGGAACTTCCCCTCTCAGCGCTCGAATACCTCTACCTCCAAGATGGAAGACAACCTCCCCAGCCAACTCCACCGCTAGTAGCGCACCCCTCAACACCCCACCCCCACTTTCCCACCATTCTTCACACAAGCTTCTGCCCCACCCCCCATCCCAACTCCAAAAACCAAAACCGTCTTTACTCAGGCATGCGTAACTAGTGCTATACCCCTCCTTTATGATTGATGCAGGTTTCCAAAGATGTGCATGGACGCTTTTGGTTCATCCCCAAGAGCAAGGCAAAGGGAACCTTTGTACCCCTTCATTTTGTCAACCCCTTGCTAGATATCAAAAATCTCACTTCTTTCTTTAGCTTGTTTTTTTTCGGGCTTGGTATTTCCACCACTCCACTATGGGGTGAATGCATTTTTAGTTGGGCCTTTGACCCCCTTTTGAAGTAACACTCTGTAATGCGAAGGAAGTTTTCACCTCTCTCACACCCATGGGTGTTTTTGTAACTTGGAAAACACCGCACAACACGTAATTTCCATGAACTTGTGTTATTTTATGAGTACCGCTCTCGCTCACCTTTGTGGCCACGGTCTTGGGCACATACCAACTAAGCCACCTAACTTCATAGAAGCTTTTGAGGAGCTAAATCAAGCGCTCTTGTATCTCATAAAATCTTGTTGCATTGCTCTACCTTCTAACCTAACACATGGAGAATTAACTAATGCATTCTCAACTTATTGGGGGAAATTCCTCCCTTCTAAAATACAACACCACATCCATAATGATCTCGCCTGAGAAATTAAAGAACTAAGGAACAAATTCTTTCTTACTTGCATTGACAAAGCTCCGAACAATGTGATTATCATTTGTAAGGCCTTTGTTCTTCTTGAAGCCCAAAAACACCTACAAGGCAACGATTTTACATCATCTCCTCTCGGGATTGAGGGGGTTACCTCCCTTGTGCTAACATTTTTCTCTCAATACACTTTTCCCGAACACCACTCCCTCCCCTATCTCACCGGCATATACAAGCTGCGTAAGGTCTCTTTTAGATGGATAACATGTGGGGCTGCCTGTTGTTACTCAGAAATCTCTACACTTAGGGCTTGCTTGCTAAAAACTTGTACACCATTACTCAA
Organism: Adiantum capillus-veneris; assembly: GCF_014529385.1. NCBI lineage: Eukaryota > Viridiplantae > Streptophyta > Polypodiopsida > Polypodiales > Pteridaceae > Adiantum > Adiantum capillus-veneris. Next base: position 31,589,285 of record NC_140943.1, read on the forward strand.
GGAACGAGCCAAAAAACTTAACAACAAAGCACTTTTATGTCACCATCTTCATCTACAATCTTGGTGGATTGTTGATTCAGTTTACGATTGCATCCTCAACCTCCCCTCTCATGCAACACAATTCTACTCAGGGGATAAAGATGATTCGAGAACATCCCACACTCAGGGGTACAAGGCCTAATCCATCATCTCACCTTGTTAATTTCCCATGCCTTCTCCGCATCTCTAGAGACGTTCATCTCTTTCAAAATATTCCCCTCCAAATGCATAGAAGGCACTTGGTCTTCCTATAGATACAAATCAAGCCTTTCATTTAACCTCAAGGAAGTACTCCAACTAAAGGATTGGCTCATTAATAACATGTTTTTACAATGTCAAGGGAAGATTTATAGGTAAACCAATGGAATCCCAATGGGACTTGCATGCTCCCCCCTATGGTGCAATCTCTACCTCCACTCCCTAGAGTTTGAGTTCCTCTCTAATGCTAAAGAGATTCTCTCAACTTTAGGCCATTTTTTTTGATATTACGACAATATCTTATAAACTCTACAAACCCAACACACATAATGCTCTCTGACACTCTCACCACACATAATGCTCAAGAGATTCTCTCAACTTTAGGCCATCCCTTTTGATATTACGACAATATCTTATAAACTCTACAAACCCATCGTTCTTTATAGAGCAACACAAAATCTACCCCAGTTGCTTACCCATTGAAACCACCACTGGTAACTCTACCAAATTTCTAAACCTCCATCTCTCTACCCAATTTGGCTATCTCACAAAAAGCCTTACACCAAAAGAAGATAAACTCCCTTGCACACCCATAAGATACCTCAAATGATCCAGCAACCGACCTTTTGAGTAGGCACATAAGGTCATTATCTCACAGCTCAAATCAATACTCTTTTGTAACTCCAATGCTACGGAAGCCGCTAAAGACATTAAAATGCTTGTGGACTCTTTTTGTAAAAATGGTTTTGAGAGAGCTAAGCTTTGGAGACTTGTGAGAAGATTCTTTCAGAGTCTTCAGCTTCAAGATTCTCATGCCACCCCACTCTAACTTGGACTTGCTAGACTTTGGAGGGCACTAGGACCCCTTGGGGGGCCTAGTGCCCCCTTTGGGACAAATCCTCATCCCTCCTAGTGCGAGGGGAGGAGGGTCTCTCTCACTAGCACAAAAACCACCTCTAAAGGCTAATCTAGTGCACACCTTAGAGCCTAGACTAAGATGCTTATAGGGTAACAAGATTTTGGAGGGAAGTAATGCTTACTTCAACCTCACCCCCCAATTTTTTTATAAAAAACATCAAGACTCCACTATCCCCACCTCACCCCTCCCTAACCGTGCACCCTTTGGGCTTCCCTCTCTTTTTGAGGTTGCCCCCTTCTTTCTCTCTAGCCTATAAATATGGAGGCTTGGTTGTCCTTTTCAAGGTGACATTTTTATTTCACAAACAAGCTGTCAAAAAAGAGAAATCTCACCACACCCTCTCACCACTCTGCTCAAATGGAATCTTCCTCTCAGGTTTGTAGCTTACCCTTGCTTTTGATTGTTCTTTTTTAGCTTGACATCTATGACATGTAGGATAATCCTATGGCACCTGCCTTCCACTATTTTTTACTAACATTTTCATGTTTGTTTTGATGGTGATGGTGACAGGTAACAAGGTCTTCCTTTCGCTAAAACATTGCAATCTAGCTCAAGCTCCCAAAGTTTAATCTTTTCTCTCTCTCCATTTTTTGTAAACAAGCATTTTCATTATAATGGCTTCCAATAAGAGTTTTTTTGAGCATTCCTGACCTCTGCGTTTTAATGGTTAAAGTGGTGTCTTGATGTTGTAACTTCCTAATAACCTACTCTCTCTCTCTCTCATGCACTCTCACTCTCTACCTATCTCTCTCTCTCTTCTACACACATACACACACACTCGCTCTCTCTCTTTCTCTTTGCACATACATGCACTCTCTCTCTCTCTCTCTCTCCCCACACACACACACACTTGGTCTCTCCTCCTATCGCTCTTCCCCACACGCACACAAATACATCCTCTCTTATTCACAATCTACGCACACACTTTTCTTCTCTCTATAGATATGCACATGCTCTCTCTCTCTCTCTCTCTCTCTCTCTCTCTCTCTCTCTCTCCCCCCCCCCCCCCCACACACACACACACACACACACACTTTGTCTCTCCTCCTCTCGCTCTTCCCCACATGCACACAAACACATCCTCTCTTATTCACAATCTACGCACACGCTTTTCTTCTCTCTCTAGACATGCACATGCTGCTCTCTCTCTCTCTCCCCCTATCTCTCTCCAGTCCTCTCTCTACACACACACACACTCACATACACACACTCTGTCTATCCCTCTCTCTCTCACTCTCTCTCTCTCTCTCGCACACACACAAACACACACACTCTCTATCTCTCTATACAGATACACACCCTCTTTTCTTATGTCTCTCATGTCCTCTCTCTCTCTCTACACATGCACACAAACTCTCTCTCTCTCTCTCTCTCTCTCTCTCTCTCTCTCTCTCTCTCTATCTATGCACACACTATCTCTTTCTCCCACATGCGCACACACTCTCTGTATCTTTCTCTACACACGTACTCTCTCTCCCTTTCTCCCTCTACACACACCCTCTCTCACTCACTCTCTCCCTATCTCTACACACACACACACACACACACACTCTCTCTCTCTCTCTCTCGCTCTCTCTATACACACACACACACTTCCTCTCTCTACACATGCACACACACTCTTTCTATATATATACTCACACACTCTCTCACTCCCATGCACACATCCTCTCTCTATCTCTCTCTCTCCGTCCCACACACGCACCCTCGACGGTGCGTGTGAGAGGGTCCAATGTCCAACCTCCAGGAGTCTAGGACCCGGGTGGTGCAGCCCGACATTAAACATAGATACACGCTCTTTCTCTCTCTCTAGTGCAGGTGTTTTTTGACCTAGTAGACACCAGTTTACTCTTTTGCTCATAACTTCTTCATCCAAACTCTGATTTGTGTGATCGTTAGCCTCAATCGAAGAGCATGACACCCTCTACGCATTGATGTAAAGACAAATAAAATTTACAGTTATGGAAGGAATTTCTGGAGGAGCATTTCTGAATTGAACAGGTTCAGGAAAGTTGACTCTCATCTCTTATTTTACATAAAATGTCTTCGGACACTCGCAAGGGTTCTTCTTCTTCAACAAGGTCCACAACCATTGTAGAAAATGAAATGCATGCACACACAAGTATTGCGCTGATGTATGTGATAGCAATGTGGTTCCTAATTCCTCTCTCATGCAAGTTATGGCTCAAACAAAGAATGTTGAGAATGTGGATGTGGAGGAGTTGAAGAAACGGGAGTGACGTTCCAAGGACATTGTTATTCGTGGAATTCCCAAAGAGAAGTTAGAGACACCTCCTTCTCTTTCCATTGTTATCAAAGATTTCTCCAAAACCCACTTTGGCATGTCCGGAGTTATGGTCTATGGAGCACATAGAGTGGGTAAGCAAGGAGCTCCTCGCTCGGGAGAACGGCCAATTGTATGCACCATGTCGGATGAGACCAAACAAAAGATTATCCTTGATAATAGTTGGATCTATTTGAGGGATACTAAATTTTTTGTATGTGTGAAGATCGCACTATCAAGCAACAAAATATATGTCGCAAGGCATCTGAGAAAAGGAATAAAAAAAACAAGGATATCTCTCACAAAGAAAATATGCCCAAGCAGGAGGCAAGTCCCTTGAGAAAATAGGAATGCACGACCTATAAGGCCAAGTTACAATAGAGATCATCTATTTTTTGATTTAGAAGAGAACATTGCTTATTTCAAAGACGAAGGTGATGTTATTGTCTTTGGGGATATAAATGCTCGCACAAAAACATTGCAACATGATACTCGACAATTTGATATGCCATACATTTCAAGGGAGTTGGAGAAAGTTCACTTATATGATCGTACTTCAATTAATGAGAAAGAGCCGGATCACTATGAAAAGTTCCATTTATACATGTGTAATAGCACGTGTATGATCACTGCCAAATGGTGTATTTTTGTGAAGTGGAACCAATGGATTTACATGTAGAAAACATAATAAGGATAGTGTGATTGACTATATGCTACTCTCCGAAGCAATCATGTATCACATAAAGAGTTTTATGTTTGGCCAATGGACCTCAGAATTAGACAATCGGACCTTATGTATTGACTTTGCATGTGGAGAAGCAACTAAGCATGATAATCTCAGCCAAAGGGAAGAGAAGTTATCACTATGTATGGAATTCAAACGGGCACCAATGTACATTGAAATGGTTGAGCAAAAATTATGCATGAGAAAGCTTCAATATGACGCACCATTGGAAACTAAATGGGAAGCTTTCAAGAAAGTTGTCTATTCTTGTGCCAAAGAATGCTTTGCCATTAAGCATGTCCATGGTATCAACAAAGATAGATCACACAAAAGGTGGTTTGATAAAGAATGTCAAGATGCTCAAAAGTCCTTGATAAAGCTTAATGCAGCTACGAACAAAGACAACTATCAAAGTCATTTTCCTATATACAAGGCATTGATTCAAAACAAGGGAAGAAGATGGAAAGAAAAGCAACAATTTTTTCAAGTCCCAGAAAAGGCATGTGCATGTGGAAGATTTTGGAGAATCTTGAGGGACAAACGGGTCGAGAATTTTGGTAACTTGGGTCTTGTCGATATGTACACACATTGTAGGCAATTATCCCGCAATTATATGAGCAAGCAAATGCTGCAAAATGCCATTTTATGGTTCACTTCAAGGTATGCCCCCTTTTTTTTACTATTGAGGATATATGTGGTGGGCTTGAAAAATTGGCCGCTCGCAAAGCGGGAGATCTTCAAGGTATCATACCGGAATGAGCAAATGGACAGGAGATTTTATACATGAGTGGATGTGTGATATGTTCAACTTTTCACTTCAACATGGTATGCCTTATGATTGGACTAGTAATTTGGTCAAGACTTTGTATAAAGGAGGTGATGTAAACAACTACCAAACTATTATGATTGGGTCTCTTACGGAAAAGTTGTTTGGGTGCATAATAAAGATGAAATTGAGTGATTGGGCTGAAGAGTATGACAAGCGTACAAAAGGACAAGCAGGTTTTCGTCAATGCCATTGCACCATTGATCATCTTGTCACTCTTAGTGTTCTCATGGAGGAAAGCTAGTTGAAAGGAAAGTGATTGTATTGTTGTTTTGTGGACTTTAAGAAATCCTTTGACATGATTACATGTAATAATTTGTGGAGAAGGATGGAAGAACTCCAAGTGCCATTGCACCATTTATCATCTTGTCACTCTTCGTGTTCTCATGGAGGAAAGTCAGTTGAAAGGAAAGTGATTGTATTGTTGTTTTGTGGACTTTAAGAAATCCTTTGACATGATTTCATGTAATAATTTGTGGAGAAGGATGGAAGAACTCCAAGTGCCAAGTGAGTTTATGCTTGCGATTTCTCGAATCTATGAGAAGGTGATGCATCAATTTCGCATGGGAAGAGGAATTTCAACAATTTTTGTAAGCACTATTGGGGTTAAACAAGGATGTCCATTGTCACCAACTCTCTTTGGTCCATGCATCGATCAATTGGAACAAATGGTACTTGACTTTATGCAAGAAGAAGGCATTGAAGAGGTCACTATTTGCATTGCGGTAATCATGCTTTTGTTGTATGCGGATGATGTAGTGCTTCTAGCACACACTTTAGAAGATGCACAAAAGCTTATGGTTGTCCTTGAGAACTTTTGCTTGCATAGTAGTTTGATTGTGAATGAATCCAAAACAAAGGTTATGCTTGTGAAAACCAACCATAAGGAGAACCCATGCATTGTGTACAACAATGAGACACTTGAAGTTGTTGAGAGCTTTAAGTACCTTGGCCTTGAGGTTCTGGCCAATCACAAGTGGCATGAATGTGCTATGCGTCGTTTGGAAGCAGGAAAGAGAGCATACTATGCATTTGAGAACATGTGTAATGCGGGAAACATCAAGTGTTGGGTTCCCAAGAAGTACCTTTTTGACACATAGGTGACACAAATTCTTCTTTATGGAGTTGAAGTGGGGAGGGAGCATCTCAAAATCGACTTGGAAAGAGTTTGAGAATTTCCAAAAGCGTTTTCTTACAAACTTTCTCCAAGCTAAGACACAAACACCATATATGCTCCTCCTTCTTGAGTCAAGATCTCTTCCGATTGAGGTTATGGGCATGGAAAGGGTTGCGGAGTACATGATAAATGTGCGTCAAAACCCCTGACATAGACTTCCAACAATTGCATGAAAATCAAGCAAAAAAGTTCAAAAGATGCATAAAACAAAGATCTTGAGCACGGGATGGATGCAAGAGATAAAGAAGTGGTTTGAGAGATGGGATGCATTACACTTGCTACTAGATGCCTCAATTGACTTGCAAGTGAATGAAGCTTTTCTACAACGCCAACATATTACGGCTTGGGAGGAATCCGATGGGTCACACTTCATACATTACACCACCCATATTTTCTCCAACTACAAAACTATGTTCTTCGCTAAAAGGCGAAACCGTACTTACACTTACATGCTTGATCCTATCCCCTTGTTAGCGATACGCACTATCGTAGCCATTCGGCTTAGCTCCCATTGCCTTTGATGTGAGACAGGGCGTTGGGGGAATGGAGAAGAGTCAAATTGAATGTGCATATTATGCTCACTGCTCTGAGTACCACACACTACTATACTGCTTAGCTTCTATTCACATCCGAACTTGCTTCCCTCACATTTTTAGCCATGACTAGACCTACATACTTTCCTCTCTCAACCACAATGTGGGCTCTCCATTGTGACTCTCATCACCACACTTTTGGAGCACAGAGAGTCATTCATCAGCCATACACATACTACATCACATGTAACTTCGGTCCCATAGGTCATTTTTGACCTTCGAGGACGATAAAAAAATCTATCTATCTATGTATACTCACTCACTCACTCTCTCTCTCTCTCTACACACACACACACCCTCTCTCTCATTCACTCACTCTCCCTATCCCTCTCTCTACACACACACATGCACTCTCTCACTCACTCACTCTCTCTACACATACACACCCTCTCTCTCATTCACTCACTCTCCCTATCCCTCTCTCTACGCACACACATGCACTCTCTCTCTCTCTCTATCTCTCTCTCTGTGCACATGCATCCCTCTCTCTACGCACATATACACTCTTTTTATCTCTCTCTACACATGCACTCTCTCTTTACGTGCGTGCACACACACTCTCTCTCTCTATGTACACACACACACACACACATTTCCTATCTCTCTCTCTCTATGCATAAGTCCCTCTCTCTCTACACACATACACATTCTCTCTCTACCCCTCTCTCTCTCTACACACACACACACCGCCACACCCTCTTTCAATCTCTTTCTACCCGTCTCTATGCACTCTTTTCCTCCCCCCTCTCTCTCTACCCTCTCTATGTACACAAAACTCTCTCTGTCTCTGTCTCTCTCTACACACCCCCTCTCCCTCTCTCTGACACGTGGTGGTGCCAAGTGTCAGGTGGTGACATGTGTATTTCCACGTGAGAGAGAGAAGGAGAGGGTGTGTGTGATTGTCCACACACACAACCACACACACCCTCACTCTCTCTCACTCACTGATTCCCTATTTCATCGACCCTCCCCCTCTCCCCTACGTATACTTGCTCACACACACTCTCACACCCAACAGAATGTCAACATTGCCAATACTTTTGAAGGTAAAAATCACGAACCTTAAGGTAACTTAGACTATCAAGATCATATAGGTACTCCTACTTCTCAACTACATAGACTTTTACGTACATAGGTTAAGATTGGTGATGATGATTTTAAATAAAGATGGTTGGGGCACACATGATCTCATTTCTACACATGCTGCACAAAAGTTGAAATTGCATATGATTCTTACAAAATTATAAAGCATTTTTTCAAGGAACCAAAATAAATATATATATATGATAAAAGATGTGCAATCCCAATCATGATATTTCTTAGTTGCACCATTATAAAACATAGATTTATTTTGGGATATACACTCAGGTTAAAAGGTTAGCTCAAAAAGATAACAAACATTTTTTTGATTCTAATCAATAAAATTAAAATAATCAATAAAATTAAAACACGCGAGGATCAATTGTGTTTTTTTGATGAAATATAAAGAAATTTTTGTTGAAGATTTATCTTTAAGATTACCTTCTTCTAGAGTGGAAGACTACAGAATAGAGTTGATTTCAGAGAGTTCACCACCTTGTCGAACACTATATTGTCAAAATCAAATTATACAAAGAGAAGTTTAACACCAAATTGAGCAATTACTAAATCATGGTTTAATTACTTAGCCAAGTGGTTCACCTTTTGGAGCACTAGTTCTTTTAGTCAAAAAGAAAAATGATATTTATCATTTGTGTATTTACTATAGAGCACTTAATAAAGAATCGTTTTCCTATTCCTTGTATTGATGACTTACTTGATAGATTAAGTGATGCATTTATTTTTAGTAAGATAGATCCAAGTGTGTATGATGGAAAGTGATGTTCATAAAATTGCATTTCGAACATAATTTGGTCATTATGAATTCCTTGTGATGCCTCTTGTTTTAACAAATACACTTGCTATATTTTCAGGCATGATGAATCGCATGTTTTTAAAGCATCAAGATTGTGTTGTGGTTTTCTTTGATGACATTTTGCTTTTTAGTAAGAATGAAAAAGACCATTATGCACATTTGGATTTGGTTTTTAAATGTTTACATGAAAACCAAATTTATTTGAATCCAGAGAAAAGCTTATTCTTCAAAACTAAGATTGAATATTTATGTCACCTTGTCTCTAGCAAATGAATTTGTGTGGATGATAAGAAGACTCGATGTATCAAGGAATAGCTTAGATCTCAATCTATTCATGAGGTTTGATCTTTTCTTGGCTTGTGTAGTTATTATAGAAAATTCATTTGAAAATTTTCATGCTTGGCTTTACCACTCACAAACCTTTTGAAAAAGAACACAACTTTCACTTGAAATGAACAATATAAAATATGTTTTGAGATACTCAAATATTGACTCATACATGCCCCTATTTTACAAATTCTTGATTTCAAAAGACCCTTCTTTTTGGTTATGCTTGATGCTTGTGGATGTGGTATTGGTGTTGTATTAATGCAAGATAATCATCTTGTTGCATATAAAATTAGAAAGTTGAAACCCAATGAGCTCAATTATAGCACTTATGACAAAAAACTGCTAGCTGTTGTGCATGCTTTGAGATTGTGGAAACATTTCTTGATGGGATTTGAATTCTTGATTAAATCTGATCAACAAAGCATTCGTCCTTTTCCTTCACAACTTACTATCTTTGATTATCACATTAAATGGGCATCACTCATTCAAAGTTTTTATCCACTCATTCAATATCAACCATGGCATGAAAATAAGGTTGTAGATGCACTAAGTTGCATGCCATCAATTTATAACCTTTTTGTTGTGTCTATTGAAACTTTCTAAAAAAAGATTGATGCATATGCTCATGACTTTGACTTTGCTGACATTTATGCTTACTTTTGTAACCATACATCTTTTGTTCATGCACAATACTCTTTTAATGATGGACATTTGTTCTTTGAAGAGGGATTGTGTGTAACCATTACGTTTTGTCAACTTGTCCTTAAAGAGTGTCACTCGATGGGGGTCACTATGCATAAATTATGTATATCGTGTGCGCTCAAGGACTATTTTTAAAACTCCTTATCTATGAATTTTTGAAAAAATAAAGTACATCCTTTCTTATTCAAACTGTAATTGTTTTCCCAATTCCATTTTATGGTACCCTTATGAATGCCAAAATTTCATAAAATTTAATAACCCCTTCAACTGCACTCACTCGACACAAAATTATTAAGTGATCCCCCCCCAAGGAGTTTCATGGGACACCTTATATAGGCCACATGGGATTGCCACAAGTATTTCCATAGTGGAATATCAATTTTATTGGCCCTCCCTTCAAAAAGATGTTGTTACATATGTTGCACAATTTTTTGTTTTTCAATGAATCAAGAGTCATCAAGGTAAGCATTATGGTTTGTTGATACCTTTACCTATTCTTGACTCTCCTTGGAAACATATTTCAATGGATTTTATTACTAGATTGTCACTCATGCATGTACAAAACGATATGATTTGGACCATCATAGATAGATTTAGCGAGCATCCTTACTTTCTACCTTATTTTGTTTTGCATGGAATGCTTAAATCTATCATATTTGATCAAGATAGATATTTTTGCAATTATTTTTGGATGACACTTTTCACAAATTTAGGCACTCAAATAGACCACTTTTGCATTTCATCTGGAATCTAATGGACAAACTAAAGACACACTCAGACAACACCCTTTGTTGTCGTGTAATAGCCACCACCAAAAGGCATTGTCTTTTTCAGGCAGACGAGTAGAGCTTGTGTCGATGAGAGATAGTGGGGGTATGAGCTACTCGTGTTGCTTGCAAAACAATGGTGACCACAATTTTTTTGGTTTTTTTAATTTTTGCCATTATGCAAAAGTTATTGCTATTGTGTTGTTTTTAAACGAGGTTTCACCTTTTTGTGTGCTGATGGTTGGATAGCCACATATGATGAATGTCGTGTCCCTTGTGGTGCACACCACAATCGCCATCCATTTATCTCTCTCGGGTTCTCAAGAAGTACCTTTTTGATGCATTGGTGACACCAGTTCTTCTTTATGTAGTTGAAGTGCGGGGCGGGAGCATCTCAAAGTCTACTTGGAAAGAATTTGAGAATGTCCAAAAGCATTTTCTTACAAACTTTCTCCAAGTCAAGACACAAACACCACATATGCTCCTACTTCTTGAGTCAAGATCTCGTCCAATTGAGGTTATGGGCATGGAAAGGGTTGTGGAGTACATGATAAAGATGCATCAAAACCCCTCACATCGACTTCTTACAATTGCATGGGAAGCAAGCAAAAGAGTTCAAAAGATGCATAAAAGCAAGATCTTGAGCACGGGATGGATGCAAGACATAAAGAAGTGGTTTGGGAGATGGGATGCATTACACTTGCTACATGATGCTTCAATTGACTCCCAAGTGAATGAAGCTTTTCTACAATGCCAATGTATTACGGCTTGGGAGAAATCCGGTGGGTCACGCTTCATACATTACACCACCCATATTGCCCCAACCAGAAAACCATGTTCTTTGATGAAAGAGGAAATTGTACTCACACCTACATGCTTGAGCCTATCCCCTTGTGGGCGATACACACTATCGCAGCCATTCAGCTTAGCTCCCATTCCCTTCGATGCGAGACAATACATTGGGGGCAATGGAGAAGAGTCAAATCAGTTGAGAATCGATTGTGCACATTATGCTCATTGCAAGTTCGAGAGTCTGAGTACCACACACTACAAGAGTGCTCAACTTTTGATCACATCCGAACTTGCTTCTCTCACATTTTTAGCCATGACTTAGACCGACACATTTTCCTCTCCCAGCCACAATGTGGGCTCTCCATTGCGACTCTCACCACAATTTTAGAGCATCGAGAGTCACTCATCAGCCATACACATACTACATCACATGTAACTTTGGTGCCATAGGTCATATTTGACCTCCGAGGACAATAATAAAATCTCTCTCTCTCTCTCTCTCTCTCTCTCTCTCTCTCAAGCAACGAGCACATAAGCTTGAGGACAAACAGGCAGTAGAGAACCAAGCTCTACTTGCAAAAACAAACGCAGTCAAAGCCTCCCTCACAAAGACAGTCAAGGAAGTTCACAAGGTGACACATACAAAGATCGACACCACGATACACGCAGCCTTACAAGCATGCAAAAAAAACAAGAATCTCTAGGTCTTCAAGTTAGAATCGGGGGGCTCCACACACCATGGTGCACCGAGGAGGACACACTTGAAGACGCAATCACCAAGCTCAACGACATTCTTCAACCCATCCACATCAAGCCTGAACCATTTCTTGGATAAACGACACACATCGACGTGTTCCACCCAAGCAGTGCATCCTCACATTCAAGGACAAAGAGGAGCAAACAAAGCTATTACGACGATCCAACCTTCTCAAAGGAAGAAAGCTTTGGATAGCCAAAGAACTGACTATAAATCAACTCAAGGCTAAGGCAAGCAAACTCAAGAAGATGCACGATGCTCGTAAAGAAGGCAAATGGACAGTCTACCAAGGCGGAAAAGCCATCATTCAAGAATTTCGATCTCCCAACCAGCCCCCTCCCCACCTAATCCTCCCTAGGCTCTTTCCTTTTGCTTTTCTTTCCCTCTTGTTTATCCTTTGATGGACCCTCAGTCCTTAACTGACATGTATCCCACACTCTTAACTCGATGAAGCATTTGTAATGTTTTGTTCTCTATCCCATAGGTCATATTTGACCTCCGTGGACGATAATTCAATCTTTCTCTCTCTCTCTCTCTCTCTCTCTCTCTCTCTCTCTCTCTCTCTCTCTCTCTCTCTCTCTCTCTCTCTCTCTCTCTCTCTCTCTCTCTCTCTCTCTCTCTCTCTACCGCCACCATCCAACCTCTCTCTCGCTATCCCTCACAAAACGCTCTTAAGCTACTGTGGAGCTACAAATCCATCCCACAACCCACTCTTCTCTGCCTCTATGGCATGCATAATAACCTTCCAATCATCTCTCCCTCTCTCTGTCTCTCTATAATTCCTTCATATGCAGCCACCTTTTTGGGTGTTTTACATCTACCATAAGCACTGCCCACCTTCTTGGGTTGAAACAAGATATGCATGGAATCATTCCCCACCCCCCCCCCCCCCCGCCCCCACACACACACACACACACACACACACACACACACACACACCCTCATAAGTTGTACATGCCAGCCAATGTTAACTCTCTCCCTCGCTTGACCCACCACCCATCCTCTCCAATAGCACCAAATCATTCAACCTTTTGAATTACATTCATTGAGCGGCCACGTCCTAGTTATTTCCTAGCACAATGCATATATGTTGCTCAAATGCCCCTCAATATCGCCAAACACCTAGAAGAGTAGAACAAACTCGAGGATAATCAAATGATGGGATCATCTACATCCCTCTCATAGCTTTGCCAAGATCCTTTGCCCATATCACATCCTAAGTTGCAAGAAGAAAGACAACACATATATAGTAGTGATCCTAGCCACAATTATGGTAATGAAACAAAAATGACGGGTGCATGGATAGATCTAGGATGGGCACTCATGATAATGGCACTGATGGACACAAAAATCTCATGTCTCTCTCTTTACCAAAGCCTTATGGGTCACTCTAGGAAGCTGCAATAATACAATATGAATCATCTTTGGCAATGGTACTCCACTAAGGATCCTCATGGTGTAGAATTCACTATGCAAGACCTGCTAACCAGAACAACCCATTATAATGAGGTTTTAGTTAAAGCTTGTGTTGCTGCTGGTTGGAACACTCTAATACTCTCTTTGCAATATGTGATGACTGCTATCTTGATCTGAATATACCGTTGTAAGCAATTCCTCCTTACCAAATATAAGGTTTTGTATCAGTATAGTCATACTTATAGATTGTAGTTATTGTTTGAAGTTACTATCACTTTGACACAAACCCAATTTATATTGTCTACCCAACTTTGCAAAAAAGAAAAGGAATCCAAAAGTTTTTAACTCTTTCATCATCTTTTATTGGTGTAGACAATCCCTCCACTTATGGTGATGGAGCAAAAGACACCATGCACACACTCACACACCCTCACTCTTGAATGCAACACAAGGAACTCACTTAATTTTCTCACCTCACACACATCCACTCAAGAGCTCAAAGAAAATCCTCCCTCCAAACCCAATTGAAGCTCCAAACGTCTACCTACAAGCCCTTGCTTGCCCGTACAAAGTGAGTCAAGTTGATCAAGGCTTAAAATCACACTTGATGGGCGAACAAAAGATACAAGAAAAACCACACACTCACACTGCTGAGATCAACTACCCACACACATTTCATAGCTCATTTTAGACAACACATCATTTCCGTACAACACAACACCTCTCTCTCACTCTCATTTCACACCCAAAATGGCGCAGGGGGCACACCTGCTTACACACGCCGATGCCACGACACAAAAGCAGAGGAAGTAGAGATGGGGGTGGGGGAAATGACACTCCAGAAACGACTATGGAAGCTTGATCACACTCCAAAAACACCATACATAAGCTCTTCTACAACAAACGGCACACCCACTCGTTTGTCAGGAAAAAAACACATTCCTTGGGCTCTTCAGCTCACACCTCTGCACAAAGAAGCCCCACAAAAACACACTCTTACTCGCTTGGCTCCCTGCAAATGACAAGCCAAAGAGCTTGGCAAAAAGTATTAGAGTTATTTACAAAATACCCTTTATAGGAGGGCTCCACTCATTTTTGGTGGCTACATTCCCATTGGTCCACTTGGCATTTGAATTTGGTAATTTGTGGAGGGCACTGTCCTCTTGCTCCTTTCACTTGAGTAGGGGGTTGCACTAGCTGCACACATCCACTCAAGAGCTCAGAGAAAATCCTCCCTCCAAACCCAATTGAAGCTCCAAACCTCTACCTACAAGCCCTTGCCTGCCTGTACAAAGTGAGTCAAGTTGATCAAAGATTAAAATCACACTTGATGGGCGAACAAAAGATACAAGAAAAACCACACACTCACACTTACTGAGATCAACTACCCACACACATTTCATAGCTCATTTTAGACAACACATCATTGCTGTACAACACAACACCTCTCTCTCACTCTCGTTCGACACCCAAAATGGCGCAGGGGGCACACCTGCTCACACATGCCAATGCCACGACACAAAAGCAGAGGAAGTAGAGATGGGGGTTGGGGGAAATGACACTCCAAAAATGGCTATGGAAGCTTGATCCACACTCCAAAAACACCATACATAAGCTCTTCTACAACAAACGGCACACCCACTCGTTTGTCAGGAAAAAAACACACTCCTTGGGCTCTTCAGCTCACACCTCTGCACAAAGAAGCCCCACAAAAACACACTCTTACTTGCTTGGCTCCCTGCAAATGACAAGCCAAAGAGCTTGGCAAAAAGCATTAGAATTATTTACAAAATACCCTTTATAGGAGGGTTCCACTCATTTTTGGTGGCTACATTCCCATTGGTCCACTTGGCATCTGCATTTGGTAATTTGTGGAGGGCACTGTCCTCTTGCTCCTTTCACTTGAGTGGGGGGTTGCACTAGCGGCACACATCCACTCAAGAGCTCAAAGAAAATACTCCCTCCAAACCCAATTCAAGCTCCAATAGACAACACATCATTGCCGTACAACACAACACCTCTCTCTTACTCTCATTCCACACCCAAAATAGCGTAGGGGGCACACCTGCTCACACACGCCGATGCCACGACACAAAAGCAGAGGGAGTAGAGATGGGGGGTGGGGGAAATGACACTCCAGAAATGGATATGGAAGCTTGATCACACTCCAAAAACACCATACATAGGCTCTTCTACAACAAACGGCACACCCACTCGTTTGTGTGGAAAAAAACACACTCCTTGGGCTCTTCAGCCCACACCTTTGCACAAAGAAGCCCCACAAAAACACACTCTTACTCGCTTAGCTCCCTGAAAATGACAAGTCAAAGAGCCTGGCAAAAAGCATTAGAATTATTTACAAAATACCCTTAATAGGAGGGTTCCACTCATTTTTGGTGGCTACATTCCCATTGGTCCACTTGGCATCTGAATTTGGTAATTTGTGGAGGGCACTGTCCTCTTGCTCCTTTCACTTGAGTGGGGGTTGCACTAGCGAGGTCGCTACTACCCCTTGGCACTTTACAAGCTTGGGACTTTCCCCATCTCATGTGTCGTGCATCTCTTTTTGTTTACTTGTTATTAAAGTGTTAAAATTTTGTTTAGCCTGTTCTTTTTTGTTGGCACGTGGTGCCCATCTCCCTTGACATACCCTCTCTTGCACATTACCACATTTCAACATATATGCACTTTACCGCGTGTGAACATTCTCTTATGTGCTCATTTATTAATAAGTGAATTTCCAACTTCCAAATTGTGGGGGATGATTTGGCCATTGCTCGGCTCAGCATTATGCACCTTTAAAGTAGCCTATGCAGCAGTAGAGAAGGCAGAAGAGGGAGAGGAAGAAGCAGTACCCGCAACAACACCTCTTCGCAATAGTACCGATGTTTTTCAGCCATCAACCTCAGCATTTTTAGCCATCATCATCAACATTTTCAGCCACAAGCCTCAACGTTTTCAGCATGCCGCCCTAGCCTAATCGCGATCGCAGTCCTCGCCGCAACATCAACAACGTTTTCAATTTTTAGCCCATCTCCGTCCAGGCAATAGCAAATCAGCCCGTAGCCTCATTGTTGTTGTCATCCTTGTTGCAATACCAAGCATCTCCAACAGTATCCATTAGTAACTCAGCAATAGCACTATAGTACAAGTCTCCCTCGTCGTCGAC
This sequence comes from Adiantum capillus-veneris, assembly GCF_014529385.1. Lineage (NCBI taxonomy): Eukaryota > Viridiplantae > Streptophyta > Polypodiopsida > Polypodiales > Pteridaceae > Adiantum > Adiantum capillus-veneris. The sequence goes on from NC_140943.1 coordinate 31,605,872, forward strand.
GACACAGTACCCCAACAGCTAGCACCCCTTGCATTTTGGCTTCGCTCCTGCCTAACTTAGTGTAAGAATCTTCAAGACTCCGTGTCCTTAGTACCCAAGTACCTTCAATAACCAAAGTATCCCGTAGTACCAAGAACCATGAACGCATAGTACACCTCAGCATCTACCGTAGTACCCTTAAGTTTCCCAGTAGTACCAAGTATCTGCATCAAGTACCCATTAGCATCTGAGCATTTAGTCATTGTATCAACATTTGTGCAAGTAATAAAGCGAGTACTTGCTCTAGCAACAGAGAAAGGGGGTGTCTCTCTCTGTGTCTCTCTCTCTTTCATTCAGTTGAGTTCTTTCAAGTGAAGTAAAGTAACCTTGTGTATGTGCAGAGTACTAGATTCGAGAAAAATCCGTAAACACTTCCGTTGCACCTGACTCTAGCAAGCCCTAGATTGTCAGTCAAACAACGCGTTGAGTAATACAAAGAGGGCAAATTTTATGGAGAGAACATGGCCATGTTCTTGCCAAGTGCCCTAACAAATTGTCCAATGATCAGGTTGAGGACAAGCTAGAGAGTTCCAAAGTCACAGATGAGCGAGCAAAGAAAGGAAAGACCATGCATGACTGGTACGGGATTTTGTGAGGACCGACCAAGAGCAACTCGATGAAAGTACGGAGCTCAGTAGAGCATTGGGCAAAGTACAAGATCAAGTGAAGGACTCATTTTTTTCAATGGAGGAGCAAAGGACAACTTTATCTCGGCTAGATTGGCTAGTCGACTTGGAATCACACTCAACGAAATGGGACCACCAATAGAGGCAGTTCTAGTGGCACGAGGACAAGATGTTGCCATTACACCAGTCATAGGGAAAATTCTATTGCATTGTCATGGGTTTGTAAGGGAGAAGGACTTTTACATCATGCCGTTAGAGGGTGTGATTTTCTTTAGGGAATTCCTTGGTACCATAAGCATATAGTTATGATCGACTACAAGGAGAGGAAGGCAACATTGAAGAACGAGAAGGGTAGAGATATTATTCTTGATGTAAAACTAAAGAGCAATCCTCCACCAACAGGATGATAGTGATCTAGGGGGGTTGCCCTACACTTCAGCTTGCCAATGAGCTTACCCCCCTAGGAGTGGTGCAGTGAGACAGAGGTGTGTTGGGAGCTCGTCTATGGCCTAGCACTCTAGTTCATTGGGCGGGCCCGTTGCTTCTGCATCTTCGAGGCTCTCCCTATCCCACGAGGCAAGATTGTTCGTGACTTTTGGTTGGAGGTAATTTGTACGCTCACGGGTTAGTTCAAGAGACTTCACAGTAGCTTCGATGCATGTAGGAGCAGAGAGACGCTTTCGTGGGACTCTGGCACCCAAGGCCTTGCGCGCCCAGGGCCTTTCTTCACCATGGTCCAAGGTTCATCCATATGGCAGTTACTCGCCACCTATGTGGCTCATTTTTTCATTTAGCCTCATTGTACATATATTGTTTACTCATTGGGAGAGTCTCCCCATGCTTTTGATGTAGCCCTCTCTAGTAGATGTGGTTTGTGGCCCTATGGGTAGGTTTTATTAACTAATGGAAGGATCTTTTTCTTGTTTACTAAAAAAAAAAACTAAAGGGAGAGTCCGTCCCACTTATATCAGCTCCAAATTAATGAAATCTAGACTTTTTGTTTACTCGATCTACTTGAATGAGTTTAATGACAAAAAGACCTCCAATCTATCCAACATAGAGAAGGACCGACAAGATTTTTTGCAAGCTAAGTCGTTGTTTTAACTAATGCACTTGCTACATTTTTAGGCATTATGAATCACATGTTTTTGAAGCATTAAGATTGTGCTGTGGTTTTCTTTGATGACATTTTGGTTTTTAGTAAGAATAAAAAAGATCATTATGCACAATTGGATTTGGTTTTTAAATTGTTGCATGAAAATCAAATTTATTTGAATCCAGAGAAAAGCTTATTCTTCAAAACTGAGATTGAATATTTATGTCACATTGTCTCCGTCAAAGGAATTTTTGTTGATCATAAGAAGACTCAATGTATCAAGGAATAGCTTAGATCTCAATCTATTCATGAGATTTGTTCTTTCAAGATTTTTCATGCTTGGATTTACCACTCACAAACCGTTTGAAAGAGAACACAACTTTCACTTGGAATGAACAATATAATATATGTTTTGAGACACTCATACATGCCCCTATTTTACAAATTCTTGATTTCAATAGACCCTTTTTTTTGTTATGATTGATGCTTGTGGGCATGGTATTGGTGCTGTATTAATGCAAGATAATCATCTCATTGCATATAAAATTAGAAATTTGAAACTCAACGAGCTCAATTATAGCACTTATGACAAAGAATTGCTAGCTGTTGTGCATGCTTTGAAATTGTGGAACATTACTTGATGGGATTTGAATTCTTGATTAAAACTGATCAACAAAGAATTCGTCATTTGCCTTCACAACTAACTATTTCTAATTGTCACATTAAATGGGCATCACTCATTCAAAGTTTTCATCCACTCATTCAATATCAACCATGGCATGAAAATAAGGTTGTAGATGCACTAAGTTGCATGCCATCAATTAATAACCTTTTTGTTGTGTCTGTTGAAATTTTCTAAAAAAAGATTGATTCCTATGCTCATGACTTTGAATTTGCTGACATTTATGCTTGCTTTTGTACCCGTACATCTTTTGTTCATGCACAATACTCTGATGAATATTTGTTCTTTGAAAAGCGATTGTGATTGTGTGTAACCATTACATTTCATCAACTTGTCCTTAAAGATTTCATGAGCCACCTTATATAGGCCACCATGGGATTTCCACAAGTATTCCCATAGTAGAATATCAATTTTATTGGCCCTTCCTTCAAAAAGCTGTTGTTACATATGTTGCACAATGCTTTGTTTGTCAATGAATCAGGCATCATCATGGTAATCATTATGGTCAATTGATACCTTTATCTATTCTAGACTCTCCTAAGCAACATATTTCTATGGATTTTATTACTGGATTTCCACTCACACATGCACAAAACAATATAATTTGGACCATCATAGATAGATTTAGCAAGAATCCTTACTTTCTAGCTTATTTTGTTTTGCATGGAATGCTTAAACCTATCATATTTGATCGAGATAGACGTTTTTGAAATGATTGTTGGATGAGACTCTTCAAAAATTTAGGCACTCAAATAGACTTCACTTTTGCATCTCATCCAAAATCTAATGGACAACTGAAGACGCACTCGGACAACACCCTCAGTTTGTCGTGTAATAGCCACCACTAGAAAAATGCCACCCTTCCAATGTATTAGCAATCCCATTTCTAAAGCTTGCCAACTCGATGCCAACTTTTCCCACCTCCCTAGATGTACCATATGTTGGACCTCTAGGCCCAATATCCACAGCCTTCTGGTACATAGCTTTCACTCCCCTTAATACTAACTTTTCACACCATTAGTCTTCTTTTTGCGCCTTCCACACTACCCCAACCCCCCTTGCCTACTGAATTGTTTTCTTTTAAACTTTTAGTTTATCGGGTTTTCATTCCACCTTACCCTATACAACTCAAATTTTTTGGAGGCGCTTGAACCCCATGCCTCCCTCCCCTAAGTATTACCTTTGGACTCTTTTTATGCCACCCTCATGTTGTTTACTTTTTACCACTTTAAAATCTACATACTATTCTTCTCACCTGAAGTAGCCCCTTATTCACACTTTTACCCCACCCTCTTATTCCCAAAAAATTCCACTTTCAAAGTTGTACCCTTATACCTTGGTTTTTGACTTGCACCTAGCTCACCTTAACTCCTCTCAACTCCTCTCCATGTACCCTGGTACTTAGTCTTAAATTTCACTTTTTCCAAAAAAGTTGTAAGCCCTCAAAAAGAATCTTACCAAACACCCTTTATAAACCCTTACCTCCTCCTCCTCCCTTGCAAACACATTTCACCAACACCACCACTGATGAACTCTTAAGGAAAAACACGTTTATTGGTACTCCTCATATTATTACCTGCTATTATTGGCACCTATCATTTTTGCTAATCTTCTGGAGTCATTTTGCACGCTTGAGTATTCATTATTTTTGAAAAGTTTGATTTTTGAACATCATAAGTGTTGCACGACCCCACCTCCCTTCTCCACCGCTTTTAGCAAATTCCCCTTTCCTTCCCAATGGCTTATGCCCCCCCTGCCCCCCCCCCCCCCCCCCCGTTTTGGTAACTCTCACCCTTTATTGCTTTACACCTCTACACCCTTAACACCCACATCCTTAATGCTTGACTTTCTTTTCTTTTGAACCTTCCTCTTTTTTGGTTCATTGCTCTGTTATCGTCGGGTTACTTTTCTCACCCATCTCCCAAGACACCGGGTTTCCCGCCTACAGCACGATGGAAATATCCCACTATCTTGCCTATTGTAGATTACCCAAGCTTTCTTCCACTGCTACCCCATCACGCTTCACTGTTTTCATTGTTGCTCGGAGCTTGACTTTGGCTATGGCTTCCATAGCGATATCGCTAGTTTAATTTCCACCCGTGGCTTATGCCTGCAACAACCCCAATCTATTCACCTAGCGGTCTTACTGCACTTCAACTCCTGCATCTGCGACAACCCCAATCTGTTGACTTGACGAACTTATTGCACTTAAGCTCTTGCATCACACTAGATGATGTTTTTCCCTGTGACAACCCCAATTTGTTCTCCTGATGTTCTTACTGTGCTTCAGCTCCTACATCACACAAGCAATGGTGCATCACCTCTGTTTAAGCTTCACCCTCATCTTGCAGTTTCATCGCCTTCAACCTCCCTCCTTACCCCCACCCTGAGATTTCTTTACTGTGCATGCTGCACCTGCAACAACAACCACCTAGCGCATGCTCTCACCTCTCCCTTACGGGCCGAATGCACTTCACCGCATTCTTTAACACTAGTTTTTGAGTTAGCCATTCTTTGCCACATTAATCCTCACCTCCCCTAGCAACCTCTGCCAACCCCCCGCCTACTGTTCTAGATCCTTTGCTGCACCCAAGCACACAATGACTCCACTTTTGATAAACAAGGATGATGCTACAACCAACCCCTACGAGAACATCACGGAAGTATTGGAGCGTCTCCCGGAGGAGTCCTTTGATTTCTTTTCGGTGCTCGCAAAAGGAAGCCGCAAACTAAACCATAATGTAAGCACCCCTTCTTTGCCTATGACCAATTGCCTATGACCAATCCACTCCAATCCGGAAAACTTTCAACCCTTCAACATGGTGGCCTATCCTCGACCAACCCCGATACCAATTGTAATGGAAATGGCCTATGAACTTTGAGAGTAGCAGAATTAGGAAATTAGATGAGGCACTTTGGTGAGGTTACTTTGTGAGCATCGCGGGTGAACTTAATTGATGGTAGCAACATAAACATGGTACTTAGTTAACTTGACATGAACAATAATTTTGCAAGAGTGAGAGTTTAGAGAACATGACAATAGTTGAGGACCGGATTCATACGGAGCCGGTCCCCCCTCCAATAGGCATTTGTATTATAGTTTCTCCCATCAAGAAAGACTTGGTACAAGACAATCTTTGTGTTCCTTGTGACCCAGGTGATGCAATGAAGATGGAAAGCTTCATGCACCACAAGCATAACATAAACTTTGTAGAAAGCATTAACTATCCCAAGCCTCATTCCCAAGGCCTCAAACACCTTCAAAGGTGGAGAGAGCTAGCGGGGAATGAGGGTAGGGAAGAGGAGGAATAAACATTCCATAGGAGAAAGAAATAGTTCCTCACTTATCATCACTCTTCTTGCTAGCATACATAATAGCATAGTAATGAAGATGGAGAAGATGACAAGCTTAAGCATTGAAGCATGGCTCTTGGTTGGATTTGCATCCATAGCCAAGGGTGTTGGTGTAGGCTCTTACTTCTCACAAGCTTGGAGAAGGAGGTGGAGTTTCTCTACTTTCACCAAGTGAGAATGATCCACAAAATAAGTGTGTGTGTGGTGTATACCCCCCCCAACACCCCCTTGCTTGCTTGGGGCGAGTTCCAACCTTTCCACATGCTTCAAGCTCATTGGACCCCTCTCCCCCTAGCCAATCCCATGCAGCATGCATTCAGGTACATGGGTAGTCTTTGGACATGTGTCCTCCTTACCCCTTAGAGAGAGAGAGCTTGTCTATATCTAGATATTTTTTGGATGGAACTAGAAGCTCATTGTACCCCTCTTTAGCCCAACCAATAGCATTCAAACACACCATGTGGCTAAGCATAGGGAGAGTCTGACATGTGTCCCATGTGCCCCTTGAGAAAAGGGGTGCCCTTTGGGTGAGTGGGAGGTTAAGTCAAAGATTCCCCTAACTTTGGACTTTCCCCCTCCTTTGTAGGGTCTCTTTTTGACTCAAGCACCTTACCCCCCATGCATGGGAAGCTTCTCAAGCACCTTCCTTATTAAGTTTGTAGGGTCTCTTTTTGACTCAAGCACCTTACCCCCATGCATGGGAAGCTTCTCAAGCACCTTCCTCATTAAGTATGACAAGCACCTCGAGTACCTTAGTCATCAAGCATGACAAGCACCTCAAGAACCTTAGCATCAATGACAAGCACCTCAATAACCTTAGTCATCAAGCACGACTAGCACCTGAAGCACCTTAGTCATCAAGCATGACAAGCACCTCAAGCTTAGGTCGGGTTCCCACCTCAAGCTCAGCCCTAGCTTGCCTAAGGTCAATGGAATTTTAACACTAACTATTGGAGGTATTTAATGAAGCTAACCCTAAGGTCTTTTAAGCTCCATTAGATGCACGTTGCTCTTTGATAGACTACCTCCTTTTGGACTCATATTGAGATGTAACCATCTCTCCTCTTGGTCCCCAGTTGAGACAAGTCTAGAAGCACTTATTGCACATTGTTCTTTGGTAGACCATCTCCTTTTGGACCCCTATTGAGATGCAACCATCTCTCCTTTTGGTCCCCTGTTGAGATAGGTCTAGAAGCACAGGTCTCTAGTCTAACCTTTGTTCTCGTTTATTCTCCCACATTAAATGATCAGTTTAATATGAGAAAATCATTTTGGTTAGCTAGATATCAGATTTTATGACATTACCTCTCTCTTGAAATCATAGTCGTCCTCAACTATGAGGTGGAGAAGATAAAGCCTAGTCATTAGTCCATGTTTCTTAGCGGGTAGAGGATCCCTTTTTACCCTATGACATCATTCCAACATGGATGACTAATCCATTTGGTGCTTGGGAGACGTAGCTGCCGCCGCAAGAATGTCTTCTCTTTAGTCCATATCATACTTCCAAAGTAGAGTAACAAGTTCTACTTGGTGTTCGGGAGACTTCATCACCACAAACATGATCCTAAGCATGCATACTTCTTAAATTTGTGCACAATAAAAAGAGAACTAGTCTTATAAGAGAAAAACATTGTTCATTTAAAATGCATTTTCATATGCTTATTTAAAGGCATCATTGTAAGCATTGACAAGGTTCATATTATCCTTAAGCTAGGTTCTTTGCATCCATCTAGCATCTTTAAAAGAATAATTCTTAAACTTAATAAGATATCGTCAGATAATCTTACCGTTTCTTAATACCTTGTCTACATGTCATAGGATAGACTCAGATTGAAGTACTTGATCTCCGATTTTTGGAGGGTATGTAACTATTGCCTCTTTTGATGGTGCTCCTTTGTAAGGCTTACATAGGCTCTCATGGAAAACATGGTGCATGAGCCAATGATTGGGGCAACTTTAATTGATAAGCCATCTCATTGATTGGCTTAAGAATTTAAAAAGGAACATAATATCTTTTTAATAGTTTAGCATAATACTCTTGGTGGCCCATAGGATTCTTGTCCGTAGTATGCCTTAGACGAGCCTTGAGAAATTTTAGCAAGACCCAATCATTTCACTTAAAGGCTAAGGCTCTTCTATGCTTATTAGCAGCAACCCTTTTTTTCCTTTGCTTTGAGATGGATATAACCTCTTAAATCTTTGGAAAAGATTCTTGTGAGTCTCAGCTATATACATTAGTAGCGAAGATCTTCCCATGTACTTTAAGTAGTAAGGGACTTTTGGATCTTCCCTCTTTAACCTCGAAAGGTGATTTCCCCATAGAAGTATGTACAATGTCATTGTACACATACTCTATAAGAGTTAGGTACTTCTATCATTGAGAACGTTGATCTACTGGCCATTCTAGGATCTTTGTCCGACACTATGGATGTTGGAAATCCATGATGCTTGAAAATTTGAGATCTGAAGAGGGTTGCCATTTGATGTGTCTTAATAGTCTTTTTGACAGGCAAAGAGTGTGTTTTCTTGTTAATCGTGTCGACTGAAACAACCCAAGTTGCTTTCCTCGATCAAATTTCAACGTTTGGTATATCACGCACTTTGAAACATACTCTTGTATGTTGACTTTTATGATATACCAATAGAAATACATTTCTATTCCTCGAAGAGTAGACTATGAAATCCCTCTTTTCCCCACATAAGGAGAAGTATGGGAGTCATACATGACTTTCTTATTGTGTGGGTGATTAACACATAGCCTATTGCCATTTGGAAGATAACCATCCTTCAAGGTGAATGATTCTTTTTTCTTCCTTATTGAAAAGGTTGTAATTACGTACTTAAACTCTTGGTCAGTAGCATACTCATCTATCATAAAAGATAGATCATTGTGAGTTGCTATAGATACCACATTTACCCTTGGTCGTTGTGAAAGTGCATCGACCACTTGATTGTGCTTGTTAGCAATGTGAGCAATACAAAATTTAAATCGAAAAAAAAAAATTGCCCACCTCATTTGTTTGTTGGAGAGCTTGGTTTGCGTCATAAAGTTCTTGAGGCTTTGTGATCCATTCATAGGATGAATGGAGTCTCCAAGAGATAGTGTTTCCACGTGTTTAGGGCATATAGAATAGCTAGTAGCTCTTTTTTGTATTTGCCCAATACTCACTTATCGGAGTTGAGTCTTTGACTCTCATATGCTATGGCATGCCCTTTTTGAAGAAAAATAGCTCAAAGGCAATCACCACAAGCATCACATTGGACCTCAAATGTCTTTGAGAGATCTAGTAGTGTGAGAACATGTTGAGAGATAAGATTCTCCTTAAGCTTCTTCAAAAGCTTCTTGTACTTTTGCAGTGCATGAATACTTAATGTTCTTTTTTGTTAAGTCATGTAATGGGCTTGCTATTAGCAAGATTTGTTTTTAAAAAATGAAGCATCTATAGTATGCACACATACCTATGAAGCTTCGTACCTCCTGTATATTCCTTGGATTAGGCCATCCTTTTATTATCTCTAACTTTGTTGGATCCATACGGGTGCCATCTTTAGAGATAATGTGACCTAAATATTGAATCTCTTGTAGGAAAAAATCACTTTTCTTTTGATTAATGAAAAGCTTATTTTCTCTCACAACATGAAAGATTACCTGAAGGTATTGCTTGTACTCCTCAAGAGAATTTGAATGGCCTGAAGATTTTTGTCCATCATGAGTTTGAATGCGTCTGGAGAATTTGTCCATCCGAAACTTGTAAATTATCAAATAGATCTTCTACCCGTGGCACAGGAAATCTATCTTTGATAGTAATCTTATTTAGTGCTCTATAGCCGACACAGATGTGATATGTGTCGTCTTTCTTTTGCACTAAAAGCAATGGTGAACAAAATGGAGAAGAGCTAGACCTCACCATCCCTTTTTCCACCAATACATGCACTTCCCTCATGATCTCCTCTTGTTGAGCTTGTGAAACTCGATAAGGGGATTGTTAGGCAGTGAGCTTCCAGGGAGGAGCTCAATTGCATGGTCATCATCCCTCATTTTAGAGATATCTCACTAGGGATGTCATCAATGAAAACATCTTGGGATCCATTTAGAAAATTAGACAACTCTAATTCCTCTTGATTCCCTTTATTGCAAGGATATGGTGTTCCCTGACTCATTAGCATCTATATGCATGCTCTCTTTCCTGTAGGTGAAGTAGATTCTCCTTTCAGGGAACTTCATGTTGGAAGCCATGCGGTTAAACCATGGTGTCCCAACGATAACATTCTCATGTTTGAGATGGGAGATGAAGAAATCCTTTTTGTCCACATAGATTTGGACATGAAGCATTAATTTTCCACTTAAGGAAGTAACTGAGATGTCTTGTCCCTTGATAGCTCCATCGGCTTTCAATGCATCTCCCATCTCGTGGGCTTGTATGCTTAGCTTAGTGGTCAACTTCGGGGATATGAAATTGTGAGTTGAACTAGGGTCAAACAAAATAAAGGCATCATGCTCTTGCATATTTCCCAAGAATAGGAAAGGAGAAATCCTTGGCAATGAGCATCCTCTTTTGGAGCTTCAAACATAGAGGCTCTAGAAGTCTCATTGCGGGCAATTCTCTTGGGGAAATGATGATAACCATGGCCTTGTTCCCCACACTTAAAACATTTGTGGTCCTTAAAAAAAACTTCTAGCTCTTTAGGAGAGAGTTTATATTTACCTTTGTAAAGTCCCTTCTCCTTGGACCGATTATTGTTGTTGTTGGAATAGCCTTGGTAAGAATTTTGGGCATTGGTTTTCCTCTTGGCATCACTTTTGTCTTTATTTTCCATGGGCTTGACATTCCATCTAGCCCCTTGTTGGAAACTGATGCACGAAGAAACCATGGTGTGGTGGATTAGTTCGGTGATAGAACTAGGCCGTTGAGAATTGATATACTCGGCCATCTCTTTGGGTAATCCCGCACAAAATTGTTGCTCTTTCTTGACGGAGTCTATCTTTTGAAAGACAATAGACTTGAGATATAAATCCCAAAACTTGTCCACATATTTGTGGATAGACTCATGAGAGAGAAGCTTTAAACTTCACCATTTGGTAAGCACTTTGTCCTTCACTACAAGAGGCTATTCATATTAGCGACGCTCAATTTTTTTTTTCCCGGCATCGCTATGAGCGTCGCAAATTTACAAGTAAATTTGCGACGCTCATAGCGACGCCGGCTGGGCTAAAAAAAAAAACAAAGAGCGCACAAAAACTCAGATCTCAGATCTGAGTTTTTCGGCGCCCTCAAGCAAGGAGCAGGTAACGCTCTCCCTCTCTCTCTCTCTCTTTCTTCTCCACACACACACACACACACACACACACACACACACACACACACACACACACACACACACACACACACGAGGAGAGGAAGGAGAGCCAGGTATGCTCCTTCCCTCTCCTCACTCTCATGTTCCCTTCCCCTCTTTCTCTCTCCCTCTCTCTCTCTCTCACACACACTCACACACACACACATAGTGTTTTTGAGAGAGAGAGAGAGAGAGAGAGAGAGAGAGAGAGAGAGAGAGAGAGAGTACAAACATAAACAAAAACGCACACACACATACATAAACAAAGAATGCACACACACATTGAGAGAGGAAAAGAGAGAGAGAGCATGCATAAACAAAAAACGCACACATTGAGAGAGGAAAAGAGAGAGAGAACATGCACAAACAAAAAACGCACACATTGAGAGAGGAAAACAGAGAGAAAACATGCATAAACAGAAAAACGCACACACGTTGAGAGAGAAAGAGAGAGAAACTAATTTAACGTCGTAGGAAACTAATTAAAATTAAAAGACCTAAAGATCTAGCCGACGAGGAGTTGAACTCAAAGACCTATTATTCAAGAGGGAAATGGCATAACCAATCTATCATACTTGGCATGGGTGATAGAAAGGTTATACCATTTATCTCTTTTTATAGGCACACACATCCACACACGCGCACACACACAAGAAGAAGAGAGTTATAACGTCGTAGGAAACTATCCTAAAAGACGTTAAAGATTAGGTTAGATGTAGACTTATGTTAAATTAGATTTAGATTTATTTAAGTTAAATTAGATTAGATTTAGGTTTATTTTTAGTTAGATTTACGTTTATTTACGCTAGATTTAGATTTACGTTATATTAGATTAGATTTAGGTCTCCATAGACTGCGATGCCTGCATGAAGCGGGTGAAGAAAGCCCTTAATGGAATATAGGGTATTGCTGCCTTCACTCATGGTGGGCTCCGTCGATCCAAAAGTACTGGTGAAATATCTTCAGAAGATAGGGAAGAAGGTGGATCTTCAGGGCGGCAAGAGTCACTACATCCCCGACAATGACCATCTAGACAACCTCTAGTCATTCAACAACAACTTCAAAGTTAGTAACAAGAGCAAGAACGGTCCAAAGGGCCAATTGCTGTCGTCAGATGTGGATGGAGACGAGGCAGCGTCACCGCCGGAAGTTAACTCTCACATCTTTAGTGATGAGAATGCCAACTCTTGTCGAGTTATGTGAAAAATTATGTGTTAAATCAGTTTTAAGGTTCTTATAATCCTTGTTAGTTTAGTTCTTTGTTTTTAATATAACATAATTTACGTTAGATTTAGATTTATGTTATATTAGATTAGACTTAGGTTTATTTAGGTTTACCCACACACACACACACACACACACACCCACACACACACAAGAAGAAGAGAGTTTTAACGTCGTAGGAAACTATCCCAAAAGACGTTAAAGATTAGGTTAGATGTAGACTTACGTTAAATTAGATTTAGGTTTATTTTTAGTTAGATTTACGTTTATTTAGATTTACGCTTATTTACGTTAGATCGAGTCCACGCAAGAATTACTTACGGTTTAGGGTTTAGAGTTAGACGAACAGTGAAAAGATCTACTGTGAAAAGATGTTAAGATGCTGTGAAGTGCTACAGCTAGAGAGCGGCAAAGGGGTTTTGTCCACTACATGCAGTATCATGTAGACGTGGGTCTGTAGATTTCTTGTACCCACAAATATAGGTATTGACCAATAAAGACGAGATTATAACCCGGTGGTTCTGATCTCCGTGCACCTCTAGACCGAGGTGTGCGGGGATTGGACATGACTAGAGAATGTGAGGTAGAGAGAGAGAGAGAGAGAGAGAGAGAGAGAGAGAGAGAGAGAGAGAGAGAGAGAGATAAGACGAAGAATGCCAATAGAATATTAAATTTGTTGTCCAGGTTATAAGATTTTTATCCTCATTATGAGTAGTGACGAGGATGTGGGACCGTCCAACCGAAACACCTATCTCTCAACGAGGGTCTTATGTCCTTGTAATCAATGCAAGCATGCTGTGCGCGGACAAAACGTGTTTCTTTGCAGCACGTTCACGAATTTGGCGAGTTCGATCCATCTATTATAAATCAAGTTGTTGCCAATTATAACTCGTCGGACTCTGACGCTGGCCAACAAGCAGCAATCTTGCAACCCAATAGACGTGTTCGCAGGCGCTTTGGTCAAGCAGCATATGTGAGGCCACAAGATGTAGCCTCTGACAGCTCGGGGGATGATCATGCAGAGCACATTCCCAACGAGGCAATGTTTGAGCCCGAGATTGATGAAATGATCGAGACGATCATGGATTCAGAAAGGCTTATCTATGATGATATGAAAAGTGAAGCCGATACGCCATTGTATAATGGAGCACGTATGTCTAGATTGAAAGCACTCCTGGTTCTTCTCAACATGCAGGCAAAGTTTGGATGTTGTGACACTAGCGTCACAACGCTTTTCAGGTGATCTATTACAATTAGTTTACTTTAATAAAACTCTAAATGTCTAATGATCTGATAGATTTTTACACGACTGTATCGTATTTTTATGTTGTGTAGATTGCTTAAAGAGCACATACTACCAGCTGACAATGTGATGCCAGATTCCCGAGATAAAGCAAGAAAGATTTTGCAAAACTTGGGGATGGATTACAATTCTATCCACGCTTGTCCTAATGACTGCATTCTTTTCAGAGGGGAATACATAGACATGGAGAAGTGTCCGAAATGTGATTCCGAAAGATATCGAGTAGATCTCCACGGGACAAAAATTCCACAAAAGGTTTTGCGACATTTTCCTCTGCTTCCTCGCATCAAGCATTTCTTCGAATGTAAGTCCATGGCCGCCCTAACATCATGGCATGAGGAGAATAAATCTTCGGATGGTGTGCTACGAATTCCTACAGATTGCGTAGCCTGGAAACATATAGATGGAACATGGTCGGATTTTGCCAGGGAAGCTCAAAATTTGCGCTTAGGCCTGGCTATGGATGGCGTAAATCCATTTGGTCAAAGATCAACATCTTACAGTGTATGGCCCGTTGTCATCGTCAACTACAACATTCCCCCGTGGTTGACTACGAAGAAGGGGCACCTATGGCTAAGCTTGATTGTGCTAGGGCGATATAAAGTGGAGAATATGGATGTGTATCTTCGTCCACTATTGGAAGAGCTACAACAATTGTGGATGGGCATAGAGGTGGTGGATATGAGCCGACACACAGGACGACGGAATGCTTTGATCAGAGGCATTCTAATGTGGACCATGCATGACTATCCCAGGCTAACAGAATGCTCAGGTGATCTATTGACACTCCTCACTCAGACACTGTAAATCTTGTTTTTTCGCATAGTTGATCTATTATCATGTGTATACATGCAGGGCTTCAAACAAGCGGATACAGAGCATGTGTCACATGTGGACCTAGACTGAATGCTAACCATGCTAACCATTCAGGTGCATCTTCTTGTTCACATAGTTGATGAGGTGGAAATAGCTGGCACAGTTCATTTCAGATGGATGTTCTTCTTAGAACGTTTCATGAAAACGCTTAAGGGATATGTGCGTCAAAAGGCACGTCCGGAGGGTAGCATGGCAGAAGGTTGGTTGGTATCAGAGTCCCTAGTGTAGATTGGAGAGTGGCTAGACGGATTTGATAAAGCCCGGGACACGCTATGGCGAACCATAGACGATGAGCGCATATCTGGGATTGTCATGTGCAATCTCGATGTTGAGAAGAAGATGACGGAAGATCTAGAGGCTAAAATCAACCGATTTTGCATGCTTCACAATCCAGTGATGCAAAAGTGGATTTCACAATATGAGGATGCAAAGCAAGAGCGACAAAGGGCACAAATCGAGTGGAGACGGGGAAGACGACCACCGATGCACTATCCGACAGGTCTGGAGAGCCTACCAACATTCATGAGCTTAAGATGGTTGCACAACCAATTGAAAAGCGCACAACAATGCGGTGACGAAGTGACTGAGGAAGAGTGGGAGTACTCTCGGGGTTGCGCGACCAAGGTAAGTTTGCAATGTACGACTAACTAGTGACTTTATTTCTAAACGTTTGAACGGCCACTCATAATCTTTGTTCGTTGTAGTATAAGTCATACACAGCAGCATGGTGTAAAGGTCGACATTTTAGGGTGGAACGGATCGACAAAAAGCGTTTTACTCAAGATTGTGGAATCATGGCAAAATTTGAACAGTCTAGTCGACGACGTTCCTCTGATGCAGATCCTGTGGTGGCGGAACTCACTTACTTCGGCACGCTACAAGAGATTTTGAGGATCGATTACAGAGGATTTTTTGTCGACTTGTTCGACGTGCAATGGTTCAAGATAATCATGGAGGGTCGCAACGCTACTGTGCGTAGAGGAGAGTCTGGTTTTCTTGAGGTGGATTCTACTAAGAAATGGACTGACCTAAGAGACACTTTCGTACTACCCGAGCATTGTGAACAAGTAAGTATGTAAATAGTTAACATCCCCCTTTTACAATTTATGTGCTTGAAAGCTCTCATGTAAGTTATGTGGCTCTGGCAGGTAATATTTCATCCTACAAAGTCTACATCAAACTGGTGGTACGTCATAGAGGTAGCCCCTCGTAGTGCAAGGATGTATGAAGGCTACCATGTGCCAATCACAACGGCATCAATGGAGGAGATCAGAGAAGATGCTCAATCAGAAGCCGCTGCGGTGGTGCCAGATGAGCATCAAGATGCTACTACTCTATATGGGGTGCATGCAGAGGAGCTACAAAATGAAACAGAGGATATGTGTTTAAACGGAGAGCTCTATATAGATATAGGAAGTTATGCTGAGTTATGCAAGGATGAGAGAGAGATCTCTTAAAGCCACAAATATTGTATTTGAACAATTTTGCTCTGTGTTGTAAAAGCTCTGGCTCTCTCAGTACCTTCCCTGGTGTATAACGCTCTTTTCTACTCGCGCTCACATCTTTTGATTGAAAATTCTGAGTTTTCGACTTGACTCTTCTATCACTCAATTCCTTGCGTCATTGTATTTATATGCGTCATTACGTCATTGTATTTAATGGTCTTTGTGTCATTGTCTACTCTATTCATTCAATATTAAGTTTAAATATTCGTGTGTTTAATGCAGGTATGGATGATGAGGAGTTTCTTTCTTCTTTGTCACCGCAGCAGAGACAGTGGTACGTGGAGCGTCATCGTGCTGGCGCATCATCACGCGTTCCTACTCCATCCACATCTCCCTCTCTTTCAGAGCATTCGGCGCACTCCGAAGCTTCGGTGTCGACGAGACGATCTTCACACTCGTCTAGACACCGGCGCTCTAGTGGTGGCGGTGGCGGTTGTTGTGGGGATTCCGCCGCCGATGCCTCCACACCGCCTCGTGTTCGACGAGGCTCTTTACCCTCCCCTTCTTTGCCCGCCCCCACACCAGCCACAGCATCGCCATCTACGCCAGGTTTCGCGCGGCTGACTGTTCCTAGCAGCTACACACCTCTACCTACTCCGCCAGGAGCCACCCCACTCGACACTCCTCGCTTCGGGGCCCAGACGCCGGTGGAGACACCTGACGTCCGTACCCCCATCAACACGCCGCTAGAGACCCTTGCCGGGACACCCAGGTTCACGCGTCACCGTCCAGAGGGCTTGCCTTACTCCGTCGACTTCAGTGGCGGCATCATCATGGATGATGACGGCAAGAAGGTGATCTCGCGCATGCGTGGTCTTTGCTCTCAGCTGTTTAGACACTACATACTAAACAAATGGAGTGAAGTACCAAGTGATTTAAAAGCCAGAGTCATCAGCATACTTCATGATGAGTTTCCCGTTCCAACACGGGATCAACGCTTCAATGAAGACCTGATGAAGATTCGAATGCGCGAATACTGCAAACACAAGCGTTCCGAAGTGCAAAAAGCAATCAAGCATGGGTGGAATAGGCCAGATTGGCTGGCCAAAGAAGATTGGAAGAATGCGAAGAAAGCAGCGCGCGAGAATCCCGACAAGTGGAAGCAACAAAAAGATGCAGCCAGAGCGCGAGTAGAGGCAGGGAGCTCGCACCACTTGGGGAGCGGTGGATGGGCATCATTTGAGGCCGATTTTGTAAGTGTTTTCGCATTGCTCTTTATGTTCGATAGTTTAGGGTTTATGAGTTTTTTAATTCTAACATAATGAAATCTTTGTATGTTTTGACAGTGGTCGATGACAGGACGTGATCCCACACCGTACGAGCGCGAGTACACAGGCAGGAAGGGCTTAAACGGCCTAATGGACATTCTCAGTTCTCGCGGCGGCATGGTTAGTATTAGGGTTTACTCTTTTCTATTTTTTGTATTGTTTTATAAATGTCGTTATATGTTTATACTTACTGAAAGCTGTCTTATTGTCTTTTTTTGCAGAATCCGATAGATACGTCGCTTGGACGCGATGAGACGTCTGACTAGACGACGTCAGTTTAGCCGTAGCTAGATAGCATTAGTTTAGGGTTTCTCATAGCTTATGTATCATGAGACGGATTTTGTACGTCTTTTTGAACCATGTATATTATTACATTTGTCACCGCAGTTCATTTTGCCAATCAATTCTTTATGCCTATGATGTTGTACAATTGTCATTATTACATTTGCCAATCAATTCATTTTGCCGATGATGTGTACAATTGTCAATTTTACGCTTGTCAATTTTGCAAACAATACGTCTTGTGGGTGACTATTTTGGGTCTATTATCTACCCTTGCACTTTTTGTAAAAAGTGAATCAAGTACAATATGGTTGATGGGTGGCAGGGCATTCAATGCCCTGTCTCCAAAAAAAATTTCTCTCGGGCGTCGCTATAACCGTCGCTATTTATGGCTCTGTAGCGTCGCTATAGACTTCTGTGTAAACGTCGCTATAACCGTCGCTATAATCGTCGCTATGAGCGTCGCTATGAGCGTCGCTATATAGCGACGCCTATAGCGACGCATATAGCGACGCATATAGCGACGCTCTCGTAGCGACGCTATTAGCAACGGTTTTAGCGACGCCGGGGGTTATAAAAACCCAGTGTATTTCCGTCGCTAACAGCGTCGCAAGAGCACACAACCTCTTGTAGTGCTTTGCATCTGCGGGACGCGTGTCTAACCTCACTCCTATCTTATTTGCAGATTTAGCGAGAACCACAATTAAATTATCAATCCATGGGAGGAAGCTGACTCGACTAGTGCATAGAGGCTACAAGAGGTTGTCAATCTCTCGGAAAACAACTAACAACTCGCATAACTCAAGCTACACTCAAGTGATTGAAATCACCAAAAGCCAATCGCTCATCGGCAAACAAATCACATCTGTTACAACATCAAATGACATCCAAAACACAACGAAACTTCTAGGACAAGTTTATAAGACCTAAGCACACATGCTTATGGTCTCAAACCCCACTTTAGGTCAAGTGCCAAAATTGCGATTATTAACAGCAATGGATTTTTGACCTAGTCATTTTTGACCCAGAATGCACCTAAAGGCTTAGAATGATGCCCCAATACCCTGCCTATGCTTAGTTTTTGATGTTGAAGTGTAAATTCCTAGTTACGATGAAATTCGGTGACGCCAAAAGCTACGAAATACTATGATGTGTTTACGTAAATGCGTAGAGCTCTTACCTGCAGTTGCAATGCAATAAAAGCGACTGCAATGTGACAACCCAGGAGAGAGTAGGAAGCGTGAGAAGGAGAGAAGTGAGTGCCGTTAGCTTACGATGTGTATTTCATTATCCAAAAACTTAATAATAAACTTTACAAAGTTGGATTTTATACCTTAGCCAATGTCTAAACTGTGTAATGTCCGGCGCCCAAGACCTTTGAGGCTTCACACTTATTGTATTTGCAACCCAAGTACACTAAGTGACCTTTGCTTTACATCTTGGAACTCTTGATGAGCCCGCAACACGTTACAATTATCACAATGGATAAATAAATTGGGAAATTTCAATACATGGCTATTTTGAAAAAATGTGAAAAGTGTGTAACTCCAATATTTACTGCTTCTTTGTATTCATCCTCGATGTGCATTCTCAATGTGCATTCACAAGGCTTTGATCTTTAGCAGCTCCTGTTAACTGACGTCGGCTCAGTTAACATTCCCCCTTCCGATTTTAGTACCCGTCCTCGGGCACTATTGAAAAGTGTCCGTGGAGGTTGTGGAAGGTTTTTGATTGTTTGTTGATGGTCTGATTGTCTTCATATGTCATTGAATTTTTTTATGAGGTTCAATTTGCTGCAACATCTTGATTGGCCCAAATATGTTTGATGTGAGAGATGATGTTGCATTTGTCCGTTGTAATAGCATAATGATGAGGCTTCTATTTATTTATGAAAAGTATGTACAAGAGAAGTAAAATGATGAGGATCTAAATTAGGTTCTAATACCTGGATGACCAAAGGGAAAAAACCCAGTGGAAAAAAAGTGCCTTTGCGATATACGCATGATTGAAGTACTTATTAGCATGGGAAATATTAATAAAGTACTCAAGGGATTATTTCCTGATAGATATGGAAATAAAGAGACAAAAAATATGAAAGGGTAGCATGATGGAACATTTGTTGCCTGTTGTAGTCCACTCAAGGTGCATAGGTGGAAGAAAAAAAAAGAGTGTCTAGTGCATATATCCAATAATGGGACATCCTATTTATGCATACATATAAATGCATGGAAAACAATATGCTGTGCAAGAAAGATTTTGAGGAGTTCTTCAGAAAGATGGTGTAGCTATAAAAGCATATGAAAAGGATTTGCAAGCTGGCACATGGTTTTTGTTGACGAGGATATGTGCTCTCAGCTTACTGTGCACTATGCGTGAGTGTTGGACTCTATGACACTCCACCAATTGTAAGTTAATAGACTTTGACTCTTATGCTCATCTCATCCAGCATGAGAAACATGACTTAGATATGCTCAACTCTTCCAGCTTGAGCGTAAGCCTAATAGCTATTACTCTTAGCACAGAGTTTAATATGACTTGAAGCTTTGGGACTAATGCTTTGCTCATTTCATGGCTCAGCAGTCCGCCGACTCTGACTATGCCAAAGAGTTTTTTTTGCACCCGAGCGACTTGAATTTTTACATTCTTGTGCTTACTACAAACATTTCTTCAGGTAAAAGTAAGCTTGAATCCTCAAAAAGAGGGTTTGTGAAGGACCAAGTTGGCATTGAAGGTTTCTTTTGCTATACCTATTTTATATTCTTTGAATCTGCATTCGCGTTGGTTGGGTTGTCCTTCTTTGACTGTGAAGACTCTATTATTTTTTTGATTCTCCAATTTGGCCTGTTAATAGGAGTCTTTGATGTTGTTTTAGGCCTTTGTTGATCGTTGACATTTGAATTTTGATTAGGAGCATTGGAAGACTAGGAATTCAAATCTCTTGAGGACCTTTGTAGCTCCTTTGTTGACTTTGCTTTGCTCTAGGTCTTGTTGAGTTCTTGAGATTTGTATGTAGGTCTGGTGTAGTTGCAATTGGCTTGTGGTTGACTGATAGCCAAATCTTTGTATAACCTGTGTAGAATCCTTGTCTAAGAGGAAGACTCTTTGAGATCTGTCTTTGTTTTGTATCCTCTTGTGAGCTGTGGTACACTTTAGAATCTTTCAATGCTGTTCTATTGTATACCCGCTTCTTAGGTATCCTAGGATATTGTTGAGGTTGATACCTTGTGGGCCTTCTTTCTTGGGAGGGACTTGAAGCTACTTCATATGCTCTAACCTGCGGTTTTGGCACCCATATCTGTCTGTTACCTCCATAGTACTCCCGTTCTTTTAAGCTCCATTGTGATGCTATCCATCCCATGTGTTTGTATTTCTATGTTGATTTCCCGTCTTTAATCCAAACCGGATCATTTACTTTGACTAAACTGCTCGGAACAAACACTTTCTTGACCTTTCTTGGATTTCTTGATTACTTTGGCTGTTATACCTTTGATTTTCTGGGTGTCTCCTTAGAGGTTTCACTTGGGTCAGCAATTGACTTGAAGTTTTGAAAGCCTTTCTTGCTTGAAGAAGCTGATCCATGAGTGTTCTTTGATGTCGAGGCATATGCTGTCACACCTTCTTTGCTAATCGGTGGAAGTTCCACTTTAGCTTTACCTTTGTCTACAAGATTTGTCTTTAAATCTTGTGACTTTTGCAACTCTAAATCTAACATAAATGGTACTTGTAAATGTTGCAACTCTAAATCTAACATGAATGGTACCTGTAAATGTTGCTTGTTACCTCTTGAAAAGAGAGTATTAGCATTTATCTTCTTTGTAGGCCTTGTGTTGGTCTAACCACTGGTGTCAAATTATGACATCTGCAAGAATTTACATTGAAGGCTTCACCTAAAATTTCACCTGTTCTTCATGATTTTGGATACTAAGGGTAGCAATCATTCCTTCTTGACCTATATGCATACCTAGCATTGCTTTGCTATCATGCTTGCATGGAGCGATCTGGAGGATCCTTTGGATGTTCTCTACAATCATATTGTAATTTGGTTCTTTATCTAGTAGAGCATTGCATTTGACACTTGCTCCTTTTGTACTGCTGCGAACTATAACTATTCTCATTGCTGGTTCTATTGAAGATCTTTGTCCTACTTTTGCCATGGTCTCAACTTGATCTAGCCGTGTCTTTATGGAAGGTGGCTTGAGACTATGCTTTTCAATCTGATTTACATCAGCTGATTTATCTGGCAATGAGTAATTGCTATTTGGACTTCCTATTGCTTCTTGACTTTTTGCAACCTCATTCTTCTTAACTTCTGGCTTTGGTGGCATCATCTGCTCAATAGCTTTTGTGGTTGCTCTTTGCTTTGTTTAATCTGCACTTCTTGATGCCTCATTTGATTTAAGCGCTTCTGTAATTCTGATTGATGGAGATGAATCATCTTCAATAAGATCTTCCATTTGAATTGTGCTTGAGGACTTTGTGTTGTTGTCCGCGGGTGACCAATCTTGGTCTTCATTCTTTGGTGCCTTTGAAGACTGCATCTTCATTGAATTCTGTATCTCTAATATCTTCTGGGCCATTGACATTCCCATTATGATGCTGTCTGGCATATCCTTTGCTGTGATCACATGGAATTGAGCTATGATGATCTATGAACTTACTTCAATGGTGGTGGAGACAACAATCTACACGTTTGTCTCCAGATATGCTCACAAATTCAGGAGCATCTTCCAGTTGTGGTTGGCCACATTTTTTCCAAGTGCGAAAGGACATGAGGTTCTTATCTAGCTGAAAATCTAACTTTACTTTGCTTGACAACGTTTCTTAATTCTCACTAGTGATGTTGCACTTGATCTTCTCAGGATTTCTTTCTGTATTGAGTGACTTTGTGGTGGCGGTGTCTGTGGGTTGAACTTTTTCTACATTGGCTTTGTCTTGATCACTTGCTTCCGTTGATGTTGGCTCATTTTGTTGTAATACTACGCCTTTTTCTTGCAATTGTTGAGCATTGTGTGCCTGCATTTGAGTAACTTTTGATCTTAGAAAATCCACTTTACTTTTTGGCATAATCTGTCTCTTTGGAGGAGATTTTGGTGGTGACCTTTGTGTAGATTTTTGGATTTTAGCTCTCATTGATTTTGACTTTTTTGTCACCTGTTCTGGCAGCTTGAGGCTTTGCATCATCTTCAGATAGTCCTTGACTGTTTGACTCTAGTTTAGTATAAACTTTTGGGACTGTGAAGGTACACTTTGGGTAGCACTGTTGATGTTTGGCATCTGTAAGCCTTCTGCATAGTTTCCTATGTATCTCCGTGGAACATGACAAATTATTCCCAAGTCAAGCTGTAGATAGCATTATCTTTGCCCTGATATTGTCTATCCCATGGGTCTCCTATGATATGAGCTTTTGTGGTTTCAGGACCCAAGGCATCATAGATGTTAGACTTTTGTTTATATCTATGAATGTTTTGGTCAAAGTATATTCTCGTTTGGTCAAAGTATATGCTCATTTGGTCATAACATCGAAGCTTGATTTTTGATGGAGGAGAGTTTGGCTCTGAATAGGTTTTGGGTTCACTCGGGTAATATCCTTCGGCTCTAGAGAGGATGGGCTATAATAGATTCTTTCCTCTAAAATGAACCATCCTTTATGATCTATCACTGGACGCACTTCTATGAGTTGGTATTTGGGCCATTCAAACACTGGTTGATCCTTTTTGTAAAGTTTTCCTTTTTGGTCTATATAGTGTGCATGTGAATTATGTGTACCATACAATGCTAATAGCATTCTATTTGATGTGTCCCTTAGACTCATGAATGATTGCACACTTGTGGCAGTGGATGCAAAATCATTTGCAAACCTAACATTCTTTTCAACCTTCGGTGATATCTGGACATCTTGACCAAATTCATGTAAGAATTTGTTGTTCAAAGAATCAAATTTAAGCTTTTCAGGTGCCTGTGCATCTTTATGCTGATTTTGAACTTGTAGTGCTTTTACTGATGCTTTTAATGGTAATGCAGAATCATCTGATTGCGTTAAAAGTGACGAGTTAGATACACTTACATCGAGATTTGCATTTTTAATTTTCTTTGTACCTTGCTTGGCAGATGATATGTACCTGTTGTCTAGATTTCTTGGACAATCTTTAGAAAAATGTCTACCTTTTCGTCCACAATCTGAGCAATATGCCATGACTGGTGGTATTTCATTTGGTTCTATCATGTCAAGCTCTAGTTGAGAAGTTTTTGTTTTTGTGCTTGCCAAGTCAAGAACCAGGACGTACATCAATGCCCTGCACAATATTCCAGATGCCCTTTGACACAAGAACGTGTTGCATCGGCATTTTCTTTTAAAACACTGAGCATCAAGCTGTAGACTGCTCCTTCTTGACCTTTGTACCATCTTTGACATGGTTCTCCAATTATATTGGCTTCTATTGGTTGATCTATTGGATCTTCCATTTTTAGCTCTCCACAATAGATCTGACCACTGTAATCCATGTACAATGACCCTGATTGCATATGCACCAACTGTATGTTTTGTTGAGTTGTGCAAATTTCTGGATAAACACTTGGATCCATCTTTTGAACTTCTATCTGCACCTCGTCTTTGAGTTTGCAATATCTAGATCCACTGAAGTCTGTTAACATTTGGGAGTTCTCTAAATCTGGCTTCACTTCGATCAATAGGATCGTGGCTCCTGTGTTGCTTTTGCTGCTCATCAAGTATCTATGGCCTTCCGAATCTGTATACAAAACCTTATCTCCAATGTAGCCATAGAGCTATGAAATTTGGTCCGTTGCAGTTGTACTCTCGGCTCAACATGAGTTCATGTTGACTGGTTTTGTAGATTAGATTGTTATCCGGTTTTCCACTTGACTTGAATTCAGCTCCTGTCAAGCTCCCAATTCTTTGTCTACAACCCGGTTCTTCAATCTGAGCTAAGTGAGTCAACAAATGATATTTCCAAATTCTATCCTTACAAGGAGCTAAAGGACTAATCTGCAACTTGAAAACTGAGTTATCATGTGTTAATTTTGATCCGGTGGAACCCAAACTTGATCAGTGTCCTTGTATTATCTTCTTCTAGCACTGTACAAGCTCAAAAGTCCAAAATTCTGTCTTTGGGCCCCAATAGTAAAGAATCTCGATTATTTACTTTTCTCAGTTTCTACACTTTTTAAACTTGTTTTGCCAAGTAATCACCTTGTTGTGGTCTTTGGACAAGTTTGGTTGAGTTTGATCAAGATTTGTCTAAGTTATCAACTGTTTACTGTCCGTAGACTCTGATTCCAAGAATCTGGCTTAAGTCTCAATTTTGAGGTCTGAATTTAACCAAATTTGATTTGTGGAGTCTACTTGCTATGCTTGACCTTGTGGTATACTCAGTTGTGCAAATTTCTCAATTCTGGAGCAGATGTAAATAATCATGATTATTTACTTCTGGTATTTTTTAACAACTTCTTGCCAAAATGTTAATACAAGCTGGTTAAGCAACTCAACTTAAGTTCCCTAGCCAAGTTTCACTAAGTTTGGATAATCCCTGCTCAATTTGTTAATAGTTTTTTATCCGCAGACTAACTTTACAAATTTGGTCACAATTTTCACTTTAATGATCCAAATCTTACCAAATTTGATTTATGTACTCAATCTAACATGATAAAAGTGGTGGTATGCTTAGTTGGTCAAAAAAGTTAAAAAATATGACAAAAGGAAATAATCGCGATTATTTAATTCTTTTTTTTTTTTGCATCTTTTAGGTCATCTAAGCATAAACAGTTTTTAACACTTCAATCTAAGCCTCTGAGTCAAGTTTCACTGAATTTGGACAAGATTTACCAAGTCAAACTCAATTTCTTGACAATCAGTACAAATTTTAAAATTTACCAAGTTTTTGGCCTTTTTTCTGATCCAAACTCTATGAGCCTTCACAAAAGATGTTTTAAATCATACATAGAGTCTCTGGTATCAACCTTGATCACTTTTGAGCCAAAAGTAAATAATCACGATTATTTACTTTTGACATAAAATGAACAATTTTTTCAATTTTTCAGTGGACAGTCTTTTTATGACTTGTTTTAAGCCTGTGAGTCAAGTCAAAACTTAATTTGGACAAGAGTTATTCAAGTTTATCAACTGTTTCGTGTCTGCAGACTCGGTTTTCAAGAATCTGGCTTAAGTCTCACTTTTGTGATCCAAATTTCACCAAAATTGATTTGTGTGGCCTACTTGATATGCTTGACCTTGTGGTATACTCAAATGTGCAAGATTATCAATTTTTGTAGCAGATGTAAATAATCGCGATTATTTACTTCATCTAATTTTTTACAAGTTTTTGTACCAATTTGACAAAGATCTGTTAAGTATCTTAACACAAGCTCCCTAGCCAAGTTTGGACAATTTTTGTTTAAATGGTCATCAGTTTTGTGTCGCAGGAGACAAGACTTTGCAAATTTGGCCAAAATTTTCAATCCAATGATCCAAACCTTCCCAAATTTGGTTTGTGGGCTTATTAAAACATGGTAAAACTAGCGGTACACTGACTTGGTCAAAAGTTAAAAAATAGGACAGATATAAATAATCGTGATTATTTATAACTGACAAATTTTTGAATCTTTTTGGTCAACTGAGCATGTACACATGTCTATCACATCAATATAAGCCTATGAATCAAGTTTCATTGAGTTTGAATAAAATTTTCTCCAATTTACACTCAAAGTTTCCGAAAGTCAGTATAGACTTTAGTTTTTACCTAGTTTTTGGTCAGTTTGGTGATCCAATTTCTATGGTCCTTTACAAAATTTGTTTGTACAAATGCAATGAGTCACTGGTATCACCTTGGTCAGTTTTGAGCTGAAAGTAAATAATGGCGATTATTTACTTTAGGCCCAAAACTTTTTGAACTTTTTCACTGGACAGTCTTTTCATGAGCTATTTTAAGCCTCTGAGTCAAGTCAAAACTTAATTTGGCCTAAAATGTCAAGAACAAGTAAATAATTTGAGTTTTTGCCGACTCTTGAAATTTTTACCTCAATGTGGCCTTGAGCTTATCCATTAGTGCATACAACTTTTAAGCATACTTTCTAGTCAGATTGATTGGTTTGGTAATCTTCTGATGCTATTTTTGGCCGTAGTCCTAAAATTCTGCAACTTCACATAGCAACTCACAAGTGATTCTTTTGGAGAGAGCAATGTTCTAAAACCCACCTCGGATTCTACTTACCCTACTCCTAGGTTCTACTACAATAGGGTTGTGGAAAGTGTCCACAAATACTCGTTTTCTTGTTTTTTAATGGTTTTTTGAGCTTTGATCTTAAGACTTATCTTGTCTATCAATCATTCTCAAAATCCTAATCTAATCCTATAATCCTACAATCCTAAAGGCACTCATCAAGTACGATTACTTCCAAGCTACCTCTACACAACAAAAGACGACACTTTTAAGCTATGCGGTTTTAAAAAGAGTTTAACTCTAGGTGAACTTATAGGAAGTTAATGGAAAACTACACAAGACGCCCATGTTTTTCCTAGTTTAGGTCTATTCGTCCCCGGAAACGGTGCCAAATGTGGGACGGGTGTCTAACCTCACTCCTATCTTATTTGCAGAGTTAGCGAGAACCATGATTAAATTCTCAATCCATGGGACAAAGTTGACTCAACTAGTACATAGAGGCTACAAGAGGTTGTCAATCTCTCAAAAAAGAGCTAACAACTTGTATCTAACTCAAGCTACATTCAAGTGACTGAAATCACCAAAAGCCAATCGCTCACCTC
Source organism: Adiantum capillus-veneris (assembly GCF_014529385.1). NCBI lineage: Eukaryota > Viridiplantae > Streptophyta > Polypodiopsida > Polypodiales > Pteridaceae > Adiantum > Adiantum capillus-veneris. The sequence goes on from NC_140943.1 coordinate 31,633,239, forward strand.
GGCAAACAAATCACATCCGTTACAGCATCAAATGACATCCAAACGTAACAAAACTTCTAGGACAAGTTTATAAGACCTAAGCACACATGCTTATGGTCTCAAACCCCACTTTAGGTCAAGTGCCAAAATCGCGATTATTAACAGCAGTAGATTTTTGACCTAGTCGTTTAGTCGATTCAGAATGCACCTAAAGGCTTAGCAATGATGCCCCAATACCCTGCCCATGCTTAGTTTTTGATTTTGAAGTATAAATTTCTAGTTATGATGAAATTAGACCACGGGTCAGCGACGCCAAAAGCTACAAAATACTATGATGTGTTTACGTCAATGCGTAAAGCTCTTACCTGCAGTTGCAATGCAATAAACGTGACTGCAATGTGACAACCGGGGAGGGAGTAGGAAGCACGAGAAGGAGAGAAGTGAGCACCATTAGCTCACACTGTGTATTTCATTATCCAAAAACTTAATAATAAACTTTACAAAGTTGGCTTTTATACCTTAGTCAAGGTCTAAAATGTGTAATGTCTACCGTCCAAGACCTTTGAGGCTCCACACTTATTGTATCTGCAACCTTGGTACACTAAGTGACCTATGATTTACATCTTGGAACTCTTATTGAGCCCATAACACGTTACAATTATCACAATGGTTAAATAAATCGGGACCATACAAGGCCATTTTGGAAAAATGTGAAAAGTGTGTAACTCCAATCTTTATTGCTTCTTTGTATGCATCCTCGATGTGCATTCATAAGGCTTTGATCTTTAGCAGCTCTTGTTAACTGACGTCGGCTCGGTTAACAGCATCACTTGCAAGGAATTGCTTCATGATGAAAACTTGTAGAGTTTTTCATGTCTTTGGGGCTTCGCCGTTGCCACAAAGGCTAGCCCACCATTGACGAGCCGATTGTTGGAAGTGCATAGCTACATGGCATAGCTTGGAGGACTCTGTGAAGCCCTCGTCTCTCCAAAGGCCGCATCAAATTGTTGGATGAAGGCCAATACTTTGTCGGTAGCACCAAAGATGCCATCGTAGGTGAGAAAAGAGATACTCTTTCCTCCCTCTTTGAACTTCTTTAGCTTTTGTGACCTTCACCATGTAGGGTAAGATTTGCAATGTCCTTCCCTCTTGTATTCCCTAGGAGAATAGCCATAGCTTTCATGGATAGAGGAGGAAGGTGAAGAAGAAGGAGAAGAGGGTGACTTCTTTCTTGCCCTTTTCTTCCTTTGTTTCCTCTCTTCCCTTTTGAAGTGAAGAGGAGGACTATGCGTTAACCGTTTCCTCTTGGAAGGAGTTGGTGATCGTTTAGTCCGCCTTCTTCATGGAGCTACATATTCGGAGGAATTTAGGGATTCATTACTTTCTTGATCTTTGGATTCCTCCTCTCGTATGTGAGAGAGTCTTCTTTTGGGGGTCTCATCAAGAGGCCCCCTAAGTTCTCTCTCCTCTTGGAGAGGAAAGGACACCCCATAAGCACGAAGTTGTAACTTCGGCTTGCAAAGCGGGGTTGCCGATAGCTTGTTGCAACATAGTGACAAGATAATTAACAGACATGGGGGCATCATCATTAGCACCTTCATGTGCAAAATCAAAGTTATCAATGTTCATTCTACTCTCTTGGTTATTGTCAGCCGTGTTAATTAAACTTATGTGTTTACTTAGTGTATGCTTTCGCAATCCAAAACCTTAGTTGCTACTCCTCTTAGCCTTTGAAAATAGGCACTTAAGTATCTACACCCATGGCTCAAATTGGTTAATTATAGAGAGTAGTGGAGTGAGTCTAACATAGTGAAGTTGCCGAGGGATAGCTCCTTTTGGACTTCTTATGGCTCAATAATGGTAAAACCATAGGCAAGTTTAAAAAGACTCCATTATTAAGACCAAAGCTCCCCAGGTGTGCACCGTATCCCACATAGTGGGCTCAGCAAAACCGATAATAGATCCCAGTCCCACTTACCCTAATATAATTAAAAAAATCAACCATTAATAGTCTACTTAAGGACCTCTCTTCTTAAGCAAGAAAAGAGAAACCAAATGCTCTGATACCAATGTAATGGAAATGGCCTATGAACTTTGAGAGTAGCAGAATTAGGAAATTAGATGAAGTACTTTTGTGAGATTACTTTGTGAGCATAGCGGGTGAACTTAATTGATGGTAGCAACATAAACATGGTACTTAGTTAACTTGGCATGAACAATACTTTTGCAAGAGAGAGAGTTTAGAGAACGTGACAATAGTTGAGGACCGGATTCATATGGAGCCGGTCCCCCCTCCAATAGGCATTTGTATTATAGTTTCTCCCATCAAGAGAGACTTGGTAAAATACAATCTTTGTGTTCCTTGTGACCTAGGTGATGCAATGAAGATGGAAAGCTTCATGCATCACAAGCATAACATAAACTTTGTAGAAAGCATTAACTATCCCAAGCCTCAGTCCCAAGGCCTCAAACACGTTCGAAGGTGGAGAGAGCTAGCGGGGAATGAGGGTAGGGAAGAGGAAGAGGAAACATTCCATAGCAGAAAGAAATAGTTCCTCACTTATCATCACTCTTCTTGCTAGCATACATAATAACATAGTAATGACGATGGCAAGCTTAAGCATTGAAGCGTGGCTCTTGGTTGGATTCGCATTCCATAGCCAAGAATGTTGGTGTAGGCTCTCACTTCTCACAATCTTGGAGAAGGAGGTGGAGTTCCTCTACTTTCACCAAGTGAGAATTATCCACAAAAAGAGTGTGTGTGTGGTGTATACTCCCCATCACCCCCCTTGCTTGCTTGGGGTGAGCTCTAGCCTTTCCACATGCTTCAAGCTCATTGGACTCCTCTCCCCCTAGCCAATCTCATGTAGCATGTATTCAAGTACATGGGTAGTCTTTGGACAAGTGCCCTCCTTACCCGGGGTGCCCTTTGGGTGAGTGGGAGGTTAAGTCAAAGATTCCCCTAACTTTGGGACTTTCTCCCTCCTTTGTAGGGTCTCTTTTTGACTCAAGCACCTTACCCCCATGCATGGGAAGCTTCTCAAGCACCTTCCTTATTAAGTTTGTAGGGTCTCTTTTTTACTCAATTACCTTACCCCCCATGCATGAGAAGCTTCTCAAGCACCTTCCTCATTAAGTATGACAAGCACCTCAAGTACCTTAGTCATCAAGCATGACAAGCACCTTAGTCATCAAGCACGACAAGCACCTCAAGCACCTTAGTCACACGACAAGCACCTCAAGCTTAGGTCGGGTTCCCACCTCAAGCTCAGCCCTAGCTTGCTTTAGGTCAAAGGGCTTTTAACACTAACTATTGGAGGTATTTAATGAAGCTAACCCTAAGGTGTTTTAAGCTCCATTAGATGCACATTGCCCTTTGATAGACTACCTCCTTTTGGACCCGTACTGAGATGTAACCATCTCTCCTCTTGGTCCCCTGTTGAGATAGGTCTAGAAGCACATGTCTCTAGTTTAACTCTTGTTCCGGTTTATTCTCCCACATTAAATGATCAGTTTAATATGAGAAAATCATTTGGGTTAGCTAGATATCAGTTTTTATGACACCAATGAAGAGGTTCTTCCACGTCTCAAGCAACCTCGGGACTTTGAGGTGATTATTTCCAATTCTTTTCTGGAATATAAGAAGCTTCATGGTAAAATAAGTAAAGATAAAAACTTCCTTAACCACCTCAATGATTTAATTTTAATCAAAGAGCACCTAATAGCTTATGTATGAAGCCACCCAAGCTATCTCTAGAGGATACACAAGCTCAAGCCCTCCTCAATGCTAAGTTTCCTCACTTACCATAAGATATCAATTAGATTGCACAAAAGATCTTGTACAAGCACAAACCCTCCTCATAAATGATTTGCAAATCTACCTCAATGGCTATCATGATTTAGTAGAAGAACGGCTCAACGATCTTCTTCTTAAGCTCCTCCAAGTCTCTATCCCCTTAGTCTCCAAACATGCTTGAGGCCTCAAGCTAGAACAATGGAAAACCTCATCCCTCCAAAGATTCCTCTTGGATATTCAAACCCATGTTGTAAATGCACATCTCACTATCACAAAAGAGGATGTAGCTAAACTTGCCCGCAAGAAGGCCATCAACAACATTGAAGAAGAATTGCTCTCACTCCCTAAGGAGCAAACCATCAAAGAACTTGTAGAATAAGATGCCACAGAAAAATTCCATTCAATACCTCCCAAGTTTTAGGTCTCCCCTTCCACCTCCCCACCTAAGCCGGTCTTGACTCCCTCTAAAAAATTCACCCACCCCCATTCTAAAAAAACCTTTTCTACCTCCAAGAACTTTTTTCCCTCCCTTTAAACACCATTAGTCCCATCCCCAACCCTCCTTCATAACCTCCAATAAACAATCTCTTCAACTTGCTTACAAACCCTCCCTTGAAAAGGCCTTTCCTTTATCTAAAAACCTAAGTTTGCTCCTTCCCCCAGCACCCCCCGTCTATCCTTTATACCCTCTTAAAACCCTCAATCCTACACCCATCTCCCTTGGTTCCTCCTCTTCTATTTCACCACAACAAATCCTCAACCACCCTTATGTGCACCCACACAATAAGGATCACTCCCATAATTTACCACCTACCACAAGACAAACCACTCGACAAAAGACAAAGGAAGGAGGGATTAGGGTTTAGCCACCCATACACTTGGATACACCTCTACTTCTCAAAACCCCCCTTCTCCCATATATATGATTTCAAAAGCCACTCTCGAGCCCCCACTCCACAAAGGAAGAACAAGAAGAAAGTTGTGGCTTCCACTCACTAATCCACAAGGAAACAAACTCTTACTCTTTGGCAAATATCAAGTTTCAACCTTGGAGCACGATATCTCTAACTTCAAAATCCACAACTTGGCGCCTCAAGCTCAAGCTCTCTCTCTCTCTCTCTCTCTCTCTCTCTCTCTCTCTCTCTCCCCGAAAGGGGATGTTTGGCCTTAGGCTTAAAATACATCCCTCCCCTTCTAAACAATTCCCCTCTCTTACTCATCAACTCACACTACAATTTATCAAGAAATTTCAACCTTAAGTTCTTCTTCAAAGACCTTAAACCTTCCTCCCCCTCTCCTTAAAAAGGAGAGGGGAAGGAAACCAACCCCCTTTGGAAGCCACCATTAATAAATCCCTATCTTAACCAAATTTTGTCCACTAATCGGAATAACTTTAACTTCATTTTAAATGCTTGCAATTTTCCCATTTCAAAGTGACCCCATTTTGTCATCAAAGCTTTATCTAACCTCTCCTTGGACCCTTCATTAATCATAAAACCCGCCAACAAAAAATTTGGTGTAGTTATCTTACCATTAGATTGGTATGAGAAAGATGCACTCTCACATCTCAATGACCGCTCCACCTATGAGCCGTGCCTTAACGTTCCTTTTGCCTTCTTAGCTTCCCTTCTTTCCTCTATCACCCTCCACTACTCCGCTCTCCCCTCTATTGAACGCAACTTTATCCTCTCCCCACTTTTAAAAAACCCTAAACCTTGTCCTATCTACTTCTTCCCTAAACTTCATAAACCGTCGATAGTCTCTTGACCTATATGTTCCTATAAAGGTTACCTCTTTGAGAAAGATTCTATTTGGCCCCATTTGGAACTCTATCCAATTCTCCTTTGCCAAAAGAAACACCTACAAAGCTCCCTCACCCTAATCCACTACTTGGAAAAACTTCCCCTTCACCTAACACCCTCCTCTTTACTTTTGACATAGAAGCCCTATACCTTAGCATCCCAATTATTCAAGGCCTCACCACTCTCAAATCTACCATCTTTAACTTTTTTGACCCTCACAAATCCCATTTTGTCCTCTCTCTTGCCTCCCTTATAATCTTATCTCATCATTACATCACTTTTAAAGGAAAATTTTGGAAAAAAACCAAGGGCAGTGCCATGGGCTCAAACTTTGCCATGGTTTCTCTGTCACTTGGAAGCCTCTTGCCCCCTTTTACTCAACCCTAACCTCCTCTATTTCAAGCGTTATGTGGATGTTGCTTTTGCACTATGGAAGAGATCCCTCAATACCCTTACCCATTTCTTAAACTCTTACGGTGAACCTCTTTAAGAGCACATTAAAATTTCTAGTACTATCTCCCATACCCGGTTCACTTTATCTAGCCTCTTTGCTATCAAAACCCTTGAATGCCTACAAATACATCCCTTGGATCTCATGGCACCCTATGCAACAAAAGGTTGCCTTCATCATCACAGAGCTCAATAGGTATATTATTTGGGAATCCGCTTTGAAGGGATACCTCTACCTCCACAACCTCTTCTACTTTTGCCTTTGGGATAAGGGCTACCCGGCTAGCTTCCTCCCAAATGTTTTTAACAAGGTCTCTTACCTCAACCGCACTTCACTCCTCCTACCCTCACACAAAATAACAAGACATCCACCCACTGTGCTCAAAATTCCCTTTACACCCACCACTAGAAAAATGCTACCCTTCCAATGTATTAGCAATCCCATTTCTAAATCTTTCCAACTCGATGCCAACCTTTCCCAACTCCCTAGATGTACCATATGTTGGACCTCTGGGCCCAATATCCACAGCCCTCTGGTACATAGCTTGCACCACCCCTTGATACTAACTTTTTACACCACTAGTCTTCTTTTTGCGCCTTCCACACCACCCCAACCCCCCTTGTCTACTGAATTTTTTTCTTTTAAACTTTTAGTTTATTGGTTTTCCATTGCACCTTACCCTATACAACTCAAATTTTTTGGAGACGCTTGAACCCCATGCATCCCTCCCCTAAGTATTACCTTTGGACTCTTTTTATGCCTGCACCTTCATGTTTTTTACTTTTTACCACTTTAAAATCTACGTACTGTTCTTCTCACTTGAAGTTCATGACCCTTTGCTTTAGCGGAATTTCTCGGAGAATTTTGTAATATCTTCAATATTCAGAGATCGAGAAGCCGCAATGTGCCAATCGAATTTGCATGCATCAGTGGTGCTACTTATTTACATGAAGAGCTGAAACAAGAGGGCACCGTGGGCACCTTCCCTTGGAAATCAAAAGTCCAACCCCTAAAATAGAGGTTCGGCTGGCCACCATGAGAAACTTGCTTCAAAAAAAAAAAATAAAAAAAATATGGCCATGGCGTTGATCTGACTGCGCCGCAGGCAAGGGAAGAGGTAGAAGGCGCTACAGGGCCTAGTTCATGAACATGCAGAGTCGTGAATCTATCCTTCCTGTAGCGCGATTCAAAAGAGCCCAAACCTGCGTGATTTCAGCCAGGTGTGATCCGCGCCCTAAGCTCCGATACCCATGCAAGCTACAACGCTCCCTCGTCTTGGCAGGGGCTGCTTCTTGCGTGTGTTCGTCACCATAGGATCTTCGGCTTCTCGTGGCCAATTGTAGCATGCAATTGCATGCTAAGAACTCCATGACCCTCTTCTGCATCATGAAAGCACGCCCTTCTCTTTTCCTCCTTCTTCAAGGAGAGAGAGAGAGAGAGAGAGAGAGAGAGAGAGAGAGAGAGAGAGAGATGCACAAAGCCATGCAAAGCCATCTTCCCCCCTCCTGCATAGCTCTCCTCCCTTGGCTCTGATACCAGTGAAAGGGCATGGGGATTGAACATGATAATCTCCACTCAGCCATGCCCTATATAGGCCGTTGGCCTGCTAAATATAGGGACCCCCTTGACTGCGCGCCTGGCCCTTGGCCGTGACTGATCCTACCCTTGTTTTGACATCCAAAGGCCAATTATGACATATTTCTTTCAGAGCGACACCCCTTAGCAAGACCACAAGACACATTGCTCTTCAACACATGACTTTGTTAGAGAGAGCTATAGAAATTAGTAGATCACGACGCATCGTCGTCCTCACAGAACATGTCAATGATTTATGTACCATCGACACATCCAAGCCATTATTGAGAGGCATAGAAAAGTCCCTACAATGCTCCTTACAAAGGAGGAGATTGATGCCCATGATGCACACGCCCATGAGAGAGTTCATGTGATGGTGCCCCTACTAGATCACGCTTTGGGTGGTTTTCTATCAATCATTCACATTTTTGCATTTGATACATTATCTTTTGTATTGGATCCCTTGATACATATGATGATGATGTGGTCGTTTTGTCGCTAGGCCCATTTGCGATTGTTAATAACCATTTCAATTTTAGTTTTAATCTCTCTCTCTCTCTCTCTCTCTCTCTCTCTCTTATTTGTCAAAGTTTGGATAGGGAAATTTATAGAGGTTGGTATATATGCAACCCCTTGCCTCTATTGTCTTACACATTCAGTTATTCATTGCCAAAGTTGATTGGTTCAAGAGACTCTCTCTCTCTCTCTCTCTCTCTCTCTCTCTCTGGTTTTTGTGCTTCCACGTTGTCGACTTTGACATGGTATCAGAGCCGTGTCGTTGAAGAACCTTGGTGGAGGTTGAGTTCCATCTTGAGAAGAGGAGCCCGTGAGGAGTCTTCCTCTCCCTTGTTGCTGGTGTCCAAACCTCCCCCCCCCCCCCCCCCCCCCCCCCCCCCCCCCCCCCCCCCCCCGCCCCCCTCCTCCTCCTTGTTAACTCCTCCTATGTTGCAAAACGCTACCCACAAGGACCCCCTCGGCCATCGCAAGTGTTTGCAGTCAACCCCCCTTGGGCAGCACTAGAGACTTCCCCCCGTCTCCATTTGAGAATGGTGCCCCTGCAGTGTTGTGCGACGACAAGGTTAGAAAACGGCCTTTGCAACCCCTAGCGGCGCGGTTGCTTTTTCCCACGCTCACGTTTTGAAACGCCGACGTCGGTGCGCTAGTACCTAGCGCCCCTTCATCATCCAACATTTTAAAATGTTGGCCCTGGCGGCGCTACTTGACAAGGGTGACTAGAATCCATCCTTGTTTAGCAATGACAAGCGGCCACCACTCCCCAACCTAGCATTTTGAAACGCCGTAAGCAGGTAGTGCTGCATGAGATTTGTCAGCTCAGAGGGTTAACATCACCCACCTTGGAGATAAAGAGAGTGCAAGCCAAAGTTTTTGAACCAGGTCAAAAGCACCTTTTTGCCGAGCATCTTGGGAGAACTCAAAGAGTGGAGCCCACTTCTTGTGGAGCTCTTTGTGCAAAGGGCTTGGAAGGGAGAAGTGAAGAGGGGAGCGAAAGAAAGAAACATCCGACTTTGCAAAGCCGTAGTGGACGTGGCTTGGGGATTTGAACGGCTTGGAGATTTTGTGGCTTGGATCGTGCGACCATCTCTTGGAGTGCGAGAACGTTTCCCAGATTTCTAGATCTTGCAGCTTCACTATGCCCCCCCCCCTCTTGGAGATTTTGTGGCTTGGTTCGTGCGGCCATCTCTTGGAGTGCGAGAACGTTTCCCAGATTTTTAGATCTTGCAGCTTCACTATACCCCCCTTGCTCGAGCGCCAACGACAAATTGAATGATAATAACTACGCTCATTGGAATATGATTATGCGACTCAGTTCTCACGGAAAGTTTATGGGATTATTGTTGACGGCTTGGAGCTCTGACACACGACTCCAAACGAGGATTCGAACAATAGGTACACCCATCTTCAAGATGACAAATATCGATTGGGATGCGGCTAATGCAAAGGCAATGCCGGCCATTGCGGAATCTCTTACAAAGGACATTTCTCCAACCATTTAGACTTTGAAGACTACCAACAATATGTGGTTCACGCTCATTGGAATGTTTGATCGGGATTCCCTTCTTAATTAGTTGTTTGCCATCTAGTTTCCACGAGGAAGTTCCATGCAATCATTTCTTTTGAGGCTAAAGTTATTCATGATCAACTATCTGCTATGAAAAGTGCAATGGCAAGTTCTCAATTAGCTGTTTTGGTTCTCACAAAGAGTATGAAACAGTCTAGGACACTTCGACTACAAATCACGAAGGAAAAGCTGGAATTTGATGATCTTAGCTCTTTTTTTTATTGAGGAGGAAGCCGTGTTGATAACTCAAGGCAAAATTCAGAAAGGTGCAGAAGCACTTGCTGCTTCAGATTCCGGAAAGAAAACCAAGAACCATTGCTACAATTGTTCAAAGCGTGGTCATTTGGCTAATAATTGCAGATCCACAAGCAAAGACAGAGATTCTACAAAGACAAATGTAAAAGCAAGCATCATGAAGAAAGCAGTGATAGTGACTTAGGGAAGGACATCAAAGTGGCTACTAGCAAGGACTCTTGCCTTCTAGTCACATGGAGACGAGTACCGCCACCAACTTCATTTAGAGAGAGGAATGTACTGAGGTTGGTATATATACAACCCCTTGCCTCCATTATATTACACATTCAGTTATTCAATGCCAAGGTTGACTGGTTCAGGAGACTCTCTCTCTCTCTCTCTCTCTCTCTCTCTCTCTCTCTCTCTCTCTCGTTCTCTCTGCCATTTCATACACTGTACCTAGCAATAAAGCCCTCTCAAGTCCTTGTGAAGGCCCAAAACAGATGACAAGTACCTTAATGTATTTGCTACTTTTCTGATTAACCTTCAAAAAGCATTTTAGCAAGTGGTATGCTTTCCGGCTGTTGCATGACTCAAAATCCAACCCTTGGTGTAGTATTCCCATCATCCTAAATTACCACTTACATTCAAGCTATGGCCATATAAACAGCTCGTATGAACAAAAAGTCATGACTACATAAAGACATCATCAAACTTGAGTAACTTCAGAGACGTTTATTTGCGATATGAACAAGAACTTGAAATGGCGGATCCTACTATAACCTGTTAGGCTTGTTGTCTACTTACCATATGACAAGAATATTGTATAGCTGAGACACATACACAATTTCCTCTAATTCTTCATCAAGCCACTGTCAACCCCTATAACATGTACAAGAAGGCGCAAGATACACCTAGATAACATTTGATAGGCATCAAAAAATTCAAATCAATCTCCAAGTCTAATTGCTCAATTCAACAATTCATTGCCTACAAGATTACAACCAAAACATAGATCTCTTCACGACACAGAGTGGCGCCTTCCAAAAAATAGCTAATTGTTACCCACTATTAGCCAAAAAAATATGTAATCTGCCATATGGAATTTTCTCCCCCGCTACTATATAACTTTGTCCTTTTGAGCTATAGAGTACCATGGGGACGTTCTCGGGATTAGGCTGACATGAAGGTGTAACCAGTGAACAAACCCGTCTATATGTCGAGTCTTCCAACTTTTATCTGTCGGAGGAGGTAGAGTAGGTAACACCTTCTCGACGTAGAATTGCACAAACTCAACATTGTCCACAGAAGTTGCTACATTCATATCAAAATCAGCCGAACCTCCACTCTGCACAGCAATGAAATGACCAGGGACATCTAACAAACACACCGCTGCTCCTGAGCTACCACGAAGAATGGAGCAAGATGTTCCGATGCAAACTTTGTTCGTCGATACGACATTACCTACAGAACACACCTTTGTACCCGTACGAGCAAAGCCGAATGTAGCTACTAGTTCATCATAGACCCTCTTCTTTACAGGAGCAACAGCCTCTTCCTTGAGAATTGGATCACGCTCGACTTTTGAAACACTCATGTTCTTCGCATAAGCAATCCTTTGGAATTGTTGTTGAATGTCACCCACCATCAGTGGCAAATATTGTGGCCAGATTTCTGAAGTAACGTCGTCTCCGATATGTGTGATTAACTCTTTCTTGGCTTGTTTTAAAAAGCCATCCACTGCAGGAAATGAAATCATAGCCACCTCGCTACGATAGCCAGATTGAAGTGTAGGAGAACAGGGAAGTAAGAAAGACTGTAACCCATTATCTACACTAAATGCGCCAACATCGGCACCATCGACATACAAGCCACTCCTATCTTTCTTACCACTCCGTCTCTCAGATATTACTTGAAGAGAAACCCCGAACGTCTCAGCTCTCTCGAGATTACGAGTCAACACCATATTCTCACTATCCCAAGCTTGAATTTCAGAAATCTCTTTTTTGCATAGAACATGTCTAGCAGTAAGGATTATGCTCGGTGAAACACCAAACCCCGTGCCACAAATGGTGTGTTCTCCTTTGGGATCTGCGTACCTGACCAATAGACGAATGGTTGAGTGGATTGCATCGTGCATAAGATCTGGCTGCGCCTTCAGACGAGCGGAGGGACTATTTCGGATTGGCACAAAAGAAGCAGGAATGGCTACAGAAGCTCTGCATCCTCTACGTCCCTTTGAGTACTGGACAAGGCCAAATACTTTAGAAAAAGGTGTGTCTCTGATAGTTCGAACGCCTGCTACGGTGTCAGAAGACCACTCTGCATCTTCATCGACTGATCGCATGTAATCATCATCATCATGTGGCAAGTCTGCTGAATCAATGTCCCAACAAACACCATCATCATCTTCACCATCTCTGCGAGTTTTGGATGAAGAGATATCTGCTCTCCTTAGGGTTGCGTGATCTTGTGATCGGACATAATCATCATCATCATTTGGCAAGTCTACTGCATCAATGCCCCGACAAACACGGCCATCATCGAAAGACTTGTGATATGCGAAGAACGTCGCTGCGTTTTATATTGTATTATAAAAGCAGCTTTTTGCATATGAGAGTATGCATTATTTACTTACTTGGTAAGCCAAAGGCACCGCTTCAATGGCCAGAAAAGAGGCCGTGAAAAGCTTAATGAAAAGCAGTAACAAGGAAAAAAAAACGCCGCGCCGTCGATTGCAAGTTGATGATAGCAGTGTCGCAGGTTGGGAACGTTCCCCTCACCGCGGTTGTGGAACGTTCCCCTCACGCTATTCCTGCCTTGAGATTCAAGTCGCAGAGAGTCTCCTACAATATGGCGCTCCTGGCAGCACTGAAGCCGCTGGCTTGATTACTTGAGGATAACCATCATAAGCTTTGGTGTGATCGATCCTCCTAAACTTTTCTGCCCTCATGTCCATACTGCTGTTAATATATTGCCATCTGAGTGCAAAACCAATTTCAACGTCAAGAGAAATTGTACAGATTTTATCTACTCTCGAAGGCATTTTGCAACCTCAAGATTCAGAAATTATTTTATTTAGTTACACACTCAATATATCATATATGTTGGGTGCCAAGCGTCCTCTTCTGGAAATACATTCTTCATGATGCTGCATCTTATCTCGGGTTTCTTGTAGAGACGAGTGAGCTTTCTTTGCATCTCTTATTGGCTTAGCATATAAGATCCATTACATCGGCAAAAATTCAAGGAGGGTTGTTTGGACAGAGGGGTTGGCTGACGTGCTGTGGATTCGAGGGCCACCAGGGCTTGAGAAGGAGAGTTGGCCGCATTGGGTGATGGCATCGACACTAGACATATGGAATTTGGTTGTATGGTAAAAAGGGCTAGATTTCTCGCAGGCTTCATGCAGCCCCCTCAATTGCATCATTAACAGAACTACTAGCTAGTACCACTGTTGTCGTAAGCATTTGACTTTTGCATCTTTTGGACGGATCACACCTTAAGAGACTTCAAGTTGCATTTTTTGACTAGAGATATTAGCTTCTATTGGATGGCTGTTGCGTCCCCTATACGCGAAAAGTGGTTATTGGAGGCCCAAAATTGATGAATCTTTAGAGTTGTTTTTCGCTCATTACTGCTCAAAGCACAAGACTCACGGAAGTTCAAAAGCAGATACTCAATATAGAAAACAAATCTATTGCTCTTGAAAATGAGATCGTTGTCAAAGGAATCAATAGATCTTTTACAGTTGTTGGTGACGAGCTTGAGTATACCATCTCCATGGCAAGAAGACATAATTGCTGAACGAAGCAGCTTACAATACACACACACACACACACACACACACACACACACACACACACACACACACACACACACACACACACGTACACACACAGAGAGAAGGTAATACTGATCAAAGGACATAGAACATAAAGTTACATCTGTGTGTTTTGTGTATGGCAGGGAGGACATATATTCACAACACTACAAGATCCAATTGCACAAGCGCGACTCCAGCTCATCAACACTGCAAGGTTCGCTATCTGTATCCAATTTTCCACGCGCATGTGTTTGCTTGGTGCAACACATAAATGCTACGGGGCAGGGCACGTCTTCCGTTTCTTATAATTTTTTGGAGAGACCACAGTGCCAACTCTCCACCATACTTTTGTATGGCACCTTTGCATGATGTGCACTATACTTTGCAATTTCAGATTATGACGTTTCATTGCAAGACGATATGTTTAACTATTCACATTTCTTTTTTGTAGCTCAACTCAAAAATTGGCCTGTAGATTGGACAATCGAAAAGAAGCAGTACAACATTGCAGGCCAGTAAAACACCTCATTTATTATTGGTGCTCATTCATGCTTTATCTATTCGTTTGTTTTAGAAACTTTCTTTGCGTTGGTTTATTTAAATCTCGTTTTCAAGACTATATACTTGATGTCAATCAACATCTGCACATGTTAGTTACACATGCAACTCTTTACATGTGGGTGCTAGCCAATGCATGTGGTATATCACAGTAGTGAATTTACCTTGTGCATCTTTACTTTAGCTCTAATAATTGATACCATACTAGGTGTCGAAATAATTGATGTCATACTAATGTCGAAATAATTGATTTCATACTATATATGTTCTCGTTTCTCTCGTACTAGGTGTCAATATGAAGTTCTAAGACCTAGAAGATTGTAGTCCAAGTGTCAATAAGTTAGGGAGAAATCTGCAACCAAATTGAAACTAGCTTATTGTCCATATTTTAGGTCATGGTTTAAAATTACTGCATTGTATAAAGATTGGAGCATGCAATCTAATATCTTTTCTCACAATCTAGAAATATGTCCCTCATGCACGGTGGCATACCTCACATATATAGCAATAAACGAGGTCGGCATACAAATGAAATAGACACTCCTACTGCCCTCACTTCTGCATTATTGTTGGACGCTTTTCCATCGGAGAGGGAACAACAAGACTTAGCAGCATAATCCATTACTAGTTCAAGATATCAATCATGGATCAAAAGTAACCCCTCTTTATTCATGACACCGATGAGTGATATTTGGATAGGAAAGAGGTAGATATTATAATTATAGAGAGCTGCTATCTATGTTATCTCAATTGTAGCCATCCCTATAATCTTGAATAATTGATGCACTTAACTTTGCCTCATCCCATAAACATTATAGAACTTTTCAAATGTATATATGCCTTTCGCGCAGTGCCGGCATTGCCAAATTAGTCATGCTTCTGTTTCCTCTAGTGTGCAATGTTAAATATCAATTTGCATATGTCCTATTGTATTCTATATATGTTACATAGCAAGGCCCACTAAGCAAGACTAGTTGTTGGAGATGGCTCTACATTTTTTTCTTTCCCTTGTAACAAATAGAACAACAAAAGCGATGCGCTAGTCTACAACACACAACAATGGGCAATGATGAAGCGCACGTAGATTTGCAATAATTTCAATTGGATGTGAGAAGGACGTAACAACTTAGAGAGAGAGAGAGAGAGAGAGAGAGAGAGAGAGAGAGAGAGAGAGAGAGAGAGAGAGCAAGGACACTTTAAAGAGAAAAAAATGCTAAAGAAAAAATAAAGGAGAAGAGAAACACAAATATACAATGAGACACACCTCTTTATATGGACACGAAAGGTCTTTTGACTTGACCTTTCTACTTTCCACCTTCATATGTCTTTTGAATTTCCACCTTCATCTCTCTTTTCATTTTCTAAACTCACCCTTCACTTACACACTTAATATATTCTGAAAGACTTTTTATGTTTCCAAGATTGGGGAGACCTAATAGAATAGAAAGGTCAACAACCTATTAAACGAATTTTACAACAACAAAAAATCATGTTATCCATGTAAATCAATAGCAAAAACAAATCATAATAAAGAACTTGAAAAGAAATCTTGCAAATACTATGCAGTTCTCTATGTCATTTTGTTGTGTTTTGATATGTAAATTTTTCCAGTTTCTCTCAATAGTATGAGGAAATCCCAACTTCCCAGGTAATCCTAATTCTTTTGGTACAACACTGTCTGTTGCACTTTGACATGCTATCAGAGTCTAGGCCTAGCATTGCCTAGTTGACTAGAGGACATAGAGAAGTTGATTGTGGCTCCTTTCTTTAATGAGCAAAAGGGCAAGTCTCACTAGGAGGTGTATTTTTCCTGTTTCCTTCTTTAAATATGTACTACATATTTTTAATCATTTTGTTTTTGCTTATTTTCTCCAAAACCCTTGAAAAGGCGCAATTGGACATTGCATGGCGAGTGTAAAACAATTGCAACTAAACGAGCTTCTCAGATGGAGAATCTAGATTGGTCAATCGGGAATTAGTCAAGCTAGTTAGCATTGAATTTTGATGAGTGTGCAATCTTTTCTGCACCTAAATAGAATTTGGGCCACTCGATAAGTCACTGACAACTTTTAAGTTGGGATGGGTTAGGAACTGAACCATAAGGGGCATAGTGGAGACATGCCTAAAGGAGAGGCTTGGAAACTCACCTCTCTAGAAGCACAAGCCCAGCTTGGTGGCACCCAAAAGAGAATGAGGGCTATTTTTACTCATGGATGAGTACTCATGTATTAGTGGATTTTCAAGTTCTGCGCCTTTATGGAAAGCTTGCCTTCTCCATTTAGCACGATGATTCCACCATGCTTCGTAGAAAAATTCTCACTAATAGCAGGACCATTACATGACCTAATAAAGAAAAAATGTTAGGTATACATGGTCTGCCAAGGAGAAGAATTCTTTCGAAAAGCTTTAAGGAAAGCTTATCTCTCAACCTGTGCTGACACTGTCGGATCTCTCAAAGCCATTTGAGGTCCAATGTGACTCTTGTGGTGATTGCCTTGGAGCTATTTTTCTCCAAGAAGGGCACACCATAGCTTATGAAATTCAAAGGCTCGACCCTGTTGAGCAAGCTCTAGGCATATATGAAAAGGAACTCCTCGCAGTTCTACATGCCTTAAACTCATGGAAGCACTATTTATTGGGGACTCCTTTCATCCTACGGATGGATCACCAAAGCCTTCATGATGTAGACCAAGCTCTCCGACAAACAAATGAGATGGGCAAATTTCCTTTCACAATTTCATTTTCATATTGCTCACACTGCTAGCAAGCATAATCAAGTAGCCGATGCACTCTCAAGGTGGCCGAGAGTCAGTGCAGTTTCCATAGAAACTCACAATGAAAAATCTTCTATGATAGATGAGTATGCTATTGATCTCGATTTTAGTGATGTGATTTTTGCCCTTGCATTAGGGAAGAAAGAGGAACCATTTACTTTAGAAGATGGTTATCTTCTCTATGGCAATAGACTATGTGTTACTAGCTCACTACGTGAGAAAGTAATGTATGAATCTCATGCTCCTCCTTATGCGGGGCATAGATGGATTCAGTCTACCCTAAAAGGGATTGAAATGTATTTCTATTGGTCCACCATGAAAGCGGGAATACAAGATATGGAGGATAGTAGACAGGTTCAGCAAACAAGCTCATTTTATACCTGTCAAAAAGATTATCAAAGCCCATCAAATGGCAACCCTCTTCATTTCCCAAATCTTCAAGTACCATGGTTTGCCAATGTCCATAGTGTCGGATAGAGATCCTAGAATGACCAGTAATTTTTGGAAGGGTCTCTTTGAAAATTTAGGGACAAGGCTAAACTTCTCTTCAGCCTATCACCCCCAAACGGATGGCCAAAGTGAAATAGCTAACCTAACAATTCTTGATCTACTAAACGCCTATGTAACAGAAGTAGACCAAAGGTCCCAATGAGAGAAGTACTTACCCTTAGTGGAGTATGCCTACAACACTGTACATACTTCCACGGGAAAAGCACCTTTCAAGGTAATTGAGGGAAGATCAAAAAGTCCCCTGGTATTTAAGGTACACTGGAAGATCTTCGCTGCAAATGAGTATAGCCGAGACCTACAAGAATCTTTCCAAAAGATTAAGGATGCTATTTCTATCTCACAGCAAAGGCAAAAGGCTGCTGCTGATAAGCACAAAAGAGACCAAGCCTTTAAAGAAAATGATCGGGTCTTGCTTAAATTTCCCAAGGCTCGCTTAAGGCACACCATGGGCAAGAATCCTATGGACACCAAAATTGCTATGCTAAGTTAGCAAAAAGGTACTATAGTCCCTTCCAAATTCTTCGACCAATCAATGAGATGGCCTACCAACTCAAGTTGCCCAGCCATTGGCTCATACACAATGCTTTCCATGTGAGCCTACTAAAGCCTTACAAAGGAGAGCCACCTCAAGAACCAACTATTGAAGACCCACCGGAGATCTAGGACCAAGAAGAGGTGTTGCAGCCCAAGTCCATTCTCCGACATGAAGACAAGGTATTAAGAGGCGGTAAGACTATCCGATGGTATCTTATTAAGTTTAAGAATTATCCTTTTGAAGATGCTAGATGGATGCAAGGCATACAATTAACGGATAACCTAAACCTTGTCAATGCTTACAATGCTTCCCTAGAATAAGCAAATGTACAAATGTTTAAAATGAACAAATTTTTGTCTTATAAGACTCTCTTTTTCTTTATTGTTCACAAATGTTAAGTAGTATGCATGCTTAGGATCAAGTTTGCGGAGACGAAGTCTCCCAAACACCAAGTAGAACTTGTCACTCTAATATGGAAGATTGATAGGACTAAGCACAGAAATTCTTGCAGAGCAGCTTAGGCTCTCAAGTGCCAAATGAATTATTCATCCATTCTGGAATGATGTCATAGGGTAAGATAGGGATCCTCTACCCGCTAGAAAAAGGACTAATGAATAGGTTTTATCTTCTCTACCCCATAGTCAAGGACGACTATGATTTCAAGAGAGAGGTAAATGTCATAATAACTAAATATCTAATTCTCCTCAATGATTTTCTCATGTTAAACTGATCATTTAATATGGGGAAGTACCAGGAGAGAAAAAGCTAGAATATTGGTTAAGCTGGCATACCGGCCATAGTAGGGATCCAAAAGAGGGAAAATAGGGATCCAGAGGTGGGCCATCTGCAAAAGACAAATGTGCAACAATGGGCTTCAAAGTCCCTACGGTTCAGCCCATTAAGACTTCCAAAATACTAAGGTTCCAAAATTCAAAGTTTATGTCTAATGGTCCAACCCTATGGAAAATTGGATGGTTTAGTGATGATCAAAAAGTCTTTCATGACTCCTAAAGAGGAGGGGGCCAGCCCTAAAGCTAGGGGAAGAGAGAGAATCTTGTGAGAGAACACACACAGACACACACACTCAAAGGCTTCCCTTTACACAAAGGGCATAATGGACATATGTCAGCTCCCTAGGCCAATTGCCCACAAGGTGCACTCAAATCCTATTGGATGGCCATAGAGGTGGAGCAATGAGAATTAGGCTAGAGTAAATCTAGTTTAATTCATTTAAAAACAATTAATAAAAGAACCAATAAGAGTTAATCTCTCTAGAAGACTATTGGACAATCTCCCAAGGGGTCCAATGAGCATTCAACAACCCAATGGCTTGCCTGCTTCCTATTGGCCAAAAGACAAAGGGGTCCAATGAGAGTTTAGTTGCATTATTTAATTACCTAAAGCTCTTACAAATGGGAAAAGGGGGACACATGTCACAAAGCTATCACTTATGCTTCTCAATTTTCATTGGCTAAGCTTTGCAGGGTCCAATGGGGTCCCAACAAGAGTAATTTGAAAGAGGGGTCGCCCAAGAGAGAGAGAGGGCTGATTTTGTCAAGGCATTATCACACACTCTCTCTCTCTCTCTCTCTCTCTCTCACACACACACACACACACACACACACACACACACACACACACACACACACACACACACACACACACACACACACACACACAGAATCTCATGTGTGAAGCAAGAAGACTCTCTCTCTCTCTCTCTCTCTCTCTCTCTCTCTCTCTCTCTCTCCTTCTCAAGCTTTAATGAAAAGCTCATCATCTACTCCAAGCTTGTGTGAAGGGAGGCCTACACCAACAACTCTTGGCTTTGTGTGATGCAAATCCAACCAAGAGCCAAGCTTCAATGCATGCTCATCTCCTCTACCATGCTAATTCCTAAGCTATGCTAAGCTTTTATGAGTGATTATGTGAGGAGATATACCTCTTTCTCGTAAGACTACTCCTTCCTCTCAATCTACTCACATACCCCACTAGCTTTCACCATCTTTGAAGGTGTGTGAGGTCTTGGGTCTGAGACCATGAGGAAATTGATGTTGTGTTTTATAAGTTTTTGCTTAGTGCTTGAAGCTTCCGTCTTCATTTCACTAGCTAGTTATTAAAGGAACACAAAGAATTGTATTGTAAAATGTCTCCCTTGATGGGGGAAACCTATAATGCAAATCCTTTTGGAGGGGGGACCGGCTCCATGTGAATCCGGTCCTCAATTGTTGTCAATAGCTTAATTTCTCTCTCTTTTGAAGTATTGTTCATGCCTATCTAACTAGATGTTATGTTTTTTGTTGCTCTCTCCATCAAAGCACTCTTGCTATGCTCATTATGAATCTATTGTTGATGTTATTTTCAGCTACACACAAGTTACTAGGCCATTAAATGTTACAATAAAATGGATGGGAATATTCAAGGTGACCTTATCCAAAAGGAGCTCCCAAGATGCTCACAAATATGCATTGAAATGGGGCAACATGAACCCAATTAGAGAGGGATAAATTTCCCAGTTCACTTCTATAAAAATACAATAAATTTCAACCCAGAAAGGTGGAGAAATCTTAGCTCCAAAATTATCAAGGGCAGAAATGGGCATGTTTTTGATACAATTTTAGCATCATAATGGTGCCAAAATCTTTGTGGGTCAAAAGTACAAGCCTAGGATGCATTTCCTCGCATTTTAGAAGCTTTTTCATGATTCCATGCTCATCAAAATTTAGTGTTAGCTAGCTCAACCAGTCCTTCAACTAACCAACCTAGATTCCCAATGTGAAAACCCATTTGGATGCAATCATTTCACATTGGCCATGCAATGTCCACGTGCACCTTTTCAAGGGTTTTGTGGAAAACAATCAAAAACAAAATAAATAAAAATATATAGTATATATTTAAAGAAGACAATAGGAAAAATACACCTCTTGGTGATAGCAAACACTGCCAAAGAGCTCTGATACCAATGTAATGTGCAATGAAAGTGATTGATGGTGAATGCTCATGACGAGTGCTCAGTGTGCACTAGGTTTCTTTTACTTCATGAGAGATGTGAAAAGACTATAGAGAGAAGAGATAACGATACTGTGAATGAAGGTTGTTTGTGTGTGTGTGTGTGTGTGTGTGTGTGTGAGAGAGAGAGAGAGAGAGAGAGAGAGAGAGAGAGAGAGAGAGAGAGAGAGAGAGAGAGAGAGAGAGAGAGAGAGAGAGAACAACACCACATGGGGTCCCAAACCTCCCTCCAAGGGTCCCCCCTCTCTGTTGCTAGAGAGGTATTTGCTTTAGATTGCACAAATGCTAATACAATTGTCCTAGACACTAAGATCCTGATCACATTGGT
Organism: Adiantum capillus-veneris; assembly: GCF_014529385.1. Lineage (NCBI taxonomy): Eukaryota > Viridiplantae > Streptophyta > Polypodiopsida > Polypodiales > Pteridaceae > Adiantum > Adiantum capillus-veneris. The sequence continues at coordinate 31,654,696 of NC_140943.1, forward strand.
GATATAGATTCTTGGTGCTATGAGGCAAGCATAATTTTTTATCCACAAACTCTACATTTGGACTCTCATCTATCACCATAGGATGCAAATAATCTAGCAATAGCTTATCTAACATGCCACAAACTTTAGGAGAACCCATCATATCCTCATGCATAACCGACTAATTTCTTTTGTCTTCTTCCTTTGGCTTCCCTAACATGCCACAAACTTTAGGAGAACCCAGCATATTAGCATGCATAACCGACTCAATTGTCAGTGTCTTCTTTAATAAAGTACTCCTCTTGCAAAGCCTTCTTAAAATCTTGCTAGCTAGCACCATATGCAAGCCAAGTCTCTCAAATTTGGGCCGTGATTTTAGGAATTGCAATCAATTGAAATCCTTCAACTACAACATGGTCTTCAATCCATAGATTTTTCATAAACACTACAAAACTTAATATATCACAACCTTCAAATCGTTGCAATTTTTCAGTTACCACCTGCCTAGCCTTTCAAGTTCGTTTGTTTTGATGGAATTTCTATTGGGTGGCCTACTACTGGTGCATGTAGGCAGAAAACTATTGCATCATCTATTGCATGGCTTCCCCTTGCGGTGTATACATCTTCACAATCACAAATTCCCTCCCGGATTGCTTCACGTCGGGTCCATAGAAGATATTGGGGTTTATTCACTTTGGCAGAGGAGCCAGAAAGGCATCGACCCCTTGTTGTGAGAGAGTGACTGAGAAGAAGCACTCCCTCTATGCAGCTCACAACAAGGGGCATACACTAGAGGAGAGAAACAAACCGAAGCCAATCTTTGAAGCCGACTGTCAATTTCTTCATCTCCTTTGTCTTCTACTTTTCCAATAGAGAGAGAGATTGAGAGAGAGGGAGAGAGAAAATTCCTCTTCTTTCCTTCTTATACGAGAGAAAAAAGAAAGAGAGATGATGATGAGCGTCCCCTTTCCTTTGTTGAATTCCTTGCTTCAAGATCACACATACACCGGACAAAAACTTATTACTCTTATTGTGTTCACCCAAAGCTGTGCATTTTTGGAAAAAATATCACAGAACATCCCAAAAGTGCTCATTTATTCTTGTTATGTGTGCCTTCATGGGCATTTTCATAAAATAGAAAATAGTTGCTTTATTTTTTATTTACGACTTTCAACCATAGAAACTATCTCTAATAATAGGCCCATGTGTCCCCCTTTTTGCATGACGGGTGGGCATTATTTCCCCTGTGTGGAAACAAAAACCCCATAGGTGCCTCCACTAGAGGCAATGACTACCAACAAGCACCATTGTTCCACCAATGGTAGTACCATGCTACCAACGGGGTTCACCTAGTAATGCCAATGGGCATCGTATAGTAGCACCCCATGTGCAGACAAGGTTGTATGCCATAGCTGGGAGGAGAGGAGCTCTGTGTCTCTCTCCTTTGAGATGCCTAGTGGGAGTGCCCACTCCATTATATATCTAATTGAAATTTTATCCAAGAAATCCCATGTGGGATTTATGTTGCACCACGTGGTAGCACTATACATACAAAGCCCCCTCTTTGAACTCCGTGAAGTCTTGACCTCTCCTACAAGTAATTTGATCATTAACCATCCAAATTTAGTCCAATTTAATCCCACCCAAACATGTCAAATTTTTTAACTTATCTCCCACATTATAAAATTCTCCAAGCTGCAAATCCTCAACTCCACCTATCTTCACACTACATTTTTCCATCCAAAACCACAAAGCTACTTAACCATAATCGTTTTGGCATAACTTGGCCAAATGGAACCCAATTTGAACGCCGTAAAGCATGTCTCAATCCTTGTATCAGAGGCCATCAAGAAAAAATCTCGCGAGCTGAAACTGATCACTTGACATGCATTTCTAAGCCGGTCCAAAAAATGATGACATGACTTTCCACAAAGCGTTAAAGTGCTCATAACTTTCCCATCTGGACTCCAATCAACAAGATATAAAGAGAGGCTTGGAGACCACATTGAATAGCACATAATCAACCCATGAAGTTGCACTTTGAAAAATGTCAAGCAACTTGATTCACATGCATCAAAAACTCAATTAATGGTCCCAAAAATCCACATTTGGCATACATACTTGTCTCTTGTATGCATTTGTTCCCTATCACTACACAAATAGTACATACTCTTCAAACAAGCATAAATTGCATCTCTTTTCACTTTTTTTCCATCATGGAAGTGGAGTTATACTTACCACAACTTTTTATGCAAGCGTGTGAACCAACTCTTAAGAAATATTTCTCATTTTTCTTTGGACGCTTGGCTATGTCCTTGTTGGTTGGACTTTACAGCTACTAACTTGAAAGTACTCATGGGATTTACCTATCTTTTCTCATACTCTCACCATTCCTTCACAAAATTCTACTAACCCCAAAGGATCAATTAGATAGACCGCATGGGGGGTAGTTTTTTGTGTCTCTCTTGTAGATTTTCTCTCCCTCTCTATGTTCAAGTTCTTTTGAAGTGCTAAAAGTTTGTTCCAGTCTGTTCTCTTCAATTGGCACGTGGTGCAATCCCATTGTGGTGATATTAGAGCTTAAGGCATCTAGAAGATGATGGTGCAACCATCTGGCTCCTAACTGGTGCAACCACCTTTGCTAGTGCCATTGCCACCATCTCCCCCACCACCACCTGGTTATAAAAATTGGAGCATGTATGCCTACCTCTATTATCCACATCCTGGATTTTCACCACATTAGTCGAAGGAATTCAAAGATGGTGGAACTATAGTAAAATTTTTCACATTTTCTAGACTGAAAGATAGAAAGAAAGCGTTGCAGTTCCTACAATAGTTTGACAATATCTATCCCCTGGGGAGCTACACTAAAGAATCAAATATCTATCGAGCCGCCAATTCTCAAACACAATGTTATGCAGTGGTGGAGTTCTATAGCTACCAGGTTGCACACTTGAAGGACTTGGCAAGCTTTCAAGAATAATTTTGCACATAGTCAAATGACTTCCCTATTTGAAGTGCAATTTCTAGTAGAATGGGTAACCTAAAAATGCTTGCCACAAAAACCGTGAAAGACTATAATCAAAGGTCTTTCTTCGAGCTAATATCGTTAGAGGACTAGTGTAAACACTATACCATTCGAAAACCATCACCAATACAAAAATATTGTTTGTCCAAGCAAGTTTCTACTATCCAAGAGCTTATGGACCATGCTACGGTCGGCTACAAGCTAACGAAAGGAAGATTGGAATTTGTCATAGAAGATCAACCAAAAATACTCATAATCCTCGACAACACACAAATTCTCAAGATTCTTATGACAATTTGACTCAACTTCTCAGACTTCACCAACAAGAAACTATGCAACAAGAAGGCCAATGATTTGGACGTTTCTAGATGGGACACACCTCTTATGTATGTCCTAATAAAGGGGATAAGACTCGAGAGCAACCTCTTGCTAAGAAAGCCAAAAATATAGTAGGAATCATTCTCAAAATTTATGGCATCTTTGTACCCAATGGCTCCAAAGAATTGTGCAGAGCATATGGAAAGATCAATGGCTTCAAGGCACTTATCTTCTTCGACCCGAGAGCCACCGAGAATTTCATCCATCTAGAGTTCCTTAAGAAGATGGAATTTGAATATGATCAGTTTGCTGCACAACTTGGGGCCAAGTTAGCCACCAAGAAAACTCATAAAATTGCACTAATTATTGGTGCTCTTCCAATCACCATCCAAGGATATCATAGCAAGGCAATCTTCCACATTATGAAGGTAGGGCTTTGTGACGCTCTTTTGGGCATGCCTTGGCACAACAAGACCGATACTACCATACACATCTGGAATCAAACCATCACTTTGGAGGAGAAAAATGGAAAGCCAGTCACCCTTCAAGTTCGACTGGCCGAGACAAAAAAAAATTCTCTGTAGTTAGCTAGATACTTTTGAACTCTGTTTGATGATACTATTTGTGATTTTTTTGAAATAGAATTTATCTATTTTGAACTTGCCTTGGTGCCGATTGATTTTGCTTGATTTTGGTTTTGATGTTGGTTTCAATGTTGTTTGGGAAAACCTCTTAATGACACGGACTATAGTCTACAGAATGTTTAGTTGCAAATGGAAAACCTCCAAGAAACACAAGCTACGGTTGGGGAGTGTTTCATTGTTATTTGGCCTCTGAATATCTCATTTCCCAAACTTTTATTCTAGAAAGGATTATTCATGAGGCAGTTTATCTCTCTCTATTTGTGCTTGCATCTATAATCATTAGTGTTGCATCTTAATTTGTGAACCATATACTTTCAAGTTGGGTGAAATAGCGTGGATATGTGATCTTAGTGTTGGAATTAGGGTTGCAGGGAAACACACACATCTTGGAGAAGTAGAAGGAAGCTCAAGGCACACAACAGAGAGTGTATTACTTAGTGTGTAATAGAAAGATAGACAGCCCTAGAGTGATGGGTGTATATACAATGCACGAGGAAAAAAACCTCCTAAAGAGGGGAAAAATGCCCTGCCGGTCCTAGTGTGTTCACACACATCACTACCACATGTATATGGTAACAAGTCCCCCTAGGAGTGATGTGATGAATGAGGGCTGGCACAAAGAGTAAAGCGAAGTGCCATGCCCTGAGGACAGGAGCTGTCCACAAAGGGGAGCAAGCCCAAAGCTTTGCGAAAAGCTTCAAACTTCTCATGAGACAATGCCTTTGTGAAAAGATCTGCAAGGTTGTCATGTGTTGGCACCACATAAGCCACGCTGATCTCTCCTACTGAGAGCCTCTCCCTGACATAGTGTTAATGCACCTCAATGTGCTTTGTGAGAGCATGAAAAATTGGGTTCCTCGCAACTGCCAATGTGCTCTGACTGTCAATGTAGATGATGTTGGCAATGTCTTGTCCAACACCCAAATCAACCGTAAGGCGTCTGAGCCATACACACTCAACCGTAGCTGTGAAGACTGCCCTGTACTCAGTATCACAATTGGAAGTGGCCACAATAGGTGCTTCTTGCTCAACCATGAAATACATAAACTGCCAAGCAAGAAACAAAAACCACTTGTGGACACTCGTGTGTCATAACAACCAGCCCAGTCTGAGTCCGAAAAAGCTTGTAAATCTATAGAAAATGATCCCTCCTTGGGATAAAACAATCCAAGATGCAAAGTTCCACTCAAGTAGCAAAAAATCCTCTTGACTTCTAGCCACTGCTTAGACCCTGGGCTATGCATAAATCTGTTGACGTGTGAGACTACAAACTGAATATCCGGCCTCATGTTGCATACATAAATGAGGCAGCCAACGTCAGTTTGGTAAAGAGTGACATCAGCGGGATCACTAGCATCATGTAGACTCAATGTCAAGCCTGTTTCCATGGGAGTGGCAATAGGTTTGCAATCCTCAAGTCCAAACTTACATAGCAATGTCTCTATGTAGCTTTTTGGACACAAGGCAATAACACCATCATACTGCTTAAACTGTATGTCCAAGTAATGATGCAACAGCCCCAAATCTTTCATCTTGAAAGTAGCATTCTTAGATTCAATAATATGTGCCTCATTGGGACCAGTGATCAACAAATCATCCACATAGAGAACAACAATGAGAAGTACATCGCCCTCACGCTTGACATGCAATGTGCTTTCTGTTGGACTGTTACGAAAGCCTCATTTGACCAAATGAGTGTAAGCTTTCTCATACCAAGAACGAGGAGATTGCTTCAACCCATACAAAGCCTTCTTCCTCTGCACACTTTGTCTTATCTTGACAAAACCACGAGGATGTGCTACATAGACTTTCTCAAAAATGTTTCCATTCAAGAAAGCAGTAACAATTTCGGATTGATGTACATCCCAACCAAAATGAGTTGCCAATGCACATAGAAAACGAACAGTAGTCATACGACAAGTGGGAGAAAAAGTTTCTTCAAAATCTATGCCTTTTTGCTGAACATAGCCTTTTGCAACAAGTCGAGCCTTATGGTGATCAATCTCACCATCCGGCTTACGTTTCAACTTGTAAACCCACTTTGTACCAATGGCCTTTTTGCCATGAGGCAAATCACATAAAGTCCATGTGTCATTTTTTATGAGTGCATCATATTCCGATTGCATGGTAGCCATCCAATTTTTTGAATTTTGTGCTTCATCAAAAGATAGGGGTTCCTCTATATCACATAAGCTAGACACAGCCAAAGCATAACAATTTGATGCATAAGAGGCATGGCGAGAGCATGAACGAGTATGACTAGACAAAGGTGCATCCAATTTACTGGCATGCAAAGTGTGCACCAACCATTTTGGCATACCTCTAGACTGCTCATTTTCAGCTCTTTCCTCATCACGTACATCATGTACATCTGCATCAGTAATAGGCTGATCTGTAACATTTTCAGAAACCCCCATAGGCTATACATTTGCCTCATTTGAATTTACATTTGAACTTCCACCACTAAAAAGAAGCAATAAATTGTCTTAAAATGTCCTATGAGCTTGCATTACTATCTCTAGTACATGACAACAAAGGTTGAATAGAATCTTCCACAAACACAACATCACATGAGACCAAAATACGCTTTGTTTGCAGATGGTACAACCTGTAACCTTTGCTTTTAGCACTATAACCAACAAAAATACATTTGAAAACCTTGTCATTTAATTTTCTCCGTTGCGCTTGTGGCACTAAACCATAAGCCAAATAGCCAAAAACACATATTTGCTCAATAGATGGCTTTCTATCATGCCATGCTTCATATGGAGTCATGGATTGCAACGCTTTTGTAGGACACATGTTGAGTACATAAGTGGCACACATGACAGCCTCGACCCAAAATGAATGTGGTAAAGCTTGACCCTTGACGATACATCGTGCCATCTCTGTAGAGACCTTTTTTTCCTCTCAGCAACACCATTTTGATGAGGCATATACGGCACTATACATTGGTGTTTTATCCCATTGTACATTGGTGTTTTATCCCACGACTAGCTAGAAATGCATTAAATTCATGAGACATATACTCCCCCCCTCGATCAGAACAAAGGGTGCTCATTAGCTTTACAATAATGGCAACGCATCTTCTTTTTGCCCTTGTCACTAGAACTGCCAGACAAAGTGCTCCCAGCAGAAGCATTAGGAACAAAAGTTTTGCCTCTCGCAGCAGAACCATTAAGAAGAGGTTACATTGTTGTTGCCACCTTCTCTTTGAGCTGCAATAAAATCTTGTTCAACTTGCATGCTACCTAGTCCTGTTTTTTCTGGAAAGTGACTCTTGCAACAACAATGTGCATAATGCATCAAACTTGACAACTTCAGGATTTCCTTGGGTCGTAAGTCTCCAAGTACTAGCAAAAGTCTGGTAAGAATCTGGCAAAGCATCAAGAACAGTCTGCACAAGTGAGTTGTCAGAAATGACTTTCGTGCAGAAATTAGTTGCTCATTAGCATCCTTAACACCAGCAAGGAAAGTGTCCATATCATCTTCCTCATGCAAAATCTTCGATTCCAACTCTTTACGCAGCAAAGCAATTTTAGCCTCATTGCAGCTTGCATAAAGACCTGCTAGAATATCCCAAGCCTGTTTTGCAGATTTTGTTGAACAGACGTGAAAAGTGATAGTGCGCTTCACAGAAAATGCAATCAATGCATGAGCTTGCGCATCTCTTACATCCCAACGAGCCTGCTCAATCGTAGGCAAAACAACTCTGATAGCAGCAACCCTAGCAGCAAAACCTGGAGCATCCTTAGCATTGCCTGCATCCACAGTACTAGGATGTACGTCAATGCTCTACACAATGTTCCAAACTCCCTTTGATACAAATACATGTTGCATCATGTAAGCCCACATAGGGTAACTGTCCCCATCCAATCTGTCCTCAACAGTAAACATCTTGAAAACATTTGTGTTGTTGTCAGCCATGGAAAATGCATGCACCTGATGTGAAACTGTCTGAAATGAGGAGAAATTGAGTGAGACTAGCATGTGCTAAATAGCACAACTTGCAGTAGACTGTATAGAACCTGTTATGCAGTAATTGGCACTGACAAAAATTTTGCACAAAATGACAAAATTTCCTGTACAGACGTGGCTGTAGTGGAAATGAAGGTCGAAATGAGCCCGAAATAAAATTCTAAGTAGACCCACTCGGAACAAGACCAACCAAGTATACATGGATCACCACTGCAAGTGCAAATTAGAGAATAAGTCCCCAAAACCCAAACCAATTTGGCAATGGAGATCAAAGAAACCAACGCATTGATCATCTTTGCAGTCTCCCCAACCAAAGTACATGTGGATATCAAAGTAAAAACAAAGCACCACAAACATTAAGTCAACGATACTCACCACACAACCAATCAAAGAACATGCGCGACATCTTCAAAAGCTTTTGAACGTAGTCTAGATGGAGCCTCTCATGCAAAAGTAAATGAACCATCCATTTAGTTCACACATTTTGCACAACATATTGTTACCCTATGCATCTTTTCCATTGGCATAATAGGGCCACATTAAACGGCCTTGCATAGACATGCTATTTGCACCCATGCACATAGGACAAACCTTTGTCTACCATATTGTGTTTGATCCCAGTTTTGGAACATGCAGCTACAAATCCCCGAGCTAATGCATTTAAATCCATGATTGACCTTGGTGGAATATTTTGGAACCATGTCAAAGATTTTTCCTTCTAAAGTCATTACAAATACCTCAAATTAAGTGTGGAAATCAAATATACGTTTTGCTTTTAGCACTTTCTTGAAGCTAGCTAAGTGGTCATACGGATTCTCAAATCCACTGTATTTTTGACTCATTTTTGAAAATCAGCTGGTCTGACACGTTTGTTTGGTTCAGCCAACTCTTCTGACAGTTGGTCTTGTCTCGAGTCCTTCAAACCAATTTGTTGGAAATAGTGACTCATGTAGCCCTGGACTGTGCTTAATGTCACTCTGTTTTCTTCGTGATGAGGTAGGTTTGGGTTTTCTAACATTGCTCCCAAAAGATCTCTTGCGGAGTTCCTCTCTTGGAATAGTATCAGGTCCTTGCCCCAATCTCCAATCTCTTATAGAGTACCCTTGATATCTGGTCTGTTCTACCTCCTCAAGACTCATCATAATAAAGTTATTGTTATAACAATCCCTAAATAGGTAAGATGGTAGATCTCCTGAATCCTTGTCTTTGATTTTGAAGATAGATGATCTTCATGGGTGTTAACTGCCCTAATTTGGCATGAGAGATCCATAAAAGATCCTTGACGTTCCTATCCTCCCAACAATAGACTCCAATCCTAGGATTATCCGTGCTAATCCGTTTCAAAGGTTTCAGATCAACTTGATCATATCCCTCAAATTCTAAAGTCGGTGGACCTTCTTTTGCTGTCATATCCGGAATTATTGTATTCACTTCTAACCCCCATTTGTCTATCACATCACAATTTTTAACTTTTATATACTGAGTCTCGTTTTTATCCATATACAATTTTTCCTTGTTTGTTTGTCATGATTTCCTCTTAAAACTCTATGTCATTGTCATCAATGGGAATGGCATACACTTCATTAGGATTCAGATTAACATGAGCTCCATGGACATTAGTCTTATAAAATGTGAGTATGTGCTTATATCGCACTATCACTCCGGTTCCTGACTGAGTCGAATAGAAAGACATTTCAAATGTTGAGTCGGAATAAGTGTCTTAGACTTCTTCAAAGATAGTGCCCAAGTGATCACCTTGATTCACACTGTCTTCATTGGATACCCTACTAGCGGTCTCTCCAAAGATACCTTCATTTGCTAGTATACGACCAGATCTAAGGTTCATATAGACTTGTTAAGCACTGGATAGAGTACTTACCGTCGGATTGAATTGTTATCCATTTTTCCACTTAACTTGAATTCAACTCCTGTCAAACTCTCAATTCCTTGCCTGCAACCTGGTTCCTGTGTCAGTTTTAACCAAGTTAGCTATTTTCTCTCAAAGACTGTACATTTTTTGCTAACTATCGTGATTGGTCTATGTATATCACTTCAATTTGAGCTAAATGAGTCGGCAAATGAGATTTTCAAATTCTACCCTTGCAAAGAGCTAAAGGACTAATCTGCAACCTGGAAACTGAGCTAACATGTACCAATTTGGACCCAATGGAACCCAAACTTGACCAGTGGCCTTGTATTATGTTGTTCTAACACCATACAAGCTCAAAAGTTCAAAATCTTGTCTCTGGTGCTCAAAAGTAAATAATCTGATTGTTTATTTGTCTCAGTTTTTATCACTTTTTAGGCTTGTTTTGCCATATAGACACCTTTGTAGTCTCTGGACAAGTTTCACTGAGTTTGAACAAGATTTGTCCAAGTTATCAATTGTTTAGCGTCCGCAGACTCACTTTTCTAGAATCTGGTTTAAGTCTCACTTTTGTGATCCAAATTTGATATGTGTAAGTCTACTTTATATGCTTGACTTGTGGTTACTCAGTTGTGCAAAAATTCTCAATTTTGGGGCAGATGTAAATAATCACGATTATTTATTTATGAGATTTTTTAGCAACTTTTTGCCAAAATTTTGATACAAATAGGTAGAGAAAGTCAACTTAAGCTCCCTAGCCAAGTTTCACCAAGTTTGGATAAACTATGCTCAATTCAACAGTTTTGTGTCTGTAGACTGACTTTACAAATCTAGCCACAATTTCCACTTTAAAGATCCAAGTCTCACCAAATTTAATGTGTGTGCTCAATACAACATGATAGAACTTGTGGTATGCTTGGTTGGCCAAAAAGGTTTGAAAATTGGACAAAAGTAAATAATCGTGACTATTTACTTTTGGCAACTCTTAGCATATTTTTTATCATCTGGACATACACGCATGTTGAACACTTTAAACTAAGCCTCCGAGTCAAGTTTCACTAAATTTGAGCAAGATTTATCAAGTCAAACTCAATTTCTCGACAATTAGTACAAATTTCAGTTTTTATCAAGTTTTTGGTCTGTTTTGTGATCCAAATTCTATGAGCCTTCACAAAAGATGTTTGTAATCATGCATAGAGTCTCTGGTATCAACCTTGGTCAATTTTGAGTTGAAAGTAAATAATCGTGGTTATTTACTTTTGACCTAAAATGAACACTTTTTACCAGTTTTTCAATGGTCGGTCTTTTTGTGACATGGTTTAAGCCTCTGAGTCAGTCAAAACTTAATTTGGCCTAAGTTCTCAAGAAAATGTAAATAATATGAGTTTTTGCAAACTCTTGAAAATTTACCTCAAATGCATCTTTAAGCTTACCCACTGGTTCATACAACTTTAATGAGCATAATCTCTAGCCGATTTCAATGGTTGAAAGTCTTTTGGGGCTGTTTCAAGCCGTAGACCTTAAATTTTGCAACATCACATGAACAACTCAAATATGATTATTTTGGAGTGAGCAATGATTTGAGATCCACCTCGGATTCTACTTAACCTACTCCTAGGTTCTTCTGCAATTGGGTTGTAGACTCAGGTCTCCACAAACACTTGTTTTTTGTTTTTTATGGTTACCTGAGTCTTGATCTTAAGACTTTTCTTGTCCATCAATCATTCTCAAAATCCTAACCTAATCTTAAAATCCTACAAGGTACTTAGCAAGTGCAATCTACTTCCAAGCTACCTCTACATAGCAAAAGACGACACTCTTAAGCTATACGATTTTAAAGAGAAAGTTCAATAAAATTGCAAGTTTAACCCTAGGTGATCCTAAAGGAAGTTAAAGGACAACTATACAAGACGCTCTTGTTTTCCCTAGTTTAGGCCTACTCGTCCTCGGCAGCGGAGCCAAATGTGGTTGGGTTTCCTAACCTCACTCTTATCTGATTGCAGACATAGTGAGAACCACGAACATAATTGTCAATCCATGGGATGAAGCTGACTTGACTAGTGCGTAGAGGCTACAAGAAGGTGTCAATATCTTGGAAAACAACAGACAACTTGCATCTAACACAAGCTATACTCAAATGACCGAAGTCATAAAAAGCTGGTCACTAATCGAAAAACAAATCATGACTGTTACAACATCAAATGACATCCAAATGTTATGAAACTTCTAGGACAAGGATATAAGACCTAAGAACACATGCTTATGGTCTCAACTCTCACTTTTGATGAAGTGCAAAAAACCCGATTATTAACAGCAGTGAGATTTTGACCTAGTCGTTTCTGACCCCGAATGCATCTAAATTCTTAGCAATGATGTCCCAATACCCCGCATATGCTTACTTTGTGATTTTCTAGCTTAAATTCCTTCGTATGATGAAATTAGGCCGCAGGTTGGCGACGCCAAAAGCTACGATTTACCATGATATGTTTACGTCAATGCGTAGAGCTCTTACCTGTGATTGCAACGCAACAGACGGCACTAAGAGAGAGAGAGAGAGAGAGAGAGAGAGAGAGAGAGAGAGAGAGAGAGAGAGAGAGAGAGAGAGAGAGGAAATTATTTTCCTTGATTTGGTGAAGTACCTCTTCACAAATAGGAAGTCACCCTTCACAAAAAAAGTTGTCTTCTTTGATTGCTTGGAAAGCACACCTTGAAGTTGCCTTTGAGTAGCTTCGTTGAAGCTTTCAAGTTTCATGGGTTTTACTTTGAACTTGTGAGCCTTTTGAATGCTTTGGAGTGCGAAGATTTTTCTTGGAGCTCGGGAATTTGAGTGCGCTTTTAACTTTGGCTGCCAGCGCGAATGACTGCTTAACAGGGGGAGCTAAACCCTTGGTGGGAAAGCTGGCATGGGAAACCACCCCTTGATTGGGCTTCTTGCATTGAGGCCCGTGGGAAAGAGGCTAAAGGCAAACAGTGCGAGGGTACCTCCAGCGGTGTGCAACGGTGCAAGACAGGCCGCCTACGGACTCGAACAAATTATAGGCAGTGTTTGATAAGGCAACGCGTCCGGGCGTTGAGACAAAAAAAATCAGTGCAAAAAATGCCCCTTGCAGACCCGCCAAATGAATTTAGCCGGATTTGAGGGCCTCTTTCAATTCCACCCATAATCCTTCTTTCCAAAAGTAAAAAAGGGCTTGACCTTGAGACCTACGGAACCCTCCAATGCCTTACGATAGGCAAGCTAATTAGGTGGACACTTTTGGTTGTGTAGAAGACGAAAAAAAATTCACTTTATCCTTAGTTTCGACAGAGTGCACACATACACACACCACTCCACACCTACCTATTATAAGGGGGGATAATTAGGGGCTAATGTACTCCAAATTAAGTGATCAAGCAATCGATTAGAAGCTAAAAACAAAGAGATTTCACTCAAAAATTTGAAAGATCAAACCTTGAGCAAAATCGGCATTCAATAGCTCTACAAAATGGTGTTTTTTCAAAAAGGCTATGCACACACGCAAATTGCACGAAGTGATAATGATTTATGATGAGAATTATGTTAACACAAAGTAGGCTCAAAATGAGCACTAAGTGCACACTAATTGAGCAATTACACACACAACTAATGCTAAATGCAAGTTTCGTTTCACCTAAGGGTAGTGGAGCATGCTCTTGCCCAAGTAGTGATTTGGGATTGTGATTTTTAAGCTAATGTAAATGGAGATTAGGGATTGCTAATTGCACAAATGCATAACGAGAAACCTAGCTAGCATAACCTAAAGCTCTGATACCACATGATGGGAATGGGATCGTGCTAGCTAGGGTGGATGAAAGACAAACATGGTGCACACAAGTGAGTTTGTGTAGGTTGGATTATCACTCAAGCGAATTAGGTCTAAGATCAATTAACTTGGACTCTGAAACACGATCTTGAGTATTTGCTAACCCATCACAAGCTCACCATAAACAAAGGGAGATTTAATGCAAAATGGAATGGTTTGTTTATTTAGCTTTAAGTAGCTCTACAACCTTGCACCACTACATGTGGGATAATTCCACTTTTTCTCTCCTTGACTCATACTCTAGGACTCTAGGACAAAGCTCACACCTTACAAATGATGACAAATAAAAGCTTGCAGTAGCTCTATATAATGAGCCTTTGTATGCACTTTTATGATACGATCAAACTATCTACTTTTGATGTACTCTATATACACTCCACTCAATTCATCTCTCTCTCTCTCTCTCTCTCTCTCTCTCTCTCTTATAGTGAACATTATTATTAGTATGCTAATACTATGAATGGTTCCCTTTTATATCATCCTTGATCTCCACAAGTCCTAACCCCTCTTGTCTTCAAAGTCCCCTTTGTCTTCAATGATTTCCATATCACTAATTTAGGACATACCACCCTCTTGATAGCGGAGTAATCGTCGACGATTAGACGTGCAAAACTCAATCCGGAGTTCATTTTGAGAGTCAACATGAGGGTCATTCATTTGTCTCATTTTGTATAGGAGCTCTTGATATTCTGGTGTAACAGAGTTGGCCCTAGTGAGAGTTAGCCATCACACCCAGATTGTGGTGATCTTTAAAGGGGTGTCTTGATGCACTAAGTGTTACCATATACATGTGGTAGTGATCCCTCTTTAGGAGGTTTTCCCCCCCTGTGTATTGTATATACACCCATCACTCTAGGACTATCTATCTTGCTATTGCATACTTAGTATTACAGTCTATGTTGTGTGCCTTGAGCTTCCTTTGTCTTCTCCAAGCTGTGTGTGTTTCCCTGCAACCCTAATTCCAACAATTGGTATCAGAGCGGGTCAAATCCTCCCGGGCTTCGTCGCCAACATCACCAGAACACCCCTACTCGTTTTCTCAGATTTCAACGAGCTTTGGCAAGCATCAGCACGTCGATAAAAAATGAGCCTTATTTTGCCCCATTTTGCCTATATTTGCTTGACCTACCTGGAGTGACAAGTGTACACTTACCTTGCTTACCCTAATTTCTCATAGTATATCACCTATGGCTCACTCGGTGCATCATTTGGATACTTGGTTGCTAATTGCCCTCTATTTCGCAATTTTGATACGCTGTAAGTTGGGCCAAAACTTGACTTGTACCAAATTCTTCCAAACTTGACATGCTTTAAGATCTTGCTTTGTTGATGTGGCATTTGCTTTTAGAACTTGATTCCAACTTTCTTGGCTCACTTCATTTCATTTTTAATCTTATTAGCTTAAAAGTTAAGATTTTTTTTGAAAATTTTTTATTATTTGGCAAAAAATTAGCCAAAATTATTCCATACACTCATATACACATACTCTCACTCAAGGCATCACATCTGTCAAAAATTGTCTCTATGGCTCATTATTATGCCTGATAAGAGATAAATATTGATAAAAAGAAACTAGAAATCAAAAATTTATGCAAGAAAACACACTTTGTATAATAAATTCTTTAGGTCTTATAGCATAAGATCGTGCATAGGCTACTAGCACTACCGCTACTCCCCCCTTCCTACTATAGCTTCAAATAGAAATAAGATAAGTCTGTTAGGGATTGTGCAACTAGGATGAAGCAATACATTGCAAGATACCCAGAATTAGAAATACCAGCAGAAGAAAGATTAGTGTCATTGTTTCTAGAAGGATTGTTAAACAAAGAACTTCATGCTATACTATATATCAAGAAGCATATGACCCTAGAAGAGCGTCTATTAGATGCTATTGACTTGGGAGACAATTGTGATATTTTCAGTGAAGAAGATATCCCTAAGGATACTCAGAGTGAGAAAACAGTATCCACAAAACCAACACAAGTGGGAACGACTATTGCAGCACCACTTACAGCCATAGATGACATGCTCAAAAGGATGAACAAAATGATGAACTAGGGATACCTCAACAGGGACGATCGATTAGGCCGCAAAAAAGATATGCCGTTGAGGGTAAATGGACCAACCATGAGACCAATGAGTGCTATTACCGATCAAATTATGATGAAAATGTTCAATATGTGCTTATGAGACCACAAGGACAACCCATGTACATATATCATCCTAATATGGCCCCCACACAAAGACCATTGATGGGTACGGAAAGACCACAACCAGTCTTGGGTCAACAATCTCTATATCTTGGACATAATGCAGTGCTTGTAAAGTGCATGCATTCAAAAAGAGTCATGAATGAATAAGCACTAGTGCATGTTACATCGTATGTTGAGCCTAGTTCATCTACAATAATGGTAGAAGAAGAGTGGTATAATTCACATCCCCCTTCAATGGAAGAACCTGTGACTTATGCTACACCGAAGCTTACACCAATGTACTTTGTAGCTAATCAAGGTGTTAGACCTCCAATGGTAAGACCCATGATTAAGCCAAGGACTGGAAACTGCCATAATTGTGGTGCAAATGATCATTGGAAAAATCAATGCCCAAAACCTGACAAGAACATTAAGCCAGTTGAATCTTTTTGTACATAATGCTGCAAAAAAGGAGGACACTTTCCTAAAGACTGTCCAAAAAATCCGTTAAACAAGGAAAAAGCAGTGGTGAATGTAGTCCAAATGATACCTAGTAGCTCTTCGGAAAGTGAACCTATTGTTCCAATCAAGGTGATCAATAGAGCCCAAGCTAAGAAAAAGAAACATAACTCCTCTGATAAATCAGAGAATATTAAAAATTCCTCTAAAAAAACCAAGAAAAGAAGAAGCCAAAGGTATGAGATGAGAAAACAGAAACAAAAGGATAAAATTGAGTAAAAAGCCAAGAAACTATTCCAAGAAAAAGTAAAAAAAACAGGAAGTGAAATCAAGGAAACCACAATAAAATATGGAGGATCAATTTTGGTAGATTAAATTTTTGAGTCAATCAATGCAGCCTTGGAAGCTTTCCAAGCGGGACTTAAAGCAGGCCAAAACATGGAAAAATAAATGAAAAAACTATCCTTTGTTAGGAAATAAGACGTAGCTAAATAGATATTTGAGTAGATTACTTAATGGAGAGAGATAGATTTCACACACAAAAGATTATAGAGCAGAGAGAGAGAGAGAGAGTACACACGATATACGTGGTTCACCCAATGTTGGCTACGTCCACGGGAAAGCAGCCACTTGATGGCTTTAGTACTTCAAAACAAGTAGTTTACAAAGGGATTATACCCTTAATGGAGCTCCCACCTTGGTTCACTCTCACCACCTCACACTCACCTTGTTGCATCAACTTCACACTATGAAATGTGTGTAGAAATGGACTCCTTTTATAGGCCAAAAGGGCTGCCCTCTCTCATGAGAGGCAGCAATGTGTAGCTGCCCTTATGTAGATAAGTCCAAATCGGACCCTTCAATCCGCCCATGTGTGGCCTCCCTTGAGAAGACAAGTCCGGTTTTGAATTCGGCCACCAGCCATTGACTTCCAACCACCGGCCACCAGCCAACCGACGGTTGTTTTCCGACCACTTTCCGGCTGCCGTCCGGCCATAATATTCCGGCGAAAAGGAATATTCCAGCAAGGAAAAAAAAGACTCGGGGCGGAGGCCCCTAAAGTTGCCCCTGATTCTTGGCCGTGAAAATTTGGGTTTCCGTTGAGTGATTTTCCTTCACACACGATGACTTCTCCTCATAATGGGGGCCTTACAAATATGCGCTTTTACCACAGAAAATTACAAGGGTAAATCAGGCTCCATACTTAACATCCTTCTCCAGATATGGAAGCAGCTGAACTTGAAGCTTATCAAAATTTGGCAAGAATCACTCAAGAGATGCTGGAAAAACAAAAACCCAAGCTTGAGAGTATAGTAAAACCCGAGGAGCTTGTGAGAGAAACTAATAAAGAGAAATCCAAAGTGGTCGTAGATCCCCACCCTGAAACTAAAAAGCCAAAGCTCATAGTGCCTGATAGTGAAGCTGCTTTAGATGGAATTCCATTCGTGGAGAAGACTTGCCAAGACATTTATGGAAAAAACTAACAGAGATTAATGATGGGAGCATAACTTTGAAGTCAGCTCCTATAGAGGAAGTTTGGTTAGACAATTTACCTCTTGATATGGACATTGATATACAATCCTTGTATGGGGATTGCGGCTCTGAAGCATCAGGAATGTCTAAACCATTGACTCTAAAAACACTACCCTCTTACTTAGGAGACAACGAAGATGAGTCCATAGTGTGCAAAACCACTTAGGTAAAAAGAGCGGAACAGACCCTAGAGGTAGAGAACATCCATTCAATCATGTCAACACCCATTAAATTTACTCTTACCTTGGGAGAACTGTCACAAATCAGACCATATTTATGGAATGATTTACAAAAAACTCTAGAGAAGGTGGGGATATTAGAGCTAATTGCAAAAAAATTGGATAAATTGAAACATGAAATGGATAACAAAGAGATTAGATCCTTCCCTATGAACAAATTTGGAGAATACTATGAAGGGAAAGAAGGAAACACAACCCTTCCGGTGAGATATAATGATGTAGAAACCATGGCAATATTGGACAGTGGAGCTGGCATAGCCACATCCACAAAGGCGGTATGGGAGTCATGGGAAAAACCAACCATTAGACAAACTCGAATGAAATTTCAATTGGCGGCGGATGGACACATGGAAAAACCCCTAGGACTGCTTGAAAAAGTGATAGTTAGTTCCTATGGAATTGATTATCAACATACTTTTGCGATAGTGGACTTTGGAAAGAAACTTAATTATAAAATCATCTTGGGAAGGCCATTCATGAGGCAAGTACAACTCATTTAAGATTGGGGAAACAATTATCTGTATTTGAAGTAAGTGGGATCGATCACGAGGGTTAATTTGAAAGATCACACTTATAGAGGTGAATAAATCTATCCGTACTCAATTTTGCAATGAGGATGGTTATGACAAAATTCCCATACAAATGATCGAGCAACCATTCACATTGAAGATAAGGTCAGGAATCCAAGGATTTACTGAAAGCTACATCTGATGATTCTGGGTCAGAAAAGGAACATGTTAGAGGCCAACTACTCCTAAAAGGAGGAGAGGAAAAGTTTTTTGACTTTCCAAACCAAAAAACCAAGAAGACAAAAATGGTATAGAAAAAGAAGAGACACAAAAAACTTGAAATCTAGACCTATGCCATCAGTTTCTAGCAGAATACAGTTTCTAATGCAGATAGGTACACATGATTGTGTCAAAGATAAAATCACGGGTATATATCCTTCAGACAACAAACAACGAGCATCAAAAACGTCAAGGAAAATGAGAAAGGAAACTCAATCAAAACCTAAGTACCAGGATGATGAATCATCCATGACATGAGTTGAACGAAAGAAAAAATATCAAGAGTTGAAGAAAACTCTAAAGGAGATGTATACCACTGAAATGGAAACAACCAAAGAAGAGAGTAAAAATGTAATGAGTATTCCGTCCCATTACAAGAAATATATCCTCCAAGACCGAAAGATCATAGTCAAAAAACCTGTAAGGGAACTAAGAAAGCAGGGTGAGTCATATGAAGACCTAAAAATGCAAAGAGAATACATCTAGCCGAAACCAAGAGAAGAGACAAGACCTGCCTACATTGTGAATGACTTGACTAAAGAAGAAGAAGATCTTTCTCTAAGATTACTAAAAGAATACCGAGATATCTTTGCTTTCTCTTATAAATATCTCAAGGGTGTTGATCCAGAAATTTGTCAACATACCATACCTATGAGAGATGATGCAAAACCAAGTAGACAACGGCCATATACTTATAATAAAACATTTGCCAAAAATATCAAAGAAGAGATAGAAAATCTCAAGGAAGCCAAATTTATTTATGAAATTGAACACACATATTGGGTGTCTCCAATTGTGGTGGTACCCAAGAAAAATAAAAAATTAAGAGTATGTGTTAATCTCAAAAAAGTGAATGCAACCACCATTAGAGATAACTACCCTCTTCCAATCACCGAGCATGTTTTAGAACGATTTGCAGGAAAAGAAGCTTACAAATTTCTAGACGGCTTTTTGGGGTACAATCAACTTTTGGCTGATCCCAAAGATCAGCATAAAACTGCCTTTGCAACTGAATGGGATATCTTTGCCTATAAGATTATGCCTTTTGGGTTAACTAATGCTCCTGCCACCTTTCAAAGATTGATGAGCCATGCTTTCAAAGAATACCTTAGGAATTTCTTGGAAGTATATATGGATAATTTATGTGTACATTCATCACTCCGAGCTGATCATTTTGAACATCTCAAAAAGGTATTCGAAAAATGTAGATTTTCTTAAATCCTGAAAAGTGCACCTTTATGGCAGACAAGGAAAAATTCTTGGACATATAGTGTCTAAAAACGACATAGTGATCGATATTGATAAAATTCAAGTTATTTTTGAATTTCCTAGACCAACAACAGTCAAAGGGTTTTACGCTTTCATGGGACATTGTGGATATTACAGACGGTTCATTTACATGTATATTATGATCGCAAAACCCATGTATGGCCTAGTTACACTCTTTGTATGGACTGATAAGTGTGAAGAATCCTTCACGAAGCTTAAACAAGATCTCGCTTTAGCCCCAATATTGAAAGCACCATATTGGAATACGATATTCCATATACATATTGATGCTAGGAAAAATTCTTGGCAATATAGTGTCTAAAAATGACATAGCGATCGATATCGATAAAATTCATGTTATTTTTGAATTTCCTAGACCAACAACAGTCAAAGGGGTTTACACTTTCATGGGACATTGTGGATATTACAGACGGTTCATTTACATGTATATTATGATCGCAAAACCCATGTATGGCCTAGTTACACTATTTGTATGGACTGATAAGTGTGAAGAATCCTTCACGAAGCTAAACAAGCTCTCACTTTAGCCCCAATATTGAAAGCACCATATTGGAATACGATATTCCATATACATATTGATGCTTCCAATTTTACCATTGGGTGTATATTAGCTCAACGAGGAGATGTAAAAATTGATATTCCCATTTCTTATGCTAGTAGACAGCTAAATGTGATAGAGAAGAATTATACAACCATTGAAAGAGAAGGATTAGGGATGATCTATGTCGTAAAAAATATAAACATTACCTATAAGCCAACAAATTTGTGTTCTTTGTAAACCACCAAGATTTATTGTACTTGGTCAACAAGCCATGCAACACAGGGAGAATAGTGAGATGGTTGATCATTCTTCATGAATTTGATTTCAATGTAGTTGTAAAAAAGGACACCACACACCAAAGAATAGATCATTTATCAAGGATTACCACCAAGAGGAATAGACGATGATCTACCAGATGCATACTTGTTTTCCGTGGAAATGATACCCCGTTGGTCAAAAAATATGGTTTCATTGATGACCATAGCTCAAGTGGGTTCTCAAATACCACTTCTATAACACCAAGACTAATTGGGCAATCTGCTATGTATCAATTATTAGCTGGAAGGCTATACAAAAGAAATCGAGATGGAATATTGTTTTTGTGTATTAATCCTGAGGAGAAAACCCAATACCTAAATCAAGCACACATTACCATAGTAGGACTTCACTTTGAGGAAGACCAAACTAGGCAACGGATCTTGAGACTTGGAGTATTTTGGCCAAATATGAGAAATGATGTTCACTTATTTGTGAAATATTGTCTTGAATGCCAGAAACAAACACCCATACCTCATGTGACATTATTTCAAATATCACTCGTTCTTAAGTTGAGTAACTATCTACTTACTTACTTATATCAAGCAGAACATTTTCGGAGGATATAAGTAAGCGCGGCCAAAGAGCTATTGAAACCAAAGCAAGAGACTATTCTCTTATTGGAAACCAATTGTATCAGAGAGGAAAGGATCAAAATTTGCGTCTCTATGCAGATGAAGATGAATATATACCCACTCTAGAACAAGCATATGGTGGATAAGCTAGAGGTCACTTTTCTAGTGAAACCACCCTCTAGAGAAATTTTAATGGTAGGCATATGGTGGCCAATACTTTTTGCAGATGTGAAAGAATATGTTCGAAGGTGTGATGCATGCCAACAAGAAAAAATGCCAACAAGGGTAGATAGCATGCCTTTAACACCAATGGTGGGAGTGAGAGCTTTTGCAAAATGGGGCATAGATTTTGTCGGATCAATACAACCACCTACTTATAGAATGCAAGCTCAATATGTGATTGTAGCTATGTACTATTTGACCAAGTGGGAAGAGGCTAAGGCAACCAAAAAGAATGATGCTAGAACCACAGCCGCATTCTTGTATAAAAATGTATTCCCAAGATATGGACTCCCAATAGAAATTATGAGTGATAGAAAAACTCATTTACTCAATGAGGTGATTGAGTATCTCTGACTGAATTTATGGTCATCCATAACAAATCCGCTCCATATCATTCACAAGCAAATGGACAAGCTGAGCACACGAATAAAATTCTTAGCTCGGTATTGACTAAAGTGCTAGTTCAGGACGAACTAATTGGAAAATGAATCTACGTGCCGCTCTATGGGCTTATATAGTTTTATTCAAGACAGCTTTGAATGCTACACCCTTCAATCTTGTTTATTGTCTTGATGCCATACTACCAATAGAGTTTCTATTGCCGACACAATGGGTGGCTAAAGATCTTGAGTGGATCGGACATGAATTGTCAGAGAGGCTTGAAGATTAAGAAAAGCTTGATGAACAAAGGCTAACAGCAGTAGCTCACATTTATGCACAAAAACGGAAGCAAAAACAATTTTTTGATTCACATCTAGTCACAAAAGTCTTCAAAAAAGAGGACTTAGTTTTAATTTATTCCCTTAAGCAACACATTCCCAATTCAAGAAAAAGAAAAATGGATTGTTTATCATTGAAGACGTATCTCCAAGTGGAGCAGTTAAGTTGTGCACTATATATGGTGAACCGATGGCTAACTGGATTGGTGGATGCCTCTTAAAGAAGTACCAATTGCCACTAACCAATGATTTGTTAGAGAAGATGCATCCTATAACATTTAATGGCCTAGTGTGAGAAGCTGGACACACCCTGCAGAAAATGACTGCTCGGCGGATTTTTTTTTTTTAATTATTCATTTATTGAGAAAAGCCGACATTTCACCTTTGTAAATATTGGGGCTTACAGAAGTTTCCAGATTGTATCCCAGTTTTGACATTTAGATTGAGTAGATGGTTAAATTGGAACATTAGAGTTTGAGATTGTAAGGTATTTATACCACTTTTTGACCTTAATAAAAAACCTTTTGTCATTTAAAAAAAAGTTAAGTCTGTGACTGAGCGTACTGTGTACGAGAGAGAGTGAGAGCTTCATCTTGACGCTACGCGCACATCGGTGGTCGGAATCGAGTGCGGAGAAGTGCAGCGTGTTGCCCCCGACGAGAGCTACGCGTCAATACCTACATTCCACGTGTACGGTCCGGTTTTGCGAGCTCGACCTACGAGCTTCATCTAGTGATTCGGTGTGCATATGTTATCCGTTTTCGCATTTCAGCATATCCACACGTTCGCATTGAGTAGAGTTACACATTAGGCACTTTAGTTTTTGAAAACGATGACTTGCAAATTTTAGCCAGACATCCTACGTGATTTTGCACCAGGTGTTTTGGGTTGGGATTTTGGTTCATGGACCTTAGGGAGAGAGACCTATTGGTGTTAGTAGGGTCTCCTTCAAGTTATGTGGCGTTTCAAAACCGTTTGATGGGTATTTGGCTCTTGGAAGCGTTGTAGGAAGTCTCCTCTTTAGCACTCCTGAAGGTTGTAGCTTAGACATTGGGTAGAGACCTATATAGGAACTAGTCGAGAGTTGGTCGAGTGTAGATTGACACCCTATGCTTGCTTCCACGCGCCTGCGGGTCGAGCTTCGTCCTTAGCTGACAAATCTTGTTAGGCGAGTTCTCGCTGTGCTGACGTCCATCGCGACGTATCCGCTAACATTGGCGCCGCTGCCAGGGACGAAAACCCTAGGTAGGTGACCGAGACTAGTCCTTGAGGATAGGGATTCTTTGGCTTGCCAGAGTCTCGTTTTACATTTAGATAGGATCAGAGGGTGGAGGACTCTCTAGGTCTTAGAGGGAGTCTAGAGAGCGTGTGTTTGGCCTAGATCCTTCGACTTAGGTAGACTTAGATAGACTTAGATATTTTTTAGGCCGTAGTTGAGTTTATGAGAAGGAGTTTGAGTGGTAGAAGTGGTGAAAGGAGAGCTTGAGAGTCCAGAGAGGCCATGAAGCAACCAAAACACCATTATCACCATTTCACATGATGAGTAGGAGTAGGGTAAGTAGGACATCATGATTTATGATCTAGAGCACTTCATGCATGTTATACTTGCTGTTAGGTTCATCACAAGGTTGTAAAAGATGCAAAAGACTGTTTGAAAGCTGAAGTGAAGTTAAAAAGTTGTTGTGAGTGTTTTTGATAGAGCTGCAGAGCATCAAGAGCATTTTTGTCAGGAAAAAAATAAATTTTAAGCCAGGAGACATCCTACGCGTAGGATGTCTACAGGGTGATATGGTGAGAATTTTGGAATTTTGAGTTGACCAGTGTGTTCAGAAGGTAGGTTTTACCCTATTTTCACCTGGAAAGTGGAAATTTGACCATATCTTGACGGGACAAGGCGAGATAGACAGAAATTGCCAGATATCCTACCCAAATTGTGCCAAGGCATTATTTTGAGACCAAAACCATAGGATGGCTGCATGAGCATGATCTGCATGATTTATTGAGTGCCTGAGACAGGTTTCATCTCATTTGGGTGAGAAAATTAAGTTCTAAGCAGACTTTAGTATTTTTTGAATGAAAAAGGCTAGAACAGCTAAAATTGGGGACTTTTGAAATCCAAACCAAAATCTAACATAGCACTGAGTTGCTGACATCAAGGGGAAGGTGTGGCACAAGTCTGGGGTCAAACAGGCCAAAAAGACATCCTACATGTAGGATGTGTTCTGGGTGATTTGGCACTCCAAACCCATATTTGAGCATACCACTCTGATCAGCACCTCAAGAGGAGTCTGTGCTTTGCATTTGAAGTCATTTTGAGCAATAATACATGCTACGCATAGAATATCTAATGCATGAAATTGAAGCCAAAAACTGACTGTACGCATAGCAGGGTGTTGTATAGCCTGAGGCAAGCCTCCTAGTCAATTTTGGTCCAAGTTGGAGTTGATTTGACTAGTCAGACCAACAGCAGGCTGTTGGAACAGATTTTTGATCCATTGACCAGCTTAAAGGTGTCCAAATCAAAAAGTAAAAATAGCTGTGGACTCAGCACATCAAGGGGAGTCTATAGTGCAAAAACCAGGCAAAACAGAGCAGGAGACATCCTACGCGTAGGATGTCTACTAGGGCTTAGTAAAGAGAAAATTTGACTGAGGTTATACAGTGATGTTCCAATTGACTTGAGGGTTCCAAAACTTCTTTCAGAAGTGAATTTGGACCTTGTTTGACCTTTTGGCGGAGCAAAGACGGAATTAAGACTTTTCAGGTAAATTGACCAACATCCGAGGGAAGTACAGTTTCAGATTAGCAGACCTAATCAAGAACATCAGAAGTGTATAAAATACAGTAGTGTTTGAGGTTAACTCTCCAGTTATACCAATCATTACTAAGACCACCTCTAAGCGGTTAAATGCTTTGATTCGATTGCCGAAATTAAACGCTTGTGTACAGGTATATTCAGCGGTAAAAAGAAGTTGTGTGGAAACTGATCATTTGTCAGGTGAGTGGTTGGATTTGTGTTAAGCTACATTGCTAAGTTTGATGAATTTAAGATCAGGAAGACACTTTTTAGAGACCAAAAGGTGGTAGGTATCAGGGTAGCTTAGTGTCCACCGAGGAGAGTGTAACTCAGGCAAGGCTAGATCCACTAGCACTGATTATTGAAGAGGGTAGTGATCGTGACACTTCATCAGACAAGTCCTTCTTCATGATGGGTAGTCAACAGCCAGGAGGTTTCACATATGACGGACCAATGCCAGGAGGAAGCACCTCCCTAAATCCTTTGAATGATTCCAAGTTCATTGTAATATTCTTAGAAGGAACAAACTCGAGGGGAGCCCTAGTTTATTTTGACTATCGAGGACGCAAGTGTATTTGTATTGAAGAAAGACCGGCTCAGAGACTGGAGATAATTTGAGTCTATGATGATGGAGATTGATTCCGAGACGAAAAGGGGAACCACTATCTGATAGTTAGTAACCCTGAGGATTACAACAGATATGGAGATAACGTGGCAAAAGGAAAAATGGTTTCAAAAACTCAAGAACCACCTCCAAACATTGATCGACCTGAAGCGCTTTTTATGTATGATAAGAAAACAACCAGGGTCTATACTCATAACGAGAATGTGGGGATTTACAAGCATGAGAGTGAGGGAATAGTCTCTTACTTTCGGTGCAAAGAACCCTACCCAAACGAATTGAACAGAGACAAGGTTCTTTACTTAGTCTCTTATGAAATTTCTATGGAAAAGGATATGGTTTTTGTTGACAGGTATGGGCGAGAATACATACGTATTCTCCCAGAGGAGGTAGAAAAGGAAACAGTTCCAGGAGCATCAACATATGCCCCAGAAGAAGTGCCAAGAGCCACCTACACCCCTAGCAAGTCGACAGATCCATTTTCAGAAGATTATGACGCGACCTCACATTCTATCCGACAGCAGACATTAAAAAACCAAAACCAACCAACAACCCAGCCATCATTGCGCGCATGGCTTCGACAGAGTGCAACATTAGAACAAGACCAAAACCCAGAAGGTTATCAAGCCGCACGAGGGGTAAGGGATTTACAAGAACCACCACTCTATTCACGATATCAAGGCGAGAGTAAGCCAAAAACTCAAGGTTCAACAGAGCCTAGAATACCACCCATAGAACGAGTTCGAAGAGAGGAACCATCTCTTGTAAGAATCGTCCGAAATTACGGCTTAGGAGCACCATTGGGAGAGGAACCCGCCCACTACCGAAGGCCAGAGAAGGTATATCGATTAAGACATGGAGATCCAATGATGATATTTGTAGACCATTGTAGAATAATTAGACCTTCTCAAGTGCAAAAATGGATAAACAAGAAATACATGGGAAGCAGAGATCCGAGAGATCATATAGCAGCCTTTGTGCGTGTAATTAGAGCTGAAGAGGTGTTAGACTTCCCTACCCAATTTGCAGGATTTGGACTAACCCTAGAGGAGGATGCTGCTACTTGGTTTGACTTTGTGGAGCGTAGAGACTTTGAGTCTATGGAGGAGGTGTTTGACGAGTTTATCGAGGAATTCTCACAAAGGGGGATAGCTCATAATACAGTCTCACAAATCCATAAATTCAAACAGAAAGACGGGGAATCTGTGCGAAAGGCAACCCTACGACTAAAAAGATATGTTAAGTTCTGCCCTGTGGAAGAACTACCAACTCAGTCCAGATTTATGCTTATATTTATCCAAGGACTAAGGAATGCAGATCTCCAAAAGGACTTACATATGAAGAGGAGCATGACGTTAAATGAGTTAACTAAGGAGGCTCTTTACCTTGTAGACAATTGTGCGGTCTACAAAGAGGGTGAATTCAAGGATCTTGACGACGATTCATCCTCACAACAAAGTAGAAGCAAGTCCGCTAAGACAACACCGAAAGGAGAAGTAGCTATAAACCAGGAGCAGCTTGTAGAGGAAGTGATAAAAAAGATTAACTTGTACGTCAAACCTCAAGCTCAACAGCCCAAGTGGTGTGCTATTAAACAAAAATGGACAAACCATGGAATGGAGGAATGTTATTATAACAAAGGATATGTGTGAGAGAGATCTTATGCTCCCCAGGCTCAGGTAGCATCTCCTCAACTTCCACCGATGCCTAGGTATCAAGCAGGCAACCTACTGATAGCCGTTTTTCGGCACTCTTTAATTTCCATAGCGAGTTACCTCACCCTATCAAATCACTCAAACACTGTGGTTACCCTCACTCTTTCACTGTATATAGTTGTGTGTGAGTTAGGGGATTTTTCCCATATCTTCTTAAAAACCCTCAATTAGCTAGTCAATGGGCTAGTTGAGCCAAAAAAAATAAAAAATAAAAAAAATAAAAAATTATAAGTATATTATGGCCCATTTGTGAATATTTTCATTGTATATAGGGCTTAAATAAAAGGATTTTCATAATTATTTTGGTATTTATTTAAATATTTCTACCTATGGTGTGTTATTTATGCTATGTACATTGACTCACCATTACCATATTTTTTCTTACCATTTTGCATACTCTTTATTCCATATAAAAATAATTTCATGCAAGCTTCTCTTATTTTTTGTGTAACTCCATCCCAATAAAAATCCAAAAAAACTAGTTCTATTTATGTGTATATGTTTTCACTATTGTGATTTTTTCCTTCCTACATCTATTCTCTATTACTCTCATAAATTAGACCACAAAAAATATTCATCTTTTTATGATAGACTTATAATGAGAGATATTTATTTTGATCCCTTTAGATTTTTTCCACCTATATTATTTATATTTGACATGTACATATTTTTTTTAGACCCCTCAATATTTGATTTTCTTAGTTGTACTATTCACTTATATCATGATCTCAACAATATCTTCAATTATAGACCTACCAAATAAGGTCAAGGATATGTGGAATGCATGCATGCACCATGGGGGGCTCACTCTTGGAGATATTCAAAAGAATCATCCAAAGAAGGACCTCACAAGGACTTTGTGTAGTGGAAAAAAACAGTCAATTTTGCTGAATTTTTAAACATCACATGCTCTCCGAATTTGAAAAGGTGATACAAACAAAAGTTTTAGCTCGTAGACTGAACTTTCACCTCAAAAGTTTTCATATTTTTTTGAGCTATGAGCTGTGAGCTATGATTTTATTGGTGGACCCCAGTTTGCCCATGCTATGCATCCACACTCCCTCTTCCACTTTATCATTTTCCTCTTCCACACACACTTCTCCACTCATCATCCCCACCTCTCTCACCACTCCTCTCTGCACCTTACTCACCTTCTTCTCAATCTTGAAGAATAAGAGAAACCATGGTGAACTCATGTCTCCTACACACGCTTCCATTCCAAAATTGACCACCTAGTCTCATTTTTCCTCATCCATATTACCCATATCTATCAAAAAAACCACAAAATTCAGCCTCTTTTCTTGAAAGATAGCATCATGGTGAATGATTACTCATGTTCACTTACCTTGGCTCCCAAGGAAGGTCAAGAGTGGAGAAAAAACATACCATCAAAGCTAGTGGACCGTCAACAAGCGTCAAAATTGACCCTACTCAAGACACTTGGAGCATCAACATTGTAAGAAATCCATATTTTCTTACCTATTAAGAGTTTTTTCTTCCTTATTTGTATCCTACTTGGATACTCCCATTGTAAATATCCAATTCCATTTGTAAATCAATAAAAATACTAACTCTACTAATTTACTAACACTAACCTAGTATGAAAAGTCCTATCACCTCCACTTCTCTCCTCTCTCTTTTCTTCATTTATCCCCACCAACTTCTTGATAATTCCAAGAAAAAGAAATTAGATAAGTGCTAAAAATCTAACCCAACCATGGTTAGAGGAGTAACCCTATCCCTCAAAATTGCTATAAAAGGAGGGTGTAGCTAGCACAAATGGGGGGATCCATAAGCAAGAGCACTATGCTATAGCTTGAGAAGCCAAGCTCAACCTCTCTAGAAGGAGCTCTTGAGTGGAAGCTCATTGTCTTATGTATATGCATGTGTTGTATTAGGGGTGATTAGCAAGGGAACTCTATGCCATTGTAAGAGAGAGAGTGATCATTCAATTGAGAGTAGGAAATCTATCATTTCTCCTACTAGTGTAAGCCCAACATTTGTTGAATCAAGGAGGGTGGATTTGGACTAAGCTTGGATACTTTGTCTCTCTTCCAACGTGAAGTAATGGACAACAATGATGTGTAAGTGTCTTGGTGCTTTTTTAAAGTTCTTGATAGCTTGTCTCTAGATGTTGTCATCAATTTAGCCATAAATCCCACATACTGTAAGAGGGCGACATGGTGGAGAGGACTCCCCTGGCCTTAAGACAGTGATTGGGGTGGCTTTTCTTGTGATGTGTTGTGGTGTAATTTACTCAAGCTATGTTGAACAAGTACTAATCTCACTTTGATTGGTCATGACAGATTTGTAAGAAGGTATTAATGCAACAAGCACCCCCCCTCCCCCCTTCTCTCTCTTTCTCACATATATAATTGTATTTGCTTGATCACTGCCGATACATTTCAAAGCAGCCCGAGCACTCTCTCTCTCTCTCTCTCTCTCTCTCTCTCTACGCGTCCTAGTTCACATCCAAAACTAGGTGCTGCCCCAAATTTGTGTAGGGTTAGGTTGCGGGTTTGTGCGTGTGTTTGTTTTTTTTTCCAACCCCAACCCAATTGAGCAGCACGGGAGCCTAGAAGAGTGCTTAGAGGCCACTCTTCTTGTTGCCCGCCCCGGACCGCCTCACTACCAGGACCTGTAGGTGTAGAAAGACCACAACCAGTGTTGGGGCAACAACCACCCCTACCAGGATTACGACCAGTTGGCATCAGATACACACCAACAGTAACCGAACCAAAAGAGAAGGCCTTGGTGCCTATACATGCATATTACAAAGATCCCAATGGATATGCTGCAAATCTTGTCTATTATCCATCGGAAGAACCCTCAACGCCAGAACCATGGAGCATGATGGGAGGTGCAGGACCACCAACAGCTGCACAGGCAGCAGGAGAAGGAAGATATAGCTTGGATGAACGAACATTGTTGTTCATAGCCAACGGAGGCATGGGAGGACAGAGACATGCATACCAACAAAGAGGAGCTCAAGGAGCACCTCAACAGCCTAAGGGACCCTGCTACAAGTGTGGTGGAGACCATTGGGTAAGAGACTGCCCTCATGATGAAATCATTAGAGTCAACGCATATTGCACCAAATGTGGAGTTACTCATTTGATTCCTGTTTGCCCTAAGAACACGAGCAAAGGAGCAAAAACTACGTTGAACATGTTGGAAGCAGTGCCTTCCAGTGGTGGGTCAGAAAACGAGATTTTAACCTTCTGTGCAAAAACTGACATCATGGGAGCCATTACTATGGTGCAAGAAGCTCATATATCAAATTTCAACCCATTTGAATATCATTTTCAGCATGTTGAGGTCATCTTTACCAATTTGTGAGCCTAAAGCCTGAATCTACCTAGAAATGCACTTTTTGATGCCCAAAACCAATTTCAATCACATAGCCATGTTAAACAGGTCAAGGATCACCAGCATGCCAAGTTTCATCAAAAACTGATGAAATAGACATCCTGCGCATAGGATGTCCAAATGATAAATTTTTGGCCAGAATGATACTGTGAGCATATGCACAGTTTCCCAAGTTCCTTTTAAGTTTTATTTTCAATTTTCAAGTCATTTGGATAGTTAAAACTCAGTTTCTCAGCTAATATGGAAACAACACTAACTTCGAACTACTGAGTGCAACAGGATCCATGGCAGTCGCAAAATCACCGGCAAAGAAGAAGAGGATGACAATAAAAGATTACTTGGAAGAAGTAGAGCCGTTTGTCATCCGAGAAGGAACTCTAAAACCAACTAGCACGTGGATTCAGGAGGATTTGCTAGAGTCCAATGATTTGAAGATCTACCAAGACGTGCTCAAAGACCCTGAAGGAAATGCAATAGAGCTACCCATGCTACCTCGGGAGCTCAATGAGTTTGTCAGAAGTAAGATGGGAGAGTACCTGGAGAAGATAGATCTCCATAACTATTTTGAAGCTCTGCCAACGGGAATCGACATCAAAAGAGTTTGGGAGTTTGTAACTACTATCAAGGAAGATGGAGTGGCCAGAGTCACTGATCTGCAGGGCAAGCTAGACACTATGATTGTAATCACAGAAAGAGTGGTGGCAGCCACACTAGACCTCTCCAACAAGGGAGATGGTGTAACCAAAAGAACAGATGAAGTCAAGGTGTACTCAGAAAAGAAAAACAACTACACCTTTGAAGACATTGCAAACCCTAAAGTGGCTGTCATGAGCCAGTTGTACAACCAATACTTCCACATGTGTACAAAGCGGCCACAGAAGTACAGAATGCCGCCTAGAGCCATTGCTACCACCTTCACCTGGGAAATGCAGAAGAGCAAGCCAAAGATGATCAATTATGTTGCTTATATCCATGACAACCTGGTGAAGATGGGCAACAAAAATTCCACCTACATTGCACCAGGAGAACTGATAACAAAAGTGGTTTATGGGGCATTGCACGCCAAGGGAAACTGGCCAGACCCTCCATCTCAGAATGATTGGCTAAGGCTGAAAGAAGATAAAGAGGAAGAATAGCCCAAAGCACCCAGAGTTGCCACAAGGTTGAAGCACCGGCTAGAGACCATGCTAGAAGAGCCGCCAGAGCCGAAGAAAGGAAAGAAGGAAAGTGTACAAGTGCCGATCAAGGAAACCAAGTCACAGAAAGGGGCACGGCTCGAAAGATTGATGGAAAGCTTCAGAGCCGAGAGAGCACTGAAAGAAGATTTGAGCGAGCTGTGGAAGCCCTCACTAGAAGCCATGTCGGGATCATCCCAAAGGGTGCACAGAGATAGATTTGAAGACTACATCAAGAATTTTGAGATCCTGGATGCTACAACAAAAACTATCCCAAATTTTTCTTTCACAGAGGAAGAAGTGGATGAAGTACGACAGCAACTGCTAGAAGAGCAGGAAGGCCAAGAGAGGGAGAGAAACACAAAGGCGGACAACGATTTCTGTTGGGGTATAAAGCCCAATGTGGTCGCCCAGGTAAGTGGGCGGGCCGCCAAGTATGTACACATATTCTTTTGTAAAAACCTAATAAGAAGTCACTATGCTCTACACATTACAGTAGAGCGAGTTCACCATATCGTCGTGCTCTTCTTCTCGCACTCTCTCTCGCGTCGCACTTCCACTCGTACTCCTTCAACTGGTATCAGAGCTCAGATCGAGGCTCGGGGCAGCACTGCAGGAGGCTAGAGTCACCAACTCAGATTGGAGTGAAATTCGACAGGCGAAGACACGGCCCCAAATCTCGTGGGTGGGCCCGAAGGACTAGGTGTTGTCAAAATTTCATTCTGAGGTCATCTCGGCCACCGTTCGGCTTCGACAAAGGTCTGCGCAAGCCCATTTTGACTACGTGGTCTCGACGGGTGCAGATCTGACTCTGCAAATTTGGGGTTTTCGGCCTACGACTGCAGGTGCTGAGGATATCGACACTCCCAGAGTGTTGATTTGTGGCTGTCTACACATCGAAGGACGGCTCACAGTTCTTGGAGGCGTGTCACATGACACGGGCGCATCTACACACAGACTGTAGGCGACATCCACTAGTTCATCAGGTAGCTTGTGTTTGCTGCTTGATATTCTAGATTTCATCCTGACATTGCAGGAACTTCCACATGGGATGTATTGTCAGAGATGATGTATGTCTGTTGAGGGTTTGCTGGCTGTGAGTCACGCAGCAAACAACCGCCGCAGCGGTTACATCATATAGTGGGAAATTTGTGGATGTATGACTTTGTGGGAAGTCTATGTACTGTCAGATTTACTGCAGCCTTTGTTGAGGGTCGAGTGAGGTTTTATTGAGCTGGGGGATTCTCGAATGTTGAGATCCTTTCGGGGATACAGGTCTTGGAGCGATCCCTCGAGCACCCTTAGATAGGCAGCTAGGATGTATTGACTGTGAGTTAGACAGTTGGGATTGCATCTTTGCTTTACTGCCGTTGAGGCATTGTCACAGTCTATGCTTACAGGACAGTGACAGTATAGTGAGAGACAGTACAGGTGCAGGACAGGTTTACCCGCAGCTTACAGTGTTAGAGAGACAGTGTTTTTTGAGCTGTTTTTTGGTCTGTTTTTTGAGTACACCAGAGCCATTTTACAAAGGAAACTCTGCCGAAATTTATGCAGAATCTGAAGCTCTTGGTTCATTTGATAGGTTGATATTGGTTCAGAGGTCAGTTTACAGGGGAAACTCTGTCGAATTTTTCCCAGGAAAGTAAACCACTGTGAAGCGTAGCTATGGCTGGATCAGAGGACACTGCTCTTTACAATATCAAGAAGCTGGATGGAACCAATTTCCCATTGTGGAAGAAGCAGATTTGGCACGTGTTGGTACAAAAGAAGCAGATAAAACCTATAAAGCTCAAGGGGATAAAACCAGAAGATATGGACGAAGATGAATGGAGCGAAATGGATGAATTGGCACTTTCTACCATTATGCTGACTTTGGCAGAAAGCGTTTACTTCAATGTAGCAGACGAGATGTCGGCTTATCAAGCATGGTTAAAGCTGAGTGGTCTTATGAGAAGCAGAGTGCAGCTTCACAGGTATACTGGCTTAAGAAGCTTGTTGACTTGAAGATGAAAGAAGGGACACCTATGTCCAATCATCTGAATGAATTCAACACAATCTATAGTCAGTTGTCAGCTCAAGGTGTCAAGTTTGATGAACCTGTTAGAGCTATGTTCCTGTTGATCACATTGCCGGAAAGTTGGGACACTTTTCGCACAGCTTTGAGTAATTCTGCACCTCCAGATGGTTTGAACATAGCAGGTGTAGAAGGAAGTCTGCTTACTGAAGAAACCAATAGAAAGACAATGGACAAAGGCAAAGGAACAACCTTAGTTGTCAGGGGAAGGACCAAAGAAAAGTACAAAGGTGGAAAGAGGAATCAGTCTCGTAGCAAGTCCCGCAGTGCTAAAGGCAAGAGTGACATAGAATGCTACCATTGTGGCAAGAAGGGTCACATGAAAAGAGACTGCAGAGAATGGAAAGCAGAAAAAGGCAAAGAGAAAGCTGAAGACCATGGTGAGAAGAACAAGTCCTCAGTGAAGATTCAAGAAATAAATGTGACAAACACTGTTGCAGAGGATGACAGTCTAGTGTCAGGAGACATCTACTTCTTGAAGAATACAATGAACTCAGCTCTTCTTACAGCATCTGATGGAAATGCACTGAGTGACTGGATTATAGACTCATGGACATCACTTCATGTGTCTCCAAACAAGGAGTGGTTTACCTCTTATGTGACCACTAAAGATCATGTTCGGCTAGGCAATGGGCAGACATGTGAGATCTTAGGTGTTGGAGATGTACAATTGAAGTTTCAGAATGGCTCTTCTTTCACGCTGAAGAATGTGAGACATGTTCCCGCAATTACAAAGAGCTTGATCAGCACAGGTTTACTTGATGATGCTGGCTACGTCACCACTTTTGGACAGAACATGTGGAAGATATCCAAGGGTTCTATGACAGTAGCACATGGAGTAAAGTCTGGAGGACTTTACATGATTTATGTATCAAATGTCTCTAAAAATGTAATCAATGTAACCGAGCAGCCGAACGTTTCTTTGTGGCATAGCCGGTTAGGACATATGTCCAAGAAGGGAATGGAAATCTTGTCTCGTTCTGGTTATTTGCCTGGCTTTTCATTTAATGATTTTGAATTCTGTGAACATTGTCTGTATGGTAAGCAAACACAGCAGCCACATAAGCATAGAAGCAATAGAAGAGATACACAGTTGGCACTTGTTCATAGTGATTTGTGTGGACCTATGCCTAACCTATCTCTAGGAGGAGCTTCTTACTTTATGACATTTATAGATGATTACTCGAGGAAAGTATGGGTTTACTTTCTCAAGCACAAGGATGAAGCGTTTAGTGTTTTCAAAACGTTTGTGACACTTGTGGAGAATCAGAGTGGCAAGAAGCTTTAATGCTTACACACTGACAATGGTGGAGAGTATGTTTCAAAGGCCTTTCAGGACTTTTGTGAGTCAAAAGGTATAAAACGTGAACTTACTGCTCCTTACAATCCTCCTCAAAATGGTGTTGCTGAGAGGATGAATAGGACCATACAAGAGAAGGTCAGAAGTATGTTGTCTAATGCACAGCTGCCAAATGGGTTTTGGGCTGAAGCTGTATCAACAGTTGTTCATCTTGTAAATAGATCTCCTAGCAAGGTTTTGCAGAAGGATTCAGTGCCAGAGATGGTATGGTCAGGCAAAATGCCCTCATACAAGCATCTCAGAGTCTTTGGCTGTGAGGCATATACTCACGTTCCAAAGGAATTTAGGAACAAACTTGAGCCAAAGAGTAGAAAGTGCATCTTTCTAGGCTATGGTAATTCTGGTGAGATGGGGTACAGACTTTGGGATCCCGAATCGAGAAAGGTTGTCCGCAGCAATGATGTTCACTTTAATGAATCCAAATATCATTCTAAACCAGAGAGGGTTGAGGAGATTAGAAGAGTTGTCTTCCAAGAATATGGACCTGCACGTGCAAGACAAAATGTCAGGGCTCAAGAGGAGCAAGGACAGGATAGAGTGGAACCACAGGTTGTGGCTGAGCCTGAGCCACCTATTGTGCGTAGATCTGGACGTGTCACGCAACCTCCTGATAGGTTTGTTCCATCTATGAATTATGTCATGTTGACTGATTGCAATGAGCCTTCATGTTACAAGGAAGCAGTGCAAATGAAGGACTCCGAGAATTGGCAATTGGCCATGCAGTCAGAGATGACAGCTCTGCATAAAAACAAGACATGGAAGCTAGTTAAATTACCACAGGGCAAAAAGGTTCTACCTTGTAAATGGGTTTACAGGTATAAGATCACCGCTCATGATAGTCAGCCAAAGTACAAAGCAAGGCTTGTTGCCAAGGGCTTAAAGCAAGAACAAGGCATTGACTTTGATGAAGTCTTCTCTCCGGTGGTCAAGATGACTACATTGAGATGCTTTCTTGCATTGGTTGCCATATTAGATTTGGTGTTGCACCAAATGGATGTCAAGACAGCGTTCTTGCATGGTGATTTAGATGTGGAAATTTACATCCAGCAGCCAGATGGGTTTGTTGAGAAAGGCAAGGAAAATTGGGTATGCCAGTTGTTAAAGAGTCTTTATGGCTTAAAACAATCACCGAGGGCATGGTACCATAAATTCCAAAAGTTTATGCTTTCTCAAGGCTACAAACGTAGTGAGTTCGATCATTGTCTATATACAAAGAAGGCTAAGGATGGTAGTTGGTTGATCCTTATTTTGTATGTGGATGACATGTTGATTGCTGGCAAGCACTTGGAAGAAATTTCAGCTTTGAAGTCAAAGATGGCAAAATCGTTTGACATGAAAGACATGGGTGAGGCAAGTCATATACTTGGTATGCGCATTGAGAGAGACAGATCAAAGAAGTTGATTTGGTTATCTCAAACAGAGTATATTGACAAGGTTTTGCAACGTTTCAATATGGAGAAGGGAAAGGCATTGAGTGTTCCATTGCCACCATATGTGAAACTTAGCAAACAAGATTTTCCTGTGTCTAAGGAAGAACAGGCTGAAATGGATAAGATTCCATATGCATCTGCAGTGGGTAGTTTGATGTATGCAATGATTGCTACTCGCCCAGACATTGCATTTGCAGTGGGAGTAGTAAGTCGATACATGTCAAACCCAGGCAAGAAACATTGGGAGGCAGTGAAAGGAATATTGAGATACCTGAAAGCTACAAAGAGCATGCGTATATGCTATGGGAGTCAGGAGCTAAGTGTAAAGGGTTTTACAGACTCAGATTATGCAGGTGACTTAGACAACCGAAGGTCTACGTCAGGGTATGTCTTTACATTGGCTGGTGGAGCAGTATCATGGCGTTCTAGATTACAAGATTGTGTTACTCAGTCTACTACAAAGGCTGAATATGTTGCAGCATCAGAGGCATGCAAAGAATCAATTTGGCTTAATCGACTAGTAACAGATTTGTGAATCAAAGAAGAGATGCCTGTGTTATATTGTGATAGTCAAAGTGCTATACAATTTGCTCGCAATCCAGTTTATCACTCAAAGACAAAGCATGTGGATGTGAAGTATCATTTCATCAGGGAAATGCTCGAGGATAAGCAACTTCAGCTTGTCAAAGTTCACACCATAGAAAATCCTGTTGATCTACTTACAAAAGGACTTCCCTCAGAGAGCTTTGCGCATTTTCGCAAGCAGTTAGATGTAGGGTAGTACATCACTTCTCTACATCTCTTGTATATTAGCTTGTATAGTAGCTTCTCTCACATTTAAAGTACCACATTGGACTTTAAGTGGGAGGTTGTTGGGGTATAAAGCCCAATGTGGTCGCCCAGGTAAGTGGGCGGGCCGCCAGGTATGTACACATATTCTTTTGTAAAAACCTAATAAGAACTCACTATGCTCTACACATTACAGTAGAGCAAGTTCACCATATCGTCGTGCTCTTCTTCTCGCACTCTCTCTCGCGTCGCACTTCCGCTCGTACTCCTTCAATTTCAAGAAAAATCCAGCAACTCCACCGTCAAGCCCGAAGCCCAGCCCACCCCCATCACCACCTCCTTGTAGCCCTCCACAAACCCAACAAAAGGAGGAGCTAGACAAATCTGATGATCAAGAAGATTCAGAGCAAGAGCAAGAGCAAAAAGAAGAAGCTAAACCCAAAGATGAGCAGCCAGAGCCAGAGGAAGCAAAGTTTAGCACATTCCTTGATCTATTAGCTGCGGCTTACTCAAGAGAAAAGGCAGCCACTATGGCATTTGAGCTGGCAAGCACCAGGCCCAAGGAACAAATGTAGAGCCTGCGGTTAGTAGAACTAAAAGAGATGGCCACTGATACAGTGGACCTACAACCACCTACCAATGACTGGGATGTGGTGATGCACAAGCTAACCGGGCTCAGGGCAAAATCATTGGCCACGGAAAGTGAGATTGACAATCTCAAAGCCAATGAAGTTCTTATCAAATCTGAAGTCGACACACTACAAAAACGAAGCCAAGAGCATATAGAGAAAGAAGCAGAGCTTCAAGCCAGTTTGGCCACGGCATTACAAAGATGCCAGGAGATGGAACGAGACAATCAGGCAGCAGATCAAAGACTTCAAAGAGCTGAAGAAGAATATAGGAAAATCAGCAAGTCATTGACAGATGCAAAGAGGGGAAGGGACAACCTAACCCTGCAACTTGCTGAAGAATCCAAGGAGGTGGAAGCCCTGAGGAATGCCAAAGAGAAGGCAGAGATAGAGCATGAAGCAAGCCAGGATGAGGTCATCGAGCTTAAAGACCAGATGAAAGTCAAAGATCAAACCATCCAACGGCTACGAGCATCTCTTGCCAGAGTCAGAGCTACTAGCTCGACTCAGACCTCTTCAGAGAGTGAGCTTTATGAAGAACAAATGAAGGAGCTTGAAAAGGAGTTGACACTAGAGAAAAGACAAAGCCTGATGCTGGTTGAGGGCTCTATGGTCATGCAGAACCGACTAGAAGAAGAGCACAAGGCCATGCAAAGTGAGCTAGAAGCCATTAAGAGAAAGCTCGAGGAGGCGAAAAAGATAAATGCCGATCTAAACGACCTCCTTGTGAATATGGGAGAGCAAGCGGAAGAGGAGAAGAAAACATTTTAGAAGCAGATAGAAGAGCTGAGAGGCCAGCAGCAAACCGAAGAGCAGCAATTTAGCACTGGGCCAACAGCCATGGAGGGAATAGACATAGAGAATGTGGCAGATCCAGTGGACACCACCATGCAAGAGGAAATCCTTGTAGGACCCTCACAAGAGCCACAATATCTGACCCAAGAAGAAGAAGAGAAGCTGCAAAAGGCCATAGAAGTTGCAGTCAGAGACACAGCCAAAGAAGCCTTGGAATGGGAGCAGAGGGTCTTTAAATCAATGACTATTCAGAAGATAGATGCCAGCAACCTTCGGCGTGAGTGGCTACAGCCCTCTCTCCCATATCCTCTGCTGAAATATGAAGCTGCCACGATCAACAAGCGGATCAGAGAGGAGCCAACAGTGCCAATGTACAAAGCGAACATCTCCAAACCTGAAGGGGTCAAGCTGATAGTGGACTCTCAGGCCAGGTGGAGAAAGGCATGGCTAACAAAGTATCCACAGTATCTAATCCATCTGGTAGAGTCACCTGGAGTGATTAGAGACAACCTCAATTTCTGCCCTCTACCAAGGATGAGGACATGGAAAGCCCACGAGTTGCTGCAGAGAAGCCAATCTACTTGGCTAAATTACCCTAAGTTGCCAGGCTCGAAGGCACGCAAGAGAATAAGTGAACAATACATGGTGAAAACCCTAACGGGCGCCATCAAATTGTTCACTGGCTCGTCTGACCTATCTTGCATCATGATGAGAAAGATATGCAAAACACTTTTAGCAGTCTTCAAGACCTTCAAATCAAACCAGACAATAGACAGTATCTTCTTCTTTCAAGATACATACAGATGTGCATACGATTTGTCTGCTCAGCCTTCTCACGAGGTGATACATGCATTGTATCAAAGGATTATGTTTTTACCATCTTATCACCTCCAGGCCTTTGACCGGCTTCTTCATAATCAGCACATATATATTCGGCCCGACACTACTGGCTCAACATACAAGATATGAATCACTGCTCAAGATGAGAGAAAGCCTACGATGAAGAAGCAGCCCAACAGCCATGTCGGGGACGACATGAACAAGGAGGGGGGGAGTGTGAGAAGCTGGACACACCCTGCGGAAAATGACTGCTCGGCGGATTATTATTTCTTGTAATTATTCATTTATTGAAAAAAACCCGACATTTCACCTTTGTAAATATTGGGGCTTACAAAAGTTTCCAGATTGTATCCCAGTTTTGACATTTAGATTGAGTAGATGGTTAAATTGGAACATTAGGGTTTGAGATTGTAAGGTATTTACACCACTTTTTGACCTTAATGAAAAACCTTTTTGTCATTTTAAAAAAAGTTAAGTCTGTGAGTAAGCGTACTGTGTACGAGAGAGAATGAGAGCTTCATCTTGATGCTATGCGTGCACTGGTGGTCAAAATCGAGTGCGGAGAAGTGCAACATGTTGCCCCCAACGAGAGATACGCGCCAATACCTACATTGCGCGCGTACGGTACGGTTT
Source organism: Adiantum capillus-veneris (assembly GCF_014529385.1). Classification (NCBI taxonomy): domain Eukaryota; kingdom Viridiplantae; phylum Streptophyta; class Polypodiopsida; order Polypodiales; family Pteridaceae; genus Adiantum; species Adiantum capillus-veneris. Next base: position 31,695,456 of record NC_140943.1, read on the forward strand.
TGCAAGCTCGACCTACGAGCTTCATCTGGTCATTCAGTGAGCATACGTTATCCGTTTTCGCATTTCAACATATCCACGCGTTCGCATTGAGTAGAGCTACACATTAGGCACTTTAGTTTTTGGAAACGATGACCTGCAAATTTCGGCCAAACATCCTATGTGATTTTGCACAGGGTGTTTTGGGTTGGGATTTTGGTTCATGGACCTTAGAGAGAGTGACCTATTGGTGTTAGTAGGGTCTCCTTCAAGTTCTATGGCATTTCGAGACCGTTTGATGGGTATTTGGCTCTTGGAAGCGTTGTACGAAGTCTCCTCTTAAGCACTCCTGAAGGCTGTAGCTTAGACATTGGGTAGAGACCTCTGTAGGAATTAGTCGTGAGTCCGTCAAATGTAGATTGACACCATTTGCTTGCTTCCACGCGCCTGCGGATTGAGCTTCACCTTAGCTGACAAATCTTGTTAGGTGAGTTCTCGTTGTGCTGCCGTCCGTCGTGGCGTATCCGCCAACACCTAGTAACTTGTGTGTAGTGGAAAATAGCATGAACATAATGAGCGTTTCATTAGAATATATTCCTAATGAGAATAACAAGAGTGCTTGGGTGGAGAGAGCAACAAAAAGCATAACACCTAGTTAGATAGGCATGAATAATACTTCAAAAGACAGAGAAAATAAGCTATTGACAACAGTTGAGGACCGGATTTACATGGAGCCGGTCCCCGCTCCAAAAGGCTTTGTATTGTAGGTTTCCTCCATCAAGGGAGACATTTTACAATACAATTCTTTGTGTTCCTTCAATAACTAGCTAGTGCAATGAAGATGGAAGCTTCAAGCACTAAGCAAATACTTTAAAACACAACATTAATTCCCTCACGGTCTCAGATCCAAGACCGCACACACCTTGAAAGATGGTGAGAGCTCGCGGGGTATGAGAGTAGATTGAGAGGAAGGAGTAGTCTTACGAGAAAGATGTACATCTCCTCACATAATCACTCATATTAGCATAGCTTATCTTAGTAATTAGCATGGTAGAGGAGATGAGCATGCATTGAAGCTTGGCTCTTGGTTGGATTTGCATCACAAAGCCAAGAGTTGTTGGTGTAGGCCTCCCTTCTCACAACCTTGGAGTAGGTGATAAGCTTTCCATTAAAGCTTGAGAAGGAGAGAGAGAGTCTTCTTGCTTCACATGAGCTAGTGTGAGTGTGTGTGGAATAATGACTTGAGAAATTCAGCCCCCTCTCTCTCTTGGTCGACCCCTCATGCAAAATACTGATACTGACACCCCATTGGACCTCTCCCAGCTTAGCCAATGAAAATTAAGTAGCATAAGTGATAGCCTTCTGACATGTGTCCCCCTTTTCCCTTTTGTGAGATCTTTAGGTAATTAAATAATGCAACTAAACTCTCATTGGATCCCTTTTTCTTCTGGCCAATAGGAAGCAGGCAAGCCATTGGGTTGTTGAATGCTCATTGGACCCCTTGGGAGACTGTCCAATAGTCTTCTAGAGAGCTTAATTCTTATTGGTTCTTTTATTAAGTGTTTTTCTAAATTACTTAAACTAGATTTACTCTAGCCTAATTCTCATTGGTCCACCTCTATGGCCATCCAATAGGATTTGAGTGCACCTTGTGGGCAATTGGCCTAGGGAGCTGACATGTGTCCCTCATTCTCTTTGTGTAAAGGGAGCCTGTGATGAGTGTGTGTGTGTGTGTGTGTGTGTGTGTGCGTGTTTCTCTCTCATCCCCTACTTACAGGGCTCGCCTCCTCCTATGTAGGATCCTTGAAGAATTTTTTGGCACACTCACAAAGCATCCAATTTTACTAAGCTTGACCATTGGACAAAACCTTTGGATTTTGGAACCTTAGCATTTTGGAAGTCTTAATGAGCTGCACCTTAGGGTCTTTAAAGCCCATTGTTGCACATTGCTCTTTTGCAAATGGCCCCCCTTTGGATTCCTATTTTCTCTCCTTTGGATCCCTACTGTGGCCGGTCTGCCAGCTTAACCAATACTCTAGCTTTTTCTCCCCTGGTACTTCCCCATATTAAATGATCAGTTTAACATGAGAAAATCAGTTAGGAGAATTAGATATTAGTTATTATGACATTACCTCTCTCTTGAAATCATAGTCGTCCTCGACTATGGGGTAGAGAAGATAAAGCCTGTTCATTAGTCCTTTTTCTAGCGGGTAGAGGATCCCTATCTTACCCTACGACATCGTTCCCAAATGGATGACCAATCCAGTTGGTGCTTGAGAGCCTAAGGCTGCTGCAAGCATGTCTGCACATTAGTCCTATCAATCTTCCATAGTAGTGTGACAAGCTCTACTTGGTGTTTGGAAGACGTCGTCTCCACAAACTTGTGTCTAAGCATGCATACTACTTAACATTTGTGCACAATAAAGAAAAAGAGTCTTATAAGACAAAAACTTTGTTCAGTTTAAACATTTGTACATTCGCTTACTCTAGGGAAGCATTGTAAGCATTGACAAGGTTTAGGTTATCCTTTAATTGCATGCCTTGCATCCCATCTATCATCGTCAAAAGGTTAATTCTTAAACTTAATAAGGTACCATCAGATAGTCTTAGCGCCTCTTAATACCTTTTCTTCATGTCGGAGAATGGACTCGGGCTGCAGCACCTCTTCTTGGTCCTCGATCTTCGGTGGGTCTTCAATAGTTGGTCCTTGAGGTGGCTCTCCTTTGTAAGGCTTTAGTAGGCTCACATGAAAAGCATTGTGTATGAGCGAATGACTGGGAAACTTGAGTTGATAGGCTATCTCATTGATTGGTCTAAGAATCTAGAAGGGACCTTAGTACCTTTTTGCTAACTTAGCATAGTACTTTTGGTGTCCCGTAGGATTCTTGCTCGTGGTGTGCCTTAATCGAGCCTTAGGAAATTTTAGTAAGACCCAATCATTTTCTTTAAAGGTTTGGGCTCTTTTGTGCTTATCAGCAACAGCCTTTTGCCTTTGTTGTGAGATCAAGAATTGTTAGGTTAGCTATTTCACTTTGGCCATCCGTTTGCGGGTGATAGGCTGAAGAGAAGTTTAGCCTTGTCCCTAAATCCTCAAAGAGTCCCTTCCAGAAATTATTGGTCATTCTAGGATCTCTATCCGACACTATGGACATTGGCAAGCCATGGTACTTGAAGATTTGTGAAATGAAGAGGGTTGCCAATTGATGGGCTTTGATAGTCTTTTTGACAGGTATCAAATGAGCTTGTTTACTAAACATGTCTACTATCGTCCATATTCTCGTATTCCCATGGATAGACTTATGCAATCCAAAGATAAAATCCATGGATATGCTCTCCCATGGTGAATTAGGGATTGCCAAAGGTTGAAGCAATCCAGGTTGCTTCCCTCTATCAAACTTCATCTTTTGGCATACCACATATTTAGAAATATACTCTTGTATGTTTGCTTTCATGCTATGCCAATAGAAGTATGTTTCAATCCCTTTTAGGGTAGACTGAATCCCTCTATGCCCTGCATAAGGAGGAGCATATGATTCATACATTAATTTCTCACGTAGTGATTTAGTAGCACATAGTCTATTGCCATAGAGAAGATAACCATCTTGTAAGGTAAATGGTTCCTCTTTCTTTCCTAGTGCAAGGGTTGAAATCACATTTCTAAAATCGAGATCAATAGCATACTCATCCATCATAGAAGATAGATCATTGTGAGTTGCTATGGAAACCGCATTCACTCTTGGCCATCTTGAGAGTGCATCGGCTACTTGATTATGCTTGCCAGCAATGTGAGCAATATGAAAATGAAATTGCAAAAGGATATTTGCCCACCTCATTTGTTTGTTGGAGAGATTGGTCTGCGTCATGAAATACTTAAGGCTTTGATAATCCGTCCGCAGTATGAAACGAGTCCCCAATAAATAGTGCTTCCATGAGTCTAAGGCATGTAGAATTGCGAGGAGTTCTTTTTTATATATGCCTAGACCTTGCTCAACAGGGTCGAGCCTTCGACTTTCATAGGCTATGGCGTTGGAGAGGGGGAATGGGGAACACACCCGACACACAAACAACTACCCCTATGTAGCTCAGGGTATTCACAGGACCCCTGTCCTCTCAGAAACACCTTCAAAAGAAACAAGTTTCACTAGCAGGGCCTCGCCTGCACTCTACCCGATGCACCTACCGCCAACAAGATCACCCACCCACTCGCAGACACCACTGCTACTGATCTCGACCCTCTCAACCCACACGACTCCTCTTACTCACTCTCTCTGTGCACACACATGTCATCGATTCGGGGGGGCACACACACTTCCACACTGCCGACACCGCACGACACGAGCGAGAGCCAGAGAAAGAGAAAAGAGGAGGGGAAATCAACACCGCACGAGGCAAAATGGGTGCAATCTTGACTCAAAAAAGACCCTTGCAACCTTCGAAACGCTATGACCTTGGCTACTCCCAGGGAAGAAAAAAAAAATTCTTTCACTACCCAGCACAACCCTCTATGTAGGGGGCTCCCAAAGAAACTCACCGCTATTGGACAGACGCTTCCCTCGATAGAAAACCACCAATTGACTTTTCAACTGCAATCATCCTTCTTCATTCACCCCTGTAAGGAATCACCTTGGTGGACTTTTTTGTCTATTTCACTTCCAAACCGCTATGCGGTGCTCCACCACCTGATGAGCTTCGAAAATTTCCCTCGTGCCGCTTTGATCACGGCTTGCACGGGTCGCTTCCTCTTGGTAGCCTTCGTTGGCCCCTTCTTCTACAAAAACTCCTCGCTTTTTTCAGGCCGCTTCACGAACAATGCATGCCGACCTCCATCGTCAAGCGCACAAATTCTCTTCCTCTTCCCATTCCTCCTTAGCCCAAGCAGCCAAAAGAGAAAAGCCCTTTTTTTTTCCAGAAAACGTCTCCTTCCTCTTTTTTTCCTTCCCTCCTTTCCCCACTTACTAAAAAAACAAAAACCCGCAGTAGCGTCAGCTTCACTGCTTCTTGGCTTTCTTTTTTCCAAAAAAAAACTTTTCTTTCTCCCCCTTATCTTTCGAGTCTTTCACTTTTCTTTTCCCCACACTCAGCCATCCTCTCTTTCTCTCCCTTTTTTTTTATGTCACCTTCTATCCACCCTTTCCCTTTCCACTTGTAGCCAATGATTTTTTTGCACTTATTTCCCATGGTACCGGTGCTTCACGTGCTCGGGTTCATTCGATAAGCTCTTTGGTCATGCCACATGGGAGATCCACTTTGCCGACTTCAAAAGCCTGGCGCTTCTCTACCATCTAAAGTCATCATGGCCTCGAGTACCACATCCCAAAACGGGAAAAACCATCCGAACCCTGTCCGCCGTGTTTATCTGCCGATTTGAACTTGGCGTATCTTGGTGCCTACGACTCCGATCAATGAGCCGTAAATTTTGGTTGACTCCCTACCTTGCATACGATTTTTCAAAACCCCAACGAGCTCTAAAAACTCATATCAGCGCGTCTACCAACGCGGCCCGGTGAGCACATATCCGGCCCCCTGTAAATATTCCACAGGCCATAACTTGCCCGTCTGAGCTCCGAGTGGCAATCCGAAAAGACCGACATGCTCGACAGCTCAAGATTGACATGCGTATCCACTGATCCCAGTTTTTACCACCTAGCTGTACCTGCCCTGCCCGTCGGGGACGTACAAAGCCTTCTAACTTCGGACTCGCATATCTTTCACACCGAGGCCCCGTTTGACGAGCCGCCTGGACGGACTCCTAGAGCATGTGGAACACTTTATTTTAGGACACATTCCTTCCACTTCGGACACTTTGGCGTGCCATTCCAATTGGCTCTTCTGGAGACCCTTTGACCTACAAACCGGCATAAGACATACATTTCTGCCATGACCTGCTCGCCCAGGGCCTTCATTCTTGCTTTAGCCCTTTGCCATGCGTATGCTAGCACCCTTTGCACCGCATAGCACACTTCCTAGTGCAGACCAACTTTGGTTGCACCAGCGTGCCCTTCTTGAAGCAAAACAGCTCCAAGGCAATCACCACAGACGTCACATTGGACCTCAAATGGCTTTGAGAGATTCGGCAGTGTAAGCACAGGTTGAGTGTGAGCACAACCGGGCCTAGTAGTAGGCCTATAGAGGAGAGTCTTCAAGCGCCATCACAACAGCAGATGGCCGATCAGTCTCAGGTGGGTTTCCCATTATTCAATTAGCTCTTTAAAGATTTTAAGTTCTTTTATAGGTTAACATTGCATACGTAAGAAGTGAGTAAGAATCAAAAAGGAATAATTGATCGAAAACGGAGGTAACTTTCAAGAAACCAACATGCATTGTTTGTAATTAAGAAAAGAATTGTTTGGGCTAAGACTGGTTGAATTAGGAAAGATTGTCTCAAGACACCTCCGGTTCCTTGGTATAATTTGATGAATGATAATGGCTTTCTAGCCATGGATAAGTCATTTATTTAAAATAATGGTTTCTTTTAACTTTCCGTCACAGTAATTCTTTCAACCAAGTATTAAGGACAGCATTGAAAAGCATTCTTTTAGCAACAAACAGACATCTTTAAACTTAAGAGAGGGTATTGTCAATCAAAACATTGTCCATAATAACCATGACTAGTACTCTTCTTGTCTCAAAACCACCTAAGGGTGAAAAAAACGACACCCATTCCTTGTTCACAATCTGGGGTGGATAAACCCCGACCCAAGGTTCGGAGTGCCCATACACCAAACCAGTTCCCAATACAACCGGGCGGCTCCCCTAGGATAAAAACGGTATCCTAACTTATTTAGAAACATCAAGACATGACACGGAGTAAAAACTCATCGTTCATGGGGGTAATCGACTTATCCGTGGCTGGAAAGCCATTACTATTCATCAAATTATACCAAGGAGTCGGAGGTGTCTTGAGACAAGCTGTCTTAAGGAGTCGGAGGTGTCTTGAGACAAGCTGTCTCAATCATATCTTTCCTAATTCAACCAGTCTTAGCCCAAACAATTCTTTCCTAATTACAAACAATGCATGTTGGTTTCTTAAAATATACCTTCCGTTTTTTATCAATTATTTCTTTTCTGATTCTTACTCACTTCTTACGTATGCAATGTTAACTTAAAAAAGAACTTAAAATATTCAAAGACTTAATTGAATAAAGTGAAACCCACCTGAGACTAATCGGCCATCTGCTGTTGTGATGGCACCTGAAGACTCTCCTCTGTAGACCTACTACTAGGATCGGCTTTGTCGTCGTGCGATGCTCTAGTACGTTTTGGAGCTACGTCCTCATCATCAGATGTAGGATTTGATGGGGTCCTTTTAAGTGCCATAACTTCTTATCCGTAGATAAACCAACTAGAGTTTTTGCTCTCTAGTGATTTTTTAGTAGAGTTCTCTCTAGGTGAGAGAGAAATGACCAAGACTCCGAGTCTGTCTGAAATTGTGAAGCAACGGGTCATATTTACAGGTTTCTAGGCACTCAGAGACTGGAAATGACAGTAACTTGCATCTCAAGGCAACCCTACAGCTCCACAAGTGCCCTGTGCTACTAATTCCAGCATGGGCAAGTTCATTACTACTCCACACAGCCCCCAAATACACAAAATCGATTTTTTTCTATTATCTGACCCTTTTCATGATTAATTTTGAAAATGTCTGTAATTATCTGTAAATATCTAGGGATTTTATGATAAAAGTTTTTTACAATAATGATTACCAAAACCTTACAATTTCCACAGTGAAAATTTCCAGGGGCCATAACTATGCCAGTTTTTATTGGAATTCAATTCTGAAAATTTCTAGCCCGGGGTTTCCTATTCTTAAGATTCCAAAAATGCCATTTTTTATTGCTTTTGAGATAGTGTTTTTACATGATTGCCTGATCAATTCTTTCTCCTAAAGCTTGAGTTCATTCCCGACAGCTAGAAAGGTGGAGACCTTACACCGTGATTTGTGAGGACTTTTCTATGAAGCATATATAGTATGCACACATACCTATAAAGCTTCTTAGTTCATGAAGATTCCTTGGTTTAGGCCATTCTTTTATTACCTCTAACTTTGATGGATCCATTTGGATGCCATCTTGAGAGATAATGTGACCTAAATAGGGAATCTCGCTTTTCTTTCGATTAACATAAAGTTTATTCTCTCTTAAGACTTGAAATATTACTTGGAGGTGTTGCTTGTGTTTGTCTGTGAATTAGAGTACATGATAATATCATCAAAGAACACTCCAATAAAGGTTCGGTGAGGCCTGAATAGCTTCTCCATCAAGCGGTTGAATGTGGCTAGTGCATCGGTCAAACCAAAAGGCATGACAATGTATTCGTAAAGACCAAACGTAGTGCGAAATGTGGTCTTTACAATGTCTTGATCAACTATCCTTATTTGATGGTAGCCACTTTTTAGGTGAATTCTACTGAAGTAGGTTGACCCTTGTAGCTTATCAAATAGGTCTTCTACCCGTGGAACGGGAAACCTATTTTTGATAGTGATCCTATTTAATACTCTATAGCCATATTTCTTTTTTGCAATAATAACACGGGTGAGCAAAATGGAGATAAGCTAGGCCTAACCATGCCCTTCTCAACTAACTCATACACTTTCCACATAATCTCCTCTTGTTGAGCTTGAGAAACTCTATAAGGAGGTTTATTAAGCGGTGAACTTCCTAGAAGAAGTTCAATTGCATGGTCATCATTGCCTCATTTAGGAGGTAGTTCACAAGGGATGTCGTCAATAAAACATCTTGAAATTCCTTGAGAAAATTGGATAACTCTAGTTCCTTGTGGTTGTTTATATTTTCTTTTGCTAAAGCATTAAGTTTATTTTGAGAATCTTTAACAAAAATCATGTACATGGAAATAGAGCTCTTTATTGACTTATTGAAATCTTGCGCATGTACAATGGGTATAGTGTTACCCAACTCCTTAGCATCTATGTACATGTCTTTTTTCTTGTACTTAAAGATTTAACATTGGCAACCATGCGATCAAGCCATGGTGCCCCTAGGATTACATCCTCGTGCTTGAAAGGAGAGATAAAGAAGTCCTCTTTGTCCACATAGCTTTGGACATGGAGCCTCAATTTTCCAACTATGGGAGTGACTGAAGCTTCTTGCCCCTTGAAAGCACCATCGGCGGGTAGGACATCACCCATCTCATAGGCTTGGATGCCTAGCTTGATGGCCAACTCTATGGATATGAAATTGTGAGTAGAACCAGGGTCAAAGAGAATAAAAGCATCATGTTCTCTTACCTTTCCCCAAGCATGGCATAGAGGAGATCCTTTGTGGTGAGCTTCCTCTTCTTGGATTTTCACCAAGGTAGCTCTAGGAGGCTCATGGTGGGTGTTCTTTTGGGGACAAGCGCGGTACGCATGCCCTTGCTTGCCGCACTTGAAACAACGGTTATCCTTGCGATAACGCTCAAGCTCTTCAAGAGAGAGTTTGTTTTTGCCTTTGTAAACTCCCTTCTCCTTAGATTTATTGTTATTGGAATTGCCCTTAGGAGACTTCTGGACATTGTCTTAGGCTCATGGAACCCTTGTTTTTTGTGGGCTTAAGATTTCTCTTAACCCCTGTTTAAAAATTGATTCGAGAAGCCACCATAGTATGCTGTATAACCACAAATATGGTGAGTGGCCTTTGGGAGTGGACATACTCCGTCATTTCTTCAGTTAAGCTCGCATAAAATTGTTGTTTTGCTCTCCAAAATCCATCTTTTTGAAGACAGTGGCTTTGAGATGTAAATCCCAAAACTTGTCTACATATTTGTGAATGGATTCGTAGGGAGAGAGCTTCAAGCTTCACCATTCGATGAGTACTTTGTCTTTGGCATCAGTGGCCAAAAACTACTTCATGATGGAAGCTCTTAAAGCTTTCCATGTTCGAGGAGCTTCACCTTGGCCTGTAGGCTAGACCACCATTGCCTGGCGGCCTTTTGAAAGTGCATGGCTACATGGCATGGCTTAGAGGACTCCGTGAAGCCCTCATCTCCAAACGCCGCATCAAATTGTTGGATAAAGGCCAAGACTTTGTCCGTAGCACCAAAGGCGCCATCGTAGGTAAGGAAAGAGATGCTCTTTCCTCCCTCTTTTAACTTCTTGAGCTTGGAAGATCTCTTCCACGCGGCATAGGATTTCCTACGGCCTCTTCTTTTTTATGGTTCAAAAGTTGCACCATCGCTTTCTTCAGAACATGAAGAATTTGAGGAAGATGAAGAAGAGGGTGACCTCTTTCTCTCCTTTTTCTTCTCTTATTTTCTATCATACCTCTTTGAATTATGGTGTGGAGAAGTGTGAGATGGTCTTCTCCGTTTAGGAGGTGATGGAGAGCGTTTTGCCCGTCATCTTCGTGGATCCATCTCCGCTGAGGTGATAGGAGACTCACTTCTTTCTTGTTCCTTTGGTGGGGGCTCTTGAGTTCTCCTTTGGGAAGGAGATGCGTCATCAATAGGAAAAAAATTTATCCCTTCGTATGGATCCTCATCTTCTTCTTGAATCGGAGAGAGGCCTCTTTTGGGAGTCTCGCAAGGAGGCTTCGTAGGTACTCTCTCGTCATGGTGGGCGGTTGCACCTCACTTTGGAGAGATGGATTACCCATGGCTTGTTGAAGCCTAGGAAACAAGGTAGTTAACAAGCATAGGGGCATCATTAGTAGCCTTCTCATTAGCAAAATCAAAGTTATCAACATTAATTCACTCTCTTTACTATTGTCATCCATTCTAACAACTTTTAGGTGTAAACTTTTCTAGGTGTACTTTGGCACTTCAAGCCCTAGTTGCTACTCCTCTTTACCCCTTTAGAAAAGCATTCAAGCTACTATACCCGTGGCTCGAATATCATTAATTGCAAGGAATAAAAGAGAGGGTCTTTCAACACCAAAACAGCATCGGCTCCTGTCAAGCTTCTAATAGCTCAATAGTGGTTAAGCCATACGCAAGCCCCGTAGGACTCCACTATTAAGACCATAGCTCTCAATGGTGATGTCCCGTTATCTGCACGAAGACAAACGCACTGCAAGGCTGAAAAATCCCTATTCTACTTACTCAATTGCAATTAATAATACCAACCATTTATAGCTAACTTGAGGACCTCCCTTCTTGAGCAAGAAAAGAGAAACCTTGTGCTCTGATACCAATGTAACATTTAATGTCCTAGTAACTTGTGTGTAGCGAAAAACAGCATGAACATAATTAGCATTTCATTAGAATATATTCCTAATGAGCATAACAAGAGTGCTTGGGTGAAGAGAGCAACAAAAATCATAACACCTAGTTAGATAGGCATGAATAATACTTCAAAAGAGAGAGAAATTAAACTATTGACAACAGTTGAGGATGGGATTTACAGGGAGCCGGTACCCCCTCCAAAAGGCTTTGTATTATAGGTTTCCCCCATCAAGGGAGACATTTTACAATACAATTCTTTGTGTTCCTTCAATAACTAGCTAGTGCAATAAAGATGGAATCTTCAAGCACTAAGCAAACACTTTAAAACACAACATTAATTCCCTCACGGTCTCAGACCCAAGACCTCACACACCTTCGAAGATGGTGAGAGCTAGCGGGGTATGAGAGTAGATTGAGAGGAAGAAGGAGTAGTCTTACGAGAAAGATGTACATCTCCTCACATAATCACTCATATTAGCATAGCTTAGCTTAGTAATTAGCATGGTAGAGGAGATGATCATGCATTGAAGCTTGGCTCTTGGTTGGATTTGCATCACAAAGCCAAGAGTTGTTGGTGTAGGCCTCCTTTCTCACAAGCTTGGAGTAGGTGATAAGCTTTCCATTAAAGCTTGAGAAGGAGAGAGAGAGAGAGAGAGCGAGTCTTCTTGCTTCACACATGAGCTAGTGTGAGTGTGTGTGGAATAAAGACTTGAGAAATTCAGCCCCCTCTCTCTCTCTTGGTCGACCCCTCATGCAAAATACTCATCCTAACATCCCATTGGACCTCTCCCAACTTAGCCAATGAAAATTAAGTAGCATAAGTGATAGCCTTCTGACATGTGTCTCCCTTTCCCCTTTTGTGAGATCTTTAGGTAATTAAATAATGCAACTAAACTCTCATTGGATCCCTTTTTCTTCTGGCCAATAGGAAGCAGGCAAGCCATTGGGTTGTTGAATGCTCATTGGACCCCTTGGGAGACTGTCCAATAGTCTTCTAGAGAGCTTAATTCTTATTGGTTCTTTTATTAAGTGTTTCTCTAAATTACTTAAACTAGATTTACTCTAGCCTAATTCTCATTGGTCCACCTCTATGGCCATCCAATAGGATTTGAGTGCATGCCTTGTGGGCAATTGGCCTAGGGAGCTGACATGTGTTCGTCATTCTCTTTGTGTAAAGGGAGCCTGTGAGTGTGTGTGTGTGTGTGTGTGTGTGTGTTTCTCTCTCATCCGCTACTTACACGGCTCGCCCCCTCCTATGTAGGAGCCTTGAGGACTTTTTTGGCACACTCACAAAGCATCTAATTTTACTAAGCTTGACCATTGGACATAACCTTCGAATTTTGGAACCTTAGCATTTTAAAAGTCTTAATGGGCTGAACCTTAGGGTCTTTAAAGCCCATTGTTACACATTGCTCTTTTGCAGATGGCCTCCCTTTAGATTCTTATTTTCCCTCCTTTGGATCCCTATTGTGGCCGGTCTGCAAACTTAACCAATATTCTAGCTTTTTCTCCCCTGGCACTTTCCCATATTAAATTATCAATTTAACATGAGAAAATCATTTAAGAGAACTAGATATTAGTTATTATGACACATGCAGCAAAGCAGAGAAAGATTAAATGACAGCAGGTAATTGATGAAGCTCAAGAGGAAGCTCGACTTTGAGTACTCAAGAGGAAAGCTGCTTTCAAAAATCAACAAATACCTATTCCCATCAACACTTTGGAACCAGATGAAAGACTATAGGAATCACTGAATGATTGCGTATCAACGGATGACACATGCAGCAAAGCAGAGAAAGATTAAATGACAGCAGGTAATTGATGAAGCTCAAGAGGAAGCTCGACTTTCAGTACTCAAGAGGAAAGCTGCTTTCAAAAATCAACAAATACCTATTCCCATCAACACTTTGGAACCAGATGAAAGACTATAGGAATCACTGAATGATTGCGTATCAACGGATGATGAATGGTTGGATGTAATTGACTTCGCATCACACTACAATTGAACAATCATAGCACAAATGCATTAGTAGATACCGGAGCTCGAATGAATGCAGTCAGTTATTCCACTTACAAGAAAGCTACGAATTAGTCTTTAACATCAGGAATATCTGCTATCAAAGGATACGACAAAAACCCAACACCGGCATTGAGAGTGGTTAGCTTGAATGTGATAGTAAATGGATTTTCATACCCTCATCAATTTGTATGCATACCAGATGAACATATGAATGAAACGATGATTCTTGGAATCTCATGGATGCGGACATACAAGGCAGTACTAGATTGGGACACCAATCAACTCAAGATATCACTTAAAGGAGGACAACTCTTAGTTCCAATTGCACCGAGAAAAGAGGAATGGAAAAGAGGTCGCCCACAAAAGAAACCAGGGATTAATCAATCTGTGTCAACCTCCATACAATCAAATGCTACAAATAGCATGTAAGCGGTCAGGCAGATTTGGGTACCAAAAGCACAAATCAAGGACAATCCGTCTAAAATTTGGGTGCCCAAAAACTCATCTACCATACTGAAACAAGTTTCACATCTGACAACTCAAAGAAAAACATCTTTCACAAAAGAGATTAGCACTAGATGGGTTTGGAAACCAAAGGAGTGTTTCTCTTCTCGAAAAACATTAAAGCCGATGAATTAGTGGAAAGTTAAAACTCAAAAAACTCAACCACAATAGTTCATCAAGGAAAAATCAAAATACCATTGGAGATTTAAATCTCAGCAACTGTCATCATTGCTACCTACAACTCAGGAAATCAGTGTGCCAAAGCATCCAGATAGTACAATCAAACAAAGAGCACACAAATTATAAAATCTACTATTTTGAAAATAGCAACAAGAAATTTCGACCACGGAAACCCTTGAGTTAACTAGTCAAGACCCAACTCTTGCACCGCATACTGGTTTCAATTGCATTGACCTTTAAAACATGATAGAGCCTATCACCGCTATGCATAGACACGATTGTTCAACCCATGCACACAGTCGTCCCGGAGTACTCCATCTAGGAGGGGTGGAAGGAAACTTCATTAATTAAGGGCAATATTTGAGAGGGAGGAAAAAAGTTGGATGTTAACGTGTGGTTTTTTGCAAAATTATCTAATAATGCCCTATCATCAACAAGAGAATTTCAACTGATAACATCTCCCCGATGAATGTAAATATTATATATACTATCAAAAAATACATCAAAAAATAGCCTTTTTTGCTTATTTTCATTACTTACTCTTGATATTGGAGCTTAAAATTGAAAAAACCCACCCAAAAGTAGTAAAATAGTGTTTTTCAATGGATTTTCTTAACTATTGATTTTTAAAATTTTATTTTTAGTACATTTTATTTATTTATTTATTTTAATAAATAGGTCAAAAGTTAATGATAAATAGTAAATGAGCTCAGATGGAGAAACTGAAGATATGTTGATGATTAAAAGAACAAGACGGTCAGACACAAAAAAATTTAATCAAAACAACAAACGGAAGCGGAAGGCATAAATTAGGCCGCAAAGCCTGGTTTTGCAAATTCTTGCAGAATGAGCTAACGAAGTTCGATTGAGAAAATTTTCGAGTCTAACGAAGATTTCACGGCATAATAAGATCTAACAGAGGGATCTGGGGAAAAATAGTTTGGGAAGTCCGAGTATAGATATCTAAGGTAGCCCAAAATCACCTCATTTTCATTAGTCACTCTTGGAGAAGAGAGCTCTCTACCTTCTTCGCGCGTGATTTTTGAAGTCCACAGTCACTCATTTTCGGTGTTGTTTTACATGTGTCATGAGGAGTAAGTTTTAACCTCATCAAAGAACGTTTCTATACAGTCGAGTAGCAAGTCTAGACCCACGAAAAAACCCTAGAATCTCAGCTGTGTACGAATTTCTACGACATAAAAACAACCATAGCGGCCTGTCAGCTCAACCGAATTGGACAAGATTTGAACTGTAGCATGTCCCTAGATAGTAGAACACTTCCATATCATTAGATGACCATTTGGCAGGGGTCGAGGGGGTCCCCAAGTAAATATTGTAGGTTTTGATCACATGCTAGAATTGAATTCCGACTCAACGGACAGCTTATAGACAAGATCTATACACAATGTACCTAGATGGTTTTGAGAAAACAGTCAAAGCAAGCTCTCTTACAGCAGAAAACAACTCGAAGATTACGAAGTGTCAAAATTGACATATGAAGTCAAACTAGCTCAGAATGAGCCCAAACTGGATGACCAGCATCAGGACTATGTAACGGACAAGTCCATGGCTTCAAAAGTAACCAAACAACTGTACACACCAAGTAGGAACAAAAATCGATGAGTTCAGAGTCGACAAGAGTACGAAGTGATGCCAACACGATCAAATCTTACCAAACTCATTTTAGGACTTGTTTAGATGTAATGAAGATGTGGAGGTCATAAACTTATCTTTTTAAGCAAAAAATGTGATTGTTGTTAATAATCGCGATTATTTATTCTTTGTGTACAATTGGCTTGAAAATCATTATTTTGCTTCACCTATCACTTGTAGACATCTCTCTCATGCCACGTATCAAATATGAGCCCAAAAGATCAAGGAAATCTCAAATTTTGTCAAAAAATGCACTAAAGGCTCTTCTGTCCAAATTTTGAGTTATTTGTCACATTGTTTTATCCAAATCATCCTATATCTCACATAGAGGCTCTATAGCATATCTAGAACCAACTTGCAATAAAAAAATGTCAAATTTTATAAAAAAGATAATAATCACGATTATTTACTTTTTTACCATTCAAATTTCAACTTTAACCTTATGGGACCAAAGAACATGATGTGACAAGCCCACCAATCAAGTTTGATCACATTTGGATCTCAAAAATCCAAAATCCCTTTATATCTACTATTTCAGAGTCTGAAGCCTAAATCTGGTACCATTTCCACCCTGTGCACTCAAATGAGCCCACACTTCACTCAGAGTATCTGAATCACATGTTTTTCAAGCCTGTGAAGTAAAAAATATAAAAAGTTGAAAACTTTTTCCTATTTGTAAATAATCGTGATTATTTACTTTGGTTGCAAATTTTGCCTTGATTGAATGATTTTGATCTTCACATGTTTTTGTGCATCTATGCATGCTTCAAAATGGATTTGAAGCAAAATGGACATCATTTGCCAGCAATTCAGACGGGCATTTCAGAGCGAAAATTGTGGAATTTTCTAACTTTGAACTGTATTCTCCTAATAGGTGCAATGCAAGTTGTTGAGAAATCAAAGAAGAGAATGACTCAAAAAGAAAAGCTCCAAGAGTTGTCACCATACCAGTTGGAGCCGAGTTAAGTGAAAACGGCCAAGGTAACCTAACTATCAAAAGAACAGCTTGAAGAACACAACACCACAGTTTTCATCGCCAGGTTCAAGAGTGAAGATAGAAATCAGGTAGGGTTGCAAATGCTACCCAAAGAAGTTTATGATGTAGCCACAAAGCCAACAACAAAAGAAGCCAACAAAAGGCTAGGACTTCAAGAATTCTACGATCAAGAGCCATGTGGAATAGACTTCCAGCGAGCTTATGAACTATTGTCCACAATCAAAGAGGATGGATCTGCTCAGATCACCGATCAGCAGGGACAAAAAGTTGAAGTGGTTATTAACAAAGATATAGTGGCTGAAGCACTAAAGCTGCCAACTGAAGGTATGACAATGAGGACCAGAGATAGGAAGACAGTTGGTACATTCACCAAGAATACAACTGCCGCCACCTTCTTCGGCCTTATTCTAAAGCAAGTGGAGGATCCCGTCCATCTCTATCACCAACACTTCCACTTACTCGCAAACGGACCACCAAGATACACTACTTCAAATCATGCGGTTGCAACCAGCTTCACGTAGGTATTGAAGTCAACAACAAGACAAATAATAGATCATGCTCAGTACCTGCTTACAACACTCAAGAGCACAAAAAAGGAAGGAAAAGTAACATATATGGGAGCTCCAAAAGTTCTAACACGGATTGCATACCATGCTATTGGGATGGTCGATAACTTTTCACCAGCCCCAGATCAAAATACATGGATAGTTTCAGCTCAACCCTCTCTACGAGCAACTAGATCAAAGAAGAAAAAAAATCTATAATTCAGATGAAGAATCAACAAAAAGATCACCTGAAGCCCATAGCAGTGAAGAGAGCTCTGACAATGAAGAAAAAAGGGCAAGGAGAGAAGAAATGAAGAGAAAAGCGGTGTCAGCCCATCAAGAAGAACCTCAGTAGAAAAAAGTCAGGTTCAAAAGAGAGAAAGAATCTTATGAAAGAAGTCTCCAAGCTGCAGGAGAGAACCCAGAATCATGGACTAGTCCAAGGAAAATCAAGGGTCCTAGGACCAAGAACCCCGAGAAGAAGATCCAAGAAGGATCTGCTCGAGAGATTGTATGCAGAAGCCGAAGCCCTAAAGATCCAAGAAGGATATGCTCAAGAGATTGTATGCTGAAGTCGAAGCCCTAAAGATACAAGAGGCTTTTGAAGCGCAAAGAAAAGCAAGAGAAGAGCGACAAAGGCAAGCAAAAGGCACAACAAATTGAACCACAACATGGACAAGGAGATATGTCTCCAAGACCACCTTCACTCGTCGCCGAACAAGAAGATCAACCATGTCCTAGTCCAAGTCCTTTACCAACTGACAAATCTAATGAAGGCAAGGAAACAAAAGAAGAAGAGAAACAAAATCAGGAATCCAGTCATGAACAGCCCAAGGAAAATCTTCTACAACACCACACGCAGAATCAACTGAAGCATCTACAAATCCTCAAGCAAAATCTGTTGAACCGTCTGAAGAGTCGCAAGCCGAATCTACTGGACCTTCTAAGCAGCCTCAGGTAGAATCTAAATAATGGGAAACAACGGATGAAGTTATCATCCAGGTTAATGAATATGCAAAGCAGATGGAGATGATGACCGAGAAGATGTGAGCATCAGCTCTTAGCCGCAGTGCGAAAGCTCGAGAGTTGGAACAAGTAATTGATGCTCTCCAAGGCGAGCTTGAAGATAAGATGAACATCATTAAAAATCTTCAAGGCCAGATCAAAGAGCTCAAAAACGAGGCAAAGCAACACCAAGTGTCAAGGAAAGGCAACAAAAAGAGATGAAAGATTTAAGGGAGCTTCTCACAAAGCTATCATGTGCATGTAAAAGCAAGGACCAACAGCTGACTGAAGTAACAAATGAACTTTTGAGCACTACTCAGTCAGTACAAAAGCTCCAAGTACAATTAAATGTAGCAAATGCCTCTTTGCAATACTTAGAGCAGAGAATCAATGACCAAGCATCATTCCTAAAGCAGATCAAGAAAAACCCAGTCGTAGCTTCACTCAAGGGACAGATGAAGTTTACAAGACCTTGAAAAAGAGAAACAAAGACCTGGAACCAATGCTATATAAAATCTGCAGAATGCTGCTCACATGCATCCAAGTTTTTCATGAGCCTGAGCAAGCAGGAGCCCCATGGATGTCCTTCTTAGAAGGTAACAAAGGCTTGTGCTATGATTTGAGTGGGCAACCTTCAGAAGAAGTCCTTTACGGCTTCTATGCCAAATGTATATTCTTGCCATCAAAAAATATGTTGGCATTCGAAGAATCTTTTTACACGGGATTCTTTATATGGCATACAAAGATTATCAGGCCAATGATCAACAATCTAATAGCAAGGTTTATTGGCTATTCAGCCATAGATCTCAAAAAGAAAGTCACTCTTTGGTTTCTGCAAGTCCCTAAGAAAGAACGGCTCATTAGATATCAGAAAGCGTTACAAGCACTTAAAGACCGCCTCGCCAATCATCAACCCGAAGACTATTTTAGTCCATGAAACTGTGTCATGCGACGACACAACCGAGGAGGGGGGAATAGCAGCAAGCCAACCCATGTAATATTTTTCGAGAGCTTTATTGTAAAAACACTTATTCTTTTGATAAATTAAGAATATTGTAACTCCTATTTTCCAAGGGGATATTGTAATCGATGAGCCGGAGCTATAAGCTTCCAGATTGTATCAATTTATCCTTAGTTAGAGCTCCCAAAAGATTAGCTTTTTACCAAAGAAATCTTGGCTAAGGTATAAAAGCCAATTTTGTAAAGTTATTATTAAGTTTTGGAGAAGAAATACAAAGTGTGAGCTAATGGTACTCACTTCTCTGATTCTCAGCCTTCCTTCTCCCTTCTCGGTTTTCACATTGCAGTGTCATCTATTGCATTGCAATCATAGGTAAAAGCTCTACGCATTGATGTAAACATATCATGGTGAATCGTAGTTTTTGGCATCGCCAACTTGCGGCCTAATTTCATCATAATAAAGAATTTAAGCTAGAAAATCACAAAGTAAGCATAGACGGGGTATTGGGACATCATTGCTAAGCATTTAGATGCATTTGCAGAAACGGCTAGGTCAAAATCTCATTGTTGTTAATAATCGCGGTTTTTGTATTTCATCAAAAGTGATATTTGAGACCATAAGCATGTGTGCTTAGGTCTTATATACTTGTCCTAGAAGTTTCATAACATTTGGATGTCATTTGATGATGTAACGGTCATGATTTGTTTTCCGATTAGTGATTAGCTTTTGATGACTTAGGTCATTTGAGGGTGTAGCTTGTGTTAGATACGAGTTGTCTATTGTTTTCCAAGAGATTGACACCCTCTTGTAGCCTCTATGCACTAGCCGAGTCAGCTTCGTTCCATGGATTGACAATTATGTTCGTGGTTCTTTGCTATGTTTGCAATAAGATAAGAGTGAGGTTCGGAAACCTATCCACAAAACTCTAAATTTTTTTACAACCAAGCATCATTGCAATAAATATCATTATCTACATTTATGGGGATGACCTTTTAGTCGTGTATGTGTAAAGAGGTAGACACTGGCTAGGAGAGTCTCTTAAGCTAAGACCCCTCTATTAGCACAATGGGGGAGAAGGGAATAGAGAAATTTAATACGGAAGGGTTACATATGTGGCAAACGAAGCTTAGGGGCCACTTGATGAAGAAGAAACTATGGGAAGTGGTCAAAACGTCACTAGATGCACAAGAGGAAGGGAATACTAGGTCATTTAATGCACAAGCTATAGAAAAGGACGAACAAGCACTTGGGATCATTATAATCGTACTTCACGACAACTATGTTCACTTCATTGATGAATGTACAAGTGCACATAAAGCATGGGTTGTTCTCGAAACAAAAAATTGAGACTAGAGCTAAACGAAGTAAAGTGAGCTTGAAAAGACAACTTTACAAAATCACAATGTATGAAGGAGAGGACATAGCTAGCCTTGTGAATAGACTTAAAAGCATCACAACCCAACTTACTTACATACAATGTAATATACCAAAAGATGACAAAGTGGTCCTTCTTTTAAGTGCACTTCCACCCTCTTATGACCACTTAGTCACCTTCCTTGAAGAGAAAGAACCGACTCCAGCATTGCAAGACGTCATCAATTCTCTTCAAGCATAAGAAAAGAAGAAAAAGGGCACATTAACACCATCAGGAGGATCCTTTGTCATATAATCACCAAGGGGAGGATGTTCAACATTCTCATCATCAAATGTAAAGAAGTGTTATGATTGTGGAAGAATGAGATATGTAGCAAAGGATTGCTACACCAACAAGTCTTGCAACAAATGTGGTAAGAAGGGGCATCCTCCTCCTCGATGCTACTCAAGTGGAGAAAGCAACAGCAACAACAAAAATTACAAAGGCAAGAACCCTGCAAGAGGATCATCTCATGTGGTGGAGGACGAAGAAGAAGACGAAGACCAAGGCAAGAACAAGATGATCTACTGCAATGACATACTGTGAAGATTGTAGCCTCTCTAGTTCAAGGGGAGGACTTTTCTTTTTTGTCATCATTTGTGGATCTATCATCCTTTGTAGATCTGTATTGACATCCTATGTGGATACTGTGTCATCCTTAGTGAATAAAAAATTTTCATTGTATTGTCCCAGTCCAAACCTCAAGGAAAGGATTGTAAGGTGTGAGCTTTGTCCTAGAGTCCTAGAGTATGAGTCAAGGAGAGAGAAGGTGGAATTATACCACATGTAGTGTTGCAAACTTGTAGAGCTACTTAAATCTCATTTCATGAATAAACCAACCATTCCATTTTGCATTACATGTCCCTTTGTTTATGGTGAGCTTGTGATGGGTTAGCAAATACTCAAGATCGTGTTTATGAGTCCAAGTTAATTGATCTTGAAACCTAATTCTCTTGAGTGATAATCTAAACTACACACACTCACTTCTGTGCACCATGTTTGTCTTTCATCCACCCTAGATAGCACAATCCCATTCCCATCATCATCGATGACTTCGTTTCTTGGGTCCTTTTCCACATGTAACCACATGTTTCTTTTCCACCTATGCATCACATGTTTCTATGCCACCTATGTATCCCAGTAGGATAGAGGAGATACACACCATCATAGGACAAAGCCCACAATTCCCAGCAACCCTCCCCTTGGGGTTTGGACTATGAAGAAACTGAAGAGATTGACATATCTGGCACACTCCAATCTAGGAGCAAAAAAAGGTCTCCAATCCAAAAGACCATTCCCAATCCAAGAAGCAAATTATCCCTAATCCAAGAGACACTAAACACCTCCCCTCAAATAGATGTATCAAACTAAGAACAAGCTAATCCAAGCTATCTCCAAACAAATACAAGTGAGAGGTAAAGGCAAAACAAAATCTAGAGAATGTCGTCATAAACTAGAAGACTGTTGTCGTCTTCTTCTTCATCTTCGTATTTGTCTTCTTTTGCTAAAAATACTTTAGGCCATGGTGCTGCCTCTGTCTTTCTTGAAACACATGGAAGGAAGATGACCCTTCTTTCCGCAAATGATGCAAGTCTTTGATGTTAGACAATCCTTTGCTATGTGTCCTTCTTTGCCACACTTGAAACAAGTTTTATTATTGGAAATTAGTGCAAAAGCTCCTCCCTCTGAAGTGACATTCCTCCCCTGCTTCTTTTGATTGGACATTAAAGAGTTGATTATATCTTGGAAATGTAATATTGAATCCTTGTCCTCGACAATAATTACTATCTAGGCAGTAAGGATGCTGGAAGAACTTTAATTTTTTCATACTCTGGTACTCAATTGTTCACATAGGCTAGTTGTGTGATCATGCTTTTAAGACGATTGACCAAGCTTGCAATATCTTCGTTAAGTTCCATTTTTAATTTGTATGGATCCTTCTTTAAGCTCACTTTGCTCTCTTTTTTCCTAGCCCCAAATTTCTTTTCTAGTTCTTCCCATGTAGCTGACGAGGTTTCAAATCATCGATAAAATGTACATAATTGTCATGTAGTGTAGTGATTATGATTCCTAATGCCTCGTCATCTTTGTCCAGGTTTTGTGCGCTCCTAACCCGTATTTGTACATATGCTCCATCACTCGATGGGTCTATGATGGGCTTGACTATTCTCCATAGCCCCTTTTTCATTAAGTAGCCTTTCAACTTGGTCTCCCGAGTGTGAAATCCCTCCCCATTAGATTTTCTAAGCCCTTTCTCTTCTATTGCACCTTGGAATAGTTTTAGCACTTGGAAATTAATACCAAGGCCAGTGTCTAAACTCGTCACAATCGCACAATACCAATAGATATGTATTTCAAAACAACGTTGTGCTTGGGTGCATGAACTTTTAGACTTTAATTTTTTGTGAGAAAGAGGGAAAGAAAAAAAATTCCCTTCAACACTCCTATGTGAAGTACCTCTTCACTTTAAAAGTGAAGCCACCCTTCACAAATGAAACTTTTGACCGTGCTTGAAGCTTGATTGTTGCCTTTGAAGGAGTGTTGACGCTTTGGAAGAACTAAGGGCCGAAACAACTCCTTGAGTTGTGAGAGCAGAATGTGCACTCTACACTGTGTGTGATGAGTCTCTTAGTAAAGCAATTTTTTTAATTATTAGTATTATTTTTAATTCAGTTGCGTTGACAAACTGTCATCGTCCACCCTTGCTCGTGAATGCCATGTAGGCCTTTTGTTGACGAGTAGCCACCGACTCCCAAGATACTTGCAAGTTTTAAGTTAGCCTTTGTTGCTTTCAATGAGCACCACCAACTCTTGGCAAGTTGCAAAAGCTGAGGTTGTTGCACAACCAATGGCACGTGACTTGGATGTCGATTGATGCACTGCGCACTCGATGGGTTGTTGTGAACAACTGTTCAGTGTTGCCAATTTTCTCTCCAGGCGAGAGTATCCAAGCTGCTCAATTTCAATGCAATGTGTGTATCGAGGATCGCTCTAGCTTCTCTGATGTACTGCCACAATATAAGAGCCTCAGCCAATATCGAAAGCTGCAAAAACTAGCTTAAGTTATCACTTTGCAGGTGTACAAATGCTTGTTGAGAGTGAAGAGAGAGCACGAATGTGTGCAATCTTCAAAAAAAGGCTTTTCTCATTCTAGTGAGAAAACAACGATTTGTTCTTGTAAAGGTTCCAGCGGAGCTCATTATTGGTTGTCGAATGTCCTATTGAGGCTCTCGTTGGCTCTATAATCTTCACACACAGAGAGCTATACTAAATGCGTTGATCCAAATATGCTTGCAGCAAATTGCGAGACTGAATGGTGGTCGCTACCTCCTTGATGCCCTGAGATGCCTCCACACTGCCTGATTGGGCTTATTAAAACATAATAAGTACACAAGTCTAGCACTAATCAAAGTATCTTAGATGATGCTCAACAAATGAGCTTATTAGGAAATGCGAATAAAGATAAACACAATCCTAAATGCAAAATCAAATGCAACTAATATGCATGCTCAATGAATGAGTTTATCAGATACTAAGTAGAATCACTGACTAGAGAGATAAAGTGATTAGGCTAAAATGATTAGACCCCAAATACACCCTAATCAAAGCTCTAATCCCAATTGTGGAGATTAGGGAGGATATAAAAGGGAACCATTCATGGTATTAGCATACTAATGATAATATTGATTACACAAGAAAGAGATGAATTGAGTAGAGTGTATGTAGAGTACAACAAAAGTAGATAGTTTGATCATATCATAAAAGTGTGTACAAAGGCTCATCATAAAGAGCTACTAAAAGCTTTTCATTTGGCATCATTGATGACTTCATTTCTTAGGTCCTTTTCCAAATGTGACCACATGTTTCTTTGCCACCTATGCATCACATGTTTCTATGCCACCTATGTATCCCAATAGGATAGAGGAGATAGACACCATCATAGGACGAAGTCCACAATTCCCAAAAAGACTTTAAAATCCTAACCATGGTCAAACTTTGTCCAAGAGGCCTAATATCCAAGAGCTTTACAAAACGTGGTGGAGGGGCCTAAACCCAAGATGCAAAAGGCCAACTCAAAACTAACGTGGCAGCATTGTACAACATAACATGCGTTTTGCTAAAGTGTTGATGTGGCACTGTATGGACGTTCGCGTTTTATGGGCCAGCCCTTTGGACATGATGCTTTTGGAGGTGTCAGCTTTTCATGTGACTGCTTTTGGCAAGCCAAGGGCCTTTAGATATAAAATGTGGAGTCTCCTTCTGGCATTCCAGATTGCAAAGAAGTAAAGGTGTCCCCCACACTTGTAACCTCTTGAAGTGACAAGGCCTTTCCAAAATACAACTTGGATCAAACAAATGTACTTAGTTGGCGGAAGGGTAAAAGTCACAAAAGTGACTGCCCTTTCATTGAAACATCCAACACCCTTTGGTTATGGCGTTAGAACTAAATCAAACACAACCCCCAAAGACTAAAGAGTGGATAGAAACAACACATTACAAGAGCTTTGAACCCATGACATGGGTGATCTACCAATATTATCTACAGTTATGTCCTTTCTCCATCAATTCTATCCTCTTTGATAATGTATCCATGATGGCCATATACATCTACCAATAGTAATTGTTTGGAGATAGTCAAAGAAATTATAGAGGTTTAGTTAAGCCCAAAAGACTAAGCAATGCTATGCCCTTGCCTTTTGGGCGGAAAAACAAAAAAACTAAGCTACTTCAAGAGTGTTCCATAGAATATGTTTTGTCTTTGATCGGAATTCATTGTAATCGATTTGGCATTCTAAATTTATATTCTCCCCAAAGAATGTTTCCCCCACATGCATAAACAAAGTCCATACAAAATTGGTATATAGGGCAAGGCTTCTCTTAGGCCACTATCACGATGGACACAACCGCAACTTTGGCAGTGGAGCAAAGTTGGTGGTAGCAAGACCCGCCATGGCCTCTTGCTATCACACACGGTCACCTGCCCAACTCCTTG
The DNA here is from genome assembly GCF_014529385.1 of Adiantum capillus-veneris. NCBI lineage: Eukaryota > Viridiplantae > Streptophyta > Polypodiopsida > Polypodiales > Pteridaceae > Adiantum > Adiantum capillus-veneris. The sequence goes on from NC_140943.1 coordinate 31,720,861, forward strand.
TTGCATTGGTGGTCCAAATCTTGTCTGTGGCAATGTCTTGGTGTACTTGATGGCCAAATTGCTATAGCATGAAGAATCCTTTGCATTAGCTTCTGGAGGTGGCCATTCGCCTTTGATGTAAAAGGCCTTGCAAGGCACATAGAATGGTTTTTTTTAAAGGGATGTTGCCCGCTTTCGACCACATCCACAAGAACATTTAGAAGTTTTCTCATGTAGGAAAACGGAGTCTTTTTCAGTGTTTTTCATACAATGCATAACATCTTGAGCTTTTGCTCGAGAGGCATCGCATACCTAGCAAGGTACGATTGGGGGCAAAGGACCACCGGCCCCCCCCACCGGGCGGACGGTCCCCTGCCCCCAATCGTACCTAGCTAGGTATGTGGTGCCTCCCTCAGAGAAGCTCATGATGTTGAGGTAAGTCACAATGTGGGAATTATTGTAAGAATTTGTCCAAAACTTCTTGTGATGTGTGAGAGGATGGTGCCCAAGTTCAGCCACGTCGTATGGAACCGGACGGGGAGGTGATGTGGGAGAGGGGCCTTAGAGTGGAGTAATGTGGAGTTGACCAATGTCACTAAAAGTTGACAAGAAGTGACGCAAGAATGAAGAGAGAAGGGGGCTCGTTTAGAGATGATGATGATGATGGAGATAAGCGTGGGAGCAGCGGTTGGAGCTTGGGAACAGCTGGCTGCCCACGTATGTATGTATGTATGCGGCCACCCTAGCACTTGTTTTGGCGCCATCCCAAAGGGATGAGGGCGAGAGAGAGAGAGAGAGGGAGTAGTAGGTGTCTACCAAATAATTGAAAGACCCGTTTCTCCATATTTTGAACGAGTCTCTCTAGAAACATGCAGCAAGCCTGTTGGGTGGCAGCTCATCACCCCCACTTTCGGCTTTTCTGCGTGTTGCATCTTCAACGCTTTGCATGCTTTTGCTGATGCCATTTGGAAAGGCCTCGCCTCTTTCCCATGGATTCCATTCCTCCAAAACTAGAAGCTCAAATTTCATTCTGGAATCTGAACAACCTTACAAAAACCATACTTTCACCCTACGTAGGATAGAAAATGTTGCCCTAGCCCAAATTACACAAATTTGTAATTGTACTCATCCACTCATTGCTCTTTGTGATGGCATCTGTGATTGATTGCACATGGCCGCAAGGCTCGTCCTTGACGCCAGTGTTCGGAAAGAAAATGACATTTAGAACCATACATAGTTCTTTTTTTATGAGTTTTCTCAAAGGAAATTTTGAAGATTTGAGCTACTTTTTGCTATTAGTTTTACATTATTTTTCCCAAAATCTAGACAAGATTTTTCCTTCTCCTCTTGCTCCCAAACGGCATTTTTCAATTTCAAAACGACGTAATTGTAAGCCGAGACACACATTTCCTCGTACTCCTCATGGTATTTCGAGCGAATCCTTCCTGGTGAAGCTCGGATTCATTTGTTGAAAAAAATGTTTAAGTTAACATTAACTATTCTTTGATACAGATTAGGGGTTCCTTTCAGAGCTCAAGGTGCTTGGAAAAAAGCATGCCAATCACACCCTTTTTTTTCCAACAAATCGTAACTAGTCGTTACGGTGGATGCGTAGGTGCCTAAAGACCTAGGTTCGACTCCCAGCAACATCTTTCAAATGCCAATGGGATCTTAACTCATCGGTCAAGTTTGTGTGGGTGTGTCGATGCGTGAATGAAGCTAGTTTGCAAAAGAAACCCCCCCCCCCCCCCCCCCCCCCCCCCCCCAAAAAAAAAAAAGGGAAGAAATAAAAACCTATACTAGGTTTATCTTTGTTGGGTTGATGGGCGCCTACATGGAGGGTAAAAAAGACCAATGTGTGTTTTTAGAATAATATATATCATTTTTCTCTCCAATAAGAAAAGGCCAATGTGTGCATGCAAGTTGGGAGTGGGGTATCCAAAAGGAGTAATAAGCATCACGTAGCCTCATTTTCCATCATCAATGTGCCTTCTATATAAAGGCCCCAAACTAGCTGGAGCTATCAAGGTTTTCCCCTTATCATAACAACTTGAATACTAGCAAATATAGTACAACCTTCATCCCTCTGCTCTGACACTGACAAAGGCACTTCCTCTCTGACAAAGACTCCATGGCTCCTCGGGGCCAGCTTTATGTCTCTCTCACCCCTTCCCTCATATCTCTTCTCCTACTGCTGGCTGCATGCCCCCCTCACTTTCTTGTTGCTGGCCTAGAGAGCCCCACAACTGCCCACATCGGTGACGACAAAGAGCGCGACTTCCTCGCTTGGGTTGCTCGCGTCGGCTCTCGCCACCATCGTTCCTCCGGCTCTCTCACTCGTCCTCTCGCCAGCGACGACGACAAGTTCACTTCAAGTAAGGCCGTGGGTAGCGTGCTCACGGTGGGTAAAGGTGGTCAGTTCTCAAGTGTACAAGCAGCTGTTAATGCAGTGCCTACGAAAAATAGTCAACGAATTGTCATTCAGATCGCTGCAGGCACTTACCAGTAAGTCCCTTCACAAGAGCTGCTCCACTATGCATGCATGTGTTGAATCCAATTTGGAAGAAGGCCTTCAAATGATAAAAACAGAAAAAACCAAGGCATTGTTAGATAGTACTGTTGAACTTATGTGTCGCAGATGAAATGAAATTACCAATTTGCCTGCCATTGTGATGCAGAGAGAAAGTCCATGTGCCGTCGAACAAGCCGTACATCACTTTCCAAGGAGCAGGAGCAGGCTTGACAACCATAAGTTGGCATGACACACAGGCTAGCACTGGCGGATTGGCGACAAGTGCGTCCGTGTCTATCGATGCCCACAACTTCATTGCTAGGGGCATCACCTTTGTGGTCAGTACTTCTTAAGAACTATATTTCAAGCACTGAAGTTGCCTGTATTTTTCTAACATATACAATCTAGTCATTGACTTGCTTCCCTGTTGAATTCTTGTAGAATACAGCGCCGGCACCACCGATAGGATCGAAGGATAGGCAGGCAGTGGCGCTGAGGATATCTGGAGACCAAGCCGCCTTCTACAACTGCAATTTCTTGGGACACCAGGACACCTTGTATGATGACAAGGGAAAGCACTACTTTGAGGCCTGCCTCATTCAAGGCTCTGTGGATTTCATATGTGGCAACGGGCAGTCGCTGTACAAGGTAAACTGAGGCGAGAGGAAACAAACATGATGCACGGGCAAAATTATTAGGTTAAAACCCCCGATTTTGATCTTGGGATGGAGATGTCTGTACTTACAAAACTAAGAGATTTTTCTGTGCTTGCAGGGATGCGAGCTTCGCACCGTGTTAAGGTCGACGCAGTCGCTGACGGCGCAGAAGCGGTCGAGCCCAAACGAAGACACAGGGTTCTCGTTTGTGGATTGCAAGGTGACGGGAGAAGGGTTGGCGTATCTTGGCCGTGCCTGGGGTCCCTACTCGCGCGTCGTCTTCTCCTTCACCTCCATGGCCGACATCATCAAGCCCCAAGGCTGGTACAACTGGGGTGACTCAAGTCGGGAAAAGTAATCTCTCTCTCTCTCTCTCTCTCTCTCTCTCTCTCTCCCTCCCTCCCGGGTTCAAATCTCACTTTCCTTGCTGTAGTATCTCTCTCTCTCTCTCTCTCTCTCTCTCTACCCCCCACCCGGGTTCAAATCTCACTTTCCTCGGAGTAATCTCTCCCCCACCCCCCCCCGCCTCCCCTTCCTTTTTAGCAGTACTCACTAGTAGGTTAGTTGGAAATAAATGAAACACCAAAAAAATTACAACATAGTCTCATGCACATCATGTGCCATGAGAGCCCAACATACCATAGACAGTATCAGATACATATGACACTCCGTATGAGCTAGAGGGTTTTACACAGACTCATTACCCGTACAATCCAAAAATGATGCCCTTTTTATGAAGGGACCCATTCACTAATAAGCAAATGCACACAAACATTTCTACTCCAATCTCCTTTCTTCCTTCTCCTATAAGTCATTTTTTAGCATGCCAAAATGACCGCAAACAACACAAATAGGTAGACTTGCTCCACCAAAAAGAACACATGTGACCTCCTTGTATCTGTCTCTCTCTCTACCATCTCTCTATAGACGACAGTGGTTAAGTATTGTAGTGGTTGCCCCCGTGTAGGTGGAGGTGATCGGCACAGCTAGTCATGGGGGTCTAACATGTGGCTTGAAGTTGTATTCAACTGCTCACTTCGGTGGTAGAGATGGAGCCTACTCCAACCTCGGTGTAGGATTCAACTCCGCGTAAGATACGCGTTGACTAGTATTATGGTCGTCCAAGCTTAAGAAGTTCAAAGAGGGAGGAAAGAGCATCTCTTTCCTTACCTACGATGGCACCTTTGGTGCTACGGACAAAGTCTTGGCCTTTATCCAACAGTTCGATGCGACGTTTGGAGATGAGGGCTTCATGGAGTCCTTTAAGCTACGCCATGTAGCTATGCATTTTCAAAAGTCCGCCAAGCAATGGTGGTCTAGAGCCTACGGGCCAACGGTGAAGCTCCATGAAGCAATTTTTGGCCACCGATGCCAAAGACAAAGTACTCACCGAATGAAGGTGTTGTGGGTGATTGGAGACCCCGGCTGGGAGCTTCTTGCCACGAGCGCAAGCTCTGCGATATTTAATCAAAGCCTCTAGAAACACACATACATACAAATTTGTATCGTACTATATCTATGAATGTATTAGGCGTGTAGATATCTATGTATGCATTGTGTGTATATAATTGTGAAAAATTGAAAGTTAACCTGATGGTTTCAATAAATGCAAGACTTTGAAATTAAAGCTCTAATTTAGAATCTTTGAACGGGAAAGAAGAAAATGTAATGCAGTTTCTTTTTAAAGTTTTAAATTTTTCTTTATTTTTTGCAGAAAAGTGTTCTTTGGACAATATAAATGTTCCGGTCCGGGTGCCGATCAAAGCAAGCGGGTAGGATGGTCACGAGAGCTAAGTGACATACAAGCTGCCCCTTTTCAATCCCTCAGTTTTATTGATGGTGCCTCATGGTTACAATCATGATCAGTGTGCTCACTGCTCATTCATGCAAATAAAAGGAGATCTTTTAATTGGAGATATCCTTGTAAATAAGAATATGATTAAACGCATAAATTATAAACTTGAAACTTTGGAATACATCTCGTATCATGTGAATTTTATGTTTGTTCATAGCATAAATAAAAATTGCTTTCAGACAAATGTAGCGGTGGTAGAACGTGGGGCTAAGCCATTGAAAAATAAAGCGCGTTTGAAGCATCTGTTTAAGAATAATCCAAACAAACAATTACCCAAGAAGCATAGCTCAGTTGGTGAGGCCTTTGCGATGTAACCCCAAGGTTGAGGGTTCGAAGCTCTCATGGGTTGCATTCTCCTGAGTGTATTCTCCTTCCCTATCGGGGAGATGGTTCCCACAATTGCCCCTCGAGGGTGTAAATACATCATATGTGTAAAGTTTCTCCCTACTACATTCACCGCGCTCGATGGTTAAATTTTAAAATAAATTAAAAATCCAAAAAATATATGCTCTTTAAAAATAATTAAAAACTATACAATGTCTCAGGGGTTGAACCATAGTGGGTGCGTTTAGAGCCCCCGCCTTTACCACTAGGCCAAACAATATATGCTCTTACATCAAAAATTTGCCCACAGTGGTCAAAGTTGATAATAAGAAAGAGAGAGGGAGGGAGAGAGGAGAGTGCACCGAGCAAATTCTTTTTGCACTAATTTAGCAGACCTTCGTTACTATGACCAGTATGTCCCTACAATCTTTTTTGGACTTCATTAAAGGGTATCCAGAAAGATGTCGTTTGGGAAATGGTTTAAAAGATGAAGGGAAGTTCAAGCATGAGTGAAAAAGGAAGATATTTTTGAGAGTGGAAAGGCCGTGGGACAGGTGCAAGAGAAAGAGGGAGTTGCAGAGGAGACCCTAGATGGAGGGGAGCTCGCGCAAAGTCTCCCTCTCTCTCTCTCTCTCTCTCTCTCTCTCTCTCTCTCTCTCGTTCATTTGTCTACTGGCGACAACACAGGTGGAGGCCGAAATTCCCTATCTCTTGTTTATTTGAGATTGGAGCATCTTGCATGTGATTGCCAAAAGGGAGAGAGCTTGTTTGTCCCTATGTTGTGGGGTATAGGGTAGGCAACAGAGGGCATCCTAGGCTGGAAGGTCAGATGCAGGATAGATCGCAGAGGGTATGGAAGGCAAGCGAGGCATTGCATTTGTCTTGCTGCTTACGTCCGTATGCGCTCAAAGAAATAAGGAGAGCAGCAAGGAGGTGAGACCACATGGTGGGAGAAATGGTGCGCACAGAGACATGCAGGGACAAGCAGGAGGCGGCGATGGCGAGGGAGGAGGGGCTTGGGTGCACGTGCTGCAATGTCGATGGGGGGGTGTAGTTTTCATTCGAATTTGAAAACCGCACGATATTAGGCCAAGACACATTTTTCCTTGGCCGATTGGAGATTTTTCGTGGGGTTTCTTTCATGTCCGTTGTCACAGCGATGACACACAGAGCTCGCTACGTTGTCTTGCAAAGATCTCTGAGACCTCGATTCGTCCCGATGCGGGGAGGAGGTAGATGGGTCGGGTGAGCGGGGACGCAAGGGCGCATGCATAGTGCATGGGTGAATGAACCTGGCACAATATACAAGTGGCCAGGGCAACCTTTGCCTTGGTTTGGGAGAGGCCATGGGCGGAGCACGCACTCTACAGAAGGAGGAACCCTCGAGCTGCAGTGACAAGAGAAGGAGGAAGCCTCGGGAGGGGTGGGGGAGCAACAGCAAGGGCAAACCAAGAGCGACGATAGCAAACTAGGACAACGAATCTATGTAGCCGTGCATGGAAACTGGTGCAAATGCAGAGGCGGGAATTGGGGCCAAGGTCGTGCAGTTAGTTAGTTTGGGAAGACTCGAAGAAGGAATCTCCGGATCAATTTAATCAATGAATGGTGGAATAGACCAAATATGCATGTAGAATACTATGTCAATGGTTTTCTCCCAACACTCAACTAAAGGACATGTGCCTCTTATCCTTGAGGAAAAAGAATTGTCTATGAGAAGTTGACATTCATGAGGACAAACAAAAAGCATGGACTAATTTTCTACACCACTCTCCACCAGTCCAAGGGCTCCCCGTATGTCCCTACAATGTGGAGCATCAATATGGGCCTTTTAGCTACGATAGCTTATAAAAAGGTCAATATAACAATGCGAAGATGATACAAGAGAGAAGAACAAGTGGTTTTACTAGGTCATCAAAATGGATTATTGATGGGCATATAAAATCTCATGAACTTTTACCAAATGTCTTGAGTAATATGTCCCCCTAATTTTGGTTTTGGGCTTTATTAGAAGGTATCTACAAAGATCCCTTGGTTTGAATGGGAAGGAAAAGGGGAAGGATGAGGGTAAGGTGGCCAGCTCGAGGGAAGGTGGAGGATGAGGATAATAAAGTGCCGAAATTGTTTTTGGTTTGAATAGGCCTAGGTAGAAGGAAAAAGGTCTAATGCCTAGCACGTGGGAGGGAGAGATAGAGTCATAGAGAGAAAGTGTGTTTTGCCATGTGTGAGAGCGGCGAAGAAATTTTTTTTGGGAAATTATTAAAAATTTGACAGGCATTTGGGATTTTTTCGCAAACTGCTAGGAGTACCTATACTGAGGATTTTTGAAATTTGAGGGGTGTGTTGGGAGTTTCCACAGATAGGAGTGAAGGAGTACGAGCGGAAGTGCGACGCGAGAGAGAGTGCGAGAAGAAGAGCACGACGATATGGTGAACTCGCTCTACTGTAATGTGTAGAGCATAGTGAGTTCTTATTAGGTTTTTACAAAAGAATATGTGTATATACCTGGCGGCCCGCCCACTTACCTGGGCGACCACATTGGGCTTTATACCCCAACAACCTCCCACTTAAAGTCCAATGTGGTACTTTAAGTGTGAGAGAAGCTACTATACAAGCTAATATACAAGAGATGTAGAGAAGTGATGTACTACCCTACACCTAACTGCTTGCGAAAATGCGCAAAGCTCTCTGAAGGAAGTCCTTTTGTAAGTAGATCAGCAAGATTTTCTGTGGTGTGAACTTTGACAAGCTGAAGTTGCTTATCCTCAAGCATTTCCCTGATGAAATGATACTTCACATCCACATGCTTTGTCTTTGAGTGATAAACTGGATTGCGAGCCAATTGTATAGCACTTTGACTATCACAATATAACACAGGCATCTCTTCTTTGATTCCCAAATCTGTTACTAGTCGATTAAGCCAAATTGATTCTTTGCATGCCTCTGATGCTGCAACATATTCAGCCTCTGTAGTAGACTGAGTAACACAATCTTGTAATCTAGAACGCCATGATACTGCTCCACCAGCCAATGTAAAGACATACCCTGACGTAGACCTTCGGTTGTCTAAGTCACCTGCATAATCTGAGTTTGTAAAACCCTTTACACTTAGCTCCTGACTCCCATAGCATATACGCATACTCTTTGTATCTTTCAGGTATCTCAATATTCCTTTCACTGCCTCCCAATGTTTCTTACCTGGGTTTGACATGTATCGACTTACTACTCCCACTGCAAATGCAATGTCTGGGCGAGTAGCAATCATTGCATACATCAAACTACCCACTGCAGACGCATATGGAATCTTATCCATTTCAACCTATTCTTCCTCAGACACAGGACAATCTTGTTTGCTAAGTTTCACATATGGTGGCAATGGAACACTGAGTGCCTTTCCCTTCTCCATATTGAAACGTTGCAAAACCTTGTCAATATACTCTGTTTGAGATAACCAAATCAACTTCTTTGATCTGTCTCTCTCAATGCGCATACCAAGTATATGACTTGCCTCACCCATGTCTTTCATGTCAAACGATTTTGCCATCTTTGACTTCAAAGCTGAAATTTCTTCCAAGTGCTTGCCAGCAATCAACATGTCATCCATATACAAAATAAGGATCAACCAACTACCATCCTTAGCCTTCTTTGTATATAGACAGTGATCGAACTCACTACGTTTGTAGCCTTGAGAAAGCATAAACTTGTGGAATTTATGGTACCATGCCCTCGGTGATTGTTTTAAGCCATAAAGACTCTTTAACAACTGGCATACCCAATCTTCCTTGCCTTTCTCAACAAACCCTTCTGGCTGCTGCATGTAAATTTCCACATCTAAATCACCATGCAAGAACGCTGTCTTGACATCCATTTGGTGCAACACCAAATCTAATATGGCAACCAATGCAAGAAAGCATCTCAATGTAGTCATCTTGACCACCGGAGAGAAGACTTCATCAAAGTCAATGCCTTGTTCTTGCTTAAAGCCCTTGGCAACAACCCTTGCTTTGTACTTTGGCTGACTATCATGAGCGGTGATCTTATACCTGTAAACCCATTTACAAGGTAGAGCCTTTTTGCCCTGTGGTAATTTAACTAGCTTCCATGTCTTGTTTTTATGCAGAGCTATCATCTCTGACTGCATGGCCAATTGCCAATTCCCGGAGTCCTTCATTTGCACTGCTTCCTTGTAACATGAACGCTCATTGCAATCAATCAACATGACATAGTTCATAGATGGAACAAACCTATCAGGAGGTCGCGTGATACGTCCATATCTATGCACAATAGGTGGCTCAGGCTCAGCCACAACCTGTGGTTCCACTCTATCCTATCCTTGATTCTCTTGAGCCCTGACATTTTGTCTTGCAGGTGCAGGTCCATCTTCTTGGAAGACAACTCTTCTAATCTCCTCAACCCTCTCTCGTTTAGAATGATATTTGGATTCATTAAAGTGAACATCACTGCTGCGGACAACCTTTCTGGATTCGGGATCCCAAAGTCTGTACCCCATCTCACCAGAATTACCATAGCCTAGAAAGATGCACTTTCTACTCTTTGGCTCAAGTTTGTTCCTAAATTCCTTTGGAACGTGAGTATATGCCTCACAGCCAAAGACTCTGAGATGCTTGTATGAGGGCATTTTGCCTGACCATACCATCTCTGGAACTGAATCCTTCTGCAAAACCTTGCTAGGAGATCTATTTACAAGATGAACTGCTGTTGATGCAGCTTCAGCCCAAAACCCATTTGGCAGCTGTGCATTAGACAACATACTTCTGACCTTCTCTTGTATGGTCCTATTCATCCTCTCAGCAACACCATTTTGAGGAGGATTGTAAGGAGCAGTAAGTTCACGTTTTATACCTTGTGACTCACAAAAGTCCTAAAAGGCCTTTGAAACATACTCTCCACCATTGTCAGTGCGTAAGCATTTAAGCTTCTTGCCACTCTGATTCTCCACAAGTGTCACAAACGTTTTGAAAACACTAAACGCTTCATCCTTGTGCTTGAGAAAGTAAACCCATACTTTCCTCGAGTAATCATCTATAAATGTCATAAAGTAAGAAGCTCCCCCTAGAGATAGGTTAGGCATAGGTCCACACAAATCACTATGAACAAGTGCCAACTGTGTATCTCTTCTATTGCTTCTATGCTTATGTGGCTGCTGTGTTTGCTTACCATACAGACAATGTTCACAGAATTCAAAATCATTAAATGAAAAGCCAGGCAAATAACCAGAACGAGACAAGATTTCCATTCCCTTCTTGGACATATGTCCTAACCGGCTATGCCACAAAGAAACGTTCGGCTGCTCGGTTACATTGATTACATTTTTAGAGACATTTGATACATAAATCATGTAAAGTCCTCTAGACTTTACTCCATGTGCTACTGTCATAGAACCCTTGGATATCTTCCACATGTTCTGTCCAAAAGTGGTGACGTAGCCAGCATCATCAAGTAAACCTGTGCTGATCAAGCTCTTTGTAATTGCGGGAACATGTCTCACATTCTTCAGCGTGAAAGAAGAGCCATTCTGAAACTTCAATTGTACATCTCCAACACCTAAGATCTCACATGTCTGCCCATTGCCTAGCCGAACATGATCTTTAGTGGTCACATAAGAGGTAAACCACTCCTTGTTTGGAGACACATGAAGTGATGTCCATGAGTCTATAATCCAGTCACTCAGTGCATTTCCATCAGATGCTGTAAGAAGAGCTGAGTCCATTGTATTCTTCAAGAAGTAGATGTCTCCTGACACTAGACTGTCATCCTCTGCAACAGTGTTTGTCACATTTATTTCTTGAATCTTCACTAAGGACTTGTTCTTCTCACCATGGTCTTCAGCTTTCTCTTTGCCTTTTTCTACTTTCCATTCTCTGCAGTCTCTTTTCATGTGACCCTTCTTGCCACAATGGTAGCACTGATTCCTCTTTCCACCTTTGTACTTTTCTTTGGTCCTTCCCCTGACAACTAAGGCTGTTCCTTTGCCTTTGTCCATTGTCTTTCTATTGGTTTCTTCAGTAAGCAGACTTCCTTCTACACCTGCTATGTTCAAACCATCTGGAGGTGCAGAATTACTCAAAGCTGTGCGAAAAGTGTCCCAACTTTCTGGCAATGTGATCAACAGGAACATAGCTCTAACAGGTTCATCAAACTTGACACCTTGAGCTGACAACTGACTATAGATTGTGTTGAATTCATTCAGATGATTGGACATAGGTGTCCCTTCTTTCATCTTCAAGTCAACAAGCTTCTTAAGCCAGTATACCTGTGAAGCTGCACTCTGCTTCTCATAAAGATCACTCAGCTTTAACCATGCTTGATAAGCCGACATCTCGTCTGCTACATTGAAGTAAACGCTTTCTGCCAAAGTCAGCATAATGGTAGAAAGTGCCAATTCATCCATTTCGCTCCATTCATCTTCGTCCATATCTTCTGGTTTTATCCCCTTGAGCTTTATAGGTTTTATCTGCTTCTTTTGTACCAACACGTGCCAAATCTGCTTCTTCCACAATGGGAAATTGGTTCCATGCAGCTTCTTGATATTGTAAAGAGCAGTGTCCTGTGATCCAGTCATAGCTACGCTTCACAGTAGTTTACTTTCCTGGGAAAAATTCGGCAGAGTTTCCCTTGTAAACTGACCTCTGAACCAATATCAACCTGTCAAATGAACCAAGAAAGCTTCAGATTCTGCAGAAATTTTGGCAGAGTCTCCTTTGTAAAATGGCTCTGGTGTACTAAAAACAGACCAAAAAACAGCTCAAAAAACCACTGTCTCTCTAACACTGTAAGCTGTGGGTAAACCTGTCCTGCACCTGTACTGTCTCTGACTATCCTGTCACTGTCTTGTAAGCATAGACTGCGACAATGCCTCAACGGCAGTAAAGCAAAGATGCAATCCCAACTGTCTAACTCACAGTCAATACATCCTAGCTGCCTATCTAAGGGTGCTCGAGGGATCGCTCCAAGACCTGTATCACCGAAAGGATCTCAACATTCGAGAATCCCCCAGCTCAATAAAACCTCACTCGACCCTCAACAAAGGCTACAGTAAATCTGACAGTACATAGACTTCCCACAAAGTCATACATCCACAAATTTCCCACTGTATGCTGTAACCGCTGCGGCGGTTGTTTGCTGCGTGACTCGCAGCCAGCAAACCCTCAACAGACATACATCATCTCTGACAATACATCCCATGTGGAAGTACCTGCAATGTCCGGATGAAATCGGGAATATCAAGCAGCAAACACAAGCTACGTGATGAACTAGTGGATGTCGCCTACAGTCTGTGTGTAGATGCGCCCGTGTCGTATGTGACACGCCTCCAAGAACTGTGAGTCGTCCTTCGATGTGTAGACAACCACAAATCAACACTCTGGGAGTGTTGATATCCTCAGCACCTGCAGTCGTTGGCCGAAAACCCCAAATTTGCAGAGTCGGATCTGCACACGCTGAGACCACGTAGTCGAAAATGGCCTGCGCAGACCTTTGTCGAAGCCGAACAGTGGCCGAGATGACCTCAGAATGAAATTATGACAACACCAAGCCCTTTGTGCCTACCCACGAGATTTGGGGCCGTGTCTTCGCCTGTCGAATTTCACTCCAATCGGAGTTGGTGACTCTAGCCTCCTGCAGTGTTGCCCCGAGCCTCGATCTGAGCTCTGATACCAGTTGAAGGAGTACAAGCGGAAGTGCGACGCGAGAGAGAGTGCGAGAAGAAGAGCACGACGATATGGTGAACTCGCTCTACTGTAATGTGTAGAGCATAGTGAGTTCTTATTAGGTTTTTACAAAAGAATATGTGTACATACCTGGCGGCCCGCCCACTTACCTGGGCGACCACATTGGGCTTTATACCCTAGCAACGAGGGGTGTTCAGATGTGCATCGCCGTGCGAGAAGGAGATCCGTGATGACGCTCACGTAGATAGAGAGACAGGATATCTTTCAGATCGCCAAGGCATAGGTAGAGAGAGAGAGAGAGAGAGAGAGAGAGAGAGAGAGAGAGAGAGAGAGAGAGAGAGAGAGAGAGAGAGAGAGAGAGACGGCCATGGACATGCACAGTCCCTCTGCAAACGAGCGAAGGGAAGAAGGGGGGGAGGCCGTCGGCTGTGCGACACTGTGCTGAATACCTTTGCTTCCACTTTTCGCGATTCCAGGGGGAATCTGAGGGACTAATTAATTAAAGAAAGTGCATTTGACCCATTAATTATGCCTCAATTATATGATAGGCACTAAGTGTCAAAATATTGTTGCTGCTACACTATTGGTAAAAATTGAAGCATCTCTCTCTCTCTCTCTCTCTCTCTCTCTCTCTCTCTCTCACACACACACACACACACACACACACACACACACAATATCTATATAGATATTGTGTGTGTGTATGTGTGTGTGTGTGTATTTATTTCTCTCTCTCTCTCTCTCTCTCTCTCTCTCTCTCTATATATATATATATATATATATATATATATATATATATATAGTGTGTGTGTGTGTGTTTATTTATTTGTTTGTTTATATAAACGAGTGAGACTCCCGCAGCCTCTAGCGGCAGCGTTGCTTATTGCAGCAGCGAGAAAAGAAATTTACACATAGATAAATAGGAAGATAATAAAGAGAGTCAAGTTTATCAAGAATTCCTTTTGCTTTTGTATTGATGTAGCCCAAAAGAACCCCTTCCCCCAAAAAAAAGCCAATCTCATCGTGAATCGATTTTCCCAAGCCAACCTTATGCCACATCGCTTAATTTGTAGGAATAGATGATTCCAACTTGATAGAGGCACTTGCTCATAGAGAAGATTATACAGTCCCACTACTACTACGGATTTCATGCTAATTTTTTACCAGAAGAAAAGGCCCTATTTTAGCGGCGAGAGAGCACAGTGTGGAGCAAGACCCAATAGGAAGATGCATCACCTCTGTATCTATACTAATAGATAAAGGGGAGGGAATTCCGGCTCCCCCCTTGCCATGCGTCAAAAGCTACTTCAACCGACGGGTGTGGCCTGCAACGTCCGCGAGCACAGTGACGCAGAGAGAGAGAGAGAGAGAGAGAGAGAGAGAGAGGGAGAGAGAGAGGCGGTGAAGCCACCGGCTATACTAGTTACACATAATTGCTGAAGAAAAAGGCTTTATTAAGAGTGTTACTATACAAAACGGTATTCCATTCACCCTACTAAATTTGTGTATTTTGTGAAGGACAATTGGTTAGTGATATTTGATGCTGTATATTTCACTAATATTCAGGGGGATCTTAAGCATCCAAAACTTCCATTTGTTTAGTGCAATGGCATTTTATTTTGGTCACATTATTGAAATGTGTTTGGCTTGCATTTAGAAGATTCGAGTGATTATATGCCTAGAGCACATGAAAAAAAGTGATTGCATTAGGGGCAGCTGATGCCCTCTTGGTGCTCTTGCACCATAGCATAGATGTCAATCTCTCATATATATATATATATATATATATATATATATATATATATATATATATATATATATATATATATATATATATAGATATATATATAGAGAGAGAGAGAGAGAGAGAGAGAGAGAGAGAGAGAGAGGCTAGAAGGTGTAGGGAATGGTCAACCACTGACCATTCCTTGAAAGAAAGGGCGACCACATGGCAACCGGCGGATGCCAGGAGCCATGGTGGGAGCACTTTCTGAAGGGAATGGTCAGTGGATGACCATTCCCAACCGTCATTGTCGGGTGGAGGGGGGCCAATAGAGCGACACTGGAGCACTGCAGCGGTGTAGTAGGGCAACCCATACAATGGGCACAATAGCATTAAAGTGTATCATGATTCACTACAGGACAGCGATGCTTGGCAGTTTGAGCTTGCAAAGACTGCATGTATTCCAGGGGCTGATGTGGCAGTTGTTGAGCGACAGGGGAAGATTATGCATGCTGAGTTGTTGACCTCCAAGCTCATTCTGGCTGCTGAGTTGCTTAGCGTTGATTGGATGCAGCCTGCCATATTCCACCTACTGAGTTGTCTCTCATCCAACAACACTACCCCTTCGTTCCGCTCAGTAATGGCAACTAAATGAAGGGCTGAGATCTGCATCCCCCCGATGCCCGACTGTGACAGAGAGTAAGGGCTTGCATATATGTGTACTTACTACATTGGGGGGATGGGAGAGGAGGAATTCTTCAATTATTTGGGTTTGATCAGCTTAAAATCTTCCAAAGCACTTCCAAGCATGATGGTAGTTTCCAAGGGCCTCCAAAACACACCATTATCAATTTGTGTGCTTATGTCAACTTTTGGCATAATACCACGTGCCTTCAAGATGCAAGATTAGGTGAATGCATCCAAAGAGAAGGCCTCATCTAAAAGCTTCCTCCCCTCTCCAACTGAGCATGTACTATAATAAGCGCATCTCAAGAGATGACATATCCCAAATAGGAAGTCTAAAGAGTAGCACAAACTTATTGAATATAGCGCACGTCGTAAACATGTCAACCAAAGTGTTGCTAAGAAAAATATTTTCCCCTAGATCCCTTGATACCAATCTCATCATTAATGTGTTTTCAAGTTCCATATGTCACATGCATTCAAGTTGCAATCAAACGTGATCGCATTTGGAGAGAATTCCTTGCTTCACACCCTCTCTATACAACCTAGAGCTTCCTTGCCCATATTGGAGCCATACCCCAGCCATACTAGCGATTGAGTGCATTCGGAGAGAAAATTTATAAATCATACAAAGATCAATCATGCAACTACAGTGTTCTTTGTTTGGTGCAACATCGTATTTCTCTTCATGGCTGAAAGCATGGTTTGGTGGTACAAAAAGGATTGTCCTTGACAAAACAGAGGCTTGGTGGTTCATGCGAGGACCTTTTAACTGGAATTGGGAAGGGGCCATATATTTCTTTGTTTTTAAAGACGTTTCTAACTTTTGAGACATACTACTCCCAAGAAGAGGTGGGGGTGATGGCGGGACTAGGGGGTTATGGTTCCAACACCTCTCTCTCTCTCTCTCTCTCTCTCTCTCTCCATGGCCGGAGATAGCCACAACGAGCAAGCAGCAAGGTCCATGAAGCTCCATAGCCATTGTCATCTCTCTCTCTCTCTCTCTCTCTCTCTCTCTCTCTCTCTCCCCCCCCCCCCTTGCTAATGATAGTACTTTACTACACGGGTGATCCACAGCTGCTCTCCTTCGACAAGTTGGAAGGTGGTCCGTATATGAGGCTTGGGCAGGCAAGGTACAACTATGATGTATGTGTAATGTGGTCCCTTAGGCCAAAAGATATCCACAGAGGGCCAATTGGGTTGACAAGTCTAGGTGTCCAAAGTGCCAAATTTATGCTTTAGATGTAGTGTTCAAGATGCTCTAGAAGCTGATCCAAACGGCTCCTCAAACAGAGCTCCCGTGCCAAAGTTATGATGGTTTTAATCTAGAAGGTTTTGATTATCCCCGACGGACAAGGCAGATGAGTACATATGGCCAGAGATGTTGTCAGTGGATAGGGTTGAAGAGCTCAAGTTGTGGAGCATGCTTGTCCTTCCAGATTGAGAATCAGATCCCATATGAGCAAGCTATGGGCAATTGAATGTTTGTTGGGGGCCAGCTATGGGCTAACTTACCTGCATTAGAAAGCGTGCATCACATGACGATAGCAAAAAGTGACAGATCAGAAATTGGATGCCCGGGTAAAAAGATATGTTGGCCTAAAGTTTGGTACAGTGGGTGGTGAAAAGGTGCCATGTGATTCTTTCAGTTTTTTGCGGCCTTGGTTTGTGGCCTCGACAAAGTTCAAGTGTGGCGAGGATTAGCAATCTCAAAATTTGGGTTGGTGGTTTTCGATGGCTTTTTCCAGTTTGGCAATTGGATAGGTGAGCAAGGAGTAGGAGCCCATGCAACATGGAATAAAAAAAGGGGCTTTAATGTTAGGACCAATGGACATTTTTTGGAAGCAAGAAGTGGACCTGTCTGTAGGCTGCCACATGGCCCTGCAAATGTCCCACATTCGAAGTCAGTGACCTGAAGGTTGGGGTATTTGAGTTGGGGCGTGCCCCCTTCAGAGAGGGTGCTCCCATGGCTATGGTGCTCACCTGTGGGCGCTAATGTGCGCAAGTCGGCGGCCTTGCAGAGGCGTGCGGTGGTCGCTTTGATGGGCATGGTGGCGGTGGCGGCTCTGTAGCTCGGGTGGAGTTTTGTAAATGATGATGTGGCAGCTTGCTTGGGAGTGTTCCCTTGCGTCAAAACCTCTTATTGAGAAGCATGTGTGTCCAAGGGGTTGTCACGGTGCCGTGATATCTCCCAAGAGTTCAAGAAGGTGATTCTCATGTGGTGAAGTGAAATAAGAGTTCCAAGGTGTCGGCACCCTATCAAATGTACTAAAATGGTGTGCCAAATGTGTGAAATGGAGTCCTAATTAAAAAAAGAGGCTCCCTTGAGCTGCACAAGCAAAAAAACCGGACCTTTTTTTGTTTTTTGGAAGTAAGACTCCCTATAAGAGGGTTTTTTGAAAAGTTGTAAAGGGCTTTTTGGCCAAGGGAAGTTTTTGAACGGGTGAATAGAAGAATTGCTATGTACAAGCTATGGTGGTTTTATAATCTTTTGTAAGAAGAAGCTGGCCATTCCTTCCCTTCTTGGTGTCGATTCCCCGCTCCCCTCCTTTCTTTTCTCCTCGTGTACTTTGCTTGGTGTTGCCAGTGTCGGTGTGGTTGGGTGCAACTAAATCGAGCTCTGTGTGTGCAAAGAGAGAGAGAGAGAGAGAGAGAGAGAGAGAGAGAGAGAGAGAGAGAGAGAGAGAGGATTGTGTGTGTTTGCAGTGTGGAACTGAGGTTTTGGGTGTGTGATATGTGTGGAGCTTTCGGAGAAGAGTGTGTGTGCATCATTGTATCAATACGGGTGTGTGCAAGTGTTTTTGTGTTGACTTCGAAGGTGAAAACTGGTGGCTAGGGGTGTTGAGTTTGCCTTGGGCTGTAGAGAGGCGCCCATCAAGACACGACATCAATAAAAGATGAAAAAGAAATGGAGCAAAAAGTCTCTTCAAAGCAAGCATCTCTACGTCTTGCTACTCAACAAAAAAGAGAGTCGAACAATGTCTTGAAATACAATGCCAAATACAAATAGAGGCGAAAACTTCTCAAAGGCAAGAAGGAAAAGTGGAAAGAGTTGTCCTCCCTCTAGAACAAGCAAATGAGGCGGCAACAAAGAGAATCCTTGAGGAATTTGATATCAAAGAGCATCTTGAAATGATTGAGCTACAATTTTGATGTCAAAAGGTGATGGCGCAGATTCCGATCCAAGATGCAAAAGATACTAAAGCCGACACTGAAAGGGACAACCAAGAGATAGAGCAGCTTAGATATCAAGTCAACAACCTGCAAAAGGACAAAGAGTAGCTCCAAACATCTTTAGCAAAAGAGAAGGAGAATACTACAAGCATCTACCAGGATTTAGAGAAAGAGATTGAAGCCATCACAAAGATCCAGGTAGTGCAACAAGCATTGGAAAAGGGTTTGGAAGGGAAAAATAAATGATACTCCAAGTTGTGAAACTCCTATGACATCGTCAAGCACACCCTCTCCACCTTCCGGGCAATTCAAGATGTAGCTACATCTGCTTCTACATCATAATCCTCCACATCAACTGAAAAAGATATAAAGGCACTAAAGACGGAGCTAGAGGAAGAGAATTTGCAGATGCAACTCTTGATGGCCGGCATCTTGCAAAAAAATCAGAAAGAGAGCATCAGATCAAGGAGCTTCAAGAGCAGCTATGTTAGCGAGTTGCCAACAGACATTTGTAGCATAGCTATCTGGCACTAACATAATGTCAATACTTAGGGAAGTGAATAAAATAGGGCAAAGAGACTCTTTGAGGTTTTCAATCTCAAGAAGTGAACCTAACAAGCAAACACACCAGCTCAACAAGCAAACCACCACTCATTGATTGGGGAAATTTGCCTATGTCCTTTCTCACCTCTCTAGGTAATCACGCCATTTCAGCACTCAAATGGACTCAAAATGCAATGAAACTTTAGGAGGAGGTCTAAGACACTAAGGGGCACTATCCTACCCAGTCTGGTCACAATCCGACAAGGTTTTGGAAATTTAGGACTCTTTCCGTGTGTTGGTCTAAGGATGCCACCATTTTGTCCAATAGACTGGCATACTTCGGCTCCTTTTGACTTCCTTATCGTATGTCGACATTGCTGTGTGAAACAAGTTCTTCAACTATTGTAGAAGTGGATGGAGCCTGTGTTATTTCCCTTGAGAAGCAATTGTTGATAGGTGTGGGTTCTGTGTGATTGAGTTTCCGCGGTCAATTTTGGAACCCACATTGTCTTTGGTCCGTGTGTGAACATCTTTTGCATTTGCTTCTTTTGCTTGATGACTTGATGGACACTAGGCTTCAGTAGCCAAATTTGATAATTTTTGTTTTAGAAGCCTTGATTTTGTAGTTGAAGACGAGGTATCCATCCCAAGATTGTAGCACCCTCGATTGTGATTGGCTTTTGTTGGCTCTTGGTTGTCATTGCTTGCCTTTGGGTAGAAGCTTGTGCTGCATGATTTCTCTTGGTTGTTCCAGATTGAGCTACAACTTTTGGTAACCATATTTGTGTGTTACCTTCATAATAATCCTTGTGCTTTGAGTAGCTTGACTGGAATCATCCATTGTTGCACATGTTTGTGTTGGGTAGCTTTGTTGAAATCTGACTTTGGCACCCATACTTGTCGTGTTGCTTGTCTAAAAGTTCTTTTCTTCTGCCTTTTGTTGTTGTTCTTTCTCTTGCGTGAGGTGTTGGTCTTCCATTGGTTGCTCGGTTTTCTTCTTGTAGAAGAGTCTACTTGAGGTGAGTAAGTATAAGCTATTACTTTGGTCCAAAGAAATTTGTTTCCTTGGAAATAGCCGTGAGCACTGATTGACTCATTTGATGTGACCCACCCAATGACCTTTGGTTGTTGAAGTTGAGCCCGTGCTTGATGTATCCAAACTGGATCTCTGACTTTGATGTGCTCTTTGGATACCAACACTTGGTTGATACTCTTCGGTTTCTATTGGAGTCTTTGATGTGATGGAAACTTTGGCTGATTGACTTTTTGCTTCGGTTTCCATTGCATTGTCGATGGTGTGGCTCTTGATGTAGACGCTTCACGGGAAGTTTGATGGAGGCTCATTGAAGATAAAGTTGTCTTACGAGGTTGATCTACTTCACTGTTTACCTTAGCTTTACTTTTTTCCGCGATGCTTGGTTGCTCCTTTTTTGCATTAACTTGAGATGCTTTTGGGGATTTTCATGATGTTGTTGTTGAAGATTTTCCTTGTGGTTGAAAGAAGATGTTCCTCCAGCTTTATGTCAGGACCAAACTCTCCTTGATATTGATAGCCGTTTTTCGGCTCTCCGTAATTGCCATAGTAAGCTACCTCACCCTACCAAATTCACCCAAACACTATGGCTATCCCTACCATTTCACTGTACATAGGCGTGTGTGAGTTAGGGGACTTTTCCCATATTTTCTTTAAAAACCCTAAATTAGCTAGTCACTGGGCTAGTTGAGTAAAAAAATAAAAATAATAATAAATATTATGGCCCATTTGTGTGTAAATATTTCATTATATATGTGGCCTAAATATAGGGATTTTTATAATTATTTTGATATTTATTTAAATATTTATACCTAGGTGTGTGTTTTATTAAATTACCTTCTTTCATCCTCTTGCACCATAATTATATTTTTTGCCAATATGTACATACTCTAACCTCATATTTTTCCTTTATACAAATCACTCCCACATTTTCACCCTCACCCTCGTGAAAACAAAAAATTGATTTCTACTCATTGGTCACGTTTATTATATTATTTACTTGCATACCTTTTCCTCTTTCACCCAAAATAATTCAAAGAGGGACCATATCATATGATTCCAATATCTTTCCATATTCATAACTCCTCCATATTTTTATTATTATTTTTACTCATTATTCTAACACCATGTGCTCATTGAGCTAAAGTCCATGAATAGTCCATACACTAGTCCCACCATGTATATATTTCTTTATTCACCAATAATCCTTCTCCATGCATGGGTCAAGGGCAACTTGGATGCTTTGTATTGATAGCCGTTTTTCGGCTCTCTGTAATTGCCATAGTGAGTTATCTCACCCTATCAAATCACTCAAACACTGTGGTTACCCTCACCCTTTCACTGTATATAGGTGCGTGTGAGTTAGAGGACTTTTCCCATATCTCCTTACTAAAATAAAAAACCCTCAATTAGCTAGTCATTGGGCTAGTTGAGCCAAAAGAAATAAAAAATATAAAAAATATAAGTATATTATGGCCCATGCGTATGTAAATATTTCTTTGTATATAAGGCCTAAATAAAAGATTTTTTCATAATTATTTTGGTATTTATTTAAATATTTCTACCTAGGTGTGTGTTATTTATGCTCCGTACATTGCCTCACCATTACCACAATTTTTCTTACCATTTTTCATACTCTTTATTCCATATAGAAATATTTTCATGTAAGCTTCTCTTATTTTTGGTGTAACTCCATCCCAACAAAAAACCAAAAAAACTAGTTCTATTTATGTGTATATTTTTTCACTATTGTGATTTTTTTCCTTCCTACATCTATTCTCTATTACTCTCATAAATTAGACCATCAAAAATATTCATTTTTTTATGGTAGACTTATGATGAGAGAGATTTATTTTGATCCCTTTATATTTTTTCAACTTATATTATTTATATTTGACAAGTACATATTTTTTAGACCCCTCAATATTTGATTTTCTTAGTTGTACTATTCACTTATATCATGATCTCAACAATATCTTCAATTATAGACCTACCAAATAAGGTCAAGGGTAGGTGGCATGCATACATGCACTATGGAGGGCCCACTCTTGGAGGTATTCAAAAGAATCATCCAAAGAAGGACCCCACAAGGACCTTGTGCAGTGGAAAAAAACGGTCGGTTTTGCTGAATTTTTAAATTTCACTTGCTCTCCGAATTTGAAAAGGTGATACAAACAAAAGTTGTAGCTCATGGGCTTAAACTTTTGCCTCAAATTTTTTCATATTTTTTTGAGCTACGAGCTGTGAGCTATGATTTTATTAGTGGACCCCAGTTTTCCCATGCTATGCAGCCACACTCTCTCTTCCACTTTATCATTTTCCTCTTTCACACACACTTCTCCACTCATCATCCCCACCTCTCTCACCACTCCTCTCTGCACTCTACTCACCTTCTCCTCAACCTTGAAGAATAAGAGAAACCATGGTGAACTCATACCTCCCACACACAATTCCATTCCAAAATTGACCACGTAGTCTCATTTTTCCTCCTCCAAATTACCCATATCTATAAAAAACCACAAAATTCAGCCTCTTCTCTTAAAAGACAGCATCATGGTGGTTGATTACTCAGCTTCAATTACCTTGTCTCTCAAGGAAGGTCAAGAGTGGAGAAAAAATGTACCGTCAAAGCTAGTGGACCGTCAACAAGTGTCAAAATTGGCCCTACTCAAGACACTTGGAGCATCAACCTTGTAAGAAATCCACCTTTTCTTATCTCTTAAGAGTTTTTCTTCCTTATTTGTATCCTACATGGATACTCCCATTGTAAATATCCAATTCCATTTGTAAATTAATACTAACTCTACTAACACTAACCCACTATGAAAAGTCCTATCACCTCCATTTCTCTCCTCTCTCTTTCCCCACCAACTTCTTGATAATTCCAAGCAAAAGAAATTAGATAAATTGCTGAAAATCTAACCCAACCATGGTTAGAGGAGTAACCCTAGCCTTCAAAATTGCTATAAAAGGAGGGTGTAGCTAGCACAAAAGGGGGAGCCATAAGCAAGAGCACTATGCTATAGCTTGAGAAGCCAAGCTCAACCTCTCTAGAAGGAGCTCTTGAGTGGAATCTCATTGTCTTATGCATGTGCATGTGTTGTAATAGGGGATTAGCAAGGGAACTCTATGCCATTGTAAGAGAGAGAGTGATCATTCAATTGAGAGTAGAAAATCTATCATTTCTCCTACTAGTGTAAGCCCAACATTTGCTGAATCAAGGAGGGATACTTTGTCTCCCTTCCAACGTGAAGTAATGGACAACAATGATGCGTAAGTGTCTTGGTGTTTTTTGTTAAGTTCTTGATAGCTTGTCTCTGGTGTTGTCATCAATCTAGCCATAAATCCCACATACTGTAAGAGGGCGACAGGGTGGAGAGGACTCCCCTGGCCTTAAGACAGTGATTGGGGTGGCTTTTCTTGTGATGTGTTGTGGTGAAATTTACGCAAGCTATGTTGAACAAATACTAATCTCACTTTGATTTGTCATGACAGATTTGTAAGAAGGTATTAATGCAACAAGCACCCCCCCCCTTTCTCTCTCTTTCTTAAATATATAGTTGTGTTTGCTTGATCATTGCCGATACGTTTCAAAGCAGCCCGAGCACTCTCTCTCTCTCCCTCTCTCTCTCTCTCTCTCTCTCTCTCTCTCTCTCTCTCTCTCTCTCTCTCTCTCTCTCTCTCTCTCTCTACGCGTCCTAGTTCGCATCCAAAACTAGGTGGTACCCCAAATTTGTGTAGGGTTAGGTTGCGGGTTTGTGTGTGTGTTTGTTGTTTTTTCCAACCCCAACCCAATTGAGCAGCATGGGAGCCTAGAAGAGTACTTGGTGGCCACTCTTCTTGTTGCCCGCCCCAGACCGCCTCAGTATTATAATATGACAAAGGAGGGGCTCACTCTTGGATGCATTGTACAAATTCAACAAAGGAGGGGGCCACTAAAAGACTTTTGCAGGCATAAAAACAGGCTTTTTGGTGAGAATTTTGGCACCTATCTCCACTCTAAATTTGGAGCGGTGGTCAAAAGAGAAAATGTAGCCTACGCTCTGAATAATCACCTCAAATTTTTTCATGATTTTTGGAGCTACTAGCGGTGAGATATGATTTTTTGAGTGGACCCAAGTCTGCCGACTTTTCTCATAAGTAGCCCATAGTCTTCTCTCACCTCTTTCCACACTTCTACACACACACACACACACATTCCTCTCAATCCCTCACTCAAACCTGCACCTTCAATGGTTTCCCTCACCTTCTTCACCATTAACCTCCCCACTTACTCCCATAGCTCTCATATGAGCTCTCCATGTACATACACCATCTCTATGCCTCTCTCTATTATCCCCAAAGTACAATTCCATCTTACTCCTTATATATATACATACATTCAGCATGTGCACCATGCTTAACCTCTGAAAATCAAGAGATCTCATCAACGGAATTACCATTTTCATCACGATAATCAACCTTGGCGGCGGTGGCGTAAAGAAGGGAAGACGAAGAAGAAGATCGATAGTCATTTTGAGAACCTACACAAGTAAGTCCAAAACTTCTTCAAGCTTCACCATCACAAGGATTTTCTCACTTCATTCAACCATCTTACTTCAACCATTCCCCCCATTCTACCCATTGTAAATGTAACATTAACTTTGTAGTGATTACTAACGACTAACATACTAACACAAAATAGCATTGACCTAACCATAAAAGACACCTCACCTCAAGACATGTGTATAGTAACTCTCTCTCTCTCTCTCTCTCTCTCTCTCTCTCTCTCTCTCTCTCTCTCCTTACTTACTTTCACCTTATCTACCATCAATAATGCTCTCTTTTGAGGCCACACCCATGACTCAAGTAGACAAAGAAGGCCCGCAATGTTTTGATATTCAAAAAAATCATAATCCTGATTTGTTAGCTTGTAAATTAGGATTTCCAATAATCTTTATGAGGGGTCTCCAACATATAAATAGGCCCCTCTCCTTCTTGTAAAACAACCTCCAACATCTCACATAGCACCCCAACACTCTATGCGTGAGGAGAGACTTAGGTGTAGCAACCACTTGTGAGCTTCACTCTTGGTGTGAGAGAAGCCTTCAAGCTACACATTGCAAGTGAGAGAGCGTGAGTTCCACAAATCTCGAAACCACTATTGTATATGCTCCTTCATCATCAATAAATTGAGGTTTGGTGCATCAAAGGCGTGATTCGACATTCAAATCTTCGTCCTTCCATTTGTGCAATACGGTTTGGTGAATTCAAGGTGACTTGTGTATTTTGAGTTTTTATCGGTTGATCTTGATTTTAGAAAGTGTTTTAGTGTGTTTTTCATTGCCAGTTTTTTATCCATTGTAAGAGGGTATTGTGGTGAGAGGTCTCCCACACCCTAAGACAGTGTGTGTGTGTGTGTGTTTTGGCAATGTTTAGCAATCACTAAGCTTTGAGTGAGTTTTGTACAAGCTCTACGATAGCAACCTAACAAACCATCTCCATTTGCAAGTCACAAATAAGGTATTACGCAAGATCCTTTTCTCTCTCTCTTCCCTTTGCTCTAGCTCTCTCTGGTCCATTTTGTGTGTTTCTTGGTGTGAGGTTGCTTGTGTGTGTTGTGTGGTGCATCTTCTTGATTGTACCAAAATCTCTCTTGCGTCCTAGTTCGCATACCATAACTAGGTGGTGCCCCTATCTTGTTTGGGTTTGGCTGTGGGTTTGTTGTTGTGTTGTGCTTGTGGTTGCCCCAGCCCCAATTGAGCAGCACGGGAGCCTTGAGGGGTGTTTAGAGGTCGCCTCTCTTGTTGCCCGCCCCGGACCGCCTCAATATGATGGGAATCGATTATGTAGAATGTGTCCTTGAACTTCCCAATACTCAGCTTGAGTACTGGATACTTAACTTGTGGATACTATTTCTTCTAGATCTTTGATTGGTGGCTTTCCCATCATGATCCACGTTCCATAAGCCAATAGATTCTTTTTGGCTTTTGGATCTATCATTGTTGAATATGTGATTTTAAGTCCCATTTTTCTGCATATGCTGAATTTGATCTTCGTAGGAGACAATCGATCTTCTTCCTTGTCCATGTTCTTCTCTTGATCTTGCGTTTGTTGAACATTTGACGTTGAACTTGGAAACTTTGCTCCTTCGTCTGCTTTCATTTGCACTTTTTCTCAAGTCGTCTTCTTTGAAACAACTTTTGTTGATTCTTCAGTTATGCCAATGATGACATATTCTT
This sequence comes from Adiantum capillus-veneris, assembly GCF_014529385.1. NCBI lineage: Eukaryota > Viridiplantae > Streptophyta > Polypodiopsida > Polypodiales > Pteridaceae > Adiantum > Adiantum capillus-veneris. The sequence continues at coordinate 31,747,253 of NC_140943.1, forward strand.
GTGATTGCTCTGCTTCCTTTGTTTGCACTTTGGAATCATGCTCAATGACGTAGCTATCTATCACACCTTTTCTGCTTTCACACTCACAAACCTCATTAGTTTCCTTCAACGCCTTTATCATAAATAAGGGAGTTACGTCATAGCCACTTTAAAGTTTTTATTCAACATCATGTGGAGGATCCCATATAGAAATTTCATCCACAATGCATTTGCAGCTTACCAGTTTTGTTTCAATAACTTCAGAGAGGTTTTTAGTTTCTTGGACCGCCAAAACCATTAGAAAGGGTCTTATATCATAGCCATCTTTGTCGTAAAATTTGGTCTTGGTCACCTCATTTACGCAGACATCAAGAGTCACCAGTATTCGATCCCATCCAAAGGGTTCAAATAACTCCTTTGAAAATGGTTCCTTAATGTAAGCTTAATCTTCTATTGAACGCTTTAGGATACAATCTTCCTTTTTAAGAATCCCACATTATGATGCCCCGCACATCCAAATGTGAGCTTTGCTTTACAACCAAGCAGGTATCTCTTTCCTATTCAATTGTGGAGTTTAATTCTTCCCCCGGGGTTCGCTCTACATCTGTATAACTATGATCTTTGACAATGACATTGATTTTTGTAGTGACCTCTTTGTGTCTCAAGTAGATATAGTCATAACCCCAGTCTTGTACCATTTTGAGCTAACGCATTAATGGTTTGTCCAATATGATATCAAAGTTGTTGCTCATGTCAAAATTCATTATGGCAAAGGTATGCTCATACGCAATGCCACACAAGGATACAATGATTTGTTCTAACATTTCGATCAGTCTCTCCATGTATTCATTCGCTAATTGCAATTTCATTCGAGTTTTCCTTAGAGCGGACTTTTCCTATTTTTCTCACATCCACTTGGTTGCAATGGAAATTCCTGCCTTACTATCTAATATCGCAATCGTCTTTACTCCTTTGTAATCAAGAGGTAAGGTCGTGTTTCCTTCTTCTCCCTCGTAGTAGTTTTCCCCCTTATTTACTATACAGGTTCTGCTTTAGACTCTTTTGGCATTTGGTTGTCTGATATTTTTGAAGAAATTATTTGTTGGAGAACCATCACCCCTATTTTCTCTAATTTTTTCCCACTTCTTCCCAAAGATGAGGTCGTATTTGTAGGAACTTCGGATAGAGTTAGCGTGCAATGTATAGGAGACGACATCAACTCATGAAGAGTCTCAGTATCCATCATCTTGGGATCAAATCTCTATTGAGATGGTACTCTCCTAATTTTTGATCTTGTTTCATGGTTGCGAATGAACAAAGGTAAGGTTTTTAGAGTCTCAGGTTTGTTGTCTTCTGATATCCTTGTCCGTGCATCACTGTAGTGATTGGATATCGCCGGGGTAGAACTCATGGTCTAGATTGATTCCAGTGATAGGGATTGACTCAAGATCGCACTTTCGTCTTTTTTGTTTCTGATATCCTCCCACAGAGCCTTTGGCCATGGTTCTTCTACTTCCAATAAAGGCATCACTGATTGTGAGCCCACCCCATGTGTGGTATTGGCTACTTCCCTTGTATCTAAAGGTGCCTCAATTTTTGGCTCTTCCTGGTCTCTGTTTACAACACCTTAGTTCTCTATTTCTTGGATTCTTTTGTGGATTAGCACTTCCGTTTTTGGAGCATTTGGAACATGTGGTTCCATAGGAGCTTGGGACGCTTGGATGAGCTCCTTGCACATATGCACCCTCTTGTTTTCATACCCTAGATGAGGATACATCAGTCATCTATGCTCTTGGGTTTGATTGGGTTTTAGCCTAGCTTTACAAGCCTTCAAAATTGCATCTAAAGGTTCAAAGACTTTGTCCACCAAGACTAAACCTCCCAACGCGAATTCTGATGGTCTTATTACAATAGTTTTTTCCTTATGGTTCCATTCCAATCTCAATTGCTCTTTGATTTGCTGTTATTTGGTTTTTAAGGCCGGCTTTTCTTTTATCCTCTTGGATTTCATCTTGTCCCTTTTTGCTTTGCAAGATTTTCTTCTAGTTCTCACGGATAAGTTTTTCATTTCTATTTGAGGTGGCTGTTGCGGTAAAGGCTGTGTGCCTCTTACCTCTGTCGGACACGTCAGAGATGTCCAACCGCCCATTACTTGTACACACCTTATTCTTTACTAGATAGAAGAATAAGGGGCTCTCACACACACATAATGTTGAGGTTGCTCCACCCACACCGATCTTGTGCTTCTCCCCTTTCCCGCACACACCACACCGTGCACGCATGCGTCCATACACACGTGCACTCACAATTGGTATCAAAGCTACGGCTTGGTGATGGTGGAGAGCACGACGGCTTTGAGAGCTTCAAGGCGATACTCACTCGCTCTCGATGGTGGAGAGATTCAAAAAGCTCAAAATCTTTGTGAGAATGCAGTGGGAGCTTGTGAGCTCAGCTAAGAGTGATGTATTCTCTTGTGGAAGCTCAGAAGATAGTGTGGAAGATTGTGTGTAAGTGAAGGTGCTACCCTAAAAAAAACTGTGTGCGCAGCAGTACTATTTTCAGATTTGTTTTTCTCCTGTAGAAGACAGATATTAATATTTTTCTCATTGTACCCATCTGTTTTGACGTCGTCTCAACTTTGCAGAAGAAAGTTTTTGCAAATTCCTCATCTCCGTTTTGTTGATATTCATCCTAGACTGACTTTATACAAAATTGCAGGTTTTCTGTATCACATAGTGTGCGAGTTTGATGCACTTTTGGAAGCACAGAAGATGCAAGTGGGTGCATAAATTCTGAGCTGAAGATGCAATTTTAGCTTGTGCAGAGCTTGCGGTTTGAGGGGTTTTGGTAGATTTGGACAAGAGTCACGGAGGCGTTTACACACCATCGAAGCGGCCTCTTGAGAGACACGGGTTTTGATCACACAGGTGAGCTTCTTTCACAAGTTTCCACTGGATACTTTGGCGGTGATTTTGTGCTTGGATTCATGGTCTTTACAGATGGTTTCCATATGGTGATGGCACATGGTTGATGCCCATTGAACATGAATTTTAGTGAGCACTTTCAAGTGCCGGTGAGCTTTCTTGAGAGCATTGTTTTTGTATTGATCAAGTTTTTGGATTGCAACTCTTTTGGTGCTTGCTTATGCGTGGTCACTCCGTTGATATACGTTGAGTGCGGATTGCCATTGTATGTGAAAATATGGAGCCATTTTGGCATTTCTACTCATTGGCATTGGGTAATGTTATGGTTTATGGTAAAGATTGTACTTGAGTTTTTGCTCAATTTTCAGGGGAAACTCTATCGGATTTTTCCCAGATTCTCACCATGGTTTGCACGTATTTACAGTTTACTCTCTGATGGTTTAATGGTTGAGTTGACTCCCAATGGTCAAGTTGACTCCCACTCTTGTAGTTATCTGCAGTTTTTTGGCTTTTGGTTTGCGTTAGAGTTTTGACTCATTTTGCAAAGAAAATTCTATTCGTTTTTTCCCGTCTTCTTGCCATAAAAGTTTGCAGTGTTATGCCATCTTGTACAGTGGTCGATATATTCCCACTTTGACAGTGATCGAGTGTTTACTCTCACTTTGACAGTTTTTTTCAGCTTGGACACAGTTTGGTGTTCTTGTACCCACTCTCGTAGGAGTGAGGATTAGCGTATGCTTGTGTGGCTATAAACTTTGCTAGTCACAGGTTTCACACGTTTTTTCAACTTGGACATGCCATCTTGTACAGTGGTCGATATATTCCCACTTTGCAGTGTTATGCCATCTTGTACAGTGGTTGATATATTCCCACTCTGACAGTGATCGAGTGTTTACTCTCACTTTGACAGGTTTTTTCAGCTTGGACACAATTTGGTGTTCTTGTACCCACTCTCGCAGGAGTGAGGATTAGCGTATGCTTGTGTGGCTACAAACTTTGCTAGTCACAGGTTTTTTGCAGAATTTTGCAAGCAATTTCTCTTGTGGGATGTGTTTTGAGCTAGTTTTTTCTCTACTTGCGTATATTGTTATGCGCTTTACGCTTGGTTGAGCAGTTTGTCCCAATTTATGCTTGCAGTTTTTGCATATATGAGCATTGGTTTTGATGCGATTGGTCATGGTTTTCATGAATGTGTAGTGGTCGAGTTACCTCCCACTTTGTTGCCATTTCGGCATTTACTTATGGTAGCATACATATGTGACATTGAAACGACGGTCTCGTTTTTGCCGATACTTGCGTTGTTGGCATTGTGGTCACACAAGGCACATTAGGCAACGTTGTTTCAGATGTATGAGATAGTAACGGAGATGTATGCGAGATGCAAATATGGTTTTGACACATGCTAAAGCAGTGGCTTCATATGCCAGTGACATTGATGTCACACTTGCCTTTAGCGTTCCTCCTGATTACATGTCTTTGAGCACTGACACTTCTCTACATTGGTTCCTAGAAGGATGCAATTTTCCATGTCACACCGCACCATGATTGGTTTAGCACCTTCTCTAGTGGGAGTTTTGGTTGTCTACACTTGGCCGATGGTTCAGCATTTGACATAGAGGGTGCAGGAGACGTTTGTTTGTCTTTGCCCAATGTGCGTCATACACGCTACGACATGTGCACTATGTTCCTCAGCTGAGATAGAGCTTGATCTCAATGAGACATTTAGCAGACCTTGGTTCTCAAATACTGCTTAGAGAGCAGTTTTTCCATATGTATTGCGGTTCATTAGTGATTGCCAAATGAGCCCGCAGTGGCCTGGTATATCCTATGCATGTGTCTGAGGTTTGAGACGGCGTAGTCTTGATTTTGTTGCTGGCATGCTTTGAGCGAGAGATGAGACATGTCTCTTGCGCAAGTTGTTGGGGTGTAGGCCAGGTGGCCGTGGGAAACCACCCTTGTACACTTGATTTCACCTAATCAATATAGGGAGAAAAAGAGGAAGGGTTGACTTCACTCTTTCTTCTCCACTAACCCACACAGTGGCTGCCTGTGTATCTTCCCCTTCCCCATTTCTCTTCTTCCTCTCTTTTGCACACACTCCGTACACGCACACACGCACTCATCAATTGGTATCAGAGCTCAGGTGGGAACAGCAACGGTGGCGGTTGCAGATCGCGGAGCTTGCACGGCGAGAGGTAGCCATAGCAGGAGCTTGAAGAATGGGAGAGAGCTCAGCCATAGCAAGGCTTGGAGCTCGGAGCTTGAGAGAGGGAGTCGAAAGAAAGCTTGAGATCGGAGCTTGCAGATCAGCCATGGAAGCTTGATCAAATGGATTAGGAGGAGTCGTGGAGGTCGGAGCCTTCGGCATGGAGACGGCCGCTTACACACACTCATAGAGCTTCATAGCTTGGGGGCAACAAAGCAAGATCGGCACCTTGTGTGTGTACAAGAGAGCTTGATTGAAGCAATGCTTGGAAAGCAACGAGAGCATTGGGTGCAGTCAGGCAAAGAAGCAAGCCATTAAAAGGCTTGCAAACTTGACAAAAGGAGCAGCCAATGAGGATAGAATTAGGCTGCAGATCCGAGCAGAGATCGAGATACACACATTCATTGCAGTAGAAGCAAAGTGAGAGCATTTCGGGTAGACAAGCAAGGCAAAACAAGGCTTGCACCTGCAATCGATTGGAATCGGGCAAGCAAAAGGAGCAGCCAGTGCGGATAGATTTAGGCTGCAAATCCGAGCAGACAGCGCTCTTACTTTGCAAGAACCACACACACACACACACACACACACTCTGTGTATAGCGAGCAAAGTGACATGAAAATCCGGCAGAGCCTTTGCGAGGAAGAGTCGGGCATAAACTTCAACATAAAAGATCTCTGCAAGGCATCGAATTAGAACAGGTATCTCGAGCTTGAGAAGTTTCGTGGATCGAGGAGAACTGAGCACCGAATTGCGAGCAGGAGTGAAAGGGGCCGACCAAGAGCTGTCGACAGCAGCAAATTTTTTTTTTTTTCTGCGTGGGGACGACACACACACACACACATACAATGTGTGTGTAAGTAGCAAATCGAGTGATTAGAAATTGCCGAGCAGCAAATCGAGCCTCCTGTGACCATAGCAATTGGGGAAGTCGGGCTCACTACGAGCAGTAGCAAATAGCGGAATTTGAAGGGCGAGGCATGGAGTAGGTGAATGCCGGGTCATGTAGCCAAAGAACCGAGCTTGTGGTGGTGTTGCTCACACACACACACACACACACACACACACACACACACACACTCACCCACAATCGTCGACTACAGGCAGGTTTCGACAGACAATTAATTTTTTTTTACTTTGACTTACCACACTTTTGTGTGCAAGGGTGGGTTCACACCCCCCCAACCCCCCCCTCAACTACCTAACTTTCAACTTTGTATGCTCCCACCACCAAAGCTCCGAGTCCCCAAGCTTGGAGATAGATAGCTAGAGAGAGAGAGAGAGAGAGAGAGAGAGAGAGAGAGAGAGAGAGAGAGAGAGAGAGAGACATAGAGAGCGGACACATTGTGTTCGGCCACAGGCGGCGACTAAGCCCGGACATCACCCGACATCGGCCCATTTCCTCGGCATTTCTCGCCATCAGAGCCACTTCCGCCCGGCGGCGGAAAGCGACATCGGCATCGACACCGCTCATACACACCGGCTCGACACTGCTCATTCGGCGGATCTCCGACATCCGACCCAGACACCGGGCGCTTCCCCACACGAGCACATTCCCGCGATCGACGACCATGCTTGCGACATGCACGGGTGAGGTACCTCTATCATAGAGGAGTGACACCCGGCATCGGCACCGAGCGCACCGATCGCCCTGTACGACACAGTTTATGGATACGATACCTTTGGCGGCTATTCGACTAGCATATTTCTCCTCGGCTGCAGAAATCGGCACATAGCAACACCGACACGCAGGTTACAGGCTACAGGGGGTTTTTCAGCCCATTCACTCACAGATTCTCCAGGTTACCAGACACAGCGCTTTCACAGGCGATTTGGCAGTCATTTTGATAGCAGATTCTCTGCGGACACATGCGTTGACAAATGCATTTTGGTGTGAGCACACCTAGTGCTACTGAGCTCTTTTGAGAGCAGATATCCCCGCAAGGATCACTTTCACTGCATGCAGCAGTTCTTGGCGCCTGTTTGAGCTCGATTTTACTCATGTACGTTGAGTTGCGGACACTGCCCACTGTACTCCGTGTGTAGCCATTTTTGGCTATTTTGGCAGTTTTTTCTCGGCCGTTTCTGAGACTCGGACCGGAAGAGCCCTTTCTAAGACTGTGGCTAGTCCATTTGTGTCTGCATTAGCCTTTTGGAGGGTCGATAGCGTGAGGTTTTCTTTGAGCTGGGGTGTGCTCGAATGTTGAGACACCTTCAGTGATACAGGTAGCTGGAGTTTCCCTTTTACGGTACCCTCGCCATAGGATATGTATCTGGACGGTTATTTATGCTTTTGACACCGAGTTGGCACTCACATAGCAGTTGTTTTGTGCAGCAGATGCCCAGTTAGTACAGTTGGCACATTTATATGAAGAAAGGAAAAGGGAAGGCTAGGGAAAAAAAGCGAAAGGAGAAAGGAGGGGGATAGGGGTAGGGTAGGGTAGGTAGGGGGGGGAGGTAATTTGTTTTTTTTTTTGCTTAAGGGAGCCCTAAGGGCAGCCAAGGTGAATAGCCTAGTGGTTAAGCTTGTCTTTTTAGTGTCTATGTGCTGAGGTCAAATCCTAGGGATTAAGGGTGCTTTTGAAGGTAATTCGAATTCGAGATGCTGAAGCATCTTGGGAAGATACTATGTATTGAAAATTGCAAGTAGAGCAAGTAGTAGAAGGGCTTTGATATGCAACAATTATTGGGTCATTTTAAATGTTCAAAACTGCATAAGAGAGAACTTTAATATTTTCATTCTCGAGACATAAGCATTCAAAACCTCAAATAATATCAAACTTTCCACGTAGATAAACTAAATGTATCAAAGTACGTGGTACATACACAACGGGGGTGCCTAAAACCTTGGTTTCAATGTTATTATGGAGAACTCAAGATTTTCAAGAGTTTTTGCACGATAAAAGATTCAAGATAGAGTTCAAGCAACGAGATTTAACCGACTTAGGGAGCCCAAAAAATTCGTAGTTTCTTGGTTTAAACATATAAAGTCATTTGTAGTTGTCAAATTGCACTAGAATAGTACCAATTTCATGAGGCGACCTTGGGAAGACCAAAATTATGCTCAAGACCAAAATTATGCTCTTATTCAGTACGTGCTCAAGTATGAAATTATGTCTATAACTTGCGTGTGACTTGAAAACTTATCTTTGAAGTGCATTCCATTGTTTTGCAACACTAACTGCTAATACTTGGCTTTTATAAAATAAAAAAGACCATTTCTACAAAAAGGTATAAGAATTTTATGATTGTTTTGGCAAAACAACTTGAAATTTTACTAAATTTTATGACTTAGAACTTAACAGAATTCTCTCCATACGGATTGTATTTTGATATGGAGAAACATCCAGTGTTTTCTTTCCCTCATAACCAACCTATGGTAAAAGCAAGGTGTAAAAAACTTATTTCTAACTTGACAAATAAATTGCCAAAACTTGGTAAAAAAACAGGACACTTTAGTGTCTCAGGACACTTAAGTGTCCAATTACAGAACTAGTATTAAAACTTCACTGTCTAGTATATATACCATGTTGATTCCGTCCTTTTAGCGAGCACTTTGACGTTGTTACATGTTAGCTTGTCTTTGGGTGCACACCTTTGACGGTAGTCACAACAAGAGGACATAATATGAAGGCAACACGAGGGCACCTCCTCAATGGCATACTCAATGCTTCTAACAACTCTGGTTTTGTGGAAGAGGGCCGAATGCTTTTGAATAGCATGAGGGAGTAGTAAGGGATAATCGAGGACAAGGCATTATGCTTGCATGGTCAACCTTTTTGGGCAGGCAAGGAATTTAAACGAATAAGAAAGACATAGTTGTGGGTGCAAGAATTCACAATGAGATTCCTAGCCAGACGCTATTGGAGAAATTTGTTGTGTTTGGCAAACCTTTGGTCAGAATACAAGATAAATGTGATGCCTTCGTGAGACTTGGAAAGCTTCTTGATGAGCCTTCTATCTGGAATATCGTCCATTGGTGTGCATCACATGAATTTAGGCTCAAGACCATGAGCTTCTGTGTGAGGGAAGGACCACATGCCTAGCTAGGTGCGCTGTGGGACAGGGGAGAGCGAGCTTGGGCACCATCTTCAAAGAGATGAGATAGCACACTTAAATGTACATGGGGATAATTTTAGACAAAAAACCAGAAAGACATGGATTCTCTTGAATGCGCTATTGTAGTACTTCAAAGGCCACAAGATGATATGCTTGTTATGATATCCATGATTATTTGCAATATGATGCTTATGTTACCAAGAAGACTAAGCAATCACAAGTAAAGAAATGTTTTTGAGAAACAAAAAGGGAGCCCTCTCCATGGCTTCAAAGTATGAATCGTCACCATAGTGGCCAATAGGTCTTTTTTGGCAAAGACTCGTTGCTAGCAAAGAAGTGGCCAATATGTGTTCATTTTCAAAGAAGTTTCTAGCAAATACCATTGCCCACCTATGTTGTTATGGAACAAAGAACCATAACACATGGCCAATGAAGCTACCAAAGCAACAAAGAAGGCATTATCCATTAATGAATCACCAAAAATAAAGAAGAGCATACATTTTTGAGCGCTTAAGTGAACTAAGATGTGCACACTTATATGAAATTAATTATATAAATATATGTGTGTGTGTCACACACACACACACACGTGGTACTTAGTTATAGTTTTTGGCCTTTATTTTAAACCTTCACCTCCTCACCATGCGACTAGGCCCATATCTATTACCTGCAAGTAGGTTTTTACTTAAGTGGTTTACTGTCCTACTACCATTTACTTGGCATGAAGACGCAGTGGCTCTCTCTCTGCAACCGTAGGCGGCCTCACTTTCTTGTAATGCAGTTGGTTCACTCATGGCGATTCTACTCATGGCTACGATCTGGTGGGCCGACTCCCTCCTTCCTCTATATAAAGAGGTGAGGGCACTTCTTTGGCCCTCACTTAGCTTTGTTTGGTTGTTGCCGTGCCTAGAGAAATCTGCGTTGTGTTTTGACATTGAAGCATGGAGCGCACTGCTTCTCTTTCTTTTTCGTTGCAGGTTCTCTTTAAAATGAAAAAGGGGAGCATTATATTGAAGTTACTACTATTAAGGGTGGTTTTTTAAGCATGTTTCTCTTGCTCTAATACCGGGTTGTGATACTCCTTGATGAGAAGCATATATGGCTAATCATGCCACGACCTAGAATTTTTGCATAAGATGTTACAAATCACTATGCGAATGTGGTCTTTTGCCTTTTGGCTTTTGGAAAATGGGTGCTTGGCCCTGCTACATACAGTTATTAGATGGGGTTGTCTGGGCTGATTACTTACATGTACTCTGTATAGTACTGGTCTTCTTGTTAAGGTATCAATGTAATTTGTTTACATCCACTAATGATAGATGAAATTAGAAACCTAAAGCACAATGGCTTGTTTTCCTTACAATTTTTTGGTTGGACTCGATGTCTGCTAATGGCTCATTGCCACTTGATTTGCTAGAGAGACACATAAGGTAAGTGATATACAAATTGAGGGATGATTTGAGGCCATGTACCATGATGGGGTTAAACTATATCGGATCGAAAACTAAAACGAGCTTGATGCTTTGAAAAACTATAAATGGAATTTTCTTAAAAACTTTAAAAAAAAAAACTCATATGATGGAGCTTTCATTAATCTTGAAAGATAACTTATAAACTGATAAGAATATTAATGGATGATTCAAACACTTGGATTAGAAGGGGTGATGGCCTTCTAATCGAAATGAGATTCTTTTGCTAGAGACTTTGGGTTTTGTATATAAAAAAAGAGGAACATTTCTTACTTAAATACTTTAGACTAAGCTTGGAAGTTTAAAAAAAGTTTGTAAGGTGGACATGGATAACAACTGATATAGTCCATTGATACCTTTAATACACATCCAAGGCTGACGTATTTGTTGTCTTGTTTGGATGGATGCAAGTAAGGACTCTATCTTATCTTGGAGGTTTTTTTTTACTTTGGCAAGCTGACCTACAATGGATTGCACACTCACTTATGATTCGGGAAGTTTTTCTACTATCTGTATACTGAAATGGGACCTCATTCCTACAAACATTGTACCTAAATGATTCTAATACTGAGTTGTTTCTGTACTTATCTGTTCTTTGTTCCATAGCCAGCTGTCTTTTGAATGTAAAAGTTCAATTATGTCTTATTATCTAATAAACATCCACACACACACACACACACACACACACACACACACACACACACATTATATAGAACACTAGATTTGTTTATATAGAAAAGGCTAGATGGGGTAATTGTGTTTAGGGACAGAAAATTCCTAAGATCAACCTAGTCTTCTTGAAGGGTTGAGGATAAGACAAGAATCATATTTCATATATAAAAATGTGTACATAAAGCATTATATAAACGAAGGTTGAGACTGTAGGGCTAACTCTCTTCATGCTTGCGCCTTCATGCATACACAAGAAATTCCAACCCACCTACATAAGAATGCTCTCTGATTTGTCGGATGGGGTGGTCCATGTTGAGGTTTACAATTTATGTTCTAGTTTACTACTATAGACTCATGTAAGCTCATTAAGAGTTTCAATAACCACAATTCCATTTTGAAGTTTTCTCTATGGTTCAATCTATCAACCAAAGAAGTCAAAAAATTATGACATTTCTCTTGAGATTTGAATTTCTTAGCATTTATTGTCTACGACTTCATTGTTGTGCAACAAGGGGTTGATGAATTCCAATCACACATACACAGGTGAAACGGCCACACAGATTCTTAAAATTCTCCTTTGATAGCAAAAGAGCAACCGTCTACCCCCTCACTTTGATGAACAAAACGTTAAGGTCAACACAACTTGCTCTCTTTGGGTGGATGGCCAAGGTTTCACCTTCTTGTGCTTCCTATGAATTGCAAGCTTCCAAGACATGTCCATCTAGAAATGAAGTAGCCTTTTTGGCACAACTCTTGAAGGACTGGAGCATAAGAGTCTCTTCCAATTATCCCATCATCTCAATGACTCCCCCTTTATTTACTTCTATATTAGGGATGCACTGTTACATATCATGCATGTGATGTTGCTTAGACAATAGTTAAAATTTCCATCCTATTAACGAGTGTTTTCCATAAAAATATGATTGCTTTAATATTCTTCATTGAATTTAATCTTGTTAATTTGCCTTAAATTCTACAACTAAAAAAGTCTTCCTGTATTTATGGAAATATATGCTAGAAATTGGAATTCATTCACATTGTTGATATTGATACAAATGTTATGATATTTTTGTGGTGTTTGATGTTTATTAGATCAACATAACAGATAGGTGCAAGATGTACAATGACTGTGTGCTACCACATTATATACAGAAATGGCAAGCACAAATTATAAATTACTTTTATCAGTGGAGCACCTATTTTAATGTAAATAAAGTCTATGAATAATTTTATGCAAATGGATATAGCCATTTTGATAATCAACTTAAATTTTTAAATTGAAATTCATGCCAAAGAGAAGTGCTCATTCCTGGATGAGGATTGTTCGCAATGCTCGTATCATCTCTCTTGATCTTTGCCTCTCACGTCATCTGGTGTCTCCTCTCACACACATGCAATAGGTTTGCACATATACATGCATGTGAATCTGTGTGTACGTGTGTGTGTGTGTGTGTGTGTGTGGGGAAAGTGTAATAATCTCTCTCAATGCAATTGTGGTAGATTAGTTATCCCATGAGTCTCTCTTGAATAGCAAGTCTCGAGTTCAAGACTCGTTGGATAGATCATTGAGATCTCATAGGACTCCTATGACATTAAAGCTTTCTTTTTCCTCCTCTTCTCTCTCTCTCTCTCTCTCTCTCTCTCTCTCTCTCTCTCTCTCTATGTGTGTGTGTGTGTGTGTGTGTGTGTGTGTGTGTGTGTGTGTGTGTGTGTGTGTGTGTGGTAAGGTTGCCATGGCTTCCATTGTGCACTATTAAACTTGTGGGGTACATTCACATAATTATAATTAACATCTTGAGCTGCCAATTTTGTTGCTGCAAAGTTTGACAATAGAAATCATTTCCTAGGTACATTTGACACTCTTTGATTGCTACACAGTTTCGATGTCAATGGGATCATGGACAAATCTACATTATAATTTTCTCAATACTTCTTTTATGTTGCACTTGGGGCTTGCAACTACTTTACTTATTCACTCACTTATTAGTGAACGCCTAGTGAATATTGATCAGTAACCCCCCCCCCCCCCCCCCCCCCCCCCCCCCCCCCCCCAAAAAAAAAAAAAAAAAGACAAATGAAAAAAAGAGTTGATCTACCAGTAAGACTTTCGCCTCTCAACTTACAAGGTTGTGGGTTCAAATCCACTGTTGGGTCACACTGTAGAGGGACACCTTGTGCTCACCTAGTGTTCACGTTGCTAGGGCTTTTGCCCTTGAACACTCGAGTGCATCCTCCTCCTGGGGTGGGTCACACGAGGAGGTTCCTAGATGGTTGCTACGAGTTCTCTCCCAACACGGGGTGCATCAATTAGGTGGTCATGGTGATATCTACATGTGGCTCTTGCCCGATGATATGTGGCCCTTGCCCGACCATGTAACATGGCTAATATTTGGAAGGGATAAGCACCTCCCCCATGTGGGCCCTTTTATGTGTCAGAAAAAAAAAACTTTTTTTTAGTTATGAAACAACCCCAACCAATATAGAGCAATTGCATTGTATACTGCTGATCCCTCTTGGAAGGGAGGCTATGTCGTACATGGGCTCCTGAAGAAACCCAAAATGAGCCTCATTGGCCACCCTCATTGTCACTAAGAGCGCGGACACATTATTCAACTACCATGGTAGACTATTTTGCTGCCTGAAGTTGACATCCTTGCTATGTGAGTCTAAAATTTTGGCTTTCTAATATAAGCCACGAAAGTGAGGCAAACATTTGAAATTTTATTATTTCCATTAATGATTGGACCCACCTTTTCATGTGAATAGCTAAAAGCTTTTCGTTTTGTTTAGTTTGTCGTCTTTTGATTTCACATCCATAGATGACTCTCCTTTCATTTTGTTGTTTTAGAATGCCAATGTGAACCTTCACCTTGTTTAAATAAGCTTATGCTCTAGCGGGAAAGGTGCTTCAGCAAGCTAGAGAACCCTTATCAAGTTCTCCATCTTCAAGTTGTTTCCTTTGCAAGAACTCTATCAACAGATCACAGATAAGGCGAAAGTTTAGCAGGATGGAGCATCAAAAAACACAGCAATGGGGTTTCCACATGCTCATTGATTAGATAGCAAAGCTACATCTTTGTAGTCTTATAAAGATCAGCAACCCTTTCCATTGCAATTTGTGCTTGCTAAAGTAGAGGGAATAGACCTCAGTCAAAAGCCCAATGTCTCGACCCAGCAATCTCTTTCAAGCCCTAGGTTCTCTTGGATTGGCATAAGGCCTAGGTTCTCTTGGATTGGCATATCGATTGAAGACGAACATGAATGCATGCACCATTTTCATCCCAAACAAGTCTCAATTCAGTACTTTGAAGCATTGTATGCCTCACACTAACTGTTTTCATAAGAAAGATTAGAGGATTCTTATGTCGCGCCAACATACGACCTATCGATGTAGAACCAGTACAATTATAAAGTCCCACATATCTTACAGATCAAATTGCGCTCTCTTTTCAACCTCCTCCATAATTTCGAGCTATTTTAAGATCGTGTCAAATGAAAATAATCAATTCAATTTTGAGAGTTTAGTGGCCCAATGGTAAGGCTGCTAATTTTCACTCCCAAGGAGAACTCGTTTCCTGTATTACTTGTGAATTTAATATACAAGGGTGATGTACATACATTCCTGCACACAGCATACATTCCTGCACACAGCGTGCACGCGCAAGTGCTTTCCTGCATAAGATCCTAAGGAATGCTCAAGGAGAGTCAAATGTCAGGCGAAAATCTATTTCAAGGCCAACCCCTTGCAATTCAGGTTGAGTTTGAGTCCAAGGTATTCTTCTCCCTCTGCTGCTTTGTACGTCTGCATTAAAATAAAAGATTGGACTCTTCAGTATATGAGAATGTTGAAATGCAATGCTTGTGCTATGAGAAAAAAGGAGAGTTTAATGACAACTTGCTTTTAAATGGCGAATAAGGTGCAGTATAGAGTGATCGCTAGATGCTGCAGAAGCTGACAATACAATTCTGTTGAAACGACCCCTTGCATTGTCCGCGACCCGAACTTTCACTGGGGTGTGATGCTGTTTACCAGGTTGCTTATATACTACATGAAGGATGCGTCCGGGTGGATACAACCTATAAAACTCGTCATCCTTTTCTGTTGTGAGAGCTTGCTTAAGCCAATGGAAGCATAGTACAATTATTGTGCTGTAATCGCAAACCAATCATGGAATTACAATGTGCTTGTTGAACCTCTAAGGACCACAAAAACTCCCACTCATACTAAAAGAAGACCAAACTAAAATTCCACCTCTGATATAAATTTGAACCACATAGCTCAACAAAGGAAACTAAACCCAAGGCAGTCACTCATCAAAAGCTCCCTACATCACATGCATCAAGAGATTATTAATAATAGCCCAAGAGATTATTAAACCCTCACCCCCCTCTTTAACGTCGTATACGTAAAGTAATACTATTTTGGAGCATATACATTCCTCTCCACTTAACCCACGTCGTCGTGCACGTAATAATGTATTGACTTATGGAGGATTAAGTTAATTAGGTTTCTCTCAAATATATTAGTATGGAACACGTTTTAAAAAGTGACCGCCTCGAGAAACTGAAGCAAGTCAGACCACCTTCCATGAGTTCAATACCAGCTCCCTTGGCAGAAGCTCTGCTATCACCCAAGCCCTCTCCAAAAGCCCAGCTTCCAAAATCCTCTCAACAGAAGCAGATACCAAGCCCCGCGCAATCCCACAGGTAACTATAGCAGGGTATTGGAGACAGATGCCCTTATTTCTCATAGAAGCAGGCTGTTCCATCAAAACCAATCTTCTGGTCTCATGATGCACACCACCACACACTTCCATGGCAGCATCTGATCATGGACACCTTGTCAAACTTGTGCATCACTTGCTCTTGCAAATGCTACAATTTCCAATTGTTACATTGGTACGGAACGCATAAACTGGGCCACCTCTACAGCTTAGTCTCCTTGCCGTTTGAAGAACACATTCCTTTTACACAAAGTTCCTAACTCAAGCCTCACAAGTGCACGCCAACCCACTGGAAAGTTCAAGGCTTGGAGCACATCAGAGACACACCAAAACATCATCTTATCACACGAGAGCTCAACTCTTAAAAAATCACAAAAACACACTGCCTTCAACTATTCCCTTCCCTTTCTCACATCTCCAGTTGCCCAGGAACAGCTCCAATTTGCCTTATAAACCCTCCCTCCTCCCTTAAATATTCATTAATGCATACAACACGGCACCCTCAAGATACTCGTGTATCTATGTATATAGTTTTTGATAGGTAAGGTACACAATACTAAATTGTATGGTGTTTTAGGCGCATTAAATTCATAATATTCCTGAAAGTCTATGTTAATTATAGGACAGAAAAAATAAAAAACACAGTATTTCTCGTTCAAGACAGCAAGAATTAAGAATTTGAAAGAACCCTTGTAAGCTCCTTAACTAATAAAAAATAGGAATAATCATTCATTAGCCGCGTAGTTATTGTTAAACTTCGATGCATCTTTTTTTTTTTCCGAGAAAAAGATCCTTCTATTAGTTACTGAAACTGCCCATAGGGCTACAACCACCTCTTCAAGAGAGGGCTACGACAACCATGGTGGGAGACTCTCCCAATGAAAAAACCAGTATATGTACAATGGGGCTAAATCAAGAGATGGGGGGAGGGAAGAGCCACACAGGTGGTCGGTAATGCCATCGGAGTACACCTTGGACTATGGTGTAGAAAGGCCCAAGACGCCAGAGTCGAAGGAAAGCCTCGCGGCGCTCCCGCATGCGTTCGGAGCTGCCCTGTAGTCCCTCAAGCTGTCCTCTAAGAGTATGGATCAGCTCTAGCCAAAAGTCACGAACAGTCTCTGCTGGTGGCACAGGGCGAACCTCAAAGATGCGGAAACAACGGGCCCGCTAGATGAACCAGAGTGTCAGGCCATTGATGAGCTCCCAACACTCCTCTCTCTCACTGCACCACTCCTGTGGAGTAAGCTCTGTAGTAGCAGGCTGGAGTGTAGGTCGCCCCTCCTGCATCACTATCATCCTGTTGGTGGAAGATAGCTCAAACTGAAGTGCCGGGCCCGTGAGGGTGGACCAAGTCGCTGCCCCCCAAGTGTACTGTCGAGCCATGGAGAGAGTAGGCATCAGCCGAAGAACTCGTAGCCACACCTGCTGGGCCGAGGGACAGTCCCAAAGACAGTGACGCCGACTCTCCACCAAATGGTCACAAGCTACGCATGCGGCCGAGAGACCACTATGCACTAGCCAGCTCCCTACTGCTGTAGCTCTGTGTGCGACCAGCCACTAAAACAAGGTGACTCGCCTCGGCTGTCTGGAGTCCCACAACCTCTCCCAAAAGGCTGCCAAGAACTCAACTGTGAGACCCTCCTCCTGTCAATGAGGTGCTGCAGCGGGGCGAGCCTCTCTTTGTGCTGCTAGTATATGACGTCCCAGTCGAACAGTGTACTGAAAGAACGGGACTCCTGGGTGGTCTGTAGACGAGAAGGGGTGTCCCTCCATAGCCACTCACCAGGATCCCACTGTACTCGTGCCAGTGGACAACACTCCCAAGCCCACAACCTCCAGTGTCCAGTCTCAAGAGCTGCTGGGTCAAGGTCTATGACGCAAGTCCTCCCACAGATGCCCACTACTCGGATCCTCTGAAAACAGCACTCTGCTACCTGCGGGGCCTCTACTGCAACTCGCTGTAGGCCTCCTGATTGAGACACCCTAGCACGAAGCCGCTGTAGCAAGAACTCCTTCCAGGGCTCCTCACCTGGAAGAAGTCCTCTGACGATGAACTTCCCAAGAAGGGGTCGGCTGTGCTGTGCTGGATCAATGATCCCAAGTCCTCCCTGTGAACAAGCAAGAGTGATGACCTGCCAAGCCACCTTGGCTCGGGCTATCTGAGTGTCACGTCCTGACCAAAGGAAGTTCTTGATCAGCCTCTCTACCTGGCTGATACAAGAACTTGAGAATATCTAGCAGGAAGTGATGTACCACATAGTCGCCAACAACACCTGGTTGGCAACTACTACTCTGCCAGCCAAAGAAAGTCGTGCTGAGCTCCAATGTAACAACTTTCTCCTGATAGACAGGAGAAGGGGAGCAATCTGCTGCTCGGGAGACAAGTCCAACCCAACCTGACACCCCAAGTACCGAACTGCAGTCCCTGGAGGAATCCACCTGAAACCCTCTCCTCGCATCCAATTTGGCACAGGAGCACTACTAACCGAGAAAGCCACTTGTAGCGCGGATAATGTGTCGTGCTCTCTACAGTGGGTGGTCCTTAGTGCAATGTACGTGACAATCTCACTCAACAGACTGAATCTCCCTCACACAGACTGAACAGAAAGGAAACAATAGACGCCAACAGAGCTCACAAAGACACAACAGCAGACCAGAACATATGACTCGACTATGTCAAAGACTGATACAGACTCTGGTGTGGCAGCACACTCAGCTCCAGCCCAGGACTCACAGGTACAATGGGGGTGTCGAGGCTCAGATGTGCTGGGATGGTGAAGACGTGCTCTGTGTAAAGACCCACTCTAGACGACTACATACAAGATAATCCTACCAAACGCTACTACTCATATATATCACCATAAAGAGCCACCAACGGCTCATAAATGTCAGCCATGTGGTGACCTGGCCACGAGGTCCACTAGACCACCGTCGGTAGGTACCCTGCCACGTGTCACTCTCGAGACCAGAGGGTCCGTCCAGTGTGAACCAGACCAAGTGTAACCAACTGTCCAACTGTCTGTCCTGTGAAGTGACACTGTTGCCCTGCTATAACCGGCCTATACAACGTAGAGGGCGGTGCTATTTCAATTACCTGTTAACTTTACACAGAGCACTGAGAAGGGAAGAGAACACAGTTGCATCTAGCGACTAGAATGTCACTGCGCGCACGAGACCGACACCCTGTAGGCCCCAAAGACTGGCACCCCTTTTGGTATTTCTTTATTCAAATTAAGGTAGACGATCCGACCACTTAGCACAAGCTTTCACAAAGCTGTCCAAACCTGGCGAGGGCTGAAAACGCAGGTTTTCGATCGGATTTCGACAACATAACAGCGCAAAAACCCCTGTAGGTCAAAAACACCTGTCTAGGACGGATTCCCTCGATATCTGGAAGCTTTCTGGTGAGCTGTCACAGAAATTCAGCGGGCTGTAATTCTCTGTTTTTCACTGCCGGGAGCCCAAAAGCCTGTAATCCCAAGGCTCTCACGAGGCTCCCCCGATGTTCCCTTGCAATTTAGGTGCGAAACCCTAAACCTGCAGAAAAACACAGCAGGCTGTAATTCCCTGTTTCAGATTGTTTTTAGCAGAGCGAACACGCCTACGCGTGTCCCAAGGGCTCCCGCACGCAATGGGACAGTTCCCCTATGAATTGGACGAGTTTTCATGCGAGAAAACTCTCCAAACTCGAAATCTTTCGTGATGGAACTGTGCGTACCTGTGGGGGATTAGCAATTAGCTAATCCGGTTCCTGTTCAGAAGGCTCTTGCCTTGGCAAACGCGCATAAACCCCCAGAACTGTACATAGGTCAAATGAGAAGCCCACTAGTGGGGCATAACATACTGTACGTAGGGGAGAAAGAGAGCAGTATGTAGCATGCGCGGCATCACTCCCGTCACCATACTGTGCATAGAGGGCAAGGTAAGCATTCCATAGCTTCTGTACCTGCGACAATCCACCTGAGGCTGAAAATGGCGCCCCCTTTGTTGATATGCAACTCGTTTTTGCCTCCCAGAGTGGCAGAATCGCTCACAGGCTGACACGTCGCCCAGTTTCCGAGTTTGGGCTTTCCCTGCTAAAAATATCTCAACTGGTGCGTCAGTTGACTTGGCAGCAGAGCAATAAAATGTTCCCCATGTCATTTCAGAGCTAATGACGCGAACACATTTTCTGGTCAAAAATAGCAGTTCCCTAAATTTTAGGAGATGCTTCCATGGCGTCCCTATCGGTCTCCTGACCATCATTGAAGACTACCATTTGACCAACATCTACAATGTGGGTTAATTTACTGGCCCCTTTCAACTTATAAAGTTGCAGTGACTTGACGAGTGGCCCAAATTCCAGTTTGGCGCACACGAGCTTCCATACTCATCAGAATTCAGTGCTAACTGGCCCGGGCAGTCCCTGTCTGACCGACCTAGATCCCCGATGTGAGAAACCCATTTGGCTGCAGCCGTTTCACACTAGCCATGCAATGTCCACTTGCACCTTTCAAGGGTTTTGGGACAAACAAGTAAAAATAAAATAAATAAAAATATCTAGTACTTATTTACGGAAGGCAAAAGGAAAAATACACCTCCTGGTGACACACCCCACCCTTGAAATACTGCAAGCGACCTCGCTTGCATGCCAATAATACATGCAGATATCTCCTGATATCACATATATTCTATGATGGGAATCCAAGATATACATGCTTCCGGAAATGTAGCGTTGGACAATTAAACAATCCCACCAACCTAGCTACGACACATATATCAAGCATAGAAGTCTTCTAGTGTACTCTTGAGCACAAACTTCTCTAGCTAAATTCTGGCAACATGTCATAAGGGACACTTGTTGGAAAGTGTTCTTCAAGACTGTCTCTGCTGTAAGCTTTTTTCTACCTGTTGTTCTTTTGGTATCTTGATCTTCTGCAGATCGGAAACTGCTTCCAAGAAAGCTTCATCAATATCGGAGAGCAAAGATTTGGATTCTTTCATGGCACTGGGGGATGGCTATTTAACAGCTGCAGGCAGGGTATCCACTGGTGTGAGAATGTGTGGGGGAGTTGAACTTGATGGAATACTAAGACCGAGAGCGGCTCTCTGGGCCCAGGTGAGGACGCCCGATGGCTTCTCTACCAATTGCGGGGGCTTATTTTGAGGGGTAACCACGTGGGTAGAAGGGGGCGGCTGAGAAACAGTGCTAATTGCTATCAAATTGAGCTTGGGAAAGGCAAACTCAGTCTGGCTTTGACTTGGGTTCGAAGCCGTAGATGCACGAATTTTAGGGCAATCCTTACTGTAGTGATCCTTCATATCAGGGCAATGACGGCAGGGAGGAGACCCTTCGGGTAGAGGGCATTTGCTTTGGTAATGACCATATTCCCCGCATCTGTAGCACAAAATGGGCCGATTCACTGGACGAGTCGAAGGACGAGGTGGTCCTTGCTCCATGGAGTTGGAGGTGGAGGCATAGAAGCTGTGAGGTGGTGAGGGAGCATGGGTATGATAAAAGCTCTGAGAGGGAAAAGTGCTCTGCATACCTTGCATAGGAGGGGCTGTCAGCAAAGGTGGCATATGGTGTGGATGGCCACAGGGAGAAACCATGTTGGATGCAGGTGCTCGCCCTTGCTGAAGAGAAGGACCAAGACTTTGCTGTATTTGTCGCAATCCCTTGAGGTAGTAACAATCCTTGTCCTCATGTCCAGATTTTTCACAGAAGTGGCAGTAAACCCGAAGGGGGCATTCTTGTGGAGGGTGCCCTGGAGAGCGGCATGAGCTACACCAAACCGTAGCCTTAGTCTCTTGCTGACACTTGAGCTCTTCTAGCTCGCGTTTAATTTGTTACAATGCCTCATGATGTGGAGGCTTCTCTTGTCTAAGAGAGAAGGACCTCTCCTCTTGAAGAGCTCGCTGTAACTTTAGGGCTTCCAGTTCCCTGCGTAAAGAAGTTAAAGGATCAGAAGGACTTTCCAAAAACACAAAGGGGGTCTCTATGTGAGGGGGGTTGGTGAACAGCTTCCTAGCCCCCTCTATCCTCGTAGCAGCTGCGATGAACTCCTCCAGAGTGGCGTCGGGTCGGAGACTCTCTCGTAGTTTTTGCTGAGAACTTTTGGGAAGCGCCTTCTCTACCCACTTCTTAACCATAAATTCACCTGGTTGCTGGGGAAGCTTGGCAACCAGAGACTTGGTTTTCATCATAAGTTCTGCAAAAGTCTCCTCTGGCTGGAGCACCATGTTGGCTAACTCATCCAACACCTTCTCCTGGTAGTCACCGGGCTTGAAAGCTGCACAGAATTGTTGCCTTAAGACTGCCCAGGTTGCAAAATGGTTCTCTCCAAACTGGCTGTACCATTTGTCTGCTAAGCCATCCAAGGTGGATGGAAAGAGTACCAAATAAGCATCTTCCCTGTTAAGACCACGACCCCTACAAAGAGATACAAACCTCCTTGCATGGTCGTCAGCATCTTCTGAAGAGAGACCTTTGAATGTAGGGAACTTGATGTTTACCTTAGCCAAAACGCTAGCCAATGGCTCCATGGCCCCTTGCTGAGCCTGTTGCTCGGTAGCCTGCTGTAGCAGAATAGGAGAGAGCTTCACTGGAGAAGGTGATCTGGAAGATGTGGGACCGGAGAGAGGAATGGGTGATGTCGTATGTGGAGGTATGGGTGATGAGGTTGATGGACTTCTAACAGGTTCCAAGGGTCGTCTACTGTTGTAGTACTTCAGAGGACTCAAGAGTGCGCTTTGACGCTCGACTGACCGCCTTGTATGGGTCATGCAGCGACCACCAAACCAACCAAGCTTTGGGCAAGAAAACCTTGAACTGGCTGAAGACTGGTCTAGACTCTACTAGACCAGGCAGGTGATTGGACCGGGTTGGACCAGGGACGAGGAGGACTAGACCAGGGTCTAGACCAGGCAAGTGACTAGACCAGGCTGGACCAGGGACGAGGAGGACTAGACCAGGGTCGAGGAGGTCTAGACCAGAGACGAGGGCAGGTTGGACCAGGCGAGAGGAGAACAGTGCAAGGCAAGGTCGGTGAAGCTAGGCAAGGCAGGCGAAGCTAGATAGACCCAACTAGCTTCAAGATTTGCACCTCACAGAGTGAGATTTCAGTTGAGGTCCCACCGTGATCGCCAAAATGAGAGCACCTGTAGCGCGGATAATGTGTCGTGCTCTCTACAGTGGGTGGTCCTCAGTGCAATGTGCGTGACAATCTCACTCAACAGACTGAATCTCCCTCACACAGACTGAACAGAAAGGAAACAATAGACGCCAACAGAGCTCACAAAGACACAACAGCATACCAGAGCATATGACTCGACTATCTCAAAGACTGATACAGACTCTGGTGTGGCAATACACTCAGCTCCAGCCCAGGACTCACAGGTACAATGGGGGTGTCGAGGCTCAGATGTGTTGGGATGGTGAAGACGTGCTCTGTGTAAAGACCCACTCTAGACGACTACGTACAAGATAATCCTACCAAACGCTACTACTCATATATATCACCATAAAGAGCCACCAACGACTCATAAATGTCAGCCATGTGGTGACCTGGCCACGAGGTCCACTAGGCCACCGTCGGTAGGTACCCTGCCACGTGTCACTCCCGAGACCAGAGGGTCCGTCCAGTGTGAACCAGACCAAGTGTAACCAACTATCCAACTGTCTGTCCTGTGAAGTGACACTGTAGCCCTGCTACACCACTGTCTCTCTCTAGTTGATCAGTGCGCCCGATGCACAACAGAAGGTCTCCAAAGCCTGCTCACATTTGTGAAGGTTGGCCTCCTGGCCATCTAAGTACAAGGCTGAGTCGTCGGCAAACTCAGCGTCCAGTAGCTCATCTCCCCGAATAGGGAGTGCTAAGCCCCGTAGACCAACCTGCTATGACACCAAAAACCTGCTCATCGCCTCCGCATAGAACAGAAAGAGGAAGGGGGCAAGAGAACAGCCCTGTCTGACCGAGCGTGTAAGCATGAAGCGATCACCTCTACCTCCTGCCAAAAGTACCTGACTATGAGCCTGTCTCTACAAGGCTGACACCCCTCTGATCCAAGCATCTGAGAAGCCCATCCTGCGTAGAGTGCCCTCTAGAAAGTCCCAATCAACTCTGTCGTATGCCTTCTCAAAATCGAGAAGGAGAATCACGAGGTCCTCACCACGGAGCCGTGCCAGGGCAGAAGCCTCCCAAAAAGTAAAGATGTTGTCAAGGATACTGCGTTCCTTGACAAAACCTGTCAGGGTCCCATGTATAAGGCTCTCTAGAAGTGGCTGAATCCTCAAACTCAAAGCCTTGGCAAGAATTTTGTAGGCTGAGTTGAGGATGGTGATGGGACACCACTGTCGAATCTCATCCAAGGAGCCACCCTCCTTGGGAATGAGGTAGATCAGGCCCTCACTCATGCTGTCAGGCATCACTCCTGTGTGCAAAATGTACTAAAAAGCACTACAGAGATCTGGGCCAAGCAGGTCCCAGTACTCCAAGAAAAAACTGGGAGTCAACTTATCCTCACCTGGACAGCTACCACGGGGGAGGGCCCTAAGAGCCGTGTGCAGCTCCTCAAGCTGAAGTGTCAGCTTTAGCCTCTGACGCGTCTCCTCACTCACAAGACAAGGCATCTGTGCCCAAACCTACTCCTTGCATGCATCTTGACGCTTTGAATGGGGCTCTGCAGAGAGTAACTCACGGTAGAAGTCAGTGGCAACTGCACGCATATCCTCGGGCTCAGAAGTAACTGACCCGTCGGGCCTCCTCAACTGACTAACCTTGGCATGCGAGTGCCGAGGTCCCACTGCCTCAAAGAAATCACCAATGCCGAGGTCCCACTGCCTCACGGTAGAAGTCAGTGGCAACTGCATGCATATCCTCGGGCTCAGAAGTAACTGACCCGTCGGGCCTCCTCAACTGACTAACCTTGGCATGTGAATGCCGAGGTCCCACTACCTCAAAGAAAGCACCAGTCACTCTATTGCCCACCTGAGTCCACTGAGATGCCTGTCGGTGGAAAGCAAACTCATGTCGCCTCTCCTCTGTGCTAGCAAGCTCCTCTCGAGCCTGCTGTAACTGCTCCTCCAGCCAAGAACTGTGTGGATGCTGCTCCTGCATCCTCTGTAATGAAGCAATGCCCCGTCTGAGACGATGAAACCGGCCTGTTAACTTCAAAAAGGGCGGTAGACTTTACTTCAAACCTTGATTTAGCTTTCACCCATTATTAGTCGTCTATTCTACCTGTGCTATAATGACACAAGAGAGGGGAATGGGATACAGATGCTAGAATGCAATTGTATGCGAGTCAGACACTAGATTGGCCCCTAAATAGGCGCCCCTCTCGGTATTTCTTTATTCTTTTACAGTTAAGAGGAAGTACAAAGAGTGCTTATAGCACTAAACCTGTATCCCACAGTTTCTATCCTGTTTGGAGGAATTTGGGCAGCATAACAACGCAGAACCCTGCCCAAAACAGTCTGCAAGTAGGGAATCCTAAGGCGACCACTGTCCTTCTCCCGATTCCACCTTTAATTGACCAAAACAGAGCATAGCCTCTGTAATTTCTGGTTATTGACTGGTTTTTCTCTGTTTTCAGCTCCCTGTAGCCATTGCACTGTTCCCTGCACCTTGGGCTAGTTGCCCCTTGAATCTGGAAGGATTTAGGGCATCGAAACAACCCCAAACCTGCAAAAATCAGAGTTCCGGGAATCCTAGTCTGTATCCAGCAATACAACACCTGTTTTGGCTAAATTTTGGCAACACAACGGCTCCAAAATTGACCCCAAACAATTCCCAACACTGGAACTTGATTCAACTGACAAAAACCCTTTGATTACAACTCAAAAAGAGCAATTACAACTCGCTGGAATTTCTGCTTTTGAGCCCCAACACTTCCCAGAAGTGTTCTCTGACAATTGGGCACTATTCCCAATGCATCTGGCATCCATACGGCTGCAAAACAGTAAATTTCAGACCGCTGTATTTTCTGGTTAGGACCTATTTTTGACCTAATTTCAGCTGTCAATTGTCCCTGCACTATTCCCAATGCCTTGGACTACGGGCCCCTTGATTCTGGCATGATTCCGAGCACAAAACAATCCCAAAACAGCAATAAAACAGTGCTGATTTTTGTGTGTTTACTTGAGAGGTTATCACCCGCTCGTTTCCCTGCTTTGGAGTAGCAGTTAGCTACTCCTGTTCCTGTTCAAGGAGGCTCTTGCCTCAGCAATAGAGCATCAAACCACAAGACTGTACATGGTCAATCTGATGAGCCCACTAGAGGGGCATAACCATAAAGAATAGGGGAGAGAGAGAGCAGTGAGAGGTGTGCAGGTCATGACATCCTCCACCTCAGTGTACATAGAGGGTAAGCCAGTACTCCATTGAAGCTCTCCCACCTGTGACAGCACTCAAAAACGAGCTCACAGCTGAAA
This sequence comes from Adiantum capillus-veneris, assembly GCF_014529385.1. Taxonomy (NCBI): domain Eukaryota; kingdom Viridiplantae; phylum Streptophyta; class Polypodiopsida; order Polypodiales; family Pteridaceae; genus Adiantum; species Adiantum capillus-veneris. The sequence goes on from NC_140943.1 coordinate 31,773,697, forward strand.
ATCACGTTTTTGCCTTCTCTTTAAGTAGTAAATGTTGGAATTAGGGTTGCAGAGAAACACACACAGCTTGGAGAAGACGAAGGAAGCTCAAGGCACACAATAGAGAGTGTGTTACTTAGTGTGCAATGGAAAGATAGTTAGCCCTAGAGTGGTGGGCGTATATACAATGCACGGGGGAAAAAACCTCCTAAAGAGGGAAAAAATGCCCCGGCGGTCCTAGTGTGCTCACACACATCACTACCACATGTATATGGTAACAAATCCCCCCTCGAGTGATGCGGTGAACGAGAGCTGGCACATGAGTAAAGGGAAGTGCCATGCCCTGAGGACAGGATCAGTCCACAAAGGGGACTAAGCCCAAAGCTTTGCGGAAAGCTTCAAGCTTCTCACGAGACAATGCCTTTGTGAAAAGATCTGCAAGGTTGTCCTGTGTTGGCACATAAGCCAAGCTGATCTCTCCTGCTGAGAGCCTCTCCCTGACATAGTGGTAATGCACCTCAATGTGCTTTGTGCGAGCATGAAAAACTGGGTTCCTCGCAACTGCCAATGCGCTCTGACTGTCAGTGTAGATAGTGTTGGCAGTGTCCTGTCCAACACCCAAGTCAGCCATAAGGCGTCTGAGCCATACACATTCAACCGTAGCTGTGAAGACTGCCCTGTACTCAGCCTCACAACTCGAAGTGGCCACAGTAGGTTGCTTCTTGCTCAACCATGATATACATGAACTGCCAAGCATGAAACAAAAACCACTTGTGGACACTCGCGTGTCAAAACAACCAACCCAATCTGAGTCCGAAAAAGCATGTAAGTCTGGCGGCAATGATCCCCCCTTGGGATAAAACAAGCCAAGATGTAAAGTGCCACTAAGGTAGCAGAAAATCCTCTTGACAACCTGCCAATGCTTAGACCCTGGACTATGCATAAATCTGCTGACCTGCGAGACTGCAAACTGAATATCTGGCCTCGTGTTGCATACATAAATGAGGCAGCCAACAGCAGTTTGGTAAAGAGTGACATCAGCAGGATCGCCAGCATCATGTAGACTCAACTTCAAACCTGTTTCCATGGGAGTGGCAATAGGTTTGCAATCCTCAAGTCCAAACTTACATAGCAATGTCTCTATGTAACTTTTCTGACACAAGGCAATACCACCATCACACTGCTTAAACTGTATACCCAAGTAATGATGCAACAGCCCCAAATCTTTCATCTTGAAAGTAGTATTCAAATTAGACTTAAATTCAGCAATATGTCTCTCATTTGGTCCAGTGATCAGCAAATCATCAACATAAAGAACCACAATGAGAAATACATCATCCTCACGCTTTACATACAATGAGCTTTCTGTTGGACTGTTACGAAAGCCTCGTTTAGCCAAATGAGTGTCAGCTTTCTCATACCAAGCACGAGGAGATTGCTTCAACCCATACAAAGCCTTCTTACATTTGCACACTTTGTCCTCTTGTCCTTTTATGACAAAACCGCGAGGCTGCGTTACATAAACTTCCTCAAATATGTCACCATTCAAGAAAGCAGTAACAATGTCTGATTGATGTACATCCCAACCAAAATGAGCTGCCAATGCACATAGAAAACGCACAGTAGTCATACGACAAGTGGGAGCAAAAGTCTCTTCATAATCTATGCCTTTTTGTTGTGCATAACCCTTTGCAACAAGTCGAGCCTTATGGCGATCGATCTCACCATCCGGCTTGCGTTTCAACTTGTAAACCCACTTCGTACCAATGGCCTTTTTGCCAGGAGGCAAATCACATAAAGTCCATGTGTCATTCTCTATAAGTGCATCATATTCTGATTTCATGGCAACAATCCAATTTTCTGAATTCTGTGCTTCATCAAAAGACAGAGGCTCCTCAACATCATGTAAACTAGACACAGCCAAAGCATAACAATCTGATGCATAAGATGCATGGCGAGAGCCTGAACGAGTACGACTAGATAAAGGTGCATCCAATTTACTGTCACGCAAAGTGTGCACCAGCCATTTTGGCATACCTCTAGCCTGCTCATTTTCAGCCCTTTCCTCATCAAGTACATCATGTACATCTGCATCAGTAATAGGCTGTTCTAAAACATTTTCAGAAACCCCCATAGGCTGTACATTTGCCTCATTGGAACTTACATTCGTATTTCCACCACTGAAAAGAGGCAACAAAGTGTCATAAATGTCCTGTGAGCTTACATTACTGTCTCTAGTACATGATAGCAAGGGCTGAACAGAATCTTCCACAAACACTACATCCCGTGAAACCAGAATACGTTTTGTTTGCGGATGATACAACCTGTAACCTTTGCTTTCAGCACTATAACCAACAAAAATACATTTGACAGCCTTATCATCCAATTTTCTGCGCTGCACTTGTGGCACCAAAGCATATGCCAAACAGCCAAAAACACGCATGTGCTCAATAGAAGGTTTTCTATCATGCCATGCTTCATATGGAGTAATAGACTGCAAAGCTTTCGTAGGACACCTGTTAAGTACATAAGTGGCACACATGATAGCCTCAAGCCAAAAAGAATGCGGCAAAGCTTGACTTTTGACCATACATCGTGCCATTTCCGTTAGTGACCTGTTTTTCCTCTCAGCAACACCATTTTGCTGAGGTGTATAAGGCACTGTACATTGGTGTTTTATCCCACGACTAGCCAGAAATGCATTAAATTCATGAGACATATACTCCCCCCCTCGATCGGAACGGAGGGTGCCCATAGTACATTTTGAGACATTTTCAGCCATAGCCAAAAATTGTTTGAAGCACATAAAAACTTCGGACTTCGCTTTAAGCGGAAATACCCATGCATGCCTGGAGTAATCATCAATGAAAGTCACGAAGTACAGGTAATTGCCCAAGGACGGAGTTTGCATGGGCCCACAAACATCACTATGCACAAGCTGCAACCTGCATGTGGCCCTAACTGAACCATCTTTTGGAAACTTAGAACGCTGCATTTTACCCAGAATACAGCCTTCACAAACATGTTTGACAGGTGCTTCAAGAGGCGGCAAAGAAGCAACCATATCAGATTTCTGCAAACGCAGCAAACTGGCAAAATTCAAATGACCAAAACGTGCATGCCAAAGTTTTGCATCTGAAATAGCCCTTGAATCTGCAACAGCATTTGCAAAATTTTGTCCACACTTGTCATACAAAGTGAGCTTATACAGCCCATGGCACAAAAGCCCAGATGCAACAATTTCATCACCAAAACTGAGATCATGAACTGTACATCTGTCATCCACAAATTTGACTACAAGTCCAAGTCTAGCAAGTGCGGATACAGACAAGAGATTCTTCTTGATCCCAGGTACATAAAGTGCATCAACAAGTGTGAAGGAACTGCCATTAGCAGCAGTGAGCACAATCTTTCCAACTCCCTGAACTGGATAAGAGGCGTTGTTGGCACAAGTGACTGAATTCCCATGAGGGATAGACTCGAGAGAGGTAAACAATTCACGATGTGAGGTAATGTGCTTTGTAGCACCACTGTCGAAATACCACACATGTGAATCTGCAGCAACTGACAAGCATGCATCATGGACAGCAGGATTGTAAGTGCACTCTGCGCTAAAAGCCCATTCTGCATCAACATCAGCATCACAATCTCCTTTCACAGAAGACTCAACAATGGCTGCATTTGTAGTGGAACCAGCATTTGCAGTGGAACCACCCTCTTTCTTCTTAGCCTCTTTGGCCTTCAACTTAGGACACGACTTGATCAAGTGATCATTGGCTTTACAATAATGGCAATGCATCTTCTTTTTGCCCTTATCACCAGAATTGCCAGACGAAGTGCTGCCAGCAGAAGCATTAGGAACAGAATTTTTGCCACTCGCAGCAGAACCATAAGAAGTGGCTGCATTACTGTTACCACCCTTTCTTTGAGAAGCAATAAAAGCCTGTTCAACTACACGCTGCCTAGTCCTGTTTTTTCTAGAAAGTGACTCTTGCAACAGCAATGTGCTCTGAGTAATGTCCTTATATCAAACTGCTGTATGAGGGCCAAAGCCCTCGAAGCAATGCTTTTCTTCTTTTTCCGTACGGTATGCCACGTCAGCAACGCACCGCCGCAAATCACGGGATCTGCCGTACGGTATGCCACGTCAGCATGACAACAGATTTTCCGGGAATTACTACCAGCCGGGGACGGTGTGTGTGTGTGTGTGTGTGTTGCTCTGCTCCCCCACTGTGTTTGTGTCTAGGGCCGTGCCATGTGACACTTGTTGATATATGTCTAAATCTTTCCTTGGGTCATCAGTCTCCAAGTACTAGCAAAAGTCTGGTAGGAATCTGGTAAGGCATCAAGAACAGTCTGCACAAGGGAACTGTCCGAAATGACTTCACCTGCAGAAATGAGTTGCTCATTGATATCCTTGACACTAGCAAGGAAAGTGTCCATATCATCTTCCTCATGCATAATCTTCGACTCTAGCTCTTTACGCAGCAAAGCAATTTTAGCCTCATTGCGGCTTGCATAACGACCTACTAGAATATCCCAAGCCTGTTTTGCAGATTTTGCTGAACGGATGTGAGGAATAATGGTGCGCTTCACAGACAACGCAATCAATGCATGAGCCTGCGCATCCTTAACATCCCAACGAGCTTGTTCTGCCGTAGGCAAAACAACTCTAATAGCTGCAATCCTTGCAGCAAGACCTGCAACATCCTCAACATCGCCTACATCTTCAGAACCAGGACGTACATCAATGCCCTGCACAATGTTCCAGACACCTTTTGACACAAGAACATGTTGCATCATATAAGCCCACATAGGGTAGTTGTCCCCATCCAACCTGTCCTCAGCAGCAAACATCTTGAACACATCTGTGTTGTTGTTGTCAGCCATGGTAAATGCTGCACCTGATGTGAAAACTGCCCGAAAATAGGAGAAATGGAGCGGGAACAACTTGTGCTATATAGCACAAACCGTAGAAGACTATAAGGCACCTGTTATGCAGAAAACGGCACTGACAGAAAATCTGCACAAAATGACGAAATAGCCTGTGCAATACTGCCCGTAGTGGAAACGGAGGCCGAAATGAGCCCAAATCAAAATTCTGAGCAGATCGAGCTCTTCGAGCTTTCCCCAAATATTTGTCGACCTGCGAACGCTCGCCAAAGCTCACTGAAATCAGAGAAAGTGAGCAGGCGTGTGCTGGAGCAGCTGGCGACTAAGCCCGAGAGGACGTGACCTGCTCTGATACCAATTGTTGGAATTAGGGTTGCAGAGAAACACACACAGCTTGGAGAAGACGAAGGAAGCTCAAGGCACACAATAGAGAGTGTGTTACTTAGTGTGCAATGGAAAGATAGTTAGCCCTAGAGTGATGGGCGTATATACAATGCACGGGGGAAAAAACCTCCTAAAGAGGGAAAAAATGCCCCGGCGGTCCTAGTGTGCTCACACACATCACTACCACATGTATATGGTAACAGTAAACTGGCCTCAGAGTGCCAAGTGTCATTCATTTGTGCATTTTACCGCTTTAGACCCTCGGATCTAAAAATATCTCACCTGCACTCTCTGTTGACTTGGCCACAGAGTAACAAAATGATCCCCATGTCAAACTGCACGTAATGACGCAAAGACATTTTGCCGTCCAAAAATAGCAGTCCCTAAAATTTAGGAGTTTCTGCCATTACATTCTTCTAAGTCATCTGACCCTCTTTGTACACTGCAGTCACACCCAGAACTGAAATGTAGCCTATGTAGCAAAGGATTCCGCTTTGGCTGGCCAATGACCCCACTTTGGCTAACCATAGTCCTTGTCCAACCTTAGTGCTCTTTAGCCCTCAGGCCTGGACTCTCTGTGAACAATTCCACACTGGCTATGCAATGCAGGGCAGTTAGATTTCCAGAGGGGTGTTTCCAAAAGGTAAAACAAACGAAATTTTCCAAAGAAAGAGAAAACAAACAAAAATGGAAGTGCCACTGGCTGGTGACATACCCCCTCTTGAAATCTCAAACGTCTTCGTTTGCACCTATGTCGTACATGCTTACAGTCAGCACTCGGGTGTCTGGACACCGTGTCGACACATGTACGACACATACATGCTCACAGTCAACACCTCGTTGACACATGTATTGCCTGCGTGTGAACCCTGTCACAATGACATAGTGGAAGCGTCACACTCTGCCATTGCTTTGAGTCCATAACTTTCCAATGACAAAATGGAAGAGTCACATTTTGCCACTGTCTTTTACTACACGTTGGATCCAGTAACCTTTCGAGCATACCCAAACCGACAGTTTAAGAATGCAGTTACACATGTACTCTTCAATAGAAATAATTGATGTACCCTTGACAAACTGACAAGAAATACTCACTTCTATAGCACTAAACAAACTTTTAGACATTCCATAAGAGCAATTGCCAAACTGACAATCTGTACAGCTCTAACATTCATGTAATATGCACTTCATTTGAGCTCACTGTAAGTAACATGTACATCATTTCTTTCAGAAGCCATTGTCACACTGACAATCCATGTAGCTCTGAATCTCAAGGGATCAAGGTAGGTTGCAAACCAAGGTTTTAAGTTCCCATACTTTAAGTGACTCTACAAGTTCACTTTTTTCCATCCACTTGACATCCAGAGGTGGATAGCTTTTGAACTTTACCAAACAGCACCTTGCAACCTTGCCTTTTCTTTTCTTTCTTTATGTGCCAAAATCTGTTCCGGGACCAAGATCTCGTCAAGTTTCTCGACTTCCGGCTGATCTTCAGCTGGCACATCACTCACATAGGGTCTGAGAAGACTCACGTGAAACGCATTGTGAATCTTCCAACTCTCAGGCAATTTCAGCCTTCATGCAATATCACAGATTTGCATACTGAGCATCGAAAACAATCTTTCTTTGCTCTTCATCTTGATCTTTGGAGATTAACCTATGATCTACTCTTATGATGTCACTTTTATTGGGCTGAGAATTCTCTTTTTGACCCAATTTTGGCAACATAACTGTAGTAGAAACCTTCATAACCAAAAATCCACATATCCAAGTGATTATCCATGCATAATAGAGCACTTTTGCAAACCTGTCCTGGAAATTTAGCACGTTGAACTCTCTGTTTTTAGCTCCTAAAATGCTCCAGATCACTTGTATTACTGTCCTCTAGCTTCCCCGAAGCTCTTGGGACAAAAAGGCATCAAATAGGGTCAAAACCCTAAATCTGCAGAAAAATACAGCAAGCTGTATTTTCTTCTTTCGGGCTCTGTTTTGCGTGCCAATCGCACCAATTCGTAGCCTTTGATCTTCTGCATCAGTAGGACTACTTGCCCTTTGATTTACACGAGATTTCTCGCAAGAAATCTTGTTAAATCATCCTGTACCTGTTTTGAATTAGCCTTTAGCTAATTCGGTACCTGTATGAAATCATTCCAAGTGGAAGGAGTCTGTCCTTGTAACAAGAGTGTATTCCACCACTGACTTGCATTTTTTTTCCAGAAAAGTGGCAACTTTCCTGACTTTAAATGCTCCTTCCAACAAATGCTTTGTCAAACTGTTCGAGGAAAGAGAAAACCTTTGTCCTCTCATCAAAGCCATTGAATGTGTCAATAGACTCACTGATCATCTTCTTTGTATGGCTTTAGCTTATCCATTGACTCCAAATTGTCAAAAGAGACAGTTTGCATAATGGGTACACCTGTGGGAGCCATCTGTACTCCCTGGCCAGTAACATGTTGATGTCCATGTGTCATATTCACTGATGGGATTGAAAAACAAGCCATACCCAAGTTGCCTTGTGACACCCCAAACTGACCTTGTGTGCCTGAAATCCTGGGTGCAAACCAATGTTTGCATACACATGGGGTTGGGCACCATGCCTTGCATACCCCTAAACACTGTTCCTGGCATGCCAAAACTGCCTTGAACTTGATGTGCTATTGATGAAGATTGTATGAACTCCATAAATCTTGGATTCTCCATCAATTGCTTGAACATGGTCACAACAGTAACAACCTACAAAGCTTTCTCTGCTTGGCTTGAACACTCGCCAATTTCATGTGCAGTTGGAATAGGCTGTCTATCCTCTGAAGAGGAACCCTCTTCCTTGTTGCCATCCATCCTTTATCCAAAGAAAGACTCGTAGACTTTCTCACCTATATCCAAAGAAAGACTCTCATAGCCTTTCTCACCTGTAAATCCAAAGAAAGACTCGTAGCCTTTCTCACCTGTATCCAAAGAAAGACTCTCGTAGCCTATCTCACTTGTAAATCCACTCGATCTACTTTCAAACTCTCTGTGTTTTCAAGGTCATCCCAAACTCTCTTTGTCTTTAACCCAAATTGACCAAGGCTCACTTTTTGAGGAAAAAGTGATTTAATCCCGTCGATGGAACCATGAAACCGGCCTGTTAACTTCAAAAAGGACGGTAGACTTTACTTCAAACCTTGATTTAGCTTTCACCCATTATTAGTCGTCTATTCTACCTGTGCTATAATGACACAAGAGAGGGGAATGGGATACAGATGCTAGAATGCATCTGTATGCGAGTCAGACACTAGATTGGCCCCTAAATAGACACCCCTTTCGGTATTTCTTTATTCTTTTACAGTTAAGAGGAAGTACAAAGAGTGCTTATAGCACTAAACCTGTCTCCCGCAGTTCTTAACCTGTATCCCGCAGTTTCTATCCTATTTGGAGGAATTTGGGTAGCATAACGACGCAAAACCCTACCCAAAAAAGTCTGCAAGTAGGGAATCCTAAGGCGACCATTGTCCTTGTCCCGATTCCACCTTTAATTGATCAAAACAGAGCATAGCCTCTGTAATTTCTGGTTATTGACTGGTTTTTCTCTGTTTTCAGCTCCCTGTAGCCCCTGCACTGTTCCCTGCACCTTGGGCTAGTTGCCCCTTGAATCTGGAAGGATTTAGGGCATCGAAACAGCCCCAAACCTGCAAAAATCAGAGTTCCGAGAATCCTAGTCTGTATCCAGCAATACAACACTGCTGTATTTTCTAGTTAGGACCTGTTTTTTACCTAATTTCAGCTGTTAATTGTCCCTGCACTGTTCCCAATGCCTTGGACTACGGGCCCCTTGATTCTGGCATGATTCCGAGCACAAAACAGTCCCAAAACAGCCCAAAATCAGCAATAAAACAGTGCTGATTTTTGTGTGTTTACTTGAGAGGTTATCACCCTCTCGTTTCCCTGCTTTGGAGTAGCAGTTAGCTACTCCTGTTCCTGTTCAGGGAGGCTCTTGCCTCAGCAATAGAGCATCAAACCACAAGACTGTACATGGTCAATCTGATGAGCCCACTAGAGGGGCATAACCATAAAGAATAGGGGAGAGAGCACTGAGAGGTGTGCAGGTCATGACATCCTGCACCTCAGTGTACATAGAGGGTAAGCCAGCACTCCATTGAAGCTCTCCCACCCGTGATAGCACTCAAAAACGAGCTCACAGCTGAAAATCACGTTCTTGCCTTCTCTTTAAGTAGTAAACTGGCCTCAGAGTGCCAAGTGTCACTCATTTGTGCATTTTCCCGCTTTAGACCCTCGGGTCTAAAAATATCTCACCTGCAGCCTCTGTTGACTTGGCCGCAAAGTAACAAAATGATCGCCATGTCAAACTGCACGTAATGACGCGAAGACATTTTGCCGTCCAAAAATAGCAATCCCTAAAATTTAGGAGTTTTTGCCATTACATTCTTCTAGGTCATCTGACCCTCTTTGTACACTGCAACCACACCCAGAACTGAAATGTATATACCGTCATAAGTTCAGAATAGTTTGAACTCACGAATTATAAGAGAGAATAAAGCACTCATAAAACTATAAAAGCAAGGGACACACGAAAGAAAAGAAAAACAAAAACAAACAAACTAACTAACTAAATCACTTTGATTGCTTCGAAACAAAACTAGATAAATTATTAACTTAAAAATGTTTTCAGAAAAGACATGCGTAAAATAAGTTGACGCAACTTACTTGGCTTAAAACAAGTACTCAACTTTAAGCAAAAAAAGGATAAGACATCTTAAAAACTTAATCCTAGAAATCAAACTTCACACAACAACCTATAACGGAACACATTCTTAAGTCCTCAGGTAAGCTAAATATGAAATCGAAAAATGAATACTACTACAAACCTACGAAGAGCAAAGAACCAAACTTGACAATATGTGATCTCAACTTCACTGCTTGTCCAAACAGGAAGAATAAGATTATCACCTTTATCATGCATAGCTTGGACAACACTATGACATCCCTACTCACGTCGTCAGTGCCCAAGAGTAGGTGCAGGTTTATATAGAGGTCATTCATGCTTTGAACGTACTCTACAAAACCAACGAGCTGAGTTTCTATCACCCTCCGGAGGTGATGGGCATACTCAACCATGATAAAGGTTAGCAATTGTCAAGCTATAGTGAAAACCAGAACTGAAATGTAGCCTATGTAGCAAACGATTCCGCTTTGGCTGGCCAATGACCCCACTTTGGCTAACCATAGTCCTTGTCCAACCTTAGTGCTCTTTAGCCCTCAGGCCTGGACTCTCTCTGAACAGTTCCACACTGGCTATGCAATGCAGGGCAGTTAGATTTCCAGAGGGGTGTTTCCAAAAGGTAAAACAAACGAAATCCCCCAAAGAAAGAGAAAATAAACAAAAATGGAATTGCCACTGGCTCGTGACAGACGCTGCTCCGTCTCTCTTACTGCAGCCTGACGAGCGAGAGAATCCTGAAGAAAGAAATGGCTAATCTGAGCTAGGCCTGAGGCCACTCTGTCAGCAGGAGAATCCTGTCTGTCCATGCCCTCTGTCCAGCGAGCCTCTACCCTCTCTCTAAGTGTTGAGTCCAACAAGACGCTCTCTGGGATGCGAAGCATCGTGCTCCCACTCCTCTGCCTGTCTGCCATTGTGAGGATCACTGGTGCATGATCCGAGAAGGAGGTCGCTGCCAGGATGCCCACTGACCCTCCCAAGTCACTGAAGTGGTCACTAGTGTAGAAGCGATCTATCTGCGATAGATTCACTCCTCCCACTCTGCGGTCCGATCGAGAGAAGGCAAGACTGTCTGGGGGCCTCACAAAACCAGAGTGCTGCCACGCATCCGAGACCCTCAGAGTCATACAAAACCTCTCCCAAGCTGCCAACTCAGCTCCATGCACAGTTGCATGGCTGCCACCAATCCTGTCAGAAGGGTCCTCCAGCATGTTGAAGTCCCCTCCTATGCACCAATGTTCTGCCTACGGCAGAGACTCAACAATCTGTGACCAAAACTCTGCACGAGCACTCGCCACATTGGGCGCATAGATGTTCAGGAAACCCACTAGGCCATCCTGAACCTGCATAGTAATCCACTGAGCCCTGCCTGGCACAATAATCCCTCTGTCCACAATGGCCTGCTGCAATGAGTCCGCAATAGTCATACATACCCCACCCTGGATGCCTCCAGGTCCAAAAGCAGCTGACCAAAAAGTGTCATATCGTCCACGCAAAAGCTGACCACATCATCGAATGCAGCTCTCACACAGGTGGTGCTCCTGAAGCATAAGGAGATCAATCTCTCCTTCCACAAGGCAACGTTGAAGCTCCTGACGCAGTTGGCCCCGCTGACGCTGAAACTGGGGCCCACCTAGTCCCTGCACGTTCCATGAGACGATCCTCATGGGGAGCGAGAGAGAACAAATGCTGCCGCAGCAGCTAGACGGGCTATCTTCGAGGCTGGCTTGGATGGGGAGTAACCCGCATCCGAGCGTCCTCTAGATAGACGTGACTGCAACGAGTGCCTAGCCCAAGCCCAAGCAGAGCGAGCCGTACGTAAAGCAACCTCCTCTGTCCAGGAGTCCTCATGAATGTATACATAGCATGGCAAGCACTGTGTATCAGCAAAGAAGTAAACCACAATATGCCTACATCCTGCTGAGTCTGGAGGTGTCATCGCAAACTTGGCCAATGGCCACAAAGTCTGTAGCATGTCTGTAACTCCTAGTTCTCACATGTAGTGAGAGAACTCTAGGACCTGTGTGTGCAACCATCCCAACACTGAGTCGAGAGTCCACTCTGTCTGGGCCCTGCCGCAAAGGGGGAAGAAGAAACCAACTGCTGAGTCCAAGGCCTCTGTCCCCCTAGCAAGCGGCAAGGAACAGAGCGTGGACCCTGAAGCAGGCTGCCTCATGGTCTGCTGAGGGGTCGCCGAGAAAACGAGTAAAGCCGTAGTCGAAGAAGTCCCATCGGCGCCGGATGCATAGTTACCGGGGAACGCCCCCTAGCCCCCGTTCCGGCGTTCCGGGGGGCAGTTCCCTTCCCGAACGTTCCGGAACGTCCCGGAATGTCTGACGTTCCGGGTGGCCAATTCAAACCGGAACGGCCGTTCCGAAATGTTCCGAAACACCCCCGGACCGTTCCGGAATGCCCCTAGAACGGCCAACGGCTACAAACAAATTTGGCAAAAATTGAAGTAAATGTTTGAGCTTCTTTTGAAAGTGTGCAAGGCCTCAAGGACTCATAAAATGCAACCCCCCTCCCCCTTTCTCTTCACAAGCTAATCCTCAAGGCTCAAGCTCTCTCCCTCTCACTCTCAAGATCTCTCCCTCTCAAGACTCACTCTCTCAAGGCTCAAGGCTTCAAGTCTTCAAGCTCTCTTCCTCTCCCTCCCACTCTCTCAAATCTCTCCCTCTCCATCTCACTCTCTCTCTCTCTCTCTCTCTCTCTCTCTCTCTCTCTCTCTCTCTCTCTCTCTCTCTCTCTCTCATCATCTAGTCATAGCAAGGTTGAATGGTCTTCAAAACGAGTTTTTTGTGAGTATTAGAGTCAAAGCACTCTAATACTCCTTGTATTTAAACACAAGGAACTAAAAATTTCACTATTTGGGTGTTTTTTATACCTCTTGTTCCGCGACGTTCCCGTTCCGGACCCCTAGCCGTTCCCCCGTTCCGCGGGGATCCCGTTGCCGTTCCCGTTCCGCGTTCCGGGTAACTATGGCCGGATGTCAATGCTCGTCAGACCACGAGGGATAGCTGCAAGGGAAGATGGGGGCCGTAAGGAAGGCTGGCTCTCTCTCGCTAGGCGACTCGTGGCAAAGGCGCTGCCAAGAGATCTCCTAGCCGCCGGAGAAGGCCCTGCCCCCTGGGTCGACTGTGGAACTGGAGTAGGAGGGGGGGGAGAAGGAGCTAGGGGAAGCGGTGGAGAAGAGGGACGGGAGGGGGCGATTGTAACCGGCCTCTTCAATCCAAAAAGGGCGGTAGACTTTACTTCAAACCTTGATTTAGCTTTCACCCATTATTAGTCGTCTATTATACCTGCGCTATAGTGACACAAGAGAGGGGAATGGGATACAGATGTTAGAATGCACCTGTATGAGAAGACCGACACTAGATTGGCCCCTAACTTAGGCGCCCCTTTCGGTATTTCTTTATTGTTTAAAAGAGGGAATAAACGCTGTGGTTCTTTCCAAGCTGCCCCGCACAACCTTGGCTGAATTTTGACTGTTCTGGCCTGATTTCGGCAGCATAACTGTACTAGAACCCTTCACGGACAGTATTCCCATGCATTAAATGACTTTCCCGATGCATTCGGGCACTTTGCAAAACCTGGCGAGAATCTGCAGCACGCTGAATTCTCTGTTTTCAGCCCCGAAACTGCGCCAGATCACCTGTACAGCGGTCCCCTTGCGTCCCCAAACCTCCTGGGGGTATTAGGGTCTGTTTAGGGCCAAAACCCTAAACCTGCAAAAATACACAGCAGGCTGTAATTTACTGTTTCGGGCTCCGTTTCGCGTGCCGGTCGCATCCGTAGCAAGTCCTCGAGCTCCCGCACCTGTAGGGCTACTTGCCCTTTGAATTGGACGAGATTTCTGGCGTGAAACCTCTCCGAATTCACCTGTACCTGCGGGGGATTAGCCGCTAGCTAATCCAGTACTTGTGCAAGAGGCTCTTGCCTAGGCAATCACGCATGAACCCACACAACTGTACATTGGTCAATTGAAAAGCCCACTAGAGGGGCATAACATACTGCCATAGGGGAGAGAGAGGGCAGTGCGTAGCGTGCAGGGCATCACTCCTGGCACCGCACTGTACATAGGAGGGAAAGCAAGCACTCCATAGCTCTTAACCTATGACAGGAAACTTGAAAACGAGCTCACAGCTGAAAATCACGTTTTTGCCTTCTCTATAAGTAGTAAACTGGCCTCAGAGTGCCAAGTGTCACTCATTTGTGCATTTTCCCGCTTTAGACCCTCGGGTCTAAAAATATCTCACCTGCAGCCTCTGTTGACTTGGCCACAGAGTAACAAAATGATCCCCATGTCAAACTGCACGTAATGACGCGAAGACATTTTCAAATCCCAAAATAGCAGTTCCCTAAATTTTAGGAGATGCTGCCATTGTATCTTTCTAGGTCATCCGACCCTCTTTGTACACTGCGGCCACATCCAGAACTGAAATGTAGCCTCTGTAGCAAAGGATTCCACTTTGGCTAGTCAATGACCCCAGTTTGGCTAGCCATAGTCCTTGTCCAACCTTAGTGCTCTCTTGCCCTCAGGCCTGGACTCCCTCTGGACAGTTCCACCCTAGCTATGCAATGCAGGGTAGTTAGATTTCCCGAGGGGTGTTTCCAAAAAGTAAAAGTAAATAGATAATAAGAAAGAAATCAACAAAAAGGATAGATAGTAGTCACACACTGGTGACATACCCCCCTCTTGAAATCTCAAACGTCCTCGTTTGCATCTATGTCGTACATGCTCACAGTCAACACTGATGTATTCCACACCTGTCGACACATGTACGACACATACATGCTCATTGTCAACCCTCATGTATTCAACACCTTGTCGACACATGTATTGCCTGCGTGTGAACCCTGTCCCAATGACAAAATGGTAGCTTCGCACTTGCCATTGCTTTGAGTCACTAACTTTCCAATGACAAAATGGTAGCTACGCATTTTGCCACTGTCTTATAGTACACGTTGGGCCCAGTAACACTTTCGAGCATACCCAAACCGACAGTTTAAGAATGCAGTTACACATGTACCCTTTAATAGAAGCAATTATTGTATCCTTGACAAACTGACAAGAAATACTCACTTCCAAAGCACTCAAGGCCAATTTGGGATGCCACAGGCAAATTTTGGTATGGCTGGAATTACAAATCAGCAGCCAAATATGGCATTTCCAGGTCAACTTAATTGCAGTCAGGGAACACAAATGAACCCTAACAGTGTTCCTATGTTTCAATCACTTCCATATGACAACTTAACGCCGTTGGAGAGGCCAACTCCGTACAAAGAAGATGTGGCAAAGGTTTGATGAGAGGAAGAAGGCTCTCTCATTCCTCTAGCAGTTTGACAAGGCCTATGCAGGGGGAAACTTTACAGAGGCTTCAAAGGTCCGTAAGGCAGCCACTTTCTTGACAGGGAATGCGAGACAATGGTGGACAACTTTATTGCTTCAAGGGCAAGCTCCGTCCACATGGATTTACTTCAAGCAGATTTTTGCAACAGCATGGTTATCTGATGACTTTGAAGCAGATGTCATGACAGAATGGCACCAGCTTAATGCTGCCACTTGCAAGAATCTGGATGACTACAATCGGAATTTTTGGAAAGCTCTACTTCCAGTAACTTCCTATAGGTTTGTGCCATTGATAGAACAGATTGAAAAATATTGTTGTGGCCTACCCAAAGGATTGAGAAAGTACTGCACGAAGACCAAAGTCACTACTTTGACGCAGCTCATCGAGGTAGCAAACACTGACAATGGTTTGCTCAAGGGAGAAGATTGTGAATTTAACACTGGCGTCAAGGCAAGATCAGGCAAGAAAAATTCAGCCAAGAAGCACGTTCCCAATGAGGCTCCTAAAGGGACTCAGGAGTCACCCAACGCAGGGAAAGATAAAGCTACGGCTGAATCAGAAAAAGGACCAGCAAAGAAATGGAAAAGACGTTTTCCTCGCAAGTCAGAAGAGCAAAAGAAGGTCCTGAGGACAGAGAACAAATGCTTTATATGTGAGCAGCGTGGCCACATTGCTTACAATTGTCCTACAAAGAAAAGGCCAGCTGATTCTGATGACAAGGAAGACAGGAAAGGAAAGAAGCCCATGGCTGGTCTAGTGCCAGATATGGTGGGCAATAAGCCAAATTCAGATGCAAGTGAGCTTTGCAGAGCATGGGGAAAGGTCAGGGATCAAACAGTGCTTATCTTCTTTGATCCAGGTGCCAAAGCCAATTTCATTTCCCCAGAATTAGCTTCAAAGTTGGGAATCAGACCTGAAGAGATGGGGTATACAGCAGAGGCAGGTTTGGCATGTCCTGGCCATACAGAGGCTGTGACACCCATCATCGGAAAGTTGCGCCTACATATCCAGTCCTATGTAGACGCTGAAGAATTTTACATCATGCCACTGGACGGATGTGATGTGTTGTTAGGTATTCCTTGGTTGTTTCGTGTACAGGGAATCATGGATGCCTACAACAAAAAGATCATTGTACAGAGCAGGTGAAAGACTCACATTCTGGATGTAAAGCTTAAAGGGGAGTCTATTCCTACTGTATCAGCTTCTGCTATTACTTCTGTAATGAAAAAGCATCTTTCTGCGTACTTGGTTTTTGCACGTGAAGTGTCAGATTGTGATGAATCAAATTTATCTGTGCTAGATAAAGAAAGGTCAATGTTTTTACAACAGTATAGTGACTGCTTTTCTGATTCATTACCGTCTCAATTACCGCCAGAGAGACCCGAGGACCATGCGATAGATTTGGTGCCAGGCAGTAGCCCACCAAATAAGCCTCCCTACAGGGTTAGTGCGGCTCAGCAGAAAGAGATAATGGGCCAAGTACAGGAGTTGTTAGAAAAGGGGCTGATTCAGCCCAGTTCATCTCCATTCTGCTCTCCAGTGTTGTTGGTGCAGAAAAAGGATGGCTCATGGCGTATGTGCATTGACTACCGTGCACTAAACAAGAATACCATCAAGAATAGGTTCCCTATACCTAGAATTGATGATATTATGGACAAATTAGAAGGAGCAGCTATGTTTAGCAGGATAGATCTAAAGAGTGGGTACCATCAGATCCGAATTAGATCAGAGGATGTGCACAAGACTGCTTTTAGAACGACGTTTGGCCTTTACGAATTTTTAGTGATGCCCTTTGGTCTCACAAATGCTCCTGCTACGTTCAATAGGATGATGGACAGAATTTTCCGTCCACACCAGCAGTTTGTTGGTACATTCTTTGATGACATGATAGTCTACTCAAAGAATGAAGAGGAGCATAGGCATCACTTGGCCATTGTGTTCAAAGAGCTATGCAGTCATAGATTGCTCATCAATGCAAAGAAAAGTGAGTTTTTTCTGGAAGAGATTCACTTTCTGGGACACATTGTCTCAAAGGATGGTGTCAGAATGGATCCTGCAAAAGTTGAAGCGATCAAGTCATGGCCAAATTTGAAGACGGTGCATGATGTCCGAAGCTTTTTGGGACTATGCTCCTATTACAGAAGGTTTATCCGAAATTTCGCTGAGATTGCTTCACCTTTACATGCTCTTCAAAAGAAGGCGACCTTTAGATGGACACAGAAAGAGATTTCAGCTTTTAATCTCTTAAAGGAAAAGATGACTTCAGATCCAGCCATTGTGTTGCCAGATCTTAGGAAGTCATTTGTGGTCCAGTGTGATGCCTGTGGTAGTAGCATCGGTGCAGTGCTAATGCAAGATGGCAGGGTAGTAGCCTATGAGAGCAGAATTTTGCAAGGGCCAGAGATGACCATGCAGGTCTATGAGAAAGAGTTACTGGCTGTGATTCATGCGCTCTTAAGTTGGAAACACTACCTGCTAGGTGCAGACTTTGTTGTCCAAACGGACCATTAGACCTTGCGCTACTTCTTGACACAGACAAAGTTATCTGAGAAGCATATGCGATGGGCAAATATCTTGTCCATGTTCCATTTTCAGATTGTGCATGTGGAAGGCAAGAAGAACGTTGTGGCTGATGCCTTGTCAAGGAAGCCACAAATTTCAGCTGTGTCAATTCCTTATCATCATGAACTTGATGATATGAGAGAACAGTATGAAAATGAAGAAGATTTTGCAAGGGTCTTTGAGCAGCTAATGGATGGACGACGTCATGAACACTATCTTCTTAAAGACGGGTTCATAATGATGCATGGCAGATTGTGTGTCACAAAGCCATTGCGACGCAAAGTGATGGAAGAGAGTCATGTCCCACCGTATGCAGGGCATCGTGGTATCGATGCTACAGTTAAAGCGGTTGAGACATTCTTCTATTGGCCTACGTTGAGAAGAGATGTTGATGCCTTTGTGCGAGAATGCCTAATTTGCCAGAAGGTCAAGTTTGACAGGCAAAAGGCACCAGGGTTATTGCAACCACTACCTATTCCAGATAAACCATGGGAAAGTATTGCTATGGATTTTATCTTTGATCTTCCGAGAACGCAGACAGGAAACGATGGTATTTGGACCATTATTTGCAGATTCAGCAAACAGGCTCATTTTATTCCTGTCAGGAAGAAGATAAAGCCAGATCAGATGGCACGCTTGTTTATGAGCAATATTTTCAAGTATCATGGCATGCCACAGTCGATTGTTAGCGACCGTGATCCACGCATGACAAGTTTGTTCTGGAGAGGTTTGTTTGAGAATATGGGCACCACGCTCAAATTCTCTTCGTCATTTCATCCTCAAACAGATGGGCAGTCAGAAGAGGCAAATTCTACTGTCCTAGATCTGCTGAAGTGTTATGTGTCAGAGCATAAAGGAAAGTGGGAGCAATATTTGCCGTTGGTGGAGTATGCATACAATAATACAGTGCATTCATCAACTGGCAAGGCACCTTTTGAGATAGTTGAAGGTGGCAAGAAAGTTCCTCCCATATTGCATACAAAGGACAAGATATTTGAAGCAGATAAGTATGTTCAGGACATGGATGAAATGTACAAGAAGGTCAAAGTGGCCTTAGAAAGGACTCAGGCAAAGCAAAAGAAAGCAGTTGATCATCACCGTCGTGAAGTGGTATATTCACTTGGTGATTGGGTGCTTTTACGCTTTGAAAAGGCAAGGTTAAAGAAGATGAAGGGCAAGGAACGACTGTTTCCAAAGCTCAGCATGCGTTACTATGGGCCTTTTCAAGTATGCGACATAATCAGTGATGTTGCATATAGGCTGAAATTGCCTGACAGTTGGAAGATTCACAATGCATTTCATGTGAGTCTTCTCAGACCCTATGTGGGTGATGTGCCACAAGATATGCCAGCTGAAGATCAGCCGGAAGTCGAGGAACTTGACGAGATCTTGGTCCCGGAACAGATTTTGGCACACAAAGAAAGGAAAGTGAAAGGCAAGGTTGCTAGGCGATACTTGGTAAAGTTCAGAAACTATCCACCAATGGATGCTAAGTGGATGGAAGAAGGTGAACTTGCAGAGTCACCAACTGTGTTATCACTTTACCTTGAACCCTTTGATTTGCAACCTACCTTGACCCCTTGAGTTTCAAAGCTACATGGATTGTCAGTGTGACAACGGCTTCTGAAACAAATGATGTACATGGTATTTAAAGTGAGCTCAAATAAAATACCTGTTACATGAATGTTAGAGCTGTACAGATTGTCAGTTTGGCTGAAAACAGAGAATTCAGCGTGCTGCAGATTCTCGCCAAGTTTTGCAAAGTGCCCGAATGCATCGGGAAAGTCATTTAATGCGTGGGAATACTGTCCGTGAAGGGTTCTAGTACAGTTATGCTGCCGAAATCAGGCCAGAACAGTCAAAATTCAGCCAAGGTTGTGCGGGGCAGCTTGGAAAGAACCACAGCGTTTATTCCCTCTTTTAAACAATAAAGAAATACCAAAAGGGGCGCCTAAGTTAGGGGGCAATCTGGTGTCGGTCTTCTCATACAGGTGCATTCTAGCATCTGTATCCCATTCCCCTCTCTTGTGTCACTATAGTGCAGGTATAATAGACGACCAATAATGGGTGAAAGCTAAATCAAGGTTTGAAGTAAAGTCTACCGCCCTTTTTGGATTGAACAGGCCGGTTACATGGTTCCATTGCCGGGATTTGAACCCGGGTCGTCTGGGTGAAAGCCAAATATCCTGTACAGCGGTCCCCTTGCGTCCCCGAACCTCCTGGGGGTATTAGGGTCTGTTTAGGGCCAAAACCCTAAACCTGCAAAAATACACAGTAGGCTGTAATTTACTGTTTCGGGCTCCGTTTCGCGTGCCGGTCGCATCCGTAGCAAGTCCTCGAGCTCCCGCACCTGTAGGGCTACTTGCCCTTTGAATTGGACGAGATTTCTGGCGTGAAATCTCTCCGAATTCACCTGTACCTGCGGGGGATTAGCCGCTAGCTAATCCACTACTTGTGCAAGAGGCTCTTGCCTCGGCAATCGCGCATGAACCCACACAACTGTACATTGGTCAATTGAAAAGCCCACTAGAGGGGCATAACATACTGCCATAGGGGAGAGAGAGGGCAGTGCGTAGCGTGCAGGGCATCACTCCTGGCACCGCATTGTACATAGGAGGGAAAGCAAGCACTCCATAGCTCTTAACCTGTGACAGGAAACTTGAAAATGAGCTCACAGCTGAAAATCACGTTTTTGCCTTCTCTATAAGTAGTAAACTGGCCTCAGAGTGCCAAGTGTCACTCATTTGTGCATTTTCCCGCTTTAGACCCTCGGGTCTAAAAATATCTCACCTGCAGCCTCTGTTGACTTGGCCACAGAGTAACAAAATGATCCCCATGTCAAACTGCACGTAATGACGCGAAGACATTTTCAAATCCCAAAATAGCAGTTCCCTAAATTTTAGGAGATGCTGCCATTGTATCTTTCTAGGTCATCCGACCCTCTTTGTACACTGCGGCCACATCCAGAACTGAAATGTAGCCTCTGTAGCAAAGGATTCCACTTTGGCTAGTCAATGATCCCAGTTTGGCTAACCATTGTCCTTGTCCAACCTTAGTGCTCTCTTGCCCTCAGGCCTGGACTCCCTCTGGACAGTTCCACCCTAGCTATGCAATGCAGGGCAGTTAGATTTCCCGAGGGGTGTTTCCAAAAAGTAAAAGTAAATAGATAATAAGAAAGAAATCAACAAAAAGGATAGATAGTAGTCACACGCTGGTGACAGCGACAGAGGTGGAGGGGCGGGGTGAAGAGGCGGCGTGAGCAGGAGGCGGGGGGGAGGATGAGGAAGAGGGGGGGAACTCAGGGGTGGGAGGGGCTGTCGAGGGTGAAGCTGGGGTAGGGGCTGGAGCAAGGACCTCCTCCTGCTCAAGAGGACCAAAGCGGTTCCTCGTGGGAACCCACTGCTGCTGAGTAGGCGCCTGAGGGCCACTCTGAGTGCGAGGCTGACGCTGTGGCCCCTGTTGTCGTCTACCACGGGCCTGCTGCTGCCATCCCTCCTCCGCTAGAGCCCCAGGCTCAGAGGGTGGCTCTGCATGTGTGCACTATGTCTCTGTCTGAGTCTGCTGGCCAACCCTTGCAGGCTGGGGTTGAGGCTGTGGTGTAGGTCGAGGCCTCCTCCGTGGACAGGCCTTTGCTAGATGGTCCATCTATCGACAAATGAAACACTGGTTCGGGAGGCCCGAATACTCCACACTCTGTCTAAACCAACCCCCACTCACCCGAGGCAAAAGGATAACCTTCAGAAGCGTATGAGTGTCTCTGACCAAAACTCGAACTGAGGGAATGCCAACCGCCTTGGCAGCTACTGAGGCTGCCGTACGAGGTGTCTCCAGGATAGTCCCAATGGCTGAGCCGATCCTGGATAAGAGTGGTAAGTACTCCCTCCGTAAACCCGGAAAGCACACCGAGATGGGGATGTCTGCCTCCTCTACTAGAACATCCGAAGCAGGGTCGAAACCATGTCTCCGCTGTCGAAAATGGGCACGTGCTGCTCGGACGGTCAGTGGACTCAAGGAGACGACCTTGGATGCCATGTCAGAGGTCTCAAACTCGATCTGATAGTAACCTTGTCCGAGAATATGTACGTCCAAGATCTTGCCCACCTCTGCGGGAAGGCGGGCCTGGAGAAGGTCACGCAGCTCTCCTCTGCTAAGTCGGGTGCCGAGAATCTTGCAGATGACAGAAGTCGCTTGCAATCGCTCTACCTCTGCGGCTAGGCTCGCTTGCTCTGTCGGCGAAAGAGCAAGTCGAATGGTGGGCTCAGCGGGGTCGAGCGAGGGGGCTTCGGGCGAGTCCCTCTGTGGCGGAGCTGGAGCCTCCATCTGTGTCTATTACTGTGGTGTAAGAAAAGGGCGGCGAGGAGATTCTGCAACTGGGTGCGCCGAGCACTGCCCCAAAAATCTCAGTGCTGCAGGTGCGGAATTGCAGAAAGCTACCGAAAAGAAGGAAAGCAGGGGGGGGGAGCACGGGCTGCAGCACGCGGGCAGGGGCAATGCGCGGGCGAGCAGAGGAGGTGAGAGGGCAAGCTGGGTAGCGGGGGCTGGCGGGCAGCGCGCGGGGGGGGGGGGGGGGGGGGGGGGGGGGGGGGGAGATAGCGATGGCGCAGCAGGGGATAAAGCAGCAGCGAGCGCGTCGTTGGTAAATGTCGAGATAACTTCGATGAATCTTTAGCCATGAGTTGTGAATAAAACAGCCTAACGCACAGAAGAGTCTCAAAATCTCAATTAAACAAAAGAAGAAATGGTCACGATGTCAATGACGGCCACAGTCTTATCTGAATGATGGCCTTAGTCTCAACTAAACAAACAAATCTTATCTAATGGTACCACAATCTTGGAGGGAAATTTGAACACATATTGTATGTACACTATGGTAAACAGTACCATATACTAAATCATACCGTATGGTAAGGCACATACAAATACTTCCACTTGCCCCACACAAAAGGAACGAGATAAACCCCCATATTTACTCCTGTCCACACCAAAAAAAAGAAAGAAAGAAAGACACCACTGCACAGTAACACCTCCAATAAACCCCTTCTTGTCTCTGAATGTGCTCGAGGTGCTGATTGTGACATTTAGGGCAAAGATACCAGTTTATAGGCGCCAAAATTGTGCGGGCAATCGTGAACTGTGTGCTGCACTGTGTTTTTTTTTTCCGAGAAAAAGATCCTTCTATTAGTTAATGAAAACTGCCCATAGGGCTACATCCACCTCTTCGAGAGAGGGCTACAACAAGCATGATGGGGAGACTCTCCCAATGAAAAAACAGCATATATACAATGAGGCTAAATCAAGAGATGGGAGGAGGGAAGAGCCACACAGGTGGACAGTAGTCACCCCCTGGACAATAGTGTAGAAAGGCCCAGGGCGCCAGAGTCGAAGGAAAGCCTCGCGGTGCTCCCGCATGCGGTCGGAGCTGCCCTGTAGTCCCTCAAGCTGTCCTCTGAGAGTATGGATCAGCTCTAGCCAAAAGTCACGAACAGTCTCTGCTGGTGGCACACGGCGAGCCTCAAAGATGCGGAAACAGCGGGCCCGCCAGATGAACCAGAGAGCTAGGCCGCTGATGAGCTCCCAACACTCCTCTCTCTCACTGCACCACTCCTGTGGAGTAAGCTCTGTAGCAAGCTGGAGTGTAGGTCGCCCCCCCCCTGCATCATTATCATCCTGCTGGTGGAAGATAGCTCAAACTGAAGTGCCGGGCCCGTGAGGGTGGACCAAGTCGCTGCCCCCCAAGTGTACTGTCGAGCCATGGAGAGAGTAGGCATCAGCCGAAGAACTCGTAGCCACACCTGCTGGGCCGAGGGACAGTCCCAAAGACAGTGACGCTGACTCTCCACCAACTGGTCACAGGCTGCACATGCGGCCGAGAGACCACTATGCACAAGCCAGCTCCCTACTGCTGTGGCTCTGTGTGCAACCAGCCACTGAAACAAAGTGACGCGCCTCGGCTGTCTGGAGTCCCGCAGCCTCTGCCAAAAAGCTGCCAAGAACTCGATTGTGAGGCCCTCCTCCTGCCAATGACGTGCTGCAGCGGGGCGGGACTCTCTCTGTGCTGCAAGTATATGACGTCCAAGCCGAACAGTGTACTAAAAGAAGGGGACTCCTGGGCGGTCTGCAGAAGAGAAGGGGTCCCTCCATAGCCACTCACCAGTATCCCACTGTACTCGTGCCAGTGGACAACACTCCCAAGCCCATAGCCTCCAATGTCCAATCTCAAGAGCTGCTGGGTCAAGGTCTATGACGCAAGTCCTCCCACAGATGCCCACAACTCGGATCCTCTGGAAACAGCACTCTGCTACCTGCGGGGCCTCTACTACAACTCGTTGTCATCGTCCCCCACCCTGAAGCTCGAAGAACAGGGCTGGGACAGTCTCTGAGCAAGCCCTTACTGAAATGAGAACCTCCAGTCGTGTGAAGGCTCCCATCCACCGGGGTGCTACTGGCTCGAGAGGCGTGAGCCACTCAGCTGGAACTGACTCTGAGATGTCCTGACACATGCTCTGCACCCCTCTCATGCCCTGTAGTTGAACAGCCTGCACCTCCTCTGACAAACCTGTGAACTCTAGCCAGTCACCTAGAGAGCGCGCTGGACCTGCTGCCATGGGACCCCAAGAAACATGAGGCCGACTCCCAACCAAGTGGCCTCTCTGAGTGCTAACCATGGGGTTTCAGACGAGGGGCTGCCGTAGGCGCTCCTCCGTACACGTCGGTTGTCTCCGTAAGGGCTCCCAAGATCGAAGCAAACTCACAGCGAATCGGTCCTCCAGTCTCCTGCTCAAACCAACTCGGCGCAACTCTATAAAGATCCATCTGGACGAAGGTTGCCAAGGGCCTCCTGACTGAGGCACCCTGGCACGAAGCCTCTGCAGCAAGAACTCCTTCCAGGGCTCCGCGCCTGGAAGAAGTCCTCTGACGACAAACTTCCCAAGAAGGGCTCTGCTCTGCTGTGCAGGATCAATGATCCCAAGCCCTCCCTGAGAACAAGGAAGTGTGATGACCGACCAAGCCACCTTGGCTCGGGCAATCTGAGTGTTGCGACTTGACCAAAGGAAGTTCCTGATCAGCCTCTCTACCTGGCTGATACAAGAGCTCGAGAAGATCCAGCAAGAAGTGATGTACCACATAGTCGCCAACAACACCTGGTTGGCAACTACTACTCTACCAACCAGCAAAAGTCGTGTTGAGCTCCAATGTAACAGTTTTCTCCTAATGGACAGGAGAAGAGGAGCAATCTATTGCTCGGGGACAAGTCCAGACTAACCTGACAACCCAAGTACCGAACTGCGGTCCCTGGAGGAATCCACCTGAAACCCTCTCCTGGCATCCAATCTGGCACAGGAGCACTGCCAACCGAGAAAGCCATTGTCTTTCTCCAGTTGATCAATGCGCCCCATGCACAGCAGAAGGTCTCCAAAGCCTGCTCACATCTGTGTAGATTGGCCTCCTGGCCCTCTAAGTACAAGGCTGAGTTGTCGGTAAACTCAACGTCCAGAAGCTCATCTCCCCGTATAGGGAGTGCTAAGCCCCTCAAACCAACCTGCTGTGACACCAAAAATCTACTCATCGCCTCCGCATAGAACAGAAAGAGAAAGGGGGCAAGAGGACAACCCTGTCTGACCGATCGTGTGAGCATGAAGCGCTCACCTCTACCTCCTGCCAAAAGCACCTGACTGGGAGCCTGTCTGTACAAAGCTGACACCCCTCTGATCCAAGCATCTAAGAAGCCCATCGTGCGGAGCGTGCTCTCTAGAAAGTCCCAGTTGACTCTGTCGTATGCCTTCTCAAAATCGAGAAGAAGAATCACAAGGTCCTCCCCACGGAGCCATGCCAGGGCAGAAGCCTCCCAAAAAGTGAAGATGTTGTCAAGGATACTGCGTTCCTTGACAAAACCTATCTGAGTCCCATGTATAAGGCTCTCCAAAAGTGGCTGAATCCTCAAACTCAAAGCCTTGGCAAGAATTTTGTAGGCTGAGTTGAGGATGGTGATGGGGCGCCACTGTCGAATCTCATCCAAGGAGCCACCATCCTTTGGAATAAGGTAAATCAGGCCCTCACTCATGCTATCCGGCATCACTCCTGTGTGCAGAATGTACTGAAAGGCACTACAAAGATCTGGGCCAAGCAGGTCCCAGTACTCCAAGAAGAAGCTGGGAGTTAGCCCATCCTCACCAGGACAGCTATCACGAGGGAGGGCCCTAAGAGCCGTGTGCAGCTCCTCGAGCTGAAGAGGCATCTCTAGCCTCTGGCGCATCTCCTCAGTCACAAGACAAGGCATCTGTGCCCAAACCTGCTCCCTGCATGCATCCTGTCGCTCTGACTGGGGCTCAGCCGACAGTAACTCACGGTAAAAGTCAGTAGCAACTGCACGCATATCCTCGGGCTCACAAACAACTGACCCATCGGGTCTCCTCAACTGATTGACCTTGGCATGCGAGTGCCGAGGTCCCACTGTCTCAAAAAAAAACACCTGTAACTCTGTCACCCACCTGAGTCCACTGAGATGCCTGTCGGTGAAAGGCAAACTCATGACGCCTCTCCTCTGTGCAAGCAAGCTCTTGCCGAGCCTGCTGTAACTGCTCCTCCAACCATGGACTGTCTGGATGGTGCTCCTGCATCCTTTGTAGTGAAGCAATGCCTCGTCTGAGACGCTGCTCCTCCTCTCTCGCGGCAGCCCGTCGAGCCAAAGACTCCTGGAGAAAAAAGTGGCTAAGCTGAGCTGGGCCTAAGGCCACTTTGTCTGCAGGTAGAGCCTGGCTGTCCATGCCCTCTGTCCAGAGAGCCTCTACGCTCTCTCTGAGTGCTGAGTCCAACAAGACCCGCTCTGGGATGCGAAGCATCGTGCTCCTCTGCCTGTCTGCCACTGTGAAGATCACTGGTGCATGGTCCGAGAAGAATGTCCCTGCCAGGATGCCCACTGATCCCCCCAGGTCACTGAAGTGGTCACTAGTGTAGAAGCGATCTATCCGCGATAGATTCACTCCTCCCACTCTGCGGTCCGATCTAGAGAAGGCAAGACTCTCTGGAGGCCTCACAAAGCCAGAGTGCTGCCATGTATCCGAGATCCTCAAAGTCACACACAACCTCTCCCAAGCTGCTTACTCGACTCCATGCACAGTAGCATGGCTGCCTCCGATCCTGTCAGAAGGGTCCTCCAACATGTTGAAGTCCCCTCCTACACACCAATGGTCAACTTGTGGTAAAGACTCAACAATCTGTGACCAAAACTCTGCACGAGCACTCGCCACATTGGACGCATAGATGTTCAGGAAGCCCACTAGGCCACCCTGAACCTGCATAGTAATCCACTGAGCCTTGCCTGGCACAATAATCCCTCTGCCCACAATGGCCTGCTGCAATGAGTCCGCAATAGTCATACATACCCCTCCCTGGATGCCTCCAGGTCCAAAAGCAGCTGACCAAAAGTTATCATAACGTCCACACAAAATCTGACCACATCGCCGAATGCGGCTCTCAGACAAATGGTGCTCCTGAAGCATAAGGAGATCAATCTCTCCTCCCACAAGGCAACGCTGAAGCTCCTGACGCAATCGGCCCCGCTGTCGCTGAAACTGGGGCCCACCTAGTCCCTGCACGTTCCACGAGACGATCCTCATGGAGAGCGAGAGAGAACAGATGCTGCCGCAGCAACAAGACGGGCTATCTTCGAGGCTGGCTTGGATGGGGAGTAATCCGCATCCGAGCGTCCTCTAGATAGGCGAGACTGCAGTGAGTGCCTGGCCCAAGCCCAAGCAGAGCGAGCCGTGCGTACAACAACCTCCTCTGTCCAAGAGTCCTCATGAATGTATACATAGCAAGGCAAACTGCGTATCAGCAAAAAAGTTCACCACAATGTGCCTACATCCTGCTGAGTCTGGGGGTGTCACCGCAAACTTGGCCAGTGGCCACAAAGTCTGCAGCAAATCTGTAACTCCAAGTTCTCCCATGTGGTGAGAGAACTCGAGAACCTGTGTATGCAACCATCCCACCACTGAGTCGAGGGACCACTCTGTCTCGGTCCTACCACAAAGGGGGAAGGAGAAACCAACTGCTGAGTCCAAGGCCTCTGTCCCCCTAGCGGCGAGGACCAAGCATGGACCCTGAAGCAGGCTGCCTCGTGGTCTGCTGCGGAATCGCCGAGAGAGCAAGTGAACCCGTAATCGAAGAAATCCCAGCGGCGTCGGAGGTCAATGCTCGTCAGACCCCGAGGGATAGCTGCAAGGGAAGATGTCTGAATCTGCAGAGGGGGCCGCAAGAAGGGCTGACCCTCTCTCGCTAGGCGACTCGTGGCAAAGGTGCTGCCAAGAGATCTCCTAGCCGTCGGCGAGGGACCAGTCTCCTGAGTCGACTGTGGTACTGAAGCAGGAGGAGGGGGAGGGGGAGAAGGAGCTGGGGGGGGCGGAGGAGAAGAGAAGCGAAGTGGGGCGACAGAGACAGGGGAGCGAGGTGGGGAGTGGACGGGAGCAGAGGGCGGGGGGGGGCATGAGGAGGAGGGGAACTCTGAAGGTGGGGCGGCTGGCGAGGGTGAAGCGGAGGTGGAGGCTGGTGTAGGGGGCTCCTCCTGCTCAAGAGGACCAAAGCGGTTCCCCGTGGGAACCCACTGCTGCTGAGTAGGCACCTGAGGGCCACTCTGAGTGCCAGGCTGTCGCTGTGGCCCCTGGCGTCGACGGCCGCGGGCTTGCTGCTACCCCTCCTCCGATGGAGCCCCAGGCTCGGAGGGTGGCTCTGAATCTATGCGCTGTGCCGCTGGCTGTAGCTGCGGCCCAGCCTTGGCAGGCTGGGGCTGAGGCTGAGGTGCAGGTCGTGGCCTCCTCCGTGGACAGGCCTTCGCTAGGTGGCCCATCTGTCTGCAAATGAAGCACTGGTTCGGGAGACCCGAGTACTCCACACTCTGTCTAAACCAACCCCCACTCACCCGAGGCAGAAGAATGACCTTCGGGAGCGTGTGGGTATCTCTGACCAAAACTCGAACTGAAGGGATGCCAGCCGCCTTGGCAGCTACTGATGCTGCCGTACGAGGTGTCTCCAGAACAGACAGTCCCGATGGTGGAGCCAATCCTGGAGAGAAGTGGAAGGTACTCCCTCCGTAAACCCGGAAAGCAGACTGAGATGGGGATGTCTGCCTCCTCTACTAGCACATCTAAAGTCGGGTCAAAACCATGTCGCCACTGTCGAAAGTGGGCGCGTGATGCTCGGATGGCCAGTGGACTCATAGCTATGACCTTGGAGGCCATCTCGAAAGTCTCGAACTCGATCTGGTAGTACCCCCGTCCATGAATCTGGACATCCAAGATCTTGCCCACCTCTGCGAGAAGGCGGGCCTAGAGAAGGTCTCGCAGCTCTCCTCTGCTAGGTCGGGTGCCGAGAACCTTGCAGATGACCGAAGTCGCATGCAAACGCTCCACCTCTGCGGCAAGGCTCGCTTGCTCTGTCGGCGAAAGAGCAAGTCGAATGGTGGGCTCAGCGGGGTCGGGCGAGGGGGCTTCAGGCGAGTCCCTCTGTGGCGGAGCTTGAGCCTCCATTTGTGTCTGTTGTTGCGGAGAAGAGGCAAAAAATTGAAGACGAAGGGGGAAGCTCCTGCTGGACCAAACACGCCAAGGTAATTGGCGAGGCTCGACAAGCAGGAAAGGCGAGACGAAGGGCCAAAAAAACAAAAACTGCGGGTAGGCGGGCGAAAGGATGGCGGACGGACAGGGCAACGACGAGGGTGGGGGTGACTGGGCGGGCAGGTTGAGCGAGCAGCGGAGGGAGGACAGGGCGCAGGGCCGGGGAGGGGGGGTGTATGTGAGTGTGCGAGCGACGGGGAGGGGCAGCGGGCTAGATTGAGTGCAGCGGGGCCGGCCAGGGGCTTGCGCGCAGGAGGTTACGGAGGGGGGGGTGGGGGGCAGCGATGGCGAGGAGGGGAGGAGGGGGGGAAGCAGCGATGGCGAGGGGGAGGGAGCGGGCAGCAACAGCGAGCCTGTGTGCTCGCTGTTGCTGCACTGTGTTATGCAAGGAGTGGCACAAATGGAAGTGCTGCAGAGCAGCTACATGCAGTAGAAGCGACAGTGCGAACTGCACTCTGTAGCGACAAACGACACCAATTTCTGATTCCTGTGTTAAGAAAAAAGGTACCAAAGGGAGGAGGACCAGAGGGGCGTTTAGGTATGTAGTAAGGCTCGATCCAAGGATCCAACACCTGGAATTTCTCCTCGGGCCCGCTATCCACGTAGACACACGACTGTTCATGTCTCTGAACTGGCTCGAAAAAGTGATAATAAAAAGCATAGAAACATGGGAACGGCACCCTAGGGCCGAGGGACAGCCATTTCAGAACGGGGAAGGTCAGGGACGGACAGGAATGGCCAGTTTTGGTGGGCAGCCGGACGTCCCGGGAATGCCGCTTGGAACGGCTAAGCTCTTAGGTTTCTATGACTGTGTTTTCTTTGAGGAGATGGATTGGCAGATTTGTTGTTCCTTTTGCAAATGCATGTCTTTCTTGGAATTTTCAATGGAGCTACCTATCTGTTGGGTAGCAGGTTGATGATTCGATCGCACTTTTGTACCACATTGTGGATTATAGATGACAGGGGGGGATCACTTTCCTTCTAGAAGTAAAGGATGTTTTTTTATTTTGCTTTTCCATCCAAGGATGGAAGTTCCACTTCCGGCGTCGGTTGACTCTTGCTCATCCGTAATGCAGCAGTTCAGGTGCATGTTCCAATGCATGTGTTGGAGTTAGCTTTGATAGGCAGAGCCAGCAGTTCAGAGGCATGTTCCAATGCATGTCATGTGCACATCTAACCCTATGTGCATGTGGACAAGCTACCTTAGGTCTAGGGTTCAGGTCTAGTGTTCAGGTCAGCTTAGGAAGTGTTCTGGCACCTTTGTGAGTCTGTGTGTAGGCCGTGCATGTCCAGGCACTTAGAGTAGTTGCATATCCTCTCATTGCACACAGCATGATCATCAGAATTACAGTCAGTATCCATCATGAGCATTTTACAGTTCACAAAACTCATTTTCCCTATTTTAGCCATTTTTCACTTATTATTAATAAGTGACTTTGTTGGGAAACTGGGTAGGGCAATTTTGCAAGACACTATATAAGAAAACTAGCACTTTCTAGCAGAAGAGGCAACAGGAGTCCACCAACTCACAGTGCACCTTCTCAGCAAGACTGGCAGGAGGCCTAGCATTTCCAGCCAACAACAGAACAAGACCAGCGTTTTCATAGCAGACCAGCTTTGGCGTTTTCACAGCAAAAGGCCTAGCGCTTTTGCAGTAGATCCCAAGATTAGCCTAGCATTTTTGCAATTGCAGATCAACATCAGCGTTTTGCAGATTCCCGACGACAGAACCAGCCATAGCATCAGCGTTTTCTGTTTTCAGAACTTAAGACTCCACAGCAGCAGCCCCAAACCTCGCAGATCTCACCCTCGCGTAGCAGGTCCTCGCCGCACGGTCAAATCAGCTAGTGTTTTCAGTTTCAGCCCGCTGTTCGCAGATTTCAGCATCTGCGTTTTCAGCACATCGTCATCATCGCCGTCCTCGCCAACAGTGTCAAAATTCAGCAGTTAGCAGATTTGCAGATTTCAGCCCCTGGCGTTTTCAGACTTCAGCCCGTCTAATCGTTGCTATCATTGTCGTCGACATCGTCGGCAAGTCCATTGCATCTAGACCATTGTACCAGATTTGTGCAATCAATAGCATAATAGACCTCTCTCGCCATAGAGAGTGGGGCCCTTGGGGGAGGGATTGACAACATTCTGGTGTCGTATTCTTCTCTCTCTATCTCTCAGTCTCAGCACCTTCATTCACAATGTCGTTCAGTTTGTTTGTGATCATTTGCACTCTCTCATTAAAAAAACGGAAGGCTCTCCCTTTTGTAAGTAAAAGGAACCCTTGAACACAGTTTGGAACACTCATCTTGAGCAAAGTTCAACATTCACTTCCGCTGCACCTTACAATGGTATCAGAGCTTTGGCAGTGTTTCTGTATCACTCAAGGAAAGAACCACAGAATTTTTTTTGCTTGTTGCGGTCACACGTAACCCAAGTCCACTTGGGCGTGTCGATTCCTAATCGTGTTTTTTAAGAGTAACAGGTAACCAAAGAAAGAAGGGCTTGTCCGGCCTCCCCTTGTTCCTCTTTTCACTCATTGAGAGCGGACCGTGCACTTAGCGCCGGCCAATCGACGTGAGGTGGGAAAAAGCAACCTTGGTGTGAGCGCAAGGCCGCCAAGGGGTGCGCCCGCAGGGAAGAGTAGAGCTCGGATAAGAGAAAAGCCTTCTCTAACACAAATTGCTAGCTAAAGAAAGACCTCAAGAACCTCAAGAACTCGAGGACTCAAGGACCCAAGAACCCAAGAACCACAAGAACCCAAATTCCTTGTGAACTTAAGTACCCAAGATCTCAATGTATGATCATCACCCAAAGCGGAATGGATACATCACATGAAGGTGATAAGCATGGAGGTGGTGGTGAAGAATTTTCCCCACCAGGAGGTTTTTCCGACCCTCCCCCTTCCCCATCTACGCCACGGTTTGCACCAAATCCTATGGCGGCTTTGGTCAAGTCGATGATGGACATGATGCTACGACAAGAAGCGTAATGCGCCGCCTTGGATTGCGAGCGCGAAGAAAGAACCGCAGCCTTAGAGAGTGAGCGTGAGCAAGCGCGCTTGGCGGCCGAAGAAAGAAAGGCAGAATTGGATCGCGAGCGCAAAGAAAGAAAGGCAGTATTGGATCGCGAGCACGAAGAAAGACGGTTAGCCTTGGAGCGTGAGCGCGGCAAGCCCGCTTGGCGGCTGAAGACAGACGAACAACCTTGGAGTTAGAGTGTGAGACGTAGAGAGACCAACGCATGCAAGAGTTGGTCCTACACGTACTTACCTCGAAGCCCGAGCCGGTCAAAGATGTTGATAGTTCATCAAGTAGCATAAGCAGAGATTCGGACTCCAACAACCCTGTCACAGAGAAGATCACCATTCAATAAGTATGACGGTAAGATGTATGCTAGTGTTATTCATTCTTGGTTGCATCAATTTAATGCTTATTTTGCAACAACTAATAAGACAAGGAATAACAAGGTTTTAACGGCAACCATGTACCTTGCCAATGATGCCATTAATTGGTACCACGCTTGGCAAGAGACACAGTTGACCGCGCAACTAGAGGAAGCCAAAGAAGGCGCGCCCCATTCCTTCAATTGGGCCAACTTCCAAGACAAGCTCAAGGCGCGGTTTATGCCACCACAGTACCTAACACGGTTGAAAGACAATTGGCGTAGTCTCAAGCAAAATGGTATGCCCGTTATGTCTTTTTCTAATCATTTTTTTGCAACTCGGCACCCAATTACGCGAATCAAATAATGAGCGCAACAAGGCATTCCTTTATGGATTGGACGAGTATATCAAGTATGATGTCGAGGTACTCGATCTAATCGATCTCAACAAGGCAGTAGCGATTGCTCTTGCACAGGAGATGAAGCACAATAAGGGAAAGCCTAAGGAAAACAAGCCTTCTCAAAGTACCTCTCAGACTCCTCACAACCCTTAGAATGGTAAGAACGGTAACTCTTCTAGCCAATCTTCCTCTAGTGTTTCAGAAAAGAAAACTCAAAATGAATCAAAGGGTAAAGCTAACACACTTGCTAAACCTAAGCTCAACCAAATGAAAAAGCTGCACAAGGAATTTTATAAGGATACATAACGGCAAACAAACAAGTCATTTATTCTAAGGAAGGTCGATGTTATCACTGTCACGTCAATGGTCATATAAAGAAACCATGTCCTAAGATTGAATCTAACGAATCTAAAGAACTCACAAAACCCACATCCTCTATTAATGCCATAAATGAGAACACTCCTGTGTCCCAAGTTTCTCATGATCCTCTCATTGATGAGTCTCTCATGAAGTGTTATAGTCATGTGAATGGTCAAAACATGGTGGTCTTATTTGATTCTGGTAGTATGCACGATATGATTGGTGACTCTTGTCGAAAGAGCCCGCTTGGAGGTTAGCAAGACATCTCCTCTTGAGGTGTCGGGCTTCGCTCACGATATGGACTCTCTCATTACACGAGAGTGCCTTGATGTGTTATTCACTATTCAACAATCGTCCTTCCGCAAAAAAAATGCATGATACAAATGTGATTATTTACAAGGATGATGATTTGCATGATAAAGATGTGATTGTTCACAAGAATGATGGTTTAGATGATGGTTTTTCCAGTGAAGCAACCTCATTGCAGATACGATCAATCACGCAGAACCAATCTTGGCTCTCGAGTCGAGGTCCAAAGAACTCACTCAGGAAGTATTGTGTGTTCGCATGATTAGTCAGCATGCATTGTTCGAGTGTTTCATTCGTGACAGTTTCTTGTATTTTTGTCACCGTCTTTATATGTTCCCGTTTCACAGGCATGCCATATTGTACGATGCACATGATTCACTCATGGATGAGCACGGATGTATCCGGATTTCTCTCGAAAAGAAAAACAGTTTGCTTTAAGGAATTCACATTTCATGTCTCTTCCTTGGCATGATACAGTTTTAGAATGAGCACAAGAAAGATTGACCATCAAGCATCGGCATTTCCATTGTAATTTTCCACAATTCATAGATTTAGATCAAAAAGTCAAGATTCGATCTCACTTTGTACGAGTGTTTGGTGAACGGATTGGCACTCCGTCACTTTGTTCATCTACATTGCATGCACAGTCTTTTAGAAAGAATAGTATTTTTCCAGTCACTTTACATGGAATGGGTATGTTCATGATTTTGTGGTGGAAGTGGTTTCAGGAATTTTCCTCCTTGGAGATTCTTGATGAAGGTGGACCTACGGCGCGGCCCAAAGAAGCAAGGATTGCAGACCTTTATGAAGTTCAAGTATCGCACGACCCACGCATCAAAGAGGGCCGACGAAGAGTCCTTCCCAGGATTCCAGACGCTATTGGCGATCTCCCTCGACGCCATACAATTCGGTACCAGTACCTCACTTTAATAAGGAGGGTATGTCACATGCACATCTAACCCTATGTGCATGTGGACAAGCTACTTCAGGTCTAGGGTTCAGGTCAGCTTACGAAGTGTTCTGGCACCTTAGTGAGTCTGTTGTGCGCAGGCCGTGCATGTCCAGGCACTTAGAGTAGTTGCATATCCTCTAGTTACACACACCATGATCATCAGAATTACAGTCAGTATCCATCATGAGCATTTTACAGTGCACAGAACCCATTTTCCCTATTTTAACCATATTTTCACTTATTATTAATAAATGACTTTGTTGGGAAACTGGGTAGGGCAATTTTGCAAGACACTATATAAGAAAACTAGCGCTAGCACTTTCTAGCAGAAGAGGCAATAGGAGTCCACCAACTCACAGTGCACCTTCTCAGCAAGACCAACAGGAGGCCTAGCGCCAGCCAACAGTAGAACAAGACCAACGTTTTCATAGCAGATCAGCTTTGGCGTTTTCATAGCAAAAGGACCGGCGTTTTTGCAATAGATCCCAAGATCAGCCTGGCGTTTTTGCAATTGCAGATCAACATCAGCGTTTTGCAGATTCCCAGCCATAGCATCAGCGTTTCTGTTTTCAGCACTTAGACTCCGCAGCAGCAACCCCAAACCTCGCAGATCTCACCTTCCCGCAGCAGATCCTCGCCACACGGTCCGATCAGCCAGCGTTTTCAGTTTCAGCCCGCTGTTCGCAAATTTCAGCATCTGCATTTTCAGCGCATTGTCGTCACGTCGTCGTCATCACCGTCCTCGACGACCCAGTGTCAGAATTCAGAAGTTAGTAGATTTGCAGATTTCAGCCCGTCTTATCGTCGCCATCATTGTCGACGGCAAGTCCATTGCATCTAGACCATTGTATCAGATTTGTGCAATCAATAGCATAGACCTCTCTCGCCATAGAAAGTGGGGCCCTTGGAGGAGGGATTGACAACATTCTGGAGTCGTATTCTTCTCTCTCTCTCTCTCTCTCTCTCTCTCTCTCTCTCTCTCTCTCTCTCTCTCTCTCTCTCTCTCTCTCTCTCTCTCTCTCTCAGTCTCAGCACCTTCATTCACAGTGTCATTCACTTTGTTTGTGATCATTTGCACTCTCTCATTAAAGGAACGGAAGGCTCTCCCTTCTGTAAGTAAAAGGAACCCTTGAGCACAGTTAGGAGCACTCATCTTGAGCAAAGTTCAACATTCACTTCCGCTGCACCTTACAATGCATGTGCTGGAGGTAGCTTTGACAGGCAGAGGGGGATACTTTTATCTCCAGAACCACTTCTTGTTTGATCATCCGACTTCCTTGGATGAGGTTTACAAGTGGAGCATGTGGTGCCAGATGCTTAGCCGACCATGACAACAGTTCGAGGAGGCTTGTTGGAGTGTGGACTTCTCCTATCTCCATGTTATCTCCTTCCCCAGTGGTAGCGTGGCCTTACAGATTTTGTCTTACCTTTGCCCTTTTGTGAGCTTATCAGTACGAGTTGTAGAACAAGTTTACGATCTTTTGTGATCTTGATTGTGGGACAGGTTTTCAACCTCTTATGGGTGGTTTTCTTAATGTTCAAGTGCAGATTTGTCGAGATCCTTTGGATGACAGTTTTGCACGTAGTGTCGACAATTAGTGGGGACATTTAGTTCCTACTCCTACAATCTGCAACATTTGGATGCTTCTCCCGTGTTTCCCTTTGTAGAGCTCCAACCTTTGGGCAGCCCATTTTGATCTTCATGGACATGTTGTAGTTTCCCCAGCCGGTTCCTTTACTCTTCTCTTGAGTATTTGTGTATTGGATATTGATTACACGTTTCAATTGTGGGTATATTCTCTTCAGCACAAGTGGAAGGTATGCCCGGTTTGAAAACATTCAAAGCATCTACCTTCTTGTAGCACGGTGTCTCGTTGACGTGTCAACGAGATAACGTCAACGAGGCTCTTTGAGGACATGTATTGAAGGTATGCCCGGTTTGAAAACATTCAAAGCATCTACCTTCTTGTAGCAGGATGTCTCATTGACGTTGCGTCAAACGAGGCCTTTGAGGTTGACTTTCACGAGAATCCCGAGGATTTGGTCGTTGTTGCCGGGAGTTCTAATTATTTGCCGGAGTTGCTTCTATAGTAAACTCAGCTTTCCTTTCGTAAGTTTATAGCCGACCGCTACATGGTCCATAAGCTCTTGTATGGTTGACACTTGCTTGGACAGATAGTAGCCTTGTAAAGGTGATGGTAGTCCAATGGTATATCGCTCGCATTGGTCCTCCAAGGGAATCATCTTGAAGAAAGACACCGAAAGGTCGACATCAAGAACCTGCGGACTCTCTACAGAGATCCAAGACTACTGCCTGGAATAAAAGTCGAATTCTATTCAAGAATTGATGGGTCATGCGAAACTGGGTTTTGCGATACATTCGGGAAATTTGACTTACCCCACTGATGAGATCTTGACTCAGAGAACCAACAGACTTCTCACAATGAAAGTAGGAAGAGAAAAGAGTTCCCAAGACAAAAAAAAACAAAAGATACACGTCCCCGACAGACTCTTAGAGAAAGGGCTATTTATCTCAAAGAGGGGAAGTGTTTTGGTTGCGGGGAATTTGGACACATCTCCGCAAAGTGCCCCAAAAAGGCACAACAAGAACAGACTGAAGACAGGCCAGAGAGTTCTAGAGCAGCAGAGGAACGTGGCAGAAAAGGCAAATGAAAGCAGAACTGGTACCACATTGGGTGGGGCCCGAAACGAATCAGATGAACGTAAGTACAAAACTTTGCCGCACTTAGGGCAAAGTGAAAGATCAAGAAGCCCTCATTTGCTTTGATGGAAGAGCCAAGGCCATTTTTTTCGCTTGAATTGGCGGCTCGACTTGGAATTACGTCCGATAGGCGGAGGCAGTTCTAGCGGCACCCAGACGAGATGTTGCCATTACACCGATCATTGGCAAACTTCGTTTGCAATGTCAGGGGTATTTTTAGGGCACGAGGACTTCTACCTGATGCCCTTAGGAAGGTTGTGACGTCCTCCTCGAAATCCTTTGGCACCACAAGAACAACACCGTGGTTGACTATCGGGTTGAGAAAGCGACTTTGACAAATGAAGGGCAAAGAGATTGTACTGACGAAATTCAGTTTCTTTACTCGATTTTTTGGAGAGAACTGAATAATGATTGAAGGTCGAATATGTTTTGACCTTGAAAAAGAACGCCAAGATTTTCTCCACACATGCCGATTGCTTTTCTAAGAGCTTGCCAGGCGAGTTGCCACCAGCTCGTCCTGAGGATCATACTATTGATTTGATACCTAGAAGCACACCACCGAACCGGCCACCTTACCGTGTGAGCCGAGCACGGAATGAAGAGATTATGAACCAAGTGAAAGACCTCTTGGAAAGGGTCTTATCCAGCCGAGTACTTCACCTTACTGCTCTCCGATGTTGTTGGTTTTAAAGAAAGACGGGTCTTGGAGAATGTGCATTGATTATAGAGCTCTCAATAAAATCACCATCACGAACAAATTTTCGATTCCGAGGATTGGTGATATTCTTGACCGACTACAGGGATCCTCTTGTTTCAGCAGGATCGATTTGAAGAGCGGATATCATCGGAGCCGGGAGATGTCTACAAGGTAGCTTCTCGGACGAGCTTCGGTTTATATGAATTTTTGGTGATGCCTTTTGGCCTTACCAATGCTCCAACGATTTTTAACCGAATGATGAACAGGATTTTCATAGAGTACACATCTTTTGTTAGCACTTTCTTTGACGACATTATAGTCTTCTCCAAGGATGGGGCACAACATCTTCTCCAGGTCTTTCAGGCATTGTGAGATCACAAGTTGGCGATCAATGCCAAGAAGAGTGAATTTTTCTTACCAGAGATACACTTTTTGGGACACATTGTCTTAGCAACAGGAGTACATATGGACCCGGCCAAGATTAAGACTATACGTGATTGGCCCGATTTGAAGAATGTCCATGAAGTTCGAAGCTTTTTGGGCGTATGTTCTTACTACCGGCAGTCCATTCGAAAGTTTGAACAGGTTGCTTCCCCTTTGCATATCTTGACACAGAAAGGAGTCCCTTTCTCGTGGGGACCCACAGACGTGATTGCCTTTCAGACATTGAAAGAGAAATTGACTACGGGACTAGTTTTGACTTTGCCAGATTTGCAAAAGTCATTCGAAGTATATTGTGATGCTTGTGGTCGTAGTCGGGGTGCGGTCTTAATGCAAGAAGGCCATGCCATTGCCTATGAGAGCCGATTGTTTTCAAGGCCGGAATTGACAGCACAGATATATGAAAAAGAGCTTTTGGCGGTTATCCATGCTCTTACTCAATGGCGACACTACCTACTTGGAGCCGATTTTACGGTCTTCACTGATCATCAGAGTTTACGCTACTTGTCATAGAAGCAGCTTTCGGAAAAGCAGATGCGGTGGACTAACATCTTGTCACAGTTTCACTTCCAGATTGTCCATGTGCAGGGATAGAAGAACTTGGAGGCAAATGCTTTGTCCCGGAAGCCGTTAGTCTTGGCTATTTCCGCGATTCATCATAGAAGCTTGGTCGATCAATACGCCACAGATCCAGATTTTTCAGATGTATTCAGTCGAAAACAGAATGGGGAGGTAGTAGCGGGTGTTGCTAAATTGGCTTTATCTAACAGAAAAAGAATTCTAAATGAATTATTGGATTTATAAGTGAGAGGGTTTTCTCGCTTGGAACATCAAGGAAAAATAATTCTAAATGAATTATTGGAATTTTAAGTGAGAGGGTTTTTCTCACTGGAGACATCCGAGTACGGAGTATTCCTAGTGCGTTATTCAAAGTAATGACAGGAGCACTGTGAAAGGGAATATCTGTAAGGCCACCAGGAACGGGTGCTTCTGATGTGTCACATCGGATGGGTGACAGGGAGCATCGGAAAGAAGTATCCGACCATCCGGGAACGGACATCTCTGATGCATCATAGGATGGGTGACATAGAGCATCGCGAAGGAGATTGTACCGTAAGTTCGGTAGGAAGGACTAGGTGTTGGGTATTCCTGATGCGTCACAAGGTGGGTGACGGGTGCATCGGAAAGGGGATATCCATAGTCGAGAGGAAATTCCGAACTGTGTTAGAATTGTGCACAAGGAAAAAGCAAGCACTTGAATGAAGATGGGTTCAAAGGAAACTTTGAGGAAAAACAGATGCTTTTTGAGAAACCGGGATTGCTTTTCGGGAAAGCAGATGCTTTTCCGCGAGGAAGTCTATGTCTGCATTGCAACTGTGCATGTGATTGCATCCAGGGACGCCTGGGAAGTGCAGTGAAAGCATTGTTTTTAACTTATAAGGTTTTATTGAGTTTTTGGGCAGGTTCAAACTATTTTTAAAATACGCCGGCTGCCCACTTAATAAGTGGGCAGCCATCTGATAAATAAGGCAACAGATCAGCCAACGTTTTCTCTCTCTCTTTTTCTGGCAGAACAGAAAAAAAAAAAAAAAACGGCCGCGATCTCTACGCGAGCAACTATTCGTGCCCATGGCTAGGAGCTATAAAAGCATCACATGCCCTCACTCAGAGGGGGGACCAATCTTTGCAAGGAGGAGATGCTGCTGCAGATTTCAGCCGTAAAGAAGACGTTGCCGGTGATGCCCATGGCTGCCCCAAGTGTACCAGATGTCGCCAAGACCCAGTGCGCGAGTTCCCTCGCGAAGAAGTGCCTACGAAGCGTGTTTCCATCGCGACAAGTTGCTGTTTTTCTCTGTTTTCAGGCCATAAACGTCGTAGACGGGGCTGATTTACGAGAAGGAACCCGAGAACACACCTCTTTTGTGTGTAGGATTGGAAGAGAGGATTTTCTATGGAGAGATCTCTTCCGGGGAATTGCTTTTCGAGAAAGGAGTTGCATTTCGAGCGTCGAGACTTTGAAGGTAACGATTTATTTTCATGTTATGAACTCTGAGTATTTGTTTGCAGGTGTACTTCCTCTTAGTGAGGGAGTAGGAGCAGAGGAAGGTATGAGCCTCTACAGGAGAAAAGCCCGCTGAGGAACTAGAGCCAGATCAGCCCAAGGGTTTCGTAACCGAGTTTGGGAAGTAGATCCACAGATCGGAGAGAGGTAGTCTCTCAAGTTGTGATCCGGAAGTTGGGATTCCCAAGTAAGGACTTCGTGTCCGGGAAAGCGGAGTTGTTCTGCGGGAAGAGGACTCTGGAAAGAGAGTTGGAAAAGAGTTGCAGGGATGCCATGCCCTGAATCTGGAAGGTGAGATCCAGAGGCGAGAACCTTGATTCTCGAGGAATTGGAATAGGGTTTTGCCCTAGGAATCGGAAGCTAAGGCTTCCGAGAACCATCAAGTCTTATTCTAGAACGAACGTGGTAATACGTTCGGTTCAAGTGCTTGTATAGACTTCTCCTCAGTAATAAAGATACTATTACGGGGGGGGGACCAGCCCATCTTCTGGTCCCCAATACTGTGTCGATCTTCTCACTCTCTATCTCTCTCTCTATTTATTTCTCTCTATATCCTCTGGCTTCAGTAATAAGTGATAAATCCTATTTATCCGAATGTATTTTATATTGTTATGCGCTCCCGTTTGTGACAGCGGGATATTCCATTCGGGATGGCTACTTGATGAAGAAAACAATGTTGTGCGTTACCCAGCCGTTGAGGGAAAAGATTCTAACCGAATGCCACTGTCCACCATTTACGGGTCACCCCGGCATTGATACCACCTTCAAAGGTGTGGGGAGATACTTCTTTTGGCCGAGACTCAAGAAGGATGTGGACGATTTTGTACATAGTTGCTTGGTATGCCAGAAGGTCAAGTTTGACAGGCATAAAGCACAGGGATTGTTACAGCCTTTACCCATTCCCACCCGCGCCCCTGGGAAAGTATTGCAATGGATTTCATTTTTGATCTCCAGAAGACAGAGTGGGCACGATGGTATCTAGACTGTTATTGACAGATTTAGCAATCAGGCTCAGAAGACTCAATGGAAAAAGTTTTTGCCCTTGGTGGAATTTGCCTACAACAACACGATCCACTCTTCGACGGGGAAGGCGCCATTTGAGATTATTGAAGATGCTACGAAGGTTCCACCCTTCCTAAGCACAAAAGATAAGATTTTTGAAGCCGACTAGTACACAAGGGACTTGGACACTGCTTTTGCCAAGGTACGGGAGGCTTTAGCGAAATCTCAAGAAAGACATAAGAAGGCAGTAGATCGACACCGTCGCGATTTGAAATTAAAGGAAGACGATTGGGTGCTCTTGCGTTTTGAGAAGGCACACCTGAGAAAGAAAAAGGAAAAGGAGCGGCTTTTTCCAAAGCTTAGCATGAGATACTATGGACCTTTCCAGATAAAAGAAAAGATAAATGATGTCTCCTTTAGATTGAAGTTGCCCAATACTTGGAGAATTCACAATGCTTTTCATGTGAGTCTCTTGAAGCCTTTTAAAGGTGTTGTGCCCGATGATGGGGAGCCACATGAGCAACATGAAGTGGACGAAAGCAAGGAGATACTCGTTCCAGAACAGATACTGGCACATAAAGATAGAAAGATTAAAGGTAGAGTGATTAGGCGGTTCTTGGTTGAATTCAAGAACTATCCTGCATTGGATGCGAAGTGAATGGAGAAGGAGGACCTAGCAGATACTCCTCAGATTGTGGAACTTTACCTTGAAGCATTCGGTTTAGCATAGTCTACTCCGATAGAGCCCCGATTTCAGCATGGGTGAATCTAGTGCAGTGGGCATGCACAAGAGGGGAGTCACTCCGCTCCTTTGTCAACAGATTACCCCGACTTTTGATATAGAGTCACTGATGTCCTTTTGGGTTTCAGGGATACTGCTGAGCTGACAGTATTCTACTATATGACTTTATGAACTAGAATTCCCGAAAATGAATATGATACTGATTGAGTGCATGAACTAATAGATGAAATGATTGCATCTATAAACATGATTGCAATATGGATTAGTTAATTGGGCATCTGTGAGGTCCCTATTGGATCTAGATGCATTTGCTAAATACGTTGCCGATTAATCATGGTCTGAGATTTGGAATAATTTTGTGTGTGATTTGTCATGTGATGTCCTGTGATAGCCTGTGATGTCCTGTATGTGACTGTCGATTGGTACATGTACTAGATGTGTTGTGCCTAGTGCGTCGGTACTAACAGTCAGTGTCTGCTAAGACAGTTTATGACCTCTGTCTGTTTTGCAAGCGTAATCAAGGGCGATTACAATTCTTTCAAAAAGGGGGTATGCCACAAACTGGTGACATGGCTGGCCCCTGGACACACACACCTGCTGGCTGTCTCCCGATTATGCGTCAACAGGCTGTATGGACAAAGTGTACGGAATTCCGCAGATCGTGCTGATAGGCTGACGTGGCAGTAATACGGAATTCCGCTTTTTTGCGCTGACATGATGACGTGGCAAAACTGTACGGAATTCTATAAATTGCGCTGGCTGAATTTGATGGCAGCTTTTGGAATATTAGCTTTTGGTTGAGAAGCTTTTAAAAGTTGAGAAGCTTTTGATTTTAAAAGATTTTGGGGCTCTGCTTTTGGGCATCCCTTGTACTTATTTAAATAAATAAGTGGACAGGGCTTCACTTCTTAGAGCATCTGGACGTAGAGTCTGAGAGTGAGCACTTACACACTCTCTTGTACTTTGAACACAGATTAATACAAAAAGAAATACGAAAGGGGCGCCAGTCTTTGGAGCCAATGCCTCTAGGCATGAAACTACGTTGGGCCGTGTCGACCTAATTGTGAATTGTGAATTGTTTTGAAGTGAATCTTAGTTGTGTCGTGGTAGAATCTTGACTTGGGGTGTCAAAGTTTGTTACAGTATGCATATCCTTATTATCCATATCCGAGGTATGCACCTAACAGATTTCAAAGATTGCAGCACGACCGTAAAATTTTTCACCTTTTCTGGAGTGAAAGATCCGATGAAAGCTTTACAGTTTCTCCAGCAATTCGACAACAGCTTTGGAGAACTATATGAAAGAATCAAAGATTTCTTGAGCAGCGGGATTTCTTAAAGACAATGCTATGCATTGGTGGAGTTTTGAACCTGATGCTTTTGGGGCTCTACTTTTGGGCAATCCTTGTACTATTTATAAGAGCACTTGAGGCCTCACTCTACATAGCAACTGGACGCAGAGTCTGAGAGCAGAGAACCCTCGAGAGTTGTACTTTGTGGCGAGCAATAATAAAGAAATACCGGAAAGAGATGCCAGTCTTTGGGGCCAGTGCATCTGGGCACGGAACTCTACCATGCCGTGTCAACACTCTCTCTCTCTCTCTCTCTCTCTCTCTCTCTCTCTCTCTCTCTCTCTCTCTCTCTCTCTCTCTCTCTCTCTCTCTCTCTCTCTCTCTCTCTCGCGTAAACTTCAATGATTTTACAATGTAAAGTTCAATGATTTTGCAGTTTCTATTTGTGTGTTGCATTTGATTTCTCGCTTAGTGGGTCCAATCCTATAACATTGCCACGTCACCAAGTTGCAACGCAAAACGCGAGCTGCCGTACGATGGCACATGGCATGTCAGCACAAAACGCTGAAGCTCTGTACAGCTGCTGCCACGTCATCAGTTTGCTACGCAAAGAGATATGGTGTCTGTGTGTATAGGTCCCGCTTTATTTTATTATAGTCGCTAGGCACTTGGGCCCCATCGGACGGGGTCCCACTTTTATTATTATTTGGCACACTTGGCGAGGATCTGTAAGTTGGTAAACACTTCGTCTAATTCTGCTTCATCTAGG
The DNA here is from genome assembly GCF_014529385.1 of Adiantum capillus-veneris. Classification (NCBI taxonomy): domain Eukaryota; kingdom Viridiplantae; phylum Streptophyta; class Polypodiopsida; order Polypodiales; family Pteridaceae; genus Adiantum; species Adiantum capillus-veneris. Next base: position 31,818,313 of record NC_140943.1, read on the forward strand.
GTTTAGGCCCCTCGGCCAGGATTTGCAGGTTGGCTCAGGTCTTCAGTGGCTTGACACCTCAGCAGTTTGTGACATCTTCCGTAACAAACTTCAATCTTCCTTTCATAAGCTTGTTGCCGACCGCAGTACGGTCCATAAGCTCTTGCTAGGAGAAACTTGTTTAGACAACTAGTATTCCTATGGAGGTGATGCCATTCCAATGGTATAGCGTTCGCACTAGTCCTCCAAGGGTCCCTCGGCCGGAATCTGCAAGTTGATAGAGAAGTCAGGATTAGAAGTCGGGATTTTCAATCTAACCCCTTTAGTCTTCAAGTTAGGTTTTTAGGCCTCTCGACAGAGGATGTGTAATCTAAAGCAAATACCTCTCTAGCAATAGAGAGGGGGACCCTTCGAGGGGGGTTTGGGAGGGTCCTCTCTCTCTCTAGCACTCTCACTCACAGTTTGCATTCCACTCTCTTGTTTTGGTCATTGCACATTCTCTCATTAACTCAAGGAAGGCTCTCCCTCCCCGTTAGTAAAAAGAACCTTGAGCACTCACTGATCACTCATCTTGAACCATAAACCATCATTCACCTCCGTTGCACATTACATTGGTATTAGAGCTCTTTGGCACTGTTCGGTGTCATCACTCAAGGAAAGAAGCACAAAGAACCACAAGATTTGTTTTCTTCTTCTTGTGGTCGCACGTAACCCAAGACCACTTGGGCGTGTCGATCCCTAATCTCTGTTTTCGAAGAGTGGCAAGTAACCCAAGAAAGAAGGGCTTGTCCAACCTCCCCTCGTTCCTCTTTTCCACTCATTGAGAGCGGACCTTGCACTTAGCAGCAGGCCAATCGACGTGAGGTGGGATAAAGCAACCTTGGTGTGAGCACAAGGCCGCCAAGGGGTGCACCTGCAAGAGCCTCAAGAACCTCACAACCCTCTAGAACTCAAGACCCTCAAGAACTCAAGAACCCCAAGTACCCAAGAACTCAGTGCATGGTTATCACCCGAAGCGGAATGGATACTTTGCGTGAAGGTGATTGTTGCTAAATTGGCTTTATCTAACAGGAAAATAATTCTAAATGAATTATTGGATTTATAAGTGAGGGTTTTCTCGCTTGGAGCACCAAGAAAAATAATTCTAAATGAATTATTGAATTTTAAGTGAGAGGGTTTTTCTCACTAGAAACATCCGAGTACAGAGTATTCCTAGTGCGTCATTCAAAGTAGTGACGGGAGCACTAAGGACGAAAATATCTGTAAGGCCACCAGGAACAGGTACTTCTGATGCGTCACATCGGATGGGTGACAGGGAGCATCGGGAAGAAGTATCCGACCATCCGGGAAGGGACATCTCTGATGCGTCATAGGATGGGTGACATAGAGCATCGTGAAGGAGATTGTACTGTAAGTTCGGTAGGAAAGGACTAAGTGTTGGGTATTCATGATGTGTCACAAGGTGGGTGATGGGTGCATCGGAAAGGGAATATCCATAGTCAGGAGGAAATTTCGAACTGTGTTTGTGCACAAGGAAAAGCAAGTACTTGAATGAAGATGGGTTCAGAGGAAACTTTGAGGAAAAACAGATGCTTTCTGAGAAAGTGGGATTGCTTTTCGAGAAAGCAGATGCTTTCCCGCGAGGAAGTCTATGTCTGCATTGCAACTGTGCATGTGATTGCATCTAGGGACGCCAAAGAAGTGCTGTGAAAGCATTGTTTTTAACTTATAAGGTTTTATTGAGTTTTTGGGCAGATTCGGACCATTTTTAAAGGTGACCGGCCGCCCACTTAATAAGTGGGCAGCCTATGATTAAATAAAGCAATAAAAACCAGCCAGCGATTTTTCTCTCTTTTTCTGCCAGAAAAGCGCAAATAAAATAAAATAAAATAAAAACGGCCACAATCTCTACGCGAGCAGCTATTGTGTCCGTGGCCAGGAGCTATAAAAGTATCATATGCCCTCACTCAAAAGAGGAGATCAATATTCGGAAGAAGAGATGCTGTGGCAGATTTCATCCACAAAGAAGACGTTGCCGGTGATGCCAATGGCTGCCCCAAGTGTACCAAATGTCGCCAAGATCCAGTGCGCAAGTTCCCTCGCAAAGAATGCCTACGGAGCGTGTTTCCATCGCGACAAGCTGCTGTTTTTCTCTGTTTTCAGCCCATAAACGTCGTAGACGGGACTGATTTACGAGAAGGAACCCGAGAACACACCTCTTTTGTGTGTGGGATTGGAAGAGAGGATTTTCTATGTAGAGATCTCTTCCGGGGAATTGCTTTTCGAGAACCGAGTTGCGTTTCAAGCGTCGAGACTTTGAAGGTAACGATTTTCATGTTATGAACTCTGAGTATTTGTTTGCAGGTGTACTTCCTCTTAGTGAGGGAGTAGGATCAGAGGAAGGTATGAGCCTCTGCAGGAGAAAAGCGCTCTGAGGAACTAGAGCCAGATCAACCCAAGGGTTTCGTACCCAAGTTTGGGAATTAGAGCCCATCTTCTGGTCCCCACTACTGTGTCGATCTTCTCTCTCTCTCTCTCTCTCTCTCTCTCTCTCTCTCTCTCTCTCTCTCTCTCTCTCTCTATATCTATCTATCTATTTCTCTCTATATCCTCTGGCTTCAGTAATAAGTGATAAATCCTATTTATCCGAATGTATCTTATATTGTTATGCGCTCCCGTTTGTGACAGTGATGAGAGTGGAGTTGGAGAAGACTAAGTTTCTACACCAAGAGGATTGTTCCCCCATCCCCATCTACGCCACGGATTGCACCAAAGCCTATGGAGGCTTTGGTCAAGTGGATGATGGAGATGATGCTACAACAAGAGGTGCAACGCGCCACCATGGATCACGACCATGAAGAAAGAAGGCCACCTATGAAGCTTGAGCGTGAGCAAGCACGCGAAGCTCAACACTTAGCGGACGAAGAAAGAAGGGCAACTATGGAGCTCGAGCGTGAGCAAGCACGCGAGGCTCAACGCATAGCGGCCGAAGAGAAGCGAGCGGCTATGGAGTTAGAGCAAGAGGCGCAGAGAGACCAGCATACAGGAGTTGGTCCTACAGGTACTCTCCTCGAAGATCGAGCCACTCAAGGAGGCCGGCGAGTCATCACGTAGCACAGGTAGAGACGAAGATTTAGTAAGTATGATGGTAAGATGTATGCTTCTGTGATTCATTTTTGGTTGCATCAATTTAATGCTTACTTTGCGACTACCAAGAAAACAAGTAGCAGTAAAGTTTTGACGGTTGCCATGTATCTAGCAGGTGATGCCATTAATTGGTATCAAGCTTGGCAGGAGTCACAGTTGGTTGAGCATCTTGAGCATGCCGAGGAAGGCATTCCCCTCTCTTTCAGTTGGAGCAACTTCCAAGACACGCTCAAGGCTCACTTTATGCCACCGCAGTACCTAGATCGGTTAAAAGAAGATTGGCGTGGTCTAAAGCAAAATGGCACTCCTGTTATGTCTTTTCCTAACCGTATTTTGCATATCAGTGTCTAATTGTGCAAATCGGATGTCGAACGAAAAGGCTTTCCTTTTCGGGTTAGATGAGTACATCAAGTTCGATGCACAAGTTTTCAACCCTACGGACTACAATGACGCCGTCAGAATTGCTCTGCCACAAGAAATGAAGCACAACAAAGGTAAGTCGAAGGAGAACAAGTCGAGTACTTCTCAGAATCAACCGAACAGTAAGACCAATGGTAAGCATGACGGTAATTCTTCTTCTCAATCTTTTTCTACGCCTAGAACACAAAACTCTCCCACTGATGATAAAGAAAAGGCTAAAACCTAAGAAACCCGTAAGTTGACACCTAATGAAAAATCTGCTCAAGGAATCTTAGGAGGTAGGTTAACTCTTGAAGAACAAGCAGAATATACACAAGACGAAAGATGTTTTGAGTGTCACACTAAAGGTCACATTGTACGAGATTGTCATAAGAAAGCACCTAAAGAACCCACAGAATCCACATCATCTGTGAATGCACTCAATGAGAACACTAATGTGTCCCCAGTTTCTCATGATCATGTAGATGTGTCTCTCATGCAATGTTATGGTCATGTGAATAGTCAGCGCATTATGATCTTGTTTGATTCGGGTAGTATGCATGATGTGACTAGTGACTCTCTAGTGAAGATCGCACGTTTAGAAGCTCTTCCCATAGATCCCATTGTGATCACTGGATTTGCTCCTGGCATGCACTCTTCTTTCAAGCAGGCATGTTCGATGTGACGGTGTTAGTTCAAAATGTCGGTTTTCGTCGTAGATTTGTGGTTTCTCCTCTCGAAGGATGTGATTTGATTTTTGGCATCAAGTGGTTTAAAAGGTTATAATCCACGCATTGATTGGAAAGAAAACCCTCTCTCTCTATCTCACACAATTGAAGGAGCACCTCCCGTGGTTCTTCGATGTGACAAGAACATTCCATCTTTGCCATTAGTCTCTCGCTCTCATGTTTCAAAAGACGATAAAACACGTAGTCTCATAGTTTCTCTCAATACACAGTCCCACAATCTAGAAAAGCATGCGTCATTGCATGAAAAGAACTCTCTTGCTGTCGTGTCTTCTCTGAAGCACAACACGTATTTTTTTGCATGATAGAGGTGTGATTGTTCGTCGGAATCACCAAGTCTTCACGTTGCTCCAATTTGTACCAAGTACACCTTGGGGTGACCGTCAAGCTAGATGGTTCCAGTTCTAGCAAAGCTGACCCAGTTGCAGATACGATCAGTTGCGCAGGAACGATCTTGGCTCTCGAGTCGAGATCCAAAGAACCCATTCAAGAAGTATTTTCGGTTTGCATGATTAGTCAGTACGCATTGTTCGAGTTTCTCATTCGTGACGGTCTCTTGTATTTTCTTCACCATCTTTATGTGTTTCCTAATCATAGGTATGCCGTATTGCACGAAGCACATGATTCACTCATTGATGAGCACATATATATGCAAATCACTTTAGAAAAGATAAAGAGTTTGCATTCAAGGAATCCACAATGTCTCACGATTGTCCGTTTGGTCAGTCGCTTTTGCATGTTCATTCCTTGGCATGACACAGTCACAGAAAAAGCACGAGCATGTTTGTCCATCAAGCATTGGTATTTCTGTTGTGATTTGCCAAAGTTGATAGGTTTTGGTTGAAAAGTCAAGATTAGATCGCACTTTTCGGCATGTATTTGGTGAACGGTTTGGCACTCCATCACCTTGTTCATCTGCATTTCATGCACAGCCATTGTTAGAAATTTAAGTAGATAGTAGAGTAGCTTACTTAATTCTTCACACGAGAGATTCTAGAGTAGAGAGAGAGAGAGAGAGAGAGAGAGAGAGAGAGAGAGAGAGAGAGAGCACGATATATGAAATTCACCCAATGTGGGCTATATCCAGAGGAAAACAGCCACTCAATGGCTTTAGTACTTCAAACAAGAAGTAGATTACAAAGGGATTATACCCTTAATAGAGCTCCCGCCTTGCTTCACTCTCACCACCTCATACCCACCTTGGTGCATCAACTTCACAATGCACCACAATGCATTTTGTGTGTAGAAGAGACCTCCTTTTATAGACCAAAAGCGCTTCCCTCCCTCATGAGAGGCAACCGTGTGTGTAGACAAGTCCAAGTTGTGTGGCCGTCCTTGAGAAGACAAGTCCACCTTGAATTCGGCCACCGGTAGCCGGCCATTGACTTCCGGCCACCAGCCAGCCGACTAGCCGTTTTCCAACACTTTCCGACTGTCATCCGGCCATATATTCCGACGAAAATGAATATTCCAACGAGGTGTGAATTTTTGGTTTTCCGGCGAGTGATTTTTCTTCACACACGATGGCTTCTCCTCATAACGGGGGCCTTACAAATGTGTATTTTTAATACTAAAAATTACAAGGGGGTAAATCAGGCTCCATACTTGACAGTCATTTAAAAAGAATAGTCCTTTTTCACTCTTTCGACAAGGAACGGATATGTTTATGGTTTTGTGTTTGAAGTAGTGTCAAGGATATTGCTCAACGGCGATTCTTGAAGAAAGTGGACTCGAGATCATAGACGACGTTGAAGCATTGGAGCCACAACAGATTATCACGTCGCTTTCGGCGCGGCCCAAAGAAGCAAGCATTGCAGACCTTCGTGAAGTTCGCTCGACCCACACAGCAGAGTGGGCCGACGAAAGTACTTCGCAGGATCCCAAGAGTTGTTGGCAAACTCTACGCACGCCATACAACTCGGTACCAATACCTCACCTTGAAAAGGTGGGGATGTCACATGCACATCTAACCCTATGTGCATGTGAACAAGTTGTTCCTACTTCAAGGGTTTAGGTAGCCTAGGAAGTGTTCTGGCACCCTTGTGAGCCTGTACGTAGGCCGTGCATGTCCAGGCACTTACCGAGTAGCTGCATACCCACTGATTGCACAACCCATGATCACTAGCATCAGTACCCAATACCCAATACCCAGCATGAGCATGTTCCACCGTATGGACCTGGTTTTGCGAGTGCATGTGAAACACCTCTTATAAGTCATTTTCATAATAAGTGACTTGATAACATTGTACCAGACCTTTGTGCAATCTAAAGCAAATACCTCTCTAGCAATAGAGAGGGGGGCCCTTGGAGGGAGGTTTGGGACCCCATCTGGTGTCGTCTCTCTCTCTCTCTCTCTCTCTCTCTCTCTCTCTCTCTCTCTCTCTCATGCACTCACTCAGTTTGCATTCCATTAATTCAAGGAAGGCTCTCCCTTCCCGTCAGTAAAAGGAACCTTGAGCACTCACTGATCACTCATCCTGACCCATACACCATCATTCACCTCCACTGCACATTACATCCTCATGCAAGACTTTTCTAAGCCTAAGCATCCTCGTAAAGTTCCAATGAACAAGAACCTTTCTACTTCCGCATCCAAGACTACATCATCAAGCGCTCCAATTTCTTGCTTTAGGCTGTGGTTTGTTATGCATGTCCTTAGACATCTCATTACCTTCGCAAAGGGAACATCACATTAACTTTCACAATTTGTGCTCAATTGCTGATCTCTTCAACCAAAGTTAGGATCAAAGTAGTCTCAATATTATAATATATTTTGATGAAATGGAGTGCCGTGCAGTTGGGATTTACAACTCTGCTCTTTGCCATGAAAGCAACTAAACACATCCTTGAACCACACTAGGCATGCATTGTGCTTGCCAATAGGTCTGCGATGCAGCTGATGGTAAGCTAGAAAATGACCAGTTTTAAAATATCCCAATGTCAATACAAGAAAACTAGTGACAAAAAGAAGTCAAACAAAGACTTTCATACACAGCAGTGACTCGAGATTTTAAATAGAAACACTTACAAAGAAAATGTAACCAAAAGAATTCTTTTAACAGATGACGTTGATACCCTTGGAAGAAAATCATCCTGCATTCGACCATAAACCAAAAGATCATGGCAAAAAATTAAAGCTTCCACAGATGGATACCATGACAAAATCCTTTCATTTCCTTTGCTGAAGGAAGCATGTTTACCTGATGAATGATACTGTAGATGTAAGGTGAATTGCGAATGCAAAGCTTCATGGACATTACCCTGGGAGGCTCTATTGCATATCCCTTGATTTGAGCTGCTGGAATATCTCCAATTACTACTCTATCTTGGAGGAGGAGCAAGGTAAATAGAGCAGCTACACCGGCTCCCAAGGAATGCCCTGCAATAACAAGCTGATACCTGCCATAAATTACAGAAACACCTTTACTTGAATGTGAATATGAAAAAACTCTTTCACAAACATCAGTACGCAAACTTCAAATTCAAGACAAAAGACAAGTATAATGACCCAGAATATTTCAGCAACTCCTCTCTCAAAATGGGTGCAATAAATCTTACAGCCCACTTTGCAGGCTCCATCATTCCGCGATGGACATAACCTCCATCACACTCCTGCAAGAGATTGGGCTTCAAACCTTAATGACTTTGACAATGGACGACATCTAAAATCATGACAAGTAGATCAAGGTGACCCACAACGAAGATTGACTAGGTAACAAGTGTACAAGCACTCTGTCAATGATGAAGGCTGGAAATAGAAGACGTGGCTAATAGCAAGATTACGAACCATAACATTGAAAGTTGATCAAACCATCCACAAAAATCTTAGTGTGAAAGCTAAATTAGCTTTTATATTTCTATACAAGACCTGTGCTTCTTTCTTTGACACAGGCATAATATGGCATGATGCATTCAGATATATGTTTGTGTGTGTGAAAATTTCAATGTTCCAAACCTGCTCACCCCTGCGGTTGCTCATCAGGCAAACATAGTCATGTCGATGCAGTAAATTTAATCCACGTATATACATGCCAATCTCCCGACGTTGATGATCAACGCATATAAAGTATGGAGGGCATGATCCTCTAGAATTAGGATGGTCAAACTTCACAATACAACCCTTATCAAAGCTTGGAATATGCTCTTTGATTTCTCTTTCCAAGTCATCAATATTCTTGCCATATGCTCCAAGAACCTGCCAACAAGGAATCTTATGAGACACTGTATCAGCTCCTTCAAATCATGCCCCATGAATAAACTCCCTCTCGCAATGACATTACCATTATGTGTACATCCTTCTATCCAGATTCCACAGGAGGGCAAAATTCTTTTAACACAGGTTTTGGGGTGTGACGTTTTCCAAATGAAGAGCACTATTTACCATCTAGAGCTTCTAGCCCTCTTGAACTGAATGGCTGAGAGAGAGAGAGAGAGAGAGAGAGAGAGAGAGAGAGAGAGAGCAATGGAATGAATGAAATGATATATTAACGTCTTCAAAAGGCCAAAATGACCTACGATCAAAAGGTTACATCCATGTGTGACTCTAGTACAATGTTTGGGGAACATAAAAATAAAAATAAATGAGGGTACCTAGAGTGGGTAGGTATGTAAGCTTACCCTACATCCTCATCTTATCATCAGATAATCATCATCTCAAGACATATGGGAAGGGGTACGATCACATGAGGGATAATGAGGTGTACAATGGAAAAAGTATACAATGGTGATCATACCAAGAACTCTCTCATGGGTCTCTACACTATGCCCTCAATGTCCTCCATAGTCAGCTCTCTTGGGGGGGGGTCACAAGATGGGCACCACGTGCCAATAGAAAAGTACAGATTGAACAGACGTTTAGCTTCAATAAAAACAGTACCGAGAGAGAGAGAGAGAGAGAGAGAGAGAGAGAGAGAGAGACGACACGCGACACGGAGTGGCGAAATTCCACCCCAGAGAGTATTGGCCCCAAACCTTGGCGCCCCTTTCGGTATTTCTTTATATTGCATCAACACAGTACAAGCTGGTACTCCAGACTCTGCACCTTCTCCAAGAAGCATGCCAGAGAATGAGCCCTAACCTCATATTTAAAGGCCCTTGGCCTAAAAAGCAATTACAGTGAAAAGCCTTCAAACTCAAAAGCATCTGGTCCAAAAAGCAATGCCAAAAAGCTGCCAGCGTAAATCACGGAAATCCATACTGCTTGCCACGTCATCAGCCACAGCAAAACGCGGAAATCCGTACAACCTGCCACGTCATCATGCAAACGCAATTTTCGAAAATCTGCCACGTCATCAATTGCTCCGCCAACTTTTCCTGTGTGTGTGTGGGCCCTGCTTTATTTTAATCCTTTATGTCACTTGGGCCCCATCGGACAAGGCCCCCATAAGTTGGTAAGACTTCTTCTGTTACTTCTTCTTAGAGTTTAAACCCCTCGGCCGGCATCTGTAAGTTGGCTCCATTCTTTAGGCTTTGACACGTCAGTAGTTTGTTACATCTCCCCTTCTTGAAAGAGAGTAATCGTCCGCGATTACAGCATATCTGCAAAACAACTCAAGTTAGCTCAAAAATTTCCGAGGGTCGTTCCGAGGGACATTCGGAGGGACATCAGTTTGCTCTTTTTATTAAGGAGTTGGCTTCTCCTTTCTACTCTTTTGATCAAGGAGTTAGCTTCTCCTTTCGGTTGTTTTGATCAAGGAGTTAGCTTCTCCTTTCTGCTCTTTTGATCAAGGAGTTAGCTTCTCCTTTCGTCCAAATTGGAACTCTTGATATTCCAGCGTAGTAAAATTAGTCATCACACCCAGACCGTATTAATCTTCCACGGGTGTCTTAATGCACTAAAAAATTACATACCTAGGCAATCTCATCCAATTAGGAATATTCAGTAGCTGGCACATCACAATGCAACACAAATGCTTACATATGCATGTTACAAGACATAGAAACATAAAGCCATCGATGAACACTCCTTCCGCATAACCTAACAAGGTCCGGGCCGGGAGATATTCAACGACTCCCTCATCACTCCTCCCGCATAACCTAAAAAGGTCCGGGCCGGGAGATATAGAGGCCTTTTACAACCAAATGCCCCCCAGACCGCGGCCTGCGTCGTTTGGAGGTGCTGAGAGTAACCACTACTCAGACTTCTTAATACTCCTCCCGCATAACCATCCAGGTCCGGGCCAGGAGTCACAACAACAATACTCCCCCCGTAAATAACCACAAGGGTCCGGGCCACGAGTAAAAAAAAAAACAGCACTTTTCAATCATTCAATACTCCCCCCGCAAATAACCACAAGGGTCCAGTCCATGAGTATGAAAAAGCATTCTCAAACATCATTTCTCACTACTCCACCCGGGAGTAAAATCACCAATCATTGAAACCAGTATTAAAACCAGAGTCATAAACAATTTAAATCGGCACCAAGAAGGTTCAAAACAGATACCATCCATTTCAAACAAATTCCAAACAAGATCACCAAACAAGTTCTCAAACAGTTTTCAAACTAAAAAAGCAATCTCGACATCAATCGAGCTCGAAAAGTCGAATGTTGTAGCCGAGCACAACATGGTCCATCAACTCTTGGACAGATAGTGTTTCTTTGGCGGCGATGGTAGTCCCAAGATAGCAATCACACTAGATCTCCAAGGTCATCTACTCGTGAAGAGACATCTACTGAGAGATGTCGAGAAATTTCAAGTTATAATCTGCTAGGGTTTCCATGGCAAGCATTTTAGGATACCCTACTCTGCCAGAAGTTGCACTCCGAAGGAAGATGTCAGAAACCATATAACTTCGGGAAAATTTTTCTTTTCTTGAAAGCGTGCCAAGTACTTGGAGTATGCTGCTTGGTAGCTGTAGACATCTGCATGGCAATGCCTCTGAGAAAAGCACTGCCTCGGAACAAACCTTTGATCCTTCTCTTGTAAGTGATCTTTATGGCTTATGCCCTGTAAGACATGAGCGGTGAAGACGGGAGCGCGTCCGATGCGCGATGAAGTAAGGGTGGGAGTGGCTAATAAGTCTGGGTTGGAGGGCGAAGATACCTCGAATAAATTTCCGATAGCTCTGTATGCTCTTTTGTAGGATCGGTATGCTTTCAGAAAAGCACATGACTGATGCTTTGATACCACTGTCACAAGACGGGCACCACGTGCCAATAGAAAAGAACAGACTGAACAGACGTTTAGCACTTCAATAAAAATAGTATTGAGAGAGAGGGAGAGACGACACGCGACACGAAGTGGCCGAATTCCACCCCAAAGAGTATTGGCCCCAAACCTTGGCGCCCCTTTCGGTATTTCTTTATATTGCATCAACACAGTACAAGCTGGTACTCCAGACTCTGCACCTTCTCCAAGAAGCATGCCAGAGAATGAGCCCTAACCTCATATTTAAAGGCCCTTGGCCTAAAAAGCAATTACAGTGAAAAGCCTTCAAACTCAAAAGCATCTGGTCCAAAAAGCAATGCCAAAAAGCTGCCAACGTAAATCACGGAAATCCGTACAACCTGCCACGTCATCAGCCAGCACAAAACGCGAAAATGTGTACAGCCTGCCACGTCATCATGCCAACGCAATTTTCGGAAATCTACCACGTCATCAATTGCTCCGCCAGCTTTTCCTGTGTGTGTGTGGGTCCTGCTTTATTTTAATCCTTTATGTTGGGGCCCCATCGGACAGGGTCCCCATAAGTTGGTAGGACTTCTTCTGTTACTTGTTCTTCTTAGGGTTCAGGCCCCTCAGCCGACATCTGTTAGTTGGCTCCATTCTTTAGGCTTTGACACGTCAGCAGTTTGTTACAAGGGGGGGGGTTGTCTCCAATGTCGCTCAATGATGCTCCGTAGCCTTCAATGTAGACCTCGTCTATGATGTGAAGATCCTCTCATCCTCGGGTGTCATGACGGCCAAGCTAGATGGCTCTCGATCAAGGAGGATGCCCCAATGAGGGGGTGGGCCATCCCGCGTAGTCACTCCGTAAAAAGTAGCCATCTGCCTCTGTATGGATCCTCTATGTGTAGGTCCTCAGGGTAGTCTCTACGAGTCTACGGATTTCCAGCAAGAAGAGACCTAGGGTGTGACGGGTTTTAGGGTTAGGGTTTTTGCATTGAGGTCATAGACGCATTTGATCACTACGTTTGTTTAGACAATCACAGACTCTCTTCCTAGAAAGGTGGTCCATGCCAATATCTTTGTCACAGGTAGAGTCCTCTACGGCGCGCATAGATTTTCTCTCCTCTTTTATAACATGTACTTGAATCTGTAATCATCCTTAGGTTTTAAACTACTTGATTGAGTTTTGCAGATCCTGGCCGAGGGGCCTAAAACCTAGCACAAGAAGAAGAAACAGAAGATCTACCAACTTATGAAGACGGCCAAGTGGCCTAATAGACAAAGTGGGTTAGGATTTCAACCAACTTCCAGAATCTTGGGCCTAAACCATAAATAAAGCAAATGCTTTTGGTACTTTGTGCTTTTGAATCACATGCTTTTGGGACTCTGCTTTTGGCAACCCTTGTACAGTATATCACTCTAGCACGGAACAAGCGCAATGCAGCCTAAACGTTATGAAACGTCGTTCCAAATTGGTCCATCTTTCGAAACAAAGTCTAGAACGGCAGAACGGGACGAGGTGCAATCAGAATGGTGGTCTGAAAAAGGGGAACGAGGCTGAACAAGAAAAAGTAGCCATTTGGGGGCATATTTGGCTGTTTGAGGCCAGGTTTGGGGGCAGTTTTAGCGTTGTTTGGGAGCAGATTTGGAGCTAAGCTGAATGGAGGCAATTCAAGCGTTTCTTTAGTCGACCGTTTTGGCCCCTTCCCATTCCGGCCCTCCCTCCTCCCCCCATTCCCAACCCGTTCCCGACCCTTCCATTCTCGTTCCAAGCAACTTTGTTGTTTACAAGTGTCCTAAGGGCCACTCATTTAGAGAGCATCTGGACACAAATTCTCGAAGAGCTCGACCTGTGGGGAGTTATACCTTTGCGAAGCTATAATAAAGAAATACCAAAAGGAGAGCCAATCTTTGGGGCCAATGTTGTCTAGGAGTGGAACTCCGCCACTCCGTGTCTCTCGCATAGATTCTCTCTCTCTCTCTCTCTCTCTCTCTCTCTCTCTCTCTCTCTCTCTCTCTCTCGTATTCTCCCCGCTTGTGTACGCTTCTGCATCGTCGACTTTGACATGGTATCAGAGCATTGTGCTCGTTGATAGCAAGGGAGGGGAACCGTCGCGAAGAGGTGGATTGGAGCCCTACCAGCAACATTCCAAAATGCTGGCGTTTTTGTTGACCACAACGGCGCCGACATTGGACTCTATCGCAGAGCGTTTTGAGAAGCTATCAATAGCGCTAGGCGTGCTCTGGAGGCAGCAAGACCAATGGCGTCTTGAAAAGCTGCGGTATTGGAAGCTACTCGAAGGCACTTCTGCAAGCATTTTGAGAGGCGCCAAAGTGGAGGTGAGCCCGGCCCCCTGTAGCATTGCTTGTTGAAACGCTCTTGTTTGATATGCAATTTCGCAGAGCGTTTTGAAACGCTATGGGCAAGCTACTTCAACGATCTTTGCGTTTAACGTCGTGTCTCTTCACCATGAGACGTGTCTTTTCATTCGTGACTCTTCGTCTCCTATATAAGGAGCCTATTGTACTCAATTTTCAAGCATTCATTCAATCAATCAAACATTAGTGTTCTCGTCTCTTGAGGCTCAGTTTGATCTTAAGTATGAAGTTTTAGTCTTAAATATAGCATTAGCACCAATAACTCACACAAAGCCCAATGCCCAAAGGTTTGACAAGCTGTTGGGTGCCTGCGTTTTGAAATGCAAGAGAATTCCTACTTGGGCTAGAGGACAAGCGTTTTGAAACGCTTCATGCAATGGACTTCATGGCCCTTGAGCATTTTGATATGTTGTTTGAAATGCAGGGTCATAGGAGACGGCATTGGAAGCATTTTGAGATGCAAGCTTTTCAACGACGTCTTGCAAGGCGAGTGTTTTATCAACACTCTTGGCAGTGGCATCTTGAGATGCCCCATTTCGGCAAGGCCCAAAAAGGCTCCAATGGCCATGCTTTTGGTAGCAAAAGCATAGGAAGGGGATTGTTCTCACGTAGCTTCGGCATCAACAAGAACCAAGACCAACTAAAATCTATGGAAAGATCATCAATCGTCGCCCGGTTAGCAGCCTATGCACCAGTGAAGTTCTCAAGGAAACCGTCAACATGTTTGACTCGAGATTGTGAAGCCAAAAGCAAATGCAAATACAGGAGTTCGCTAGAGCAAAGGCATGCTTGACAACAGTACCAATACTCAGTTAGCTGCCTCGATACCCACGAGGTCCGACCACAGTTGTTCTAAATGTGACACGACACTTTGTTTGGCTTGGAAGTTTGAAGCCAAAGGCAAAAACAGGAACTCATAGATAGACAAAGACAAAGGAAAGCCGAACAGAGATGACCGTAATAAAGATTTGACAGAGGAGATCGGCATGGCACACGTGGTGGTGATCACAGTGGCCACGACACCATATTTCTAGTCAAAGGGCAGTTGCCGCCACTAGCTTCAGCCAGAGAGAGGCTTGTGAGTGGCAGAGAGGGGCAAGAAGTGCTCTGTATAATTAATTTGGACCCTTGTGTTGGAGTTCAAGTTATCGGTGTTTGAACCCATAGGTTGGAGTTCAAGGCACATGCATCTGGCAAGGGACCAATCAGACATATCTAAAATACTATGGATGAGTGCACCAATCGATTGTTGTTGGTCGGATTATAAACAAGATGTGTCTCAAAGTTCATTATATGGAAAGTATATTCAGACGTTATGTGTTCACAGTTCATGAATGGGGATTTTTGGATGTAGTGTGGTCTACAGTTCAAAGTTTCTAAAAGGCAACCGATGCTCAAGATGGCATTATTCTCAAGTACAAAGTTGAGGGTGGCATAACCGAGGAGTTTCCAATATCCCGGCCAGACTTTGACAAATAAGTACAATACCTAAAAGCCAAACTAAATAATGGGGTCACATTGGGCAGTTCACTTGAGATGCAAAAACTCTAACACCCTCTACGCAACTCATAGTGGACATCAATAGTGAGACCAAGTCAGCCCCCATTGTATTAATCATCATTTCATTGCCAAGGTTGGTTGGTTCACAGTATCTCTCTCTCTCTCTCTCTCTCTCTCCCCGCCTGTGTACGCTTCCGCATCGTCGACTTTGACTCTCATCATAGTAGTCCATGATGTAGATAAGGGGCCAAAGCCCTCTCTAAATAAGCAATGAGAACACCCGCGGATCTCATAATATGCTGTGCACTGGTATTATTCCTTTCACTTTGTGCAAAGTTTTTCCTCTTTTCACCAACAAGGTGAAGGGTCACATTAAAATTCTAAAACGCAAAAACATGAAAAGGACCCAAGGCTCTTAAATGAAATGATGGTTCACAAACTACAACTCCAGAGAAGATATTAACCATTCTGTGTTTCAAATGCAGAAGTCAAATTTATGCCTAACTCCCTTCTTCACTAAGGCTTGTTTTAGAGAGAGAGAGAGAGAGAGAGAGAGAGAGAGAGAGAGAGAGAGAGAGAGAGGTTTCACCAATACATTGCACCAGATTGCACAATTTCCACTTTGCGACTAACTAAGCAGTCATAGGTAGATGTTGATGGAGCCAGATTGTAATTTGATCCCGTCCATGCAGACTAATTTGATACATAAAAAAAGTACATGCGCGCCCACGCACCCATGTACATGCACACACACACACACACACACACACACACACACACACACACACAGAGAGAGAGAGAGAGAGAGAGCACCATGCAACAGTGATGAAGTATTTTAGAGATATCTTCTACGTCCGCTGGTTGGCAATCCTCCGAATCAAGAGATCCTTGCCAAAAGCACTGCCGAAAGAGAGGCTTTTCTTCGAAACAGTTTACAGGACTGCTCCAGTCATTTGTGGACTGTCCATTTGACATGATCTCCTGCATTATTTGTCACTCAATTCTGAAGCTCCCTTGTGGCTTAGTATGCTCAGACTTAGCTAATCTCAAAGAGATTCAACCAAATTGATTTCCAGCCCGATCAATCTGGATGCATATACATACCGCCCTCTAGAGCTGATGTCCCAAACACTTCTCTTGACCTATGTTCAAATATTTTCAAAATTAACAACAGAAATGCAAAACGTGAAAACTTGAAACTGTGACAGACATCAACATAGTGTTCTCATTCAAAGCCAATTGCTCATATCAAATTACAAAAGAAGATAGTTCTTAAAATACATTAAGTCCGCATGTTGAAACCACCCTAAACTGTGCTTTATTCATCTAAAGATGAATTTCCCCAATTGAGTTAATTCCATGATCCGATTTGAGCTCTAGAAACAAACAGGATAGTATTTTGTAAGATGAAAGGAAGTATAATGACAGACAGGAATATATTGTCAGAATAGAAACTTTCTCGCTCATCTGTTGGAGAACAGGCTGCATCAGCATTCAAAAAGCAACAGGTGGAGGGTCACGGTTCACCTCCTAAAAGTTTTTATCTGGGAAACTCGATTGTGGAGTGGTAGGAAAAGAAGAAGTCAAGAAAGACAACAAACATCATGAGAAATTGAAGTCAACAGTTTCCCATTTGCAACAATATATTCATACGCGTTGGCATCAAGGTTATGTGAGGTTCAGAACCATGCATTTTCACAAGAGATTTTAAGCCCATTCTCTCTGTTTTGAAAGCAAAATGATCATTTATTTGCTTTATTTGCTTTATGGTCTTCTGACATCTTTATAAAACAAGGTGAAGGGTGGGTCAAATGTCAGAGCAGGCAGAGGAAAATACATTCAGATAATAATGTGCAAGCCATCCCTCATGTCATTGTTACAAAGGGCAGCCTTTGCAACAACAAGGAAAACAGGTGAGCGACCTAATGCAGGACATGCATACTCATTGGCACACTAAAAGTACAATGCTGGTAATCAACAATCTCTATAAAGCTAGGATCAATTCTATGCAAAGAATTTCACGAAGTTCTACATCAGGACACGAATCAATGCAGGCGTAAAGATGATGAGAGCGGAAAGCCTGTCGCAATTTCACTGAAATATTTTCTAGAACTGAAGCCTTCCTTGAATGATCTTCAGCTAATCATTGCTAAATCTTCATGCAAGCTATTTGGACCTCTATTTCCCTCCCTGCAATAAGATACGAAACTCAATTTGACGCAGAAGCTACAATCGAAAACTTACCCGCAGCAGGGTCTCTGAGAGAGAGAGAGAGAGAGAGAGAGAGAGAGAGAGAGGAAACGTGAGATTTGAGAGCTCGCCGGGACGTAATGTATCGCACGGGAAAGGGCAAGTGTAGCTTGGAAGCGGCATGATGCAGCACAGATGAGCCAAGCGAGTGTGTACGCACAAGTGTAAGCAACTTATTAAGCTTAGTGTACAAGTCAAACAAAAAAAACTAGTCTTGCCTACCGCGAGTCTCCCTTGCTCTGACCAACGGATTAAATTAAACAATCAATCCTATACAGTTTTTCAAGTTAGGTATGTGTGTATGTACATGTATGTGTGTGTTTATCCAGTTGACCTAGTTCGTTTTAACCAACAGGCCAATCCTAAATAGTTTCTCAAACTCATTGGTGTGTATATAAATATATGTGTGTATCTATTTTTATACATCTCCTCACAACACATATCACATCACATTCTCTCTATCTCTCCCTTGTTGGCATCCCTCGTCACCTCTCTCTTTAGCTCTTTGTTATCATCTACAGTAGTGGTGTATATGAAGGAGAGTTACATTTGAGCCACCCCACAACCCACCCCCCGTCCCTCTCTCTCTCTCTCTCTCTCTCTCTCTCTCTCTCTCTCTCTGCGCGCCACCTACTGCTGACGCACGCCAACTGCCTGCTGCTGCTGACCCACGCCACCTGGGCTGCACCCTGTTGTTCAGCTGGACTGCACCCTCCCCCCCCTGGTGTGACAGTGCGTCGCCACCCCCAACCCCCCACCACACGGGATTACTAGCGTCTGAGCTGCCCCCCCCCCCCCCCCCCCCCCCCCCCAAACCCGCAGGTGCATTACAGTGCGGACATTTTCACATTTTCAAATTTCCTGCAAGGAAAGTTCAGAATCTCAGGATTTAAATAATTTGCAGCATTGACAGAAAATTGCAAAAATTGCAGAAAATCAAAAATGTATGATTGATATGGGGAACACACATGTATGCATCATGCAGGACAAGGATGTATGTGTGATGTGGACATAGGGGGTTGACTTGGCAGAAGTGCAGATTGTATTTTTTATTTTTGATGGACGTAATGACTGCTTCGCCAGTATGTAAGCCCCATCCGAAGGCAACTTTTGTGCTTACAAACAAGCAGATTACACAAATGGAGAGGGAGATGAAAGACTGGAAAGCTGATATGGAGGGATGGTGGAAAGAGAAGGCCAACCTTCTTCAAATGTTTCTCAACGAAGGCGCGCAGTGGAAGAAAGAGAAAGAGGACCTGCACGCAGAGCTACAAGCAATTAAGGCAGACTCCAAAGCACTTAAAGAAGAGGTCTCAGCTCTCAAGCGAGAACTTGCCGATAGAGCGAGCAGTGGACTAGAGGAGGGGGAATTCCAGCCTTCGGTAGTAGAGGAAATTAAGGTCATCAAAGAGCAAGTACGGATGATCAAAGAGGAGGAGAAACAAAAGATGGTAAAGACGTCTTCCTGGATGGATGCGATCACGAAGACGCAAAAGAAGGCGGATGAGGCCGAGAAGTGGATAGAAGTCGCTAAGAAAGGCAAGGGGAAAGAAACCACATCTGTCCCCACTCCTACAATCATCAACATGACTCTAGAAGAAGAACAACAAAGGAAAACTAGAGCTTTGCATATAAGAGTAACCGGTCTAAAAGACCGAGATGATGTGGAAGGGGAAGTTGAAGAACTTCTCCGCATGATGGGTAGTGAGGCTACTCATACAAAGGCATGGAGGGTGGGGCAGAAGACACAAGGCAATGGGGAGACTTCAGAAGGGAGAGCTCTAATCATCCGTTTCCCATCCATGGAGGCAAAGAAGGACTTCTTAAAGAAGCGTCCTACACTAAAGAAAACGGGCATATTCCTTGGAGATGACCTCACTCGCACACAGCTTGCGCATATGAGAGAGGTAATGCCAGAGATTCAAGCGGCAAGGGAGAAGGGAAAGACAGCCTTCTACAGAGATGACCGGGTTGTGATTGTAGAGCAGCGCTCCACATGACGGTGCGAGACCCATGGGACCACCCTCAAAGTTGCCACGTGGAATTGTCATGGATCTATGCGACTTGATGTGGGCGCCTTTGAGGATAGTTTCAGGGGAAGAGACATCGTCTTCTACTCAGAGACACATCAGGCCCATGGGCAGTCTATGCCTCACATCAGTGAATATAGATGGGAGACTGCCTATAGACAGAAGACACGATCAGAGCGCAGAGGGCGGGGATCAGGAGGAGTGGCAGTGTTATTCAGGGAGGAGTTGCAGCCATTGATACATATAGCTGAGGCTGAGAGCAGAGATAGACAGATATCTTTACATTGCTATTTGCTACTTTTCCCCGAGCACGTCAGTGTATGCACCACCTAGAGGACATACCCCTTTCTCTATTTTGGATGATGACATATGGGAGTTCTCTAGAGATGGTGACATCATCATTCTAGGGGATTTCAATGCTAGGACTGCCCATCATCAGACAGTATATTATGATACTTCAGAGGAGATGTTGAGAGAGCTGGATGCTGCAGAGACAGGCCTATCCCAACTATCACAAGATGGAGAACACACTGAGTATGGACGACACTTGATAGACATGGGGACTGCACATGGATTGGCCATCTTGAATGGCCTAGAGAGATTTCCCGCCTCAGGGGGTTTTACATGCTTTCCACACAGACATGGAGCCAGCACAGTGGACTATGTCATGGCACAGCTGAGCCTCATCTCTAGTATCTAGGATCTCACGATTGGACCCAAACCTGTTAGTGTGGCAGTGGATCATGCTCTTGTGTCAATGACCATCTCCTTTCAGTTTAGTGTAGCACACAGGCTACGGACAGCAGCCCCTACTTGCTACACCTTCACGCGGGAGACAGACTCTGTATACATAGATGGGATCTACAGACGCCTATGCACAGAGGAGCCAGGGCGACCTCTGGAGGAGCTTACTACTATATTGACACAGACACTACATGATGCAGCAGCAGAGGCATACCCACATACCCAGCCTGAGCAGAGACGCCGTTCGGGGAGCATGCCCCAGAACAGTTGGTATGATGAGGAATGCCGGGACACTAGAGCTAGACTTCAGAGGGAGGTGCTTTTGGGGGACATCACTCACAGACAGTCACAGATTGACTTCAGACACCTAGTGTGGCGAAAGAAGAGGGCATTTTTGGCTCGGCTAGAGCAGGATCTATATCAGCTGTTCTTGAGTCAAGATTCACGTGAGGCATGGTGGCTCTTTCAGGAGCACTCTCCCCCCCCCCCCCCCCCCCCGCCATCACTTCTATAGAGGACTGGGGCCAGTATGCATCATCTCTGTACACAGTTCCTGAGCAGCCCCCCCTTCCCGACCCCCCCGATCCATGCCCACACACATGTGCTTTTTTCACTGCATAGATGGTGAGGAAGGCCATTGACAGGATGAGGATTGGGAGAGCTTATGATCATGATGGTTTAGTGGCTGAGCATTTCACATATGCCAGAGATCTACTAGCAGAGCTTCTAGCAGTGATGTTTAACCGTGCCATGTGTGAGGGCTTGCTTGATACTTGGAGCCTATCTACTATTGTACCTATCTTCAAGTCAGGAGACCCTATGGAGCCTGGGAATTATCGCACTATCATGATTGGACACACATTGGCACGGTTGTACGCATCCATTCTTGAGCAGCAGCTGAGTAGATGGGCAGACAGGGAGGGGATACGCGCAGCTGGGCAGGCAGGGTTTAGGAGGGGTTTTTCTACTCTTGACCATATCTTGACACTCAGAGCCATCATTGAGGAGGGTAGATCGTGTGGGAAACGGATCTATTGTAGCTTTGTGGATTTCCGCAAAGCTTTTGACACAGTGCCTAGAGCTAGATTGATGCGCAGATTACAACAGATGGGAGTACCCACAGAGCTCATTTGGGGGGTCATGGCATTATACAGGTCAGTAGTGGGGCAGGTACGCACCTCAGAGGGTCTATCCACCCCGATTCACTCCACTATTGGGGTGAAGCAGGGCTGCCCGCTCTCTCCTACTCTATTTGGTATGTATATGGATGAGGTTTCTGACTACATTGAGAGAGATGGCGATAGAGGTGCACAGATGGCAGGGACATGGATTCCATTATTGTGATATGCTGATGATATTGTGTTGATCTCCAACTCTCCGGAGGGGATGCAACGTCACTTGGATGCTTTGAATAGGTTTGCTCAGGAAAGTGGTTTGTCCGTCAACCTTGGTGAAACCAAGGTCATGGTATTTAATACCACCCCACAGTGGATCAGGAGGTCAGCACCAGCATTCACATACGGCCATGTGACTGTGGAGTATACGGATGCGTACAATTACCTCGGAGTGGTTTTTAGTGGGCCAACATTTTCATTGAGGAGGGCAGCAGAGACTAGACTGACCAGAGCCCATGCAGCATTGGATAGATTGGAAAGGATGTGTTCACAGGTTCAGTTTCAGGAGCCTAGGACGAAGCTCTGGCTCTTTGACACTCTGGTGGCTTTTGCATTACTCTATGGAGCTGAGATCTGGGGACCTTCATTAGATCATCATAGGAGGACAGGCCACAGTGATGGATGGGGAGACATGGAGAAGCCTCTGGTCTTTATGATCTCGCGGCTCATTAGAGCCAAGGCCTTAGTACCACGTGCTATTGTTCGAGCAGAGCTAGCTGCCCCCCCACTAGTGTTTGAGGCGCTCACCAGATCGGTCTCCTTCATACACCGCATGTGGGAACTTCCCAGAGACAGATATGCTCGCCTTGCACTTGAGTCCTCTCGACACTTAGCCATGCAGGGAGATATAGCATGCTGGTATGGGGAGATGACATCATGGTTTCAGGCGCATGGGTTCAGCATAGACAGATTGCCTCCCTTCCAGTACTCATTGGATGCACCCTCTCTGACTCTTACACAGTCTAAGATCACCAGGCCCATCCGCCAGGACTTGACTCAGCTAGACACCAGGAGGACATGGATACAGCTAGCACAGGAGCTGGGCACGAAGATGGCTTTCTACAGAGAGCATATCCTCCAGCTTACGGTTGATGGCTTTGTGACGAGGCCGAGATACATGGACACCCACTTATCTCATGGGATACGATGTGCTATCGGCCAGATACGTACATCTTCACACCAGCTGCGGATCGAGACTAGGAGATACAGCGGAGTACCAGCAGAGGCAAGGACATGCCCCCTGTGTGACATCGAGCAACTGACAGAGTTGCACTACACATGCCACTGCCCCGTCTACTACGAGATACGAGGCTGCTTCCATTGCTTGTTCAGAGAGGGCTTTGGACCATTCTCCAGAGTCATGCAGTACGAGGATCAGAGATGCTTGGGTTTGTTTTTGCTCGAGCTACGTAGACACAGAGAGAGCCTGATGAGAGGAGAGGCTAGCCAGTCCCAGAGACAAATCACAGATTTCTTTAGAGCTGCCACTGGACACCCAGAGGCGTTACTACCACAGCAAAGCTCGTCATCTCACACCAGAGGCACACTGATCGACCGAGCGACTGAGCTTGGAAGATCCAGACGCCCACGAGTGCGGAGGACTACACAGCATCGACGGAGGCTGCATCAGAGGATTCGGATCACTTTGGCTCGACATGCACGATGCCCGGTCAGACTACTAACCATGGAGGAGATTGATGAGATCCGCCAGCAACCGATGCTGGATCTGTTGTGATCTAGCTATCCCAGCTAGCTGCTGTTCACACCTAGTAGTTTAGGATTCCGTAGTATTTTATTGTGACATTTGTCATTTCATTTTTGTCATTGTTGTCATCTTGTTACTCTGACTCTGACTTTGTATCAGATCCACCACATTGTAACTTTCTGGTCTCATAGGTCACTTTGGCCTTTTGAAGACGTTAATATAACATTTCATTTCATTTCTCTCTCTCTCTCTCTCTCTCTCTCTCTCTCTCTCTCTCTCTCTCTCTCTCTCTCTCTCTCTCTCTCTCTCTAACATGTACATGGTAAATCCAGAGTATACCAAGATTCACTTGCAAAAAATAGAATTCAATGAAGTCAATTTCAAGTAATTCATATACTCTACAATATCTTGTACTAATGTATATACAATTTCAATATTCCATTTGTGCATGCTTACCCCACTGCATTTGTAGCTTGCAACACTTCTTTGAATACAATGTTTGGAGTCCAAGTCAAATCTGCTTCACTATCATCCTAAACCACAACCTTTACAGAAATTGAGGTTCGCACATGTGACATTCCACGTATAACTGATCATGTGAAAAAACGGGTGATGCCAAATATAATCCCAAGAGGCCTAATGTTTGCCTTGTGTTTTGTTTATGGTCATTCCAAATTCCATCCTAATAGGAAACTGTATGTGACTCATTTGGCGGGGCAGTCCTCAAGAATTTTCAGTAATGAAATCTATCATTGGAAGAAATAACTGATCTCCAAAGTTGGAACTTGTGATTATCTCTGTTTCTATGACTCTGCGATGAAACTGCCTGCATATTAACCTTGTGCCATTACAAAGTCCCCTTCTTGGATCCAAATTGTGCAATAGCATGACAGGAGAATTTTCTTTCAAACACCATATATGTGGTGGATAGCCTCCACTTAGATCCAAGCTATTCAAAAGTTCAATTGTATACAAAGCACTGTTCTCTCATCTACATCCTTGTTGCAAGGCGCAAGAACTCCCCTATCTTTAAAGAATCTTGCATAATCCTTGACAAAGTGCTTCAGATCATTCGAATCTAACTACACATACTCTATCAAAAGTTCAAAGACATGATGCATTTACTTATCAAAAAGGCTATTTTTGGAGATGGTGTAGGCCATGTATTGAGGCTGTCCGGGGCGGGCAACAAGAGAGGCGACCTCTAAACACCCCTCAAGGCTCCCGTGCTGCTCAATTGGGGCTGGGGCAACCACAAGCACAACACAACAACAAACCCACAACCAAACCCAAACAAGATAGGGGCACCACCTAGTTATGGTATGCGAACCAGGACGCAAGACAGATTTTGGCACAACCAAGAAGATGCACCACACAACACACACAAGCAACCTCACACCAAGACACACAGGAAATGGACCAGAGAGAGCTAGAGCAAAGGGAAGAGAGAGAGAGGAAACGATCTTGCATAATACCTTATTTGTGACTTGCAAATGGAGATGGTTCGTTATGATGCTATCATAGAACTTGTACAAAACTCACTCAATGCTTAGTGATTGCTAAACATTGCCAAAACACACACACACTGTCTTAGGGTGTGGGAGACCTCTCACCACAATACCCTCTTACAATGGACAAAAAAATGGCAATGAAAAACACACTAAAACACTTTCTAAAATCAAGATCAACCGATAAAAACTCAAAATACACAAGTCACCTTGAATTCACCAAACCGTATTGCACAAATGGAAGGACGAAGATTTGAACGTCGAATCACGCCTTTGATGCACCAAACCTCAATTTATTGATGATGAAGGAGCATATACAATAGTGGTTTTGAGATTTGTGGAACTCACGCTCTCTCACTTACAATGTGTAGCTTGAAGGCTTCTCTCACACCAAGAGTGAAGCTCACAAGTGGTTGCTACACCTAAGTCTGTCCTCACGGATAGAGTGTTGGGGTGCTATGTGAGATGTTGGAGGTTGTTTTACAAGAAGGAAAGGGCCCTATTTATAGGTTGGAGACCTCTCATTAAGATTATTGGAAATCCTAATTTACAAGCTAACAAATCAGGATTATGATTTTTTTGAATATCAAAACATTGCGGGCCTTCTTTGTCTGCTTCAGTCATGGGTGTGGGCTCAAAAGAGAGCATTATTGATGGTAGATAAGATGAAAGTAAGTAAAGAGAGAGAGAGAGAGAGAGAGAGAGAGAGAGAGAGAGAGAGAGTTACTATACACATGTCTTGAGGCGAGGTGTCTTTTATGGTTAGGTCAAAGGCTATTTTGTGTTAGTATGTTAGTGGTTAGTAATCACTAGAAAGTTAATGTTACATTTACAATGGGTAGAATGAGGTGGATGGTTGAATGAAGTGAGCAAATCCTTGTGATGGTGAAGCTTGAAGATGTTTTGGACTTACTTGTGTAGGTTCTCAAAATGACTATCGATCTTCTTCTTCGTCTTCTCTTCTTTACGCCACCGCCGCCAAGGTTGATTATCGTGATGAAAATGGTAATTTCGTTGATGAGATCTTTTGATTTGCAGAGGTTAATCATGGTACACATGCTGAATTTATGTATATATATAAGGGTTAAGATGGAATTGTACTTTGGAGATAATAGAGAGAGGCATAGAGATGGTGTATGTATGTAGAGGTTCATAAAAGAACTATAGGGATGAGAGAGAAGGGTAATGGTGAAGAGGGTGGGAGAAGCCATGGAAATTGCAGGTTTGAGTAAGGGAAGGAGAGGGAGGGATGTGTAAGAGTGAGTAGGTGTGTGGAAGGGTGAGAGAAGACTAAAAGCTACTTGTGAGAAAAGTGGGCAGACTGGGGTCCACTCAAAAAATCATAGCTCACCGCTAGTAGCTCCAAAAATCATGAAAAAATTTGAGGTGATTATTCACAGCGTGGGCTACATTTTCTCTTTTGACCACCGCTCCAAATTCGGAGTGGAGATAGGTGCCAAAATTCTCACCAAAAAGCCTGTTTTTTATGCCTGCAAAAGTCTTTTAGTGGCCCCCTCCTTTGTTGAATTTGTACAATGCATCCAAGAGTGAGCCCCTCCTTTGTCATATTATAATACAAAGAATCCAAGTTGCCCTTGACCCATGCATGGAGGAGGATTATTGGTGAATAAAGAAATATATACATGGTGGGACTAGTGTATGGACTATTCATGGACTTTAGCTCAATGAGCACATGGTGTTAGAATAATGAGTAAAAATAATAATAAAAATATGGAGGAGTTATGGATATGGAAAGATATTGGAATCATATGATATGGTCCCTCCTTGAATTATTTTGGGTGAAAGAGGAAAAGGTATGCAAGTAAATAATATAATAAAAGTAACCAATGAGTAGAAATCAATTTTTTGTTTTCACGAGGGTGAGGGTGAAAATGTGGGAGTGATTTGTATAAAGGAAAAATATGAGGTTAGAGTATGTACATATTGGCAAAAAATATAATTATGGTGTAAGAGGATGAAAGAAGGTGTACATAGGTTTAATAAAACACACATCTAAGTAGAAATATTTAAATAAAATACCAAAATAATTATAAAAAATCCCTATATTTAGGCCATATATACAATGAAATATTTACACACAAAGAGGCCATAATATACTTTTATTTTTTTGGCTCAACTAGCCCAGTGACTAGCTAGCTGAGGGTTTTTAAAAAGATATGGGAAAAGCCCCCTAACTCACACACGCCTATGTACAGTGAAATGGTAGGGATAGCCATAGCGTTTGGGTGAATTTGGTAGGGTGGAGTAACTTACTATGGCAATTATGGAGAGCCGAAAAACGGCTATCATTAGCCCTCCCCCAGGATGATGGTATATTCATGTACCATCATAGAGCATCTTTTCCAAAGAGGGTGCTTCAGAGTCTTTGACAAGATCTTCATTGTTTGGCCCCTTGGAATTTTGGTTTGTGTTACACTCATGCTTCATGGAACAATACTTACATGAGATAGTTGCCTTTTGCTCTAGTAGATCCTTTGGTAGAAGGCAACTCAAGTAAGGCTTCAAGCGATAGCCGTTTACCTTACTAGAGTGCTCTTTACCATTCAACTCCATAAGCTGATAGTAACTAGAATTGAAAGACTTCTTGACTATGTATGGCCCTTGCCATCTAGTTTCAAACTTGACATCAAAGCGATTGTCATACCTTAGCAAAAGCTCTCCTTCCTTGATGCCTTTGTCCTTCAGTTTCTTGTCATGCGTTTCTTTCGCTTGTGTGGCTTTCCTCTTGTAGCACTCGTATGCTGCTTCTCTTTTCCACTCAAGCTCCACTAACGTAAGAAGTCGATCCATCCATACCTCTTGATCATCTTGTGCTTCTTTGCCATAAAGTCTCATTGTTGGAATGTTGAGCTCGATAGGCTGCAAAGCCTCTTGACCATAGACCAAGTGAAATGGTGTGAACTCCGTGGCTTCCCTATATGTGGTTCGATATGCCCACAAGGCACCATCCAAGAAGTCATCCCATAATTTTGTCTTGTTTTGCACCATCTTTCTAATGATTCCTGCAATGACACCATTAGCCTTCTCCACCAAACCATTTGACTGTGGGTAGTATGGTGTGCTATGACGATGTAGAATGTGAAGCTCTTCACAAACTTCTGTGAGCAAGCCCTTCCTAAACCCTAGACCATTATCAGAAACAATCTCCAAAGGTGTGCCAAATCTGCAACAAATGTGGTTGTACACAAACTTGCTAACTGTCCTCTCATTCACTCTTGCCACACTTTGAGCTTCCACCCACCTAGTCATATAGTCTACAGCCACTAGAATGTAGAGTTTACCATTTTTTGTCCTAGGCAGAGGACCCATAGCATCAATGCCCCACTTTTCAAAGGGTCCATTTGCAAGAACTATTTGCCTCGGGCCATGCACCAACCTTCTATTTCCATTTATCTGACAATTGTGACAGCTTTTACACCAATGTTGAACTTCCACATGCAAGCTTGGCCAAACATACCCCGCAAGCAAAATCTTCTTCACAGTTGATTCTTGGGCAAAATGACCACCACATGCCTCTTCATGCAAACCTTTTAGAATGGCTGGAATTTCCTCGATAGTTGGTACTCTTCTGCACACTTGATCCTTCCCTTTTTGATAGAGGGAGCCTTCTAGGAAGAGATAGAAACTTGCCTTCTTCATGAGTCTCCTCTTCTGAGCCTTCGTGAAGTCTTGTGGAAACTCACCCTCCAAAATGTAGCCAATAATGGGAGCCAATGACTCCAATCCCTGGTATCTCAGTTGCTTGACAGCTGCTGCCACCATGATGACCTGCACTTCTCTCTCAACACATGTAACTGCTTGTTGTGCAAGTAAATCGGCATCTTCATTTTGTTTCCTCGGAATATGATATAGTTGCACTTCTTCAAACTGATTAAACATCCTACGAATGGCATGAACTTTTGTCCTTAAGCTTTCATTCTTGCATGCCCAAATGCCTAAAATCTGTTTAACAATGAGAAGTGCATCTCCTTTTACCATGAGACGTTTTATCCCTTGGCCAATGCACATCTTCAAACCATGAAGTAGTGTGTCTTATTCTGCTTCATTGTTGCTAGTTGAACCTGGTAGATTGACCTTCTCTTTCATGACCACCTCTCCACTTGGGTTGAGCAACACTAGCCCTCCCCCTGCTTTCCCTGTGCCTCGTCGAAAAGCTCTATCAAAGAACAAGGTAAAAGCATTGGGAATACTTTTTGGTGGTGGCAATGGTAGGGTCTTTACTTCAGGCACCTTAATCTCCTTTTCATGCACCCTATAAGTGAGAATCCGTGCCAATTGTGCACGCACACTATCTTCTACCTTGAAAGAGTATTGAAACTCTTGCAACTCCATAATCCACTTTGAGATCCTACTACTAAGATTCATTTGAGATGACACCCAAGGGAACAAATTCTCTGCGGTGAGGATTAAAAAAGGTTTTGGGAGCAAGTAGGATCTAAACTTCCTTATCGCAAACATGAGAGAAATCATCATGAGTTCTGCTTCTGTGTAGTCTCTCTCCAAAGCATTCATGACCCTACTAGCAAATAGATGGGTCGCATCCTTGTACTGTGGGGATCTTGTTGTAGCAACACAGCACCAATTGTTTCCCTTCCAACACTAGAGCTAACAAAGAATGTGTACTCCCAACAAGGAGGCATGAGTGTTGGTATCTCTGACAAAATGACTTTAATGTTACAAAAATACTCTTCAAGCTCATCAGACCATGCAAATTCTACTTGTTGTGTCAACTTTTGCAAAGGATGAAGCAACTCCGAGGCTAAGTGAATGAAGCGTGACATATACTTCACCTTCTGAATGAAAGAGATGACCTCCTTAAGACTCTTCGGTGATGGGAGCTCAATAAGAGCCTTTGCCTTTGAAGGATCCACCTCAATGCCTTTATAGGAAACCTTGTGACCGAGCAAGATCACTTCATCCTCACCTATGTGGCACTTGTCGGGGTTGAGTTGACCTCCCATGTCGTAGAGCTTCTTTAAACCTTCTTCTACCCTTTGTAGATGCAATGATTTTGAGCTATAAATGCAAAAATCATCAATGAACACCCTAATTGACTTTCCAAAGAATGCTTGAAACACCATGTTCATGAAACGTTGGAATGTTGCAGGAGCATTTGTCAGACCAAATGGCATGACTCTAAAAGCATAACAACCCCAAGGAGTGATAAAGGTTGTTTTCAATTGATCTTCCAATGCGATACCTATTTGAAAGTAGCGTGAGTAGCCATCACACACAGTGTACTTCTCATGACCAGCTACCTCATTTAGTATCTCATCCTGGAATGGGAGGGGAAAGTGATCTCTTTTTGTTGCCTCATTGAGGGGACGGTAATCCACACACACCCTCCACTTGCCATTTTTCTTAGGAGTGACAACAACAGGAGAGACCCACTCTGAATTCTCCACTGGATAAATGAAACCTGTTGCTAGAAGCTTTCTTACCTCCTTGAGTAGAGCCTGCTCCTTTATGACTCCTAGCCTTCGTAGCTTCTGAGCCTTAGGTGTGGCCTCTAGCTTCAACTCAATTTTGTGTTGAACAGCATCTACTCCACGCATATCAGTGTAGTCTTTAGCAAAAAGCCTAGGAAATTTCCTTAGCACATATTTGAACTCCTCTCTTTCATCCTTTGTAATTGTTGTAGATAGCATACCTTCTAGCATTCTTTCATCTTCCACTTTTTGGTTCTCTTGGGAACCTACCTCCTCCAAACCTTGACAAGAGGTCTCTTGGTTGGTTGGCTTAAACCTTACCCCCATGACTTCGATGGAAGACTCCTCTTCAGTAATGCTGCCGCTACTTTCTTCTTCTGAAGTGTTATTGGTCCAACCTTCTTCCGTCTCACTTTGAGATGATTCTTCATGGAGCTCCTCTTGGCGTTTCTCCTTCATGTCAAAGACAACCTTCTTATGATTGTCGTTCCTGCAAATTAGCTTTCCACTCTCCCAATCCTGCAAAGCTCGCATTTTCATTAGCCATGGTCTCCCTAGGATAAATGGGTAACCATTTCCTTTGGTAGACATGACATAGAAATCCACTGCCTTCTTAATGCCAAAGGCCTCCACAAAAACATTTTTACAAATGCCTACACACCTAGCCTTGATATTGTTTGCCATCTTGACCTTAATTTCAGGTGTCTCATGGATGTGCATGCCTAGTTTTTGCATGAGTCCCTCTGTCATGATGCAAATTTGTGCACCCCCATCCACTAGACCTTTCCTAACCAATCTCCCTTTTATGTAACAATCTAGCACAAGTGTAATGTCCTCATTCATTTCAGCTTGTGCAATTTTTACAACAGGCACACTCTCTTTTACCTTTCTCCTAGTGCTAACTGCCCTTGTTAAATCCCTCCTAACTTGTGGACATAATGCAAGAAATTGAGGCCATGAGATATCAGGACCCTTACCTCTCATATCTTCCAACAGGTTGTATGGAGCCATTCCATGTCCAAGAGGAAAGTCTTGGAGGTTGATACGACGTCGAGTCCTCTTAGCTTCCTTGGTCTCCTTTGCCTTCTTTTCTCGTCCATGGTCACTTTGTGATGTAACTCCTTCTTTCTCCTTACCTTTCCCTCGGCCACGCTTAATGCCATTTGCTTCCATGTCAACCTCTCTTGAATTTGTCACCTCTACCACATGCACGTTTGGGTCTGGCAAAGGTGGAACTCCTTCCACTCCTTGTGGAGGTGGTCTTGCTCCGTTTGGCCTTTGTAGAAGCCGTGGTTGCTGACTAGTTCCTTCACCTGCATTCATCATTGGGTAATTCAAGTTAGGTCTGCCTTGCTCCCCACGGGGCCAAGGACAATTAGACATCCCATGTCCAGACTCTCCGCAATTCCAGCATTGCAAGACTCTCCTAGGTCGTGGTGGATCTCGCTCTTCTGACTTCTTTGCTTGTCCCTTTGGACCTACAGCTTGTGCAAGGTGAATTGACAGGCTGCTTAAGGATTCATTTAACTTCTCAATCACTTCCGCTGTTACCTCAGGAAGCTCCCTAGATGTTGATGTTTGTGACTTACCTTTGGGTTTTAGACCTTCTATTGGAACCTCTCCCCTTAAGCACTTGAGTTTTCTATATTTCTTATCAGCCCTAGTTTCAGCTGCATCAAAGGTAGCAGGTGCACCCGCCTCAACTTTTACCTGAAGGTCAGGAAAGAGTCCGGCTATGAACCTCTCCTTCTTTAGGAACTCTGCACCATCACCAGGGTTAGCAACATTTCTCACCCATATAGCCCAAAGACGTAGAAACTCTTGCTTGTACCAGTAGTAGTCATCTAAGTCTTTTTGCTTATGAGAAACAATGTCTTGCCATAGCTTTTGAGTGTTTTGGGGATCAAAAAAGTATCTCTTGAAATGATTGACAACTTCCATGTAATTTTCTTTAACTTCCTCAGGCAAAGAGTCAAACCAAGTGCTAGCATCTTTGCTAAGGACCACCTCAAACATTTCTACACGTTCTTGATCAGTTACTATCCTCTTGATACGGCAAGACATCTTGAAATTCGCTAGAAATAATTCTGCATCCTCTCCAGGCTCTCCAAAGAAAAGAGGATATCCAGACATTTGGCGTTGGCTCTCCATTGAATTGATTTCACAGTGACGCGTTTTTGTTTTTTTCTTTCTTTAAAAGATTTACACAATAATATTCTCAAAATTGCAATCTATTCTACAACAAAATAAAAATATTCACATCAAATGACCTATGATAATCAATAAGAGGTAGAATGACAGGGTTTGGTGACGCGAGAATTTCTCCTACTCTTTGGGCACCAAACATGAATACCATACGTTGTTGAAAATGGATTTTTCTACTAATTGCAATGTTTACTCTAATGTGTGGAGTGAAATGAAAGGGAAAAACCTGTATTCCTGGGCCATTATCCATGGTCTATGCATGACCTAATTCTTAAAACAAAACAAAAATATAGACGTCCAAACTAAGGTCGTACCTAATGAGAGGCAAAATAAAAGGATTTATTGATGCATTTATCTCTACCAACCTAAGAGGACTTAATTTGGCGTTGGCTCTCCATTGAATTGATTTCAAAGTGACGCGTTTTTGTTTTTTTCTTTCTTTAAAAGATTTACACAATAATATTCTCAAAATTGCAATCTATTCTACAACAAAATAAAAATATTCACATCAAATTACCTATGATAATCAATAAGAGGTAGAATGACAGGGTTTGGTGACGCGAGAATTTCTCCTACTCTTTGGGCACCAAACATGAATACCATACGTTGTTGAAAATGGATTTTTCTACTAATTGCAATGTTTACTCTAATGTGTGGAGTGAAATGAAAGGGAAAAACCTGTATTCCTGGGCCATTATCCATGGTCTATGCATGACCTAATTCTTAAAACAAAACAAAAATATAGACGTCCAAACTAAGGTCGTACCTAATGAGAGGCAAAATAAAAGGATTTATTGATGCGTTTATCTCTACCAACCTAAGAGGACCTAAAATTCTACGAACTACTCGCTGAAATTGCAACTTAGTACTAACAATTATGTGTACCTTTTGCCTTGCAATGGGAATGAAGGGATCATACAAATTCTCGTGATTCATGCAAGCTAATTGATTATGCTAAAGGTTGAGCCTTCACAAAACATACACAAGCCTGTCCTCAGTGGGGGCACCAAAATTGAGGCGGTTCGGGATGGGCAACAAGAGAGGCGACCTCTAAACACCCCTCAAGGCTCCCGTGCTGCTCAATTGGGGCTGGGGCAACCACAAGCACAACACCACAACAAACCCACAGCCAAATCCAAACAAGATAGGGGCACCACCTAGTTATGGTATGCGAACTAGGACGCAAGAGAGATTTTGGCACAACCAAGAAGATGCACCACACAACACACACGAGCAACCTCACACCAAGACACACAGGAAATGGACCAAAGAGAGCTAGAGCAAAGGGAAGAGAGAGAGGAAAGGATCTTGCGTAATACCTTATTTGTGACTTGCAAATGGAGATGGTTCGTTATGATGCTATCATAGAACTTGTACAAAACTCACTCAATGCTTAGTGATTGCTAAACATTGCCAAAACACACACACATTGTCTTATGGTGTGGGAGACCTCTCACCACAATACCCTCTTACAATGGACAAAAAAATGGCAATGAAAAACACACTAAAACACTTTCTAAAATCAAGATCAACCGATAAAAACTCAAAATACACAAGTCACCTTGAATTCACCAAACCGTATTGCACAAATGGAAGGACGAAGATTTGAACGTCGAATCACGCCTTTGATGCACCAAACCTCAATTTATTGATGATGAAGGAGCATATACAATAGTGGTTTTGAGATTTGTGGAACTCACGCTCTCTCACTTACAATGTGTAGCTTGAAGGCTTCTCTCACACCAAGAGTGAAGCTCACAAGTGGTTGCTACACCTAAGTCTGTCCTCACGCATAGAGTGTTGGGGTGCTATGTGAGATGTTGGAGGTTGTTTTACAAGAAGGAAAGGGCCCTATTTATAGGTTGGAGACCTCTCATTAAGATTATTGGAAATCCTAATTTACAAGCTAACAAATCAGGATTATGATTTTTTTGAATATCAAAACATTGCGGGCCTTCTTTGTCTGCTTCAGTCATGGGTGTGGGCTCAAAAGAGAGCATTATTGATGGTAGATAAGGTGAAAGTAAGTAAAGAGAGAGAGAGAGAGAGAGAGTTACTATACACATGTTTTGAGGCGAGGTGTCTTTTATGGTTAGGTCAAAGGCTATTTTGTGTTAGTATGTTAGTGGTTAGTAATCACTAGAAAGTTAATGTTACATTTACAATGGGTAGAATGAGGTGGATGGTGGAATGAAGTGAGCAAATCCTTGTGATGGTGAAGCTTGAAGATGTTTTGGACTTACTTGTGTAGGTTCTCAAAATGACTATCGATCTTCTTCTTCGTCTTCTCTTCTTTACGCCACCGCCGCCAAGGTTGATTATCGTGATGAAAATGGTAATTTCGTTGATGAGATCTCTTGATTTGCAGAGGTTAATCATGGTACACATACTGAATTTATGTATATATATAAGGGTTAAGATGGAATTGTACTTTGGAGATAATAGAGAGAGGCATAGAGATGGTGTATGTATGTAGAGGTTCATAAAAGAACTATAGGGATGAGAGAGAAGGGTAATGGTGAAGAGGGTGGGAGAAGCCATGAAAATTGCAGGTTTGAGTGAGAGAAGGAGAGGGAGGGATGTGTAAGAGTGAGTAGGTGTGTGGAAGGGTGAGAGAAGACTAAAAGCTACTTGTGAGAAAAGTGGGCAGACTGGGGTCCACTCAAAAAATCATAGCTCACTGCTAGTAGCTCCAAAAATCATGAAAAAATTTGAGGTGATTATTCACAGCGTGGGCTACATTTTCTCTTTTGACCACCGCTCCAAATTCGGAGTGGAGATAGGTGCCAAAATTCTCACCAAAAAGCTTGTTTTTTATGCCTGCAAAAGTCTTTTAGTGGCCCCCTCCTTTGTTGAATTTGTACAATGCATCCAAGAGTGAGCCCCTCCTTTGTCATATTATAATACAAAGCATCCAAGTTGCCCTTGATCCATGCATGGAGGAGGATTATTGGTGAATAAATAAATATATACATGGTGGGACTAGTGTATGGACTATTCATGGACTTTAGCTCAATGAGCACATGGTGTTAGAATAATGAGTAGAAATAATAATAAAAATATGGAGGAGTTATGGATATGGAAAGATATTGGAATCATATGATATGGTCCCTCCTTGAATTATTTTGGGTGAAAGAGGAAAAGGTATGCAAGTAAATAATATAATAAAAGTAACCAATGAGTAGAAATCAATTTTTTGTTTTCACGAGGGTGAGGGTGAAAATGTGGGAGTGATTTGTATAAAGGAAAAATATGAGGGTAGAGTATGTACATATTGGCAAAAAATATAATTATGGTGTAAGAGGATGAAAGAAGGTGTACATAGGTTTAATAAAACACACATCTAAGTAGAAATATTTAAATAAAATACCAAAATAATTATAAAAAATCCCTATATTTAGGCCATATATACAATGAAATATTTACACACAAAGAGGCCATAATATACTTTTATTTTTTTGGCTCAACTAGCCCAGTGACTAGCTAGCTGAGGGTTTTTAAGAAGATATGGGAAAAGCCCCCTAACTCACACACGCCTATGTACAGTGAAATGGTAGGGATAGCCATAGCATTTGGGTGAATTTGGTTGGGTGGAGTAACTTACTATGGCAATTATGGAGAGCCGAAAAACGGCTATCAGTATGTGTATGGAGTTTCAAAAGAGAGGTCTTCCTCGTGCACATAAATTGTTGATTTTAACATCTGAGTACAAACCAATGGAAGCATCCCATTTTGATAAGTTGGTCTGCACTAAGCTCCCAGACAAAGAGCTATTTCTAAAGTTGCATGGTGTGATTAGTCGTTGCAGTATTCACGGACCATGTGGTCCCTTGAATTCAAATACTCCATGTATGGTTGATGGAAATTATAGGTTTGAATATCTACACAAATTTAGTCTATCTACAAATGTGGATGAAAGTGAATATCTTACATATATGAGAGGAGATAATGGAAGTTTGTTCAAATAAAAGATTGAAAGCTAGACAATAGATGAGTTTTTCCGTACAACCCATTTTTATCATTGAGATATAAAGCCCACATCAATGTTGAGGTTTGCTCAACCATTTTTATTGTATAGTATTTGTACAAGTATGTCTATAAGGGCCATGATCGAGCCATTGTGATGCTTCGTGATTATGAAGGTGTTTTTGAAAAAATTTAGAGCTATCTTGATGCACGATATGTTTCTACATATGAAGCTATTTGGAAAATTTATGGTTTTGACATGCATGAACAGAAGCCTGATATCCAAAGATTACAAGTTCGTTTTCCCAATCAGAATACTGTGAATTTCAAGATTTAGATGATTTGGCAAAGTTAGTAAATAGCAACAAATTTAAGAAGACAACACTCACGAAGTGGTTTGTTGTAAACCAAAATCATCATGAGGCCCATATACTAACATATGCTATCTTTCCTACTATGTGCGTTTAGAACAAGACTCAAAAAAATGGACACAGAGTTAGTTGGGAGATACCATTGGAAGAATGTACAACATTGTCCCATTGCCGGAGATGTTTACTATTTACGGATTTTGCTAACCATATGTAAGAGATGAAAGTGTTCTGACGACTTGCAAACATGCGAAGTACATGTTTATGCTACGTTCAAAGAGGCTTGCAATGTTAGAGGGTTATTGAAAAGTGATGAGGAGTGGATCACATGCTTGGAAGAAGCCTCTTCTTTTCAAACTAGATTGCAATTGTGTCGATTGTTTGCTATTATATTGGTATATTGTGACCCATTATGTCTAGGGACATTGTGGGATAGGTTTTTGTTTGAGCTTTCTAAAGACTATGCATATGCTTTAGACATGTGTGTACTTGATGCGAAAGTTCGACAATAAGTTGCTAAAAGTAGGGCACTGTAATCTGCATTCTTTTCTATAACAATATGCTAAGCGGCTCTCTAAATATCCACCGCATGCCTCCAATTGATCAAAGTTTTATGTCTTTAAGTAGTAGTAGTAGTGTGTTAATAGCAGAGACCATGTGTGATACTACCGAACAAAGTAGTATGTCAGATTATATGGAAAAGTCTTTTAACAATGGCCAACGTGATGCTTACAATTGTGTGCTACAAGTAGTTGAGAGAAATGGAGGGGGTATCATCTTCTAGATGGTCTAGGAGGGTCTGGGAAACCTATCTTTATAATGCATTGCTTGCACGGCTCCGAGGTGAATGTAAGGTAGCATTGGCACGTGCATCATTTGGTATTGTAGCTTTGCTGCTTTTATTAACAATGGAAGAACTGCACATTCAAGGTTTAAGATTCCTCTAAAATTAAATTTTGAGTCAACATGCAATATAAAAGT
This sequence comes from Adiantum capillus-veneris, assembly GCF_014529385.1. Taxonomy (NCBI): domain Eukaryota; kingdom Viridiplantae; phylum Streptophyta; class Polypodiopsida; order Polypodiales; family Pteridaceae; genus Adiantum; species Adiantum capillus-veneris. The sequence goes on from NC_140943.1 coordinate 31,855,955, forward strand.
GAATAGTCAACTTGTTGAATTGTTGAGAAGAGCAACTTAGATGATATAGGATGCAACACCCATGACTCATCACCATGCTTTTGAGGCAATAGATAGGAAACTCAGAGATGTTTTACAAACAGACAACCTATTTGGTGGAAAGGTAGTTTTGCTTGGAGGTGACTTTAGGCAAATTCTACAAATTGTATGAAAAGATAGTCGAGCAGATGTTGTGAATGTGACATTGTGTCATTTGTACATTTGGAGACACACAAGAATATTAAGGCTCACTCAAAATATGTGTATGCAAAATTGTATGACAAATGTAGATGAGAAACAATTTTCACATTGAGTTCTTGATATCGGCTATGGGAATATACATGATGTGGGAATTGTTGACGATATCACTTTGCATACGAGCATGCTGCTTCAAATAAACCATTTTTTAGATCTTATTGAGAGCATCTATGGATATATTATATTTCTCTCCATCATGGATTACATATAAAGGTTATGAAGAGATCATACATTCCCCTCTAATGAACAATTGCCAAGGCATCTTCGTACAATTGGCACGTGTATCTTGGCCCTCCAATAAAATAAAGGGCAAGACAATTCTACTCCTAGGAGTTTGTCCCAAAATAGCATCAATACCATCCTAGCCTCAACCATATCAGCCAAGCCATGATAGACCTCATCACGGAGTGTCCTCTAATTATTTCTTAGCCACAAAAAATGTAAGTCCTCCATGGAACTATATGCATCCACAATATATTGCTGGAGCAATCTACCACCTCGCAACAGACACTCAATGGTGTCATTTCTTATTTGTATTCGAAAACTATAGTTTTGTTTTTGTGTAATTTTTTGTCTAGATCCGCTTTGTATCAAAGGATCCCATCCATCTTCTCCCATTGGAAACAAAAGAACATACATAAGAAGCATGTATGATTGATGCAAATTAGAAATCCTTTCTAAGCCCCATTCTCAAAGATTCAACACTATGTCAAGATGCCCTATAGTTCTCTCATCTCCTTGCCCAAGCAATATAGCAGCAATTTCAACACCATGGGGAGCAAGATATTTCCACCCATTATAATGAGCTTCAATTATCACCATCTTGATTTCTGAAACCATAGATCTATTAACCATAGCACTTGCAGTGCAAAGAACATAAGCATAAGGATTCACCCTATGCATAATTCCTTGTAAAGTTTGTAATACTTCAACATCCAAGTGTGGAACATGGAACATTTTATTTTGTAGCTCATGCTTCGTGTCAAAAAAAGACAATTGTGCAAATTGAGGAACTTCATTACGTCCTTCAACTGGCATTAAAGGACCAATGTTGTGATATAGACAACCATGTGCCTTAAATGTGTAAACTCATCTTCCTTAGGACATGTTTTCATCAATGTGAGCACCCAAAGAGGCAAATGCAAGTGCATTATTATATCCATGAATATTATTTAAGAAGTTCTTGCCTCGTGTAGAGGACTGCATCAAATCTTTCAATTCTAGGGGTGTCTCACTCAAAGGCAACAAACGAATCTTGTCATCCAAACAACAATACTTTCCTACAAAATTAAGAATACTTCTTCCTTCAACCTTCCATGTTATAGCTCCAGAAATGGAGCATTCAAAGTCTAATCAGCCTAAGTTGTGCATCAAAACACTTTCCAAATAGAATTGGTACCATGGAAGGATTTTTCAAAATGGGAGTAGATGCATAGTGAGAGCGAATTGACAAACAATGTCTTGTCACCTTCATATAATCTCCCTCTTCAAACACAACCAAGGGCTCTATGCACACTTTCTCAAAATTACTCTGATGGTCTTCACATGAATATCCATGCACTCATGATATGGACCTTGGCCAACAATGGGTGCTTCCGGTCTCTCATAACACTCTCTTTCATAAGATATTTGTGGATGCAACCCAAAGACCCTCAATGCCTTGTTGCACAAAGAGTTCCTAGCTCTATTTCACGCTATTTCACGCCTAGCTCTTTGAGACTGATCAAGCCATCTTATACGCCTTGCATGCCCTAGGGGCAACATTTGCGGTCCTAACACCATCTGCTATGAAACTTCAATTATAAATGAAACTAACCTAAAATCACATGAAGGTACACTATAATCCTACCATTTCTCCTTATCTTTCAAGGAAATTGTCAAGATATATATATATATATATATATATATATATATATATATATATATATATAAAGATGGGGGGTGGATGATAATGCAAAAGAGACTTATAAAACTTAATTAATGAAACTAAGCTAAAAATGCATAAAGGTATATCATAATTGCTATAGTTCTCCTTATCTTTCAAAGAAAACGGGGAGAGAGAGAGAGAGAGAGAGAGAGAGAGAGAGAGAGAGAGAGAGAGAGAGAGAGAGAGAGATGGATGATAATGGGAAAGAGAGAGGTAGAGAGCATTTCAACTATTGTGATTGAATTTTATCAAGTTGGCGCATAGAAGACAATGAGAATATATGTTAGTTTCTTTAATAGTCACTTGCAATCGCTTAATCTTCATAAATCCATGTTTCATGAGAGAGAGAGAGAGAGAGAGAGAGAGAGACAGAGAGAGAGAGAGGGAGAGGAATATACACCACAATCCTAGTTTACATACATGTGCTATTTGTTCTATATATGTACCATATTTGTGCTTTACATTCTATATAGCTAGTTGTCTACCTACCTACCACACACACACACATCCTTTATCTAGAATTATAATTTACAATCTAATGTGATCTTTCATAGTTGGGGTGGGGGTATGGGGGGGGGGGGGGGGAGATCCTAGTTTATATATGTGCGCTATGCGTTCTATCCTACCACATACATCTAAACGGTTGTCCATCCATCACCCACCCCCCCACCCTCCCATTTGCATTAACCTTTATTCTTTCTATTTCTTAAAGTCCATATGCAATCACGTGTGTAGAGGAAGATACACCATAATGTGGCGCGCGCGCACACACACACACACACACACACACACACACACACACACACACACACACTCCATTTGCATTTCCCTCTATTCTTCCTATTTCTTCAAGTCCATGTGCAATTAAGTGTGTAGAGGAAGATTCACCATAATGTGGCTTTGGTGTTTAACATGTGTATATGTAAGCCCCCACATGCATTTCAATTCTCTTTTCTAGATTGAAAAACTCTAAAAACTACATAAATCCAAGTTTCCATTTTCTCATTGCATAGAAATGTGCAAGTACATATCATTATAAATGATTTGCGCTTTGTTCACGTGCATTGTAACCAACATGATTATTTGGCTTTGGCAAATTGTGTTTAACCATTGCATTCATTTTATTTGAAGTGGTTTGAATCTCTGAAACTCCAGAATTTTGTAGCTTTGTTAAGGCTCTCAATTTATTTGAAGCAGCTTGAATCTCTGAAACTCCAAAACCTAGTAGCTTTGTTAAGGTGCCCAATATATTCAAAGTGGTTCAAATCTCTGAAACTCAAGAACCTTGTAGCTTTGTTAAGGCACCCAATGTGTTCATAGTGCTCCTTAAAGTGGGTAAAATTTCACCTAGGACATGATCTTGGTCATTGGATTGGCCCCCATGATTTCCCAAGACCTTTGTGTGAAAATTTCCTAGAAACTCCAAAACTTGTCGTTGGCTCGCTTCAATCTGAGCTATGACTGTTTGTAAGTGCACTTGATTTTTTAAGATCTTTGGCTAGGTCTCTTTCATTTCATCGTGTAGCTTCCATGCAATTCCACCCTCAACGTGAACGTTGGAGCTAAGTGTTCAAAGAATCTCCATAGTGCTTGTCTCCACTCGTTTGCAAGCAGACTCAATTTTTCCAAGAGATTCAAGAACTTGTCTCTTGGTTAGCCCAACCAATGTTCGGGTTAGCCTCTTTGCACCACGCACTCTACAAAGAGGAAGAGGTTTCACAATGGCTTCATCATCATTGATTGAAGTATATACTCCTATGTGAGAGGAGCTTGCACCATTGGTTGCAGATGCAAGAGGTACAAGTGTAGTGCAAGTTAGGTCCATTTTATTGTACATAGATACACATGGAAGGAAGACAAAAATAAATATACATATTTAATGAGAAAGCATCTCTATGCTCGAAGTTGATCCACTTCTTGGTTCATGCTCATGTTTGTAATTACTATTCACTCTCTTCTTCTAACCACAATGAGAAGAACTCAAATTTTAAGGGTATTTCAAGTACTTCCTAGGAATCATCACCTCTATATGTGACACCAAGAGGTCATCGACTCATCATCTCAAACATGTTATAAAAAAGTAGTGCATGATGCACGTGTCACAAACTATTTAGAAGGGACAGTTTTGCAACAAAGAGCTCTCTAAAACCTATTCAAAGGGGTGGTAAGAATAACGACTTGAGTTTTGTCAACTTATCTCAACATATTCTTCTCACCTCAACTATTACGCTTGACGTTTACCAACTTGCAGGAACATGGGATGATGAGAAGAATTTTAAGATGCTGCGAGTTTATGTCAACTTATCTCAACATGTTCTCCCCATTTGAACTACTACACTTGAAGTTTACCAACTTGCAGTCATAGGCACTCCACATCTCTTATTGTCCATAAGTCTATGTTTTATTAGAGAGAGAGAGAGAGTGAGAGAGAGAGAGAGAGAGAGAGAGAGAGAGAGAGAGAGAGAGAGAGATTCTTCTTTTATTCTTTTGTTGCAAGGGAGTGTTAATGAGAAACATATCAATTGGAGTTACATTGACTTAGCTCAACATTTTCTCTCTCCTTATTCTCTTGATCTCAACTATTGTGGTTGAAGTCTTGCATGCATATGAAACAATGAGAAATTGTGATGGCCCTCTCTAGGAATCACTCTAAGGTGCTCACCAATCTCTTCAATTGGGAGACCCTATGATTGGCAACAAACGACTTTCTATTCAAAAGGGGACTAGTCTATGAGTCTACTCTCTCCCTCTCCCCAGAATAGGAAAAACTGACAATAATGTGTGTGTGTGTGTGTGTGTGTGTGTGTGTGTGTGTGTGTGTGTGAGAGAGAGAGAGAGAGAGAGAGAGAGAGAGAGAGAGAGAGAGAGAGAGAGAGAAAGATACACCATAATTCAGTTTACATACATGTGCAATCTGTTCTATATATGTATCATATGCGTGTTATGAGTTCTATATAGCTAGTTGTCTACCTACACGCCCCCCCACCACCACCACACGCACACATCCATAATTCTAGTTTACATACATGTGCTATGTGCTCTATATATGCACCATATGTGTGCTATGAGTTCTATATAGCCCCCCCCCCCCCCCTGCTCCCACACACACGTACATCCGTAATTCTAGTTTACATACATGTGCTATGTGTTCTATATATGTACCATATGTGTGCTACAAGTTCTATATAGTTAGTTGTCTACCCCCCCCCCCCCCCCCCCCCCCCCCCCCCCCCCCAAAAAAAAAGAAACACACACACACACACACACACACATCCCCTTTATCTAGAATTAGAATTTGCACTTTAATGTGATCTTTCTTAGAGAACTCAGAAAAACAAAAACACACCTTATACTTGGCAAAAATAGAATTCATGATTACTTTGGACGATGGTTAGGTTGTAAGATGGACATAGATAACAAGTGATATAGTCCATTGAAACTTGTAAAACGCATTCAAGGCTAACATAGTTGTGTCTTGTTTGAATGGATGCAGGTGAGGACTCTATCCTTTCTTGGAATTTTTTTGGCTTAGCTGTTGTCCGTCTCACTATTTTACCAGACTCTTCCTACTTTTGAGAGAGGACCAGTTCAGATTACCATTGTATATAAACACTAAAATGAGCCCTCATCTTATAACTATGTACACAAATAATTCAAAGGCTGAGTTGTTTTTGTGCTACCCATTGTCACTTGTCTAAAGCCAACTGTCTTTTGAACTTTTGTGTATATTTATTAATGTAAAATCGTAACACACACGTCCTAAACACAAGGCTCTCCCAGTTTTCTAGGGGAATCGGGACGCTGGCTTTAAAGATTTGTTTGGACTATAGAGCTAAGTCAGACCCATTGTCTATAGTTTCTGTTTAGGTTGGCTGGTGCTAGGCGGTCCCTCTTAGACTATAGTTCTAGATTCTTTCTCACGGCTATCGTAGTCTTTTGAATTTTTTGCTTTTAGGATTGCAGGTTACTCCACCTTTACTAACCCTTATTTTTATATAATCTTTTAGGATCAGACTCAGTTTAATATGAGTGCTCGCATGAGAGTCATCTAGGACCCAGAGAAACATGCAAGGATTCTTGAACAAAATAGACTCTACCTTAAAGACCATCCCCCCCAAAAAAAACCCGTGCCCTTAGATCTAGGCCCTTTCTTGCCTGAAAGGCTAAAAGTTTTGTAATCTCCTACCCTAAATAATCTCTTTCTAACTCATCAAAAACATTTGTTTTTAGGCCTTATCACTCTCCCAAGGTCTAGAGTTAACGTCTGAACCTCTTTCTGTGGCAACTTCCCTAGTATTGAATGTATAAGTAGCGTGGAAGCTTTACAACTTATCTATGAATCTGCCTTGGATTTGGACAAAAAGTCTTTTATTTTACACATGCTCTCTTTTAATGATTGGGTCAAAATCTTGGCCACCTTAGATAAGGATAGTAAGGATGGTATTGCTATGATTTCCCAATACATTGCCCAATTGCATGTACTTACTTTACAATACAACCAAGATTTGGCTCAACTCTCTTCCTTTGGGGTTGAATTGTCCAACTTTCTTAAAAAATTATGTGGCCTCAATCCCAATTTTATCAGTACCCCCTCTACTCCTGCTATCCCACAAATTGGTGGTATCTTCTCCAGAGATAGTGCTACTTTAGAAGCAATCAAATAATTTCAAAACAACCTTTGTTCCCTTAGTGACTCTAACCTTTTGGAGATGGTTCTCGAAGTTTCCAAAGTCTTCCCCTTTTTGCCAATCAGACAAATTGAAGTGAAACCATTTGGGATGGACCATAGACTTTGGGTCCTCCCCAACAAAGTTTTTTTGGCACCTATCTTAAGTGATACATGGGTGTATCTTGTCAACCTTCAACTTCCACTGTGGAGGACTGCAAACTCAAGTTTCTAAAAGGAGGGCAATTCTTGGACAAAGGGGAACTCATTAGGGTGCCCTTTAGCCTCAATTTTTTTGACCACTTCAAGTGTTCATCTAATGCTGGTCTATATATTCGTACGAAAGGGAATATGGAATTCACTACAAGAAATTAGGACTTCTACACTGAGTCCATTTGGAATGTTTTTTTACCTTACCTAAAATGTGCATGTGAGTTTCTAGACCCTATAGCCTCATGTGATTCCAGTATTATATGGTTTGACCATGCAAATTGGTTTATCCTCAATCACTTAGAACAACTCTTCCCTGAAAAGCCGGTGGACTTTCATTTATCACTTATTTGCTCCTAGTTGGGCGAGCAAGCCAAACCACTAGTTATTGCTCAAATTTCTTTTAACATCTTTTGCAGCCTAATGCTTGATATCCTTAAAGAGCTCAAATATGATGAACCGGGCACATATCTCACCACTTATGCCAATTATAAAAGGAGTTAAAATTATTACTGGCCTTCTCAAGTCTTGCATTGAAGATGATGATTCCCCCTCACTAAAAAGACCCAACTCTTTAACCACCTCCAATATTTTTTTCACATCTTTTCTAGCACCTAGCACTTCTGCTAGCTTTAACAGAGGAAAGTCTCGAAGCTTTACTAGGTGAAGAGGGAGAAACACACCCATCCATCACCTCCTTGACTTGTAATCCTCTTTACCTTGCAGGTAATTTTTGGACCTTGTGGAAGGAAGTGTCTCTCTAAAAAGACTTCTACGACAAATCTCATCTATGTACACTGTTTGTACTAGAATGAACTTTTGGATTGGTTTTTGCCCAAGTCTATCTTCTGTGAGTGTTTTGATCTACTTTTTGGCAACCATAAAATGCTAGATAATGTCCTTATTAGTTGGACTTATCATCAGCCGAATAAAAGTTTAGTTTACAACAATGACTTTCTACGTCACAATACTGTCCTTGAATGTGCTTGTGATAAGTTTAATACCTTTTGTGATGATTTTGGGAATTTAGGAAGGCATGTTTGCACTTGTGATCTCAAGTTAATAAAATATCCTTTAGTCCATAAGATCTTCACTAAAGGACTGAATCACATTCCAATGTTTCCAAAAAACCCCTACCTTGCCCTATCAACTTTACTGAGCTGTTTAATTGACCTTGTCAGTGCTCTCCGACTGGAGAAGACAATCCTACTGGACTTAACCGATTTGATTCAACAATGTTTTTAAACAAAAAGTGACTCTTTTACCTCATAAATGGCTCTCGATAGCAGATAACTCATTTGCAAAAACCTTGCTTGGAAAGCTGCTCACTTATGTTTATCTAGTGGAGAATTTACTTAACTTATCTCGTGTTGGAGTCACCAATAGCATTGCTAATCATTACAGTAATCTCGGATATTCTCTCGAGACTGTCAAACTCTCGTTTTATTTCCCACCTATAAACATCACAAACGGAAGTTCTGCTGGATTTTTTATGATTTGAATGGAATCTGTACCGGCATTACTGAGGATATTACTTGTTACCTTGACCTTACACTAACAAAGTTTGTGCTTTAAAGAAAAAAGTTTGTTTAGAATTTATCAATATACATTATAACCCCTGTTGGCTTGTTAAAAACTTCACTGAGGTTACTCTTAACCTCCACAATCAAATCTTTCATCTCTTTTTTGCTGACATACTTAGTGTTACAAAAATTACCCCCTCAATGGTGATAGAGGGCTGAAAAATGTTCTGAAAGAAATGACTAAGATTGCATTTAGCCATGCACGACTAAGAGGTTTTTCCTACATGTCTCTTGTCAATAAACCTAGGTGGATTAAAAAAAACTAACCTGGCACATATTGCCCACTTTAATGAGAAGAAACTTAATGATGTCATTACATGGCTTCTTGATAACTGTCGGTCCACTTTGGTGGCTATTGTTATAACCGATGCCTTGGTATTCCAATGGGCTTTTCCTGCTCTCCCCTTATGTGCAATTTATAATTAGCCTTTTTTGAGTATAAATGGTTCATTGAAACCATGAAAAACAAAAATACTATTCATAAACTCTCTTTGTTAAAACATACTTATAGATACATTGAAGGTATCCTTAGCCTCAATAATAGGACCTTCTTTAGTGAAATTAAGCTAGTTTATCCAGACTTCCTTAGGAGTGAACCTACTCTCAGTAGTGGATTTAATACCTCTTCACGTTTTTTCTCCACCTCTATACAATTACTCAGCTTCTCAATTCAACTACACGATCCCTGTAATGGTAACTATGAGTACCGCTTTTTATGGAAACGTGACAATCTTAAAATCTCATCCATAGAATTTATTAAAAAAAAGAGTAACCGACCACATAAAGTGGCATTAAATACATGTATTAGTCTTGTTTACATGATTTTATATTCTTCATCTAATTTCTTTGTAGTGTTTGAAGACATCAAGCATCTCATTCACAAATTTTGCCTCAATGGCTTCAATAGAAGTGACATAATTAATACTATCACAAATGCTATTTCATAAAATAATTGGACTCGCTTAGGAATTAATCGCACTAACCTCATTACTTTGATTAGGTAGTAGGCCCATACACAATGGGCCTTCTACATACCCATTGTGTATGGCGCCTGGGATAGGGCGGGTACACACACACACACACACACACACACACACACACACACACACACACACACACACACACACACACACACACACACAAGTACTGCTTGGTACTACAAGTAACTAGAAGACTGTTCCATGCCTGAAACACACTCACACACATTGATTTTTTCCATACTTGCACTATTCTCCTAACCTAAACCTCTGCAAATCTGTGTCTGCTCCTCAAACCTGACCTGTTAATACACATTAGACACCTAGAACCTTACTATAACATTTATCATTAACTTATCTTGTTCACATTTATCCCCTCAGGGTGCTTCAACGTCAGCAACATATGGTCAATTGAAGATTTTTCAGGGGCCAGGTATGGGCCAAGTTGATCACATTGGTAGATGTGCCATCTATTTTTGTTTTAGGCTCAATCAACTTCTAAGTGGTTAGATGTAGCATATGGAGCTGGTTGGATTTGACCGCTCATCAATCGGATTCCCGGCATCAAGATACGACAAGTTGAAGATGCAATCGATTGCCGAGCATGTGGGTGCAGGTGATTTTTTCCAGATTTTGGGCTCTTTGTTCGAGGCCATGGCGAAGAGGAAATCCGGCAGGGCTTGCATGGTATGAGGTCAGCAAAGTGAGGATCTAGCGAGATCTTACGACTTGAGCACTAAACTCATGAGCATCAAATGGCAAGCCTCTAATTTGGTGGGAAATGAAGGTTTTCATATATATATGTCATATAAGGAGTTGGACGGGTGGCCTCACCAGGCAGTGCCACGTGACCCCCAATAACCCCACTTGCAGGATTGTACAACAGAGAGTTGGGGTATGTATATTGGGCCATGAGCCCTTGGTAGTGTCATAAGAAAAAGTGGGGAGAGGGAAGCTCTCCGAGGACATGGCGTGTGCGTTGCGGCGCTGCTCTGGTGGAGTTGGGTGGTGGTTTTGGGCAATGCGGCCATCGTGTGGTGTTGATGGTGGAGACTAGGATTTATTGAATCCAATGAACCTACAACGTGATGCGGTGGTCAACAAAAGCCAAGAACGAAGGATTTAAAAATACCTAACCCCTCCTTGCAGTGCGACGTGGTGGTCAACAAAAACTAGAGACGGGGAATCTATTAAATCCAATCTTTCTGCAGTGCGACGTGATGGTCAGCAATAGCCAAGAACAAAAGCCATGGATACCACAAACAAGAAACTAAACAAGCTAACTGCTACATCCAAAGCGGAATTGGAAACCCTAAGGACAAAGAACCAGCTACAAGAGACAAATTCAGGAGGTAACCACTGCGTTACAAGACTCCACATCGTCTGTTCAACGGCTGAAAGTACATCTAAATATTGGAAATGCTTAGGTGACCCAGTCAAAATCTCGCTACCAAGAACAAAATCAAATGCTCAACCAGATCAGAGATAACCCCACTGTGGTTACAACAAAAAGCACAGATGAGGCCTACAAATCACTTGAACAAAAGCTAGAAGCTTTGACATGGAAATAAAATTGGAGGAGATGCAACACCACAAACTCTCCATCGGGTCCATGCAGTAGGAAGAGAGCTACCTAAAGAAAATTACACAGTTGAAGGAAGAACTTATCAAAGATCAAGAGGCTGCTAAGTCTCAAGCACCCATATCAGGGGAAGATCAACCAGAGACATCAATGTGAGACATAGATGCCTTGCAATTTATGAACTTTGAAGAAGCCAACACTCAAGAAGGCAATCTCCTAGAGCTTTTGATTATCCAAGAAGAAGCTGGAGCCTCTGCTCCACCCAAAATCTTAACTGTAGATGAAGAGGTCGTGCTAAAGAAACAAGTGGAAGATGAACAAGAGAAAATATGGAAAGAAGCTATGTGGTGGGAGGAGAGAATCCTGAATTCCATCAATGTCAATCTTCTCACACCGGCAAATATCATTGAAGAATGGAATCAACAGGCTCTTCCCTTCCCACTCATCAAATTTTGAAGTGTTACAAATCAAATAAAGATTGTTCAAGGATATTGCAGCCAACCCTACAATGGTACATCCCAAGTGGCAATAGATCTGGTTGAACCGACACCCCAGGTATCTCATCTTGTACACCAATGCACCACCAAGTATAAAACATGATCTTGTGTAGTGTTTGGGTCCAAGAGTCCAAAGCTGGCAACAACAAACTATCCATTAGGGCCAAAAACGACTCAAAAAGGGATGTGTAAGGAATTGGTTAACTTACCAATTAGCAGAGCCGTTGATGATCAAAACGGCTCCAAATTTGGCCGTTTTGGTTATTTAAAGCATACCTATGCAATTTAAAGCATATCTAGGTACATATTTCTAATATTAAAAAAGATATCGTTTTCTTCACATTCCTTTGCGGCTCACCTCGAAATTTGTCCTCATTTCCTTCACTTGGCGGCAAATAGTTGTTTCCACTTTTAATCACTCAATCTCTCTTTTTTCTCTCTGACCTTTCACGAGCTTTTCTCTTCTTTTTTGATGCTGAATGTCTGCTACTACATTATCTCCATTATACTTTTTGCGTGTTCATTACATACTATGAGTATTACATCTTCCATTAGTGATAACCGCAAGCTTCACTTGAACATTAAGCTAAGCCAAGAATATGCTACTACGCGGAGTGTCTAACAAAGACCAGTTACAACTGCAAATGAAGCACAACAACTTCGCAAGAACGAGGGGAAGAAACAGATTGATCTATGGACAGATGGGAGCTTGTATCCACCGGATGCCAGCACTGGAAGGTATCTATCTTTTCACACACCTTGATTTGATGAGATTTGTTGGAGATGGGATTGATGGCATACTAGGATATAGTTCTAAGCTATCTCATTTACACATTGATCATACACATTACATTCAATATCTCAAAACTGCTTTGTCTTCGAATGCAACAAGAATTTTAGAACTTGACAACCAAATAGTGTCTCTAAAACAAGAACATCATCAACTTCAGACTTTAAAAGAAACTCCGATAGGATTAAGAGCACGAGTAAAACGAATGAGAGATGTACTAAACTTAATAGAAGGTTCTGGGCAAAGAAAAAAAAGGTTAAAGATTACTAGAGAACATGTGATCAGCCTTTTAGGATTTGATATGTCCAATGTTCAAGAAAGGGTGATATTTTTGAATGATGTAATGAACAAGAGTGACATTTTGAAACTTCCCAAAAATCAAACCCAGAAGAAATTGGTATTTCAACATTTACTGAAAGATATGGGTTTATTGGTCCAACCTTCTCAAATGCAAGAAGTTTGTGATACAGTGGGGGTGAGTAGAAGGGGTTATAGGGCCATCTCTAAAACCTGGTTCAGGTCCTAAAGTATTACAAGATTAAAGCTTTTGGATTTCCTAGGCCTCACAATGTTGGGAAAGTAAGGACTGTTAAACGAAGAAATACTCGAACGTTTTGGAGAGTACTATCATATAGAAGGAACGATGCCATAGGAAAAACAGAAGAAAAAATCTTCTTTTGAGTATAATGTTTTTAATAACATTTGGATGAGTAAAAAAAAAGTTTAATTTGCTATATTGAGATACTATAACATGCGAGAAGTAGATTGTGAAGGAAAACTTATATTTATTATGAAATTGGATGAAGCTCAAATTCAAAAATGTCAAAAAATGGAAAGAGTATCCATATACCTAATGAATAGAACATTGGATTATAGCCAAGGTAAGCTTGATTTTGCATGCCACAAAACTCAATAAAAAATGGAGCTCTGGTGGATTGGAGCAGCTCAAATACCAGTAGAAAATCATGATACATTGAAATGGCTCTTTTTGCAGACCGATATCCCTTTTGGTATACATGACCGAAATGCAGGTGAACAACTCTGTGTAGATGGCATGGGTGACTTCATTGTAGAATGGCACTTGAGTGTCGACCTAAAGGCACTGAATTGCATGTTTGGTATATGTGGAGGTTCCAATACCAAGTATCCATGTCTGTATTGCATGGCAAGCACTGGAACAAAAGGATGGCTTGCAGAACATGAGGTTGGAAAACCACCATGGAGAAATAGTGTGAAAGTCATCGACTACCCATCGTCTTCTATGATTTAGGATCCAATTCTAGCAATAGATTTTAAAAATATACATATATGTTCAATGCCTGTAGAAATTAGAATCTTGGACAAATTGCTTCGACTCCATCTTGATTATGCATAATCTATTAAGCCAAGTAAACTTGCAAATGAGTGCATAGAAGGTTGACATTTGTCTCCTCAGCTGTCGTGCTGCATAACTAGAGTAGAAAAAAAAGTATCCTGCTCTTGACACATTGAATCCTGCAGCATACCCAAATATTCTAAGTGCTGCAGCTCTCTCAAGTAGCATGATCTTGTTTGCATTGATTTGAAGGGGAGTGTACCCCAAAAACCGTGACAATATCTTCAGGGCAAATATTGGTAACTTAGGATCTTCAGAATACTGCATGTGAAAAGCACAAAAGGTGGCACTATCCAATGTAGGCATGTAGTGCATGAGAGAGGAGGCATCCCTTCTTGAAGTGCCCTCTATTGCTTTCCCTCTCGATCCTTTATCTCTCCCAAGAAAATTGTCTCTGTCAAGGAATTCAATCTGCAAAACAAGATGTAATGAGTAATTAAAACAAGCTTGAAAAGAAAGCAAGATTATAGGAAGGGAGATCAAGGTGAAACTGAATCTACCTTTTTCAAATCATCCTCGGAAATGACTTTTTCTTGAAGGATATTGCATGATCCAGTCATCTCTCTTATGTCAACGTTCTTTTCAACTTTCTTTAGCTTAAAGTCTCTGCCAAAAAATTGGATGCCAAGCTCAACAAGTCTCTTCTCAAAATCCTCATCTTTGAGAGTAGGTTTGTCCTCTTCCACTCTTTTCATGCATAGAGCAAGTGCATCAGGAGAGCACGAAGAAATAAGTGATCGGATGTCTTTAGATGAAGTGCCAAAAACGCCTCTTTTGACTCTTCTTCTGTGTCAATGAAGTCTTTGGCCACCTGAGAAGCTTTAGAAATGGTTGCAATACAGTAGTCCTCCCTGTTATTAAGTAGACATTGAATATGATGGAGAGGGATATACTCTTTTCCATTGATATAGAAGTAGGGAAGGTTTGGAACAATAAGGGAGGCCTCAGATACCTCTACCTCCTCTATGGGCTCATCAATGACAATACTAGCTCTAAATTGAGCCACATCAAAATTTGAACTCTACTGCTCCTCAGCTACAACATCAATTTCCTCCTCCTATAGAATTTCACTTTTCTCAAGCTACAAGACTGTGAAAACTTTAAGGAACAAAAAGAAAAGAAAGGCAACTTCTTTTGGAACAAGGTTGTAGGATGAACATGACAAGAAATGGTCGGTGGGCAAATAAAAGAAGTCTTCTTAGAAAATCTTCCTAATCTTCTCGTTACTTTGCCTTTAAATTCAGCTAGATGACAAGAAGTCTTGCCATCCAACACCAAACAATTACCCTCAACTGTCTCTTCAAACTCTTTGAATTCCTCTGAAAAAAAGTCCTTCAATTTGTCTAGCATAACTGCAAGATCAAACAAAGGATTGAATATTTCATATGCCTTTGAGTACACTTCCATGTCACCACCATCCATGACAGCAACCAAGAGCTTCTCACTTGGGCTCTCCTCTAAAATCTCTTCATGACCTTCACCAATAAGACTCATGCTTTGGTTGAAAAGATTGGTACCAAACTTGAGACTTTGCACCAAACTTCAAACTTAACAACACGAAACAAGCCTGAAGAAGATTGAAATTCTATCCAATTGCATCATGCAAGAGGTTTAGGGCGTTAAAAAATAAGACCCAAACGGCGTGATAGAGGTATGCGGCAGACTCTACAAACACTGCCTATCACATCATGCAAGACTGGAAGGAATGACGGATGGAGAAGGAGGGAGAGCAGTGGAATGGAGTTGAGGTGAGGGAATGAGAGTGCTTTGAATTCTTTGAAAGGGTTAGAGGATGTATAAAGGATAGAGAGTGCTTTGAATGCTTTGAAGGGGTTAGGCTTAACAACGCAGTTGTCCTTAGGTCAAAGTCCTTCGCGTCGTGCGATCGGAACAAGTGATAAGGCACTAAAAATGGCTATAAGAGTCGTTTGAGTATGTATAATCGTGTCGTAAAGGATTATCGTAGGGTGTTGGAATGCAAAGAAAACGGAAAGGTTCAAGCTTATATAGGGGGTCCAAAAATGACCGTTTGTGACACGTGTCACTCATGCACATGTGCCATGTGGCATAACTTAAACTGCTATTGTATGGATAGTCGGAGGTATAAAAGGGCAATGTCACGTGTTCATTTCTCACCTCTCTCAAACAATCCGATCGCGTCGTTTTGTCCTTCCATCATCCTCCACCATCGAATCCTTCACCTTCCTCCTATTATGGTTTTACCTTTTCTTCCAATGCGACACTATTTTGATGATTTACCCACACGATGCAATTAAGCATGGTTTAAAAAGCTAAAAGCAAGTCCTATCGCTTTGTTTGGGCAATTTTATAAAAAATGGTTACATTTTTCCCATCTACTTGCACGACATGATAGCAAAGAGTTTGTAACTTTGGAAACACCTCTTATGGCGTTCTTTGGGCAATTTTTCTCAAAGTGATTATTTTCTTCTCATCTGCCCGCACGATATGTGATAGCGAGTAGTTTTAAACTTTGGAAACACCTCCTATCGCGTTTTGTGGGCGATGTTTCTCAAAGTGATTAATTTCTTCTCATCTACCTGCACAACGCGATAGCGATTAGTTTTAAACTCCACAAATACCTCCTATCACGTTGCTCGGATAATTTTTGAAGCATGTGACACTTTCATCCAATCTTCCCGCACGATGCGATAGCGTATCTTTTGGAAAGTGTCAGGAACCTCCTATCGTGTTGTTTGGGAATATTTTGTGGCAAAGACAAAGCAAGCCCCTTTTCAATCATCAGATGGCAAGGACAAAGCAAACTGCAAGGAATGTTTACCAAGCTCCGAAGGATTCAGAGAAAGATGATGACAACCAACACGAATCATTCAATCTAGAGGTTGGGAAGAAAGAAGAAGAGAAACCACTTACACAACCTCATCAGAGGCCTGCTGCTAGGAAGAGAATGAATTATCAAGTCAAATCTCTAAGGGAGATAAGGAAATCACCTAAATCTACTTATATCCTTATTCCAAGGCTACCCTTCATGAGAGTTGTCAAAAGAGATATCAGATAGATTGCTGAGCATGATAAAAAGAAAAAATTTTGTTTCATTAAGGTGGAAATCTCAAGCCTTGATGTGCCTTCAGGAGGCTCTTGAGGATTTCCTAATAAACTTTATGAATGATAGCTACATTGCATCTGCATTTGCTCATAGGGTCACATTGATGAGCAAAGATTTTGTGCTTGTGTCAAGGCTGAGGTACAAGTTTGACAAGGCTCTTGTTCCTAGTGAGGATCTTAGGGCCTATCAAATTTTAAATATCCCCCCTTTCCAGGCAGCAAAAGAAGTCAGGGGTTGTCATTGAAGATGTTACACATAAGTATGAGGCCAAGGATATCAAAGCAGGCAAGGAGGTTGAGAGGGAGCAAGACATGATGTCAGAAGATGCTATCCTTACAGAGCAAGCAAAAATTTTAAGAGCATCCAATTCTCTCCTTTATGAAAAAGTTAGAGGCAAAATGGTTGTGGATGTCTCCATGCGTCGAGATGATGAGGTGTACTGTGACATATTCCCTCAAGACACAAGTATGCTTGTAAACCCCAACATTGAGCTTGGTGATACTGTGCTCTTTAGCTGTCTCAGGTATGTGTTTCCCCTTTGCTAATTATTAGTGCATGTGTGCCTACAAGGGCCTCATTGGGGGATGTGTTTTCTTTGACTTCAGGTGTCTTATGAGGGATCTTCTAGAGACTAAAGCTATGCAAATATCCATACTTGATCCTCTAGTGACACAGTACCTATTCAACAGGCAAGGAAGACTTTCAAGTTTTTTTGAAGATTTTGATATGTTGACCTACAATTACATAATATACCCCTATGTTGAAGGGTAAGTCTTAACTCCTAACGATTTTTAATAATCTGTGGTATTCGTAGCTTTTTTTTTTTGTAGAGGGCATTGGAGTCTTATTATCTTCAATCTTTTGGAGAAAGATATTATATTTATGTATTCACTGCCAAGTATCCATGGGAGAATTAAACTGTAAGTATGAATTATGATCTATGCTTGATGGCCCATTGTTTTCTACTAGTAGCTTAGTGGTTGATGTCTTCTTGCAGTGCTGCCAAACTTATCGTTGGTCACTTGAGTACCACAAATAAGGATTACAATATAGAAGGTTTCAAGTACTACAATCAAAAAGTTCCTTTACAAACAGACTCAACATCTTGTGGATGGAGGGTGCTTGCCAATGCATGGAGATATCTTGAGTTAAGGTGTAGGATGACTACACTCACTGTAATTGTGCATCTCATGTGCCATTGATTTGTTCAACTCCTTAACTTGTGTATGTAATCATGTTCTTTATTTTCTTTTTCTATTTTCTGCAGTTGCATGAATATCCAAAGTCTTGGGTCACGTGGGTGAGAGAGAAGGTTGTTTCTATGGTTTTGGAAAGATCAATAAAACCAAATGATCCAGACTCTCCTAAGGCACCAACTATAGATGAAATAGAGTCTCCTTTGCCACCAAAGAAAGGTAGAGCCACCAAGGGTTTGGATGCAAAGAAAAGGGATCACAAGAAGAAGAGCCTTGCAAAGAATATCCATACAAAGAAGAGCCCTTCAAAGAGGAGCCATACAAGTAAGAGCTCTTCAGAGAGAAGCCATACAAAGAAGAGTTCTACAAAGAAGAGCCATGCCAATAAGAGCCCTGCCAAGAGGAAGAGCCCCACCAAGAAGAAGAGCCCTGGAAAAAGAAAAGCACATACAAAGGGCCATCCATTCCACTCACCATTGACTTCAAATGTTCAAAAGCGTTGTTCAACTAAGAATAGTAAGGGGGAGGCACCTGGATCACCTTTCAAACTACCATTCATATTGCCAAAGAAGGTTTCCAAGTCACCCAAGCCAACCACTCCTCACGAGCCCAAAGCACCAACACTTGCCAAGTCCCCCATGCCAAGCCCCGAGGAACCCAAGTCACCACCACCCCCTCCTGAATTGACTTCACCCCCTCCTGAACACAAAAGAAAAAGGGTCTTTGAGGATGCAAAATCCTCTCAGTCAAAAAGAAAAGTGGAGTTTCATGATTGATTACTCCACAAAAGTTATGTACACTTTTTTTCATTTTTTCCATATGAACATACACCCTTTGGTGGTTCATAATTTTGCACTTCAAAATTTAATACCAACTATTCGATTATTAACTGTGTATCATGGTGTCATGTAAATTGAAAACAAAATAAATAATGATCACAACAAGGTAGAAAAGACAAATATATTTGAAAATGCAATGATTACAACATTGAACTTGATTTTTCAAGTCCTTGCAAGTGGCTCAAATACAACTCTTTTTGGGGGAAGACATGTGATGCAAGAGGTTAAATTCTCCATCCTTTTGCTCACCTCAATTCCATCCACTTTGAATCTATCCTCATGAGATGTTTCATCAAGAAACTCAAGAGATTCTCTAACATCTTGTAGTCTCCAATTTGTTGTTACTATAAGGCTTATATGCTCAGTGTGTGGATGGATTGTGACCTTCAGTTCAAAATCTGGACAATTTTCCTCAGAGTCAAGAGGAACCCAACTACCTGACTTGCTTCTCCATCTCCTATAGTCATAGCCCAAAACTAATGACTGACGACATAGTTGATATGAGATAGACATAGAATTTGGGCTTACTCTACAACTAATATTATCAGCAATATGGAAATTTTCTTTGGTATTCCATCTGTCTCCAAGTACATTATCTAGTTCAGTCATAGAAAGTCTTCAATTAAGCCACATCGTCTTTGTCCTCTACAAGTCCATTGTTTTGAAACATGCCACAAAGACATGTATAGGCAAGAACCATTGAACTTTAATCCTTCTTGATATCCTGCACGGAGACATAGCGTTAAGGATGTCTTCTTTGATCTTGGATTTGAAGCTTGATATAGTACATGCATCAGGGGCTTCCCAGTCAAGTGAACTTATGGTGGGAACGGATAACTGATGTAGTTCTCCATATGCACCTTCTCGTGATGGAACCTTGTATTCTGCAAAATAGACAAACAAATCCATTGTTTTGTAAAGAGAAGGTGGCTTGTCAGCATACATAGCATTTGCAATCCTTTATGCATTGCTTTGAATGTTCCACTTAGGCTCTCCACAGGCTGCCATTCCACAGCTGTTGAAGGAAATATATCTGAGATGGAATCAAAAAATGAGAAAGAACAATGGGAGAATGAAAAATACATTGTATCATATAGATAAGATTTTTTTTTACTTACAGTAAGAATGCACTGTGGGATGTTCGTACAAGTTTAACACCATATCCTTGGCCATGTACACATTTTGAACCTTAGCTAGCCAGCCATTGCCGGTCACTTTGAAAACAAGAACATGACCTTTCTAATGGTTTTTTACTTTATCTCATTTGGTTCTCTTCACTCTGTGTACACCTTTGCATGAAGGAATCATTGTTACCCATTCATTCACACGAAAAGACATGGGTTTCCAAAGACTATCCTCTCTAACGTTATGAAAGTCACAAGAAGTTTTATTATGTGAAGGGCGACGTGCAGAAGATGCCATGGAATCTTAGAGATTAGAGAAGAAAAAAGAAAACACATAGACGGAAAGACCTAAACCTCTCACAAAATAGAGGGAAAGTGAAAAAGGTATATGTATAAAAAAATTAGGTGATTTGTCATCAATGGCCTTTTTTTAGAGCCTTCTCACATAGATTTTGTATCTTTTGACAAAGATTTTGTGAAATATAAAATAGAATAAAAGATGAGACTTCATTACTTTGGGCCGCAAATTTAATGAGCTTACTCATAGAAAGCACCTAAATATAGTAGTTTCGGCCTTATGATCAAGACATTTAGCCTCTCTTCGTTAAAATAGGACCCTCAAAACCCAAGATAAGAGTGCCATACTTTTGTACACGTGTCAAATGACTATTGGAATATTCCTTAATCCTTAGATTAACAAACATCCCTTTTCGAGCTGTTTTTGGCCCTAATGCATCCTGCAGAAGTGGCCAACATGGCTAAACTATCCATGGTTTTCGCCACTACCAAATGGCACACCCATTGAAGATTACATGGTGGAAAACCTCTCATCAACTATCTAGCTCTTTTGTGGAATACCACACTTGGTCTGCATTATGTTGGTTAAGATTTCAAAGATTCTACTTACATGCCTACAAACCTTCCATCACGCGAAGCAGACAGATGTAACCCGGCTGCCTTTCCTCGAAGGAAATTAAGGGTGATTCTATGATTTTTTTGGGTAACCTTTAAAGGAAGTGCTCCATGGTTTTTATGCGAGGGTGATGTTCTTACCCTCTTACTACATGCAAACCTTTGAAGAAGCGTTCTAGATGGGCTTTTTCACATACAAAAGCAAAATCTTCGGCCTAATCATCTCATGAATCTGCAAGCTTAGTTTGTACGCTATTCAAGAATTGAGCAAAAGAACAAAATCACCATGTAGTTCATGTCTACAGAAGACAAAGAACTTCGACTCAAGTATCAACAAGGACTCGAACAACATGCCAAGAGGACTAAAGCCCGACCACTACTTAGCACCCCAAGTAGCTGTGTTGCGGATGACGTAGTCAGGGGGGGGGGATGTTAGCTGCTCAGCTAACAGAAGCATCAAAAGGACATCATCCCTATTTTTTATCCCTACTGATTCTATCAAAACTTCATCATTAATGAGAAATCCCGTAAAAGTCCAAAGTTGTTGTATTATTATTGATCATCAACAAAGAGTGTAAAGTGGCCAAGGTCTTCCAAATTTGTAATTAAATACACTCTCTAAGCCTTATCATTGAGCCCAATTAGCTAGGAATCCATTTCTTTAACCTTGGCTAAGCTATAAAAGCAAATTTTTGTAACTTTTGACCTAGGTTTTGGATAATGAAAGTGAGCATATGCTGCAGTAGAGTACTTTGAGTTCTCTGTTTTTTCAATTGGTTGTGTCTCCCTTGTGCGGTGTTACATTGTGATTCTGAGCATACCAACGCGCTTGTAGGTGAAAGCTCTTCCTTTCTATGTGAATTTTATGCGATGAAGTTGTGTTTTTAGTCATGCCTGTCTATGAGTTATTTTCATTCCCTATGACCATAGGGATAGATAGAGCATGCCCTAAGGAAGCTATGGAGTGCTTTTTTGGAGGCTGAAATTGACCTGCCAAAATAGGCTGCTTATCTTTGGCACGATTTTTTCCAAGTGTTAGAAATGATTTTGGAGCACATGGGGGTGTTGAGAAAACTCTACACATTCTAGGTAGTAAGTTTTGTTGCATTTAGAGCATTGTAGCTATACAAATTCATCGGGTTAAGCTTGCAGTAAGGAAAGCGGCTTTTGATGTTTGACACACACACCTGAGACCGATCTAGGTAAGAGCGCATTGGACTTCGGTTTTTTGAGAGATTGGCTATCTCTTGTAGCCTCCATGCACTACTCGGGTCAACTACGCCCCACGATTTGACATTTTATGTTTGTCATTCTTGCTATGCTAGTATCGATATGGTGAGTCTTGGCAATCGACTAACATAGGGTGATCATCAATGTTAGACCAGCGGGTAGACAGACATGCGAATAACCTCACAACCATCCTATATATAGGCCCCTGGCCCTCTTGCATATATAGACCCCTTTACTGCATGTGTGTCCGACACATTGCTCGGGCAGTGCCCGTCTAGTCCTACCCTTGGCATGAAATTATTCCCCCCTTGGAGAGGCGTTTTCATCCTCGAAAACACAAGTGGTGGTATCTTCATAAGAACACGAATGTTTTCCACGATGGCATCCCTCATGGATCCAATGGTTTGTTGAATCGGAACCCGGTTCATTGGGTTCCGATTCATTGGTCCCGTTCAATGAAATCAAGAGTAACATCTTGATTTTCTACATTGTTGTCCCTGTGCAACCGTCTTGGTTAACCGACTCATAATCAAAAGAGCGTGAAGGCTCCATTTAGAACTCACTTGAGAATGCTAAACGAGTTATCACAACTAAGAGGTGTTTAAATGCATACCTAGGTTTCAGACTTTCTGAAGGTACTGGAATGTGCAATATAACCTCAGCTCATCTTTCCATGAAAGTACTATGCTGACATACTCATCAACAGCAGCCAAGTCCTTGACTTGCGGTGGTTTCTTGACAATAGTCAACCTCATCCAAACTGATGATTAAGGTTGATAACTTGAGAATAACAGGCAGAGACTAGAACTAGCTGTAACATGCCTTTCATCATATGAAGCAAACTCCAAACCAGAAAGGTAACCGATCTAGTTGTTTCACTTCTTGCTAACGTATGCACTTAGCATATCCTTTAGCGTGCTTTACTAACGTATGCACTTTGCATATCCTTTAGTACTAAATAGAATTCTTGTAAGCTGCCCATCCTACGCGGGATGAATAGCAACAGTAAGATGTGAGGTGCTTTCCCCCAACCACTTACAGACAGTCAACTACCCACGACTGGCGACGACAAACTATGACTCAATCATTGAGTATCCAGCCATATACTCGATAGGGAATGGAGACAACCAACTAGGTTGAAAGCAGATTGGAGTTTCAAGCAGCCAATCACGAACACCCATACTCAGCCATCATCTTGTATGGCAGGGCAAAAAATTGCAGAAACAATAATGTCCATGAATTTGCATGCCGCTCCGAATAAATTTGTGTTAAACACTAGGGCCCATAACACCTAGTGTGCATGCATTTAACACAAACACATCTGAACCGCAATTCCATGATGAGACTTTCCACGGTACGTACGTGAAAGTCGTGTAACAAATTTGGACCATAATAGAATGTGACAACCCGATCACACCTAGGTACCAACCATGAGACTTTCTCATGAACGTAGCATACTTTGCAGCAAAGCTGGACCATAATAGAATGTGACAACCCAGTCACACCTAGGTACCAACCATGAGACATTCTCATGAACGTAGCAGACTTTGCGATATGTAGAAACAACCCTCCGTTAAGGTGGTTTCACAACACTTGTAATCACAACAAGTCTGTACTTAGTACCCGACAATTTCTAGCCACTAAAATTGTACCTGATACTGTGTGCTTCGAATGGTCTAATGAACGGATGCGACCAGCACCTAGGGACCTTGTCGTGACACATCATTAAGAATTGGGCGCCAATGTCAGTCCTAGAGACTCATATTAACCATATGTGGAATATGTCTCAAGTAAGGATGTCAGGAAAAGTGACATCCATCAAGTACGAGCTGTACTTGTGTGTGGAGGTAACTGCTAACACTCTGCGACAAGAGTGAGAGGGATGCTCATTATCATGCTCCACACTGGCTAAACTGAACTCCTTGAGTTCCTAGACCATGTTGTGTTCCATGTGACAACATGTGCCAAATCGAACCCGACAAGTGGGCTCATAACATCATAATGTATATTGGAGACGACGGCCCAAAATACTTTGGTTCGACATGCCCTTGGCATAGCTCTGAAACATTCAAGTGTATTTGTACAACTTGAAAAGACCAAAAAATATTGCACTAGAAACCCTGGGTGTTGCCTTCGTAATCCAAACCCGTTGGTTAGAATCTACGTAGTCAAACCCCTTGGTAAGACCCTGTGTAGAAACTTGCTCAACTAGCAGGTAACGGTTATCAACATAGTCAACCGTATACAGAATGACTGGAATCAACAAAAAAAGTTGACTTTGTCCACTACCACGTGGTAGATTCCGGACTTGTTTCCTTGAAAGTGTAACGGGAATAGATCAAACTGTGATCCTCAATGCCCGATAGAGTGATTTAGCAATCACCCACTGGGTCTTACCCAAAAACTATGCTGCCCTAGACACTCGTAGTGCGATAGAGAGAGCAAGAGATCCAAACAAGTGAGATGCCTAGCTCTTATGGACAACCATGCTTTCTCAACTGCTTGCTGCATCTATACTCCGTGGTAGAGATCAGCTAATGTAAGAAACTCAATTCGAGTGTCGCACCAAAAACATGTTGTGCTTACAGAACACCCAAAAGATCTGGAATGGCAAGACTCTTGCTTGGCCATTAACATCGATGGGGACTTCACTGAGTAAATCTGTTCAAGCTGGAGAAAAATCATCCAAGAAATGTGAGCATTGGGATCTTACCCTAGGTCTGCCAAAGTCAGCATAATGGTAGAAATTGCTAATTCATCCATTTCGCTCCATTCATCTTCGTCCATATCTTCTGGTTTTATCCCCTTGAGCTTTATAGGTTTTATCTGCTTCTTTTGTACTGACACGTGCCAAATCTACTTCTTCGACAATGGGAAATTGGTTCCATCCAGCTTCTTGATATTGTAAAGAGCAGTGTCCTGTGATCCAGCCATAGCTACGCTTCACAGTAGTTTACTTTCCTGGGAAAAATTCAGCAGAGTTTCCCCTGTAAACTGACCTCTGAACCAATATCAACCTGTCAAATGAACCAAGAAAGCTTCAGATTCTGCATAAATTTCGGCAGAGTCTCCTTTATAAAATGGCTCTGGTGTACTAAAAAACAGACCAAAAACAAATAAAAAAACCACTGTCTCTCTAACACTGTAAGCTGTGGGTAAACCTGTCCTGCACCTGTATTGTCTCTCACTGTCCTGTCACTTTCCTGTAAGCATAGACTGCGACAATGCCTCAACGGCAGTAAAGCAAAGATGTAATCCCAACTGTCTAACTCACAGTCAATACATCCTAGTTGCCTATCTAAGGGTGCTCGAGGGATCGCTCCAAGACCTGTATCACCGAAAGGATCTCAACATTCGAGAATCCCCCAGCTCAATAAAACCTCACTCGACCCTCAACAAAGGCTGCAGTAAATCTGACAGTACATAGACTTCCCACAAAGTCATACATCCACAAATTTCCCCACTGTATGTTGTAACCGTTGCGGCGGTTGTTTGCTGCGTGACTCACAGCAAGCAAACCCTCAACAGGCACACATCATCTCTGACAATACATCCCATGCGGAAGTACTTGCAATGTCAGGATGAAATCTGGAATATCAAGCAGCAAACATAAGCTACCTGATGAACTGGTGGATGTCGCCTACAGTCTGTGTGTAGGTGCACCCGTGTCGTATGTGACACGCCTCCAAGAACTGTAAGTCGTCCTTTGTTGTGTAGATAGCCACAAATCAGCACTTTGGAAGTGCAGATATCCTTAGCACTTGCAGTCGTAGGCCAAAACCCCAAAATTGCAGAGTCGGATCTGCACCCGTCGAGACCACGTAGTCGAAAATGGCCCGCGTAGATCTTTGTTGAAGCCGAACGATGGCCGAGATGACCTCAGAATGAAATTGGGGTCGTGTATTCGCCTGTCGAATCTCACTCCAATCTGAGCAGGTGACTCTGGCTACCTGCAAATGCTGCCCCGAGCCTCGATCTGAGCTCTGATACCAGTTGAAGGAGTACGAGCGGAAGTGCGACGCGAGAGAGAGTGCGAGAAGAAGAGCACGATGATATGGTGAACTCGCTCTACTGTAATGTGTAGAGCATAGTGAGTTCTTATTAGGTTTTTACAAAAGAATATGTGTACATACCTGGCGGCCCGCCCACTTACCTGGGCGACCACATTGGGCTTTATACCCCAACATACATAATCTTAAGCCCTTGGCAAAAGTGATGGCCTCAAACATGAGAGCCCAAACCATAAGTGCCTTGCACAATCTAAACTGGTAGGAATTCTGTGAGGTGATATTCCCTATTTTGCCAGTTTTTTCAAACTTGTGTGCCACGGCCCTTGATGACAAGTCATAGGGCAGTTCCTTGGCACAAGGGAGAAGCCTTGCTTCATGTAAAATCGTCAAAGCACTTTGCTTTGCACAAAAGTAGTAGTTTCCAATCAAAGTTGTAAACATGGAAAAAGAACATAAAATTGGCTAACCTGGTCGTTGCTGTAACCAGTTGGCCCGAGATTCCGTGGAAGAAACAAAAACTCGCGTAAAAATGGCTCATAGCCATATCTGCTACACGGGTGGGAGCTGTCGTATGTACATATATGTCCCTTGTATCATATACGCCCTTCTGTCACGTAATGAAATAACCTGCAAGCATATTGTCAAATCCTTCCCAAGTTTGTATGCTCATAGCATATGCCGAACGTGGGGAATCTCAATGCAAGATGCGTAAATTGAAGCCCTGCTTCACATAAATTGAAGCCTTGCTAATAGCCAATTGATGTTGCTTGTGAGATACAGATAACATGACGGAAAGAATCGACCTTGTCGAGCGATTACAACTGAAATTAGCCATGCCTATCTCCTTGAGATACTGAAAAATTGGCCCTTGGCCTTGCCTTTGAAGAAAAATGTAACCTTTGACGAGCGTGCTCTATCAAGGTACTCAGGAGAACGCCATGCTTCAGATAACTATGTCCGGCCTCATTGCCAATAAATGCTATTGACGACAGATGTCATAGCGAACAGAGTCAACAGTGTCGACCATGCACAGATAATGGACCTTGTCCAATTGTACCTTTTATTGAAAAGTAGAAAAATACTTATATGCATACCTGCGTAACTTGATTACTGAAAGCAAAGAGACTCCTATCTGTTTTGCATGCTGTGATAAATGGTCGGCCATGCCGAGCACTTTTGCCTAATGTGCCAATGAAAGATAGGCGAGAAAGAAATTTGCATGACAAACTATAGGCCTTGCCTACACTTGCTATACTGTAACTAGAAGTCATCCTATGCACCCCCATGAAATGGTCATACCATACAATTGTAAAAATTTTCCCAATGAATATGCTCCTAGCATACTCCAAATGCTAGCAGGACAAAAATGAAAGCCTTGCTTCGGACATTGCCCTTGTAAGTATATACATGCCATGCATGATAAAAAGTCGCAAGGGTTAACTCTGGAGTGGTGTAGTCAACACCACAGTGGTGTATGCACTTAATGAGCCTTGCTCAATGATCAAAACAATAGGTTGAAGACCAAGTGAGCCGTGCTTGAGCATACATTTAACAGCTGCACACTGAGAATGAATCAAACAAGAAAAGTGCAACAAATTGTCATACCTTGCCTTTGAAGGTCAGCAACGAATATTATTTATGTCGTCATCATTGTAGCTTCTTGAACGCAGGAGCTGCATCACCATAGAAATTCCTAGAAAACACGACCTTGCCGTGCATGATACTGACTTGCATGTCCTTGCATGCCACAATGATGGCGATCGTGCTTACCCTTGTAAGTCGGATTGGCCACATGGCTAGTGCTTTACTCAAGCTGCTGCCAGTTTGCCTTCTGAAATTCTGCAACCCGAATGACCTTCCTTGTCATGGCTTGGTTCGGCGACTGTATTGCTTTTGAGTTGGGCGACCGTGTTGCCCTTGCATGACTGCCACTGTGGGAACGCATTTTAGGACCCTATTTTGGGCAAAAGCCCCAAAATAGGGTATCTCTAATGTGAATTAGAAAGCTAAAACTGAGCTATGGTGAAAAAACACAGGCAGCGCAAACGAATTCCACTTGCATGGCTCGTTTTACACCCCTACAGGGCTGCGGCCTGTGACGAAATCTACGCAACTCTCTGGGGCGCACCCTTATGTTGCTACTACGACCCGATTCCATGCAAGTTGGTCGACCCGGTTTTGCCATGCAAGAGGCGGTTCTTGCAACGCTTTGTTTCGTCGAGCTTTGCCATGGCGGCCGATCCCACTGGTCGACGCTCTGTCAAGTTCAAAGCCATCTTCGAGCATGACATAGAATACAATCGAAACCTTCCCTACCTTCTGCAGGGCTATGCATGCCTCATGCATGGCCTCCTTCAGATTTTGGCTGTCGATCTCTATGCTGCCTTCCCCCATCTCCTTCCTCAAGGTGATAATCATGCTTCGCCATGCGAAGTTTTAGTTTTACGCTTCCCAGAGAGAGAGAGAGAGAGAGAGAGAGAGAGAGAGAGAGAGAGAGAGAGAGAGAGAGAGAGAGAGAGAGAGAGAGAGAGAGAGAGAGAGAGAGAGAGAGAGAACTCCATGCTTCCAGAGAGAACGCCATGCTTCCCTCCTCCATAGCTCCCTGCTGCCCCCTCCTCTCTACCTTGCTCTGATACCAATGTTAGACCAGCGGGTAGACAGACATGCGAATAACCTCCCAACCATCCTATATATAGGCCCCTGGCCCTCTTCCATATATAGACCCCTTTACTGCATGTGTGTCCGGCACATTGCCCGGGCTGTGCCCGTCTAGTCCTACCCTTGGCATGACAATCAAGAATCCAAAAGGCGATGTAATCTTTTCTAGAGCTTACGATCTTCATGAGGTTGAGAGAAACAATGAAGCCAAGTACACCACTCTTTTCCTTGGATTGAAGCATGTTGATTTTGGATTGAGGAGGGTCATCGTGAAAGGGGATGCATTGCTAGTCATGAATTATTTGCCTAGTTTATGGAATGCTAAAGCATGAGTTTGAGCAGATATAATTTAAGCATGTTTCTTGTGAGTAGAATAAAGAAGCCAATCACTTGGCTAGGGAAAAGTTGGATTCTTTGGTAGCTCCTTTAAAGGTCAAAGAGGCCTTGTATGCAAGAAGGGAGTCACTACAAGATGTGGAAGTATTTCTTGGTAAAGGCCAATGTCCGGAGGGCATCTCAAAGATTTGGCATAAGAGAATAGTTGCAAAAGAAAGAAGCTACACATTGGTAGGAGAAGATCTCATATTTAATGGTAGAGATAGTATTTTAAGGAAAGTACCATACAAAGAAGAAATAGGTTTGATTTTGAAACAATTCCATGAAGAAGCAAGTCATCAAGGCAAGGACCATGTCGTATTTTGTATTTTGAGAGTGGGGGTTATGTTGGCCTGCCATGATGAAAGATGCTTATTTTTTGTGCAAGTCTTGCAATGAATGCCAAGTTTTTACTAGTCAAAAACTTTTGGATGAGCCTCAAAAATCCATAATGTCTTTTGATGTATTTGCAAAAAGGGGAGTGGATGCTATAGGTCCAATGCCAAGGACCAATAATGGCAAAAAGTATATCTTTGTGGTTGTGGACTATTTGACAAAATGGGTAGAAGCGAGATTTGTAAAAGATGTAACTATAGAAAGAGTTGCCTCTTTCTATATAAGCAGGTGTGTTGCAGGTTAGAAGCTCCTATGGTTATCATTTTTGATCGTGGACTAGGGTTTAGGGAAAAACTTGTTGGTGCTCTCATGGAGAAATTGAAAATTTAGCATAAGCATTCTTCTTCTTAGAATCCACAATGCAATGGTCTGGTTGAAAAATGCAATGGTCAAATTGTAAGGATGTTGTCAAAATATGCTAGAGAGAATCCTAAAGAGTGGGACTTATACTTGGAAAAATGTTTGTGGGCTTATAGAACCGCGTATAGAGTGTCTACATAGTTTACGCCTACAATGAGCTTGTTTATGGAAAGGAATCTCTTACGCCTATATAAGTGCAACTGGAAGCATTGAAGTTGTTGTGTATAATGTAAGGTGACCATAAAGACAAGCTACATGAAAGAATTGTTGTTGTAGAGTTATTGCAAATGAATAGAGATAAAGCGTATGATTATTATCTTCAAGAGATGGAGACAAGGATGGAGAAAATGAATAAGAAGATACCAATGAAAGAAATAAAAGACGGAGATCTTGTAATAAAATATGATTTTCTCTTGGATTTCACTTTTCAAAAGAAGTTGAGGGACAAATGGTTGGGGCCATACACACAAGGTGAAGCTATTTTTTTGAATGGCACATATGAGTTGAAAAAACTGTCTGATAAACCTTTTTGCCAAAGAATAAAAGTTTATAGATTGAAGAAACATTTTGCAAGGTATGTGGTTCTAGATGCAAATAGTCTCTTGGTTGAGCATAAATGCTTGACCTCGAGGGTGGTCAATGATGATAGACAACTTTTTGAGTGTATAGAGTAGTGTGTGTATATGCATGGACACATGTAAAAATAAATGTAATTACATGCATTTGGAAGCTTTAAAACATGATTTTGGGTTTCAAATATGATGCAACATGTACACATTGTAAATTGTTGGGTTTGTGCATCAGTAGTTGCGTATATATGGTGTCAAAGTCTTAGATTTGGTGCCGAGTGGTTTCTTCTAGCTCTAGGATATGATTTTGAGCTTTCTAGAATGTAAATAATGCAAGTGATGAGTGTGGGTACTCTCATCCCACCATGGAAGTTTGACAAGTGCGATAACTATGCTCCATATGCAGAGATATAGGAACCGCCCTGTAGGTGGTTAAAAATAGAATTTTGGTACGTGGCCATGAATTTTGAGTATCAAGAATCAAGTGTAAAAAATTTAGTGGAATTTAGAGTTCGTTTGGTATTTTTCCTGCGAAAAATGCCCGTTGAGGGTCGAAGCTCGCCACTAAAGAGGTCAAAAAAGATGTGAAATGGCCACATTTTGCCACATCACTTATGGTTCTATGAGTATACAAGCTGATGGAGTGTTTGGAAAGTCCAATATCAACACTTTCACCTCTCTATGTGTGGGAGAAAGCAAGGTTTCTATAGGTGGTCCTATGCAGCCTCATCCTGTTCACATCGTGTTTTCGAGTGCATGAAGGAGTGAATGAGAGTTAATTCTCTTCAATTCTACAATTGGGAGAGCCTATTGTAGTTGTAAGGTTTCCATGGATGTGTGTGCGTGAGGAATTGAGGGAAGAAGGTATGGCATTCTGCAAGGCTATGTGACCTTATATCAGTGCCATTAGGGTTGAGGTTACATTAAAGAGGTCAATAGAGTGGAGTTTGGTGAAGCTTTTGCAATAGTTTGAAAGAGGCCTTTTGTGGCTGGAGTTTTTCAGCTTGGGTTTTCTTGTATCTTTTGGTGGCCATTGAGTGCAATTTCAAACCTTGATCAACTCGACTCACCTTGTAGTGTCTTCGAATAGGCAAGGGCTTGTAGTTCGAGGCGTTTGGAGCTAGAAGTGGCTTTGTGGGGAGAATTTTTATTGAGACCTTGAGTGGTTGTGTGTGAGGTGAAGAAAGTAAGGGGATTCCTTGTGTTGTGTTAATGTCTCAGAGTGTGTGAGAGTGTGCGCATGGTGTCTTTTGTTCCATCAATGACCTTGCTTGTATCACAAATTTCATGAATAACACTAAATTTTTATTATCGCAAGAACATGTACACTAAAGTCAAACCAAATAGGGGTAGGGATAAACTCATTAGTTGAGATTCTATTGATAGAGATGTGCTGGAAAAAAACTCTTCGTATAAAGAAACTAGTGCGCCATCCTCTAAGGAATATTGATGAAAGCATTTATGAGATATGTAATAGTGGATAATATTAAAATAATTATTGATCAATGATGAAGATATGTTAAAACAACTGAGATTAGACTTGAACCATTCAAAAAATGAGAAGAGGGTGGAGTTTTTTTGTGCTTTTCCTAGAAGGAAGGTAATAACTAGGAGTTTCCACAAAATACCATGTTAAAGGAACACAAGTAAATTACGTTGTTGATGTTGAGGGATGATGCAAGAGAGAGCTTAGGCGTGGTATGTAGCGATCTTCATTGATGCGGATAATGTTGAGCAAGAGAGACTATTGCCAACTGCAAAGAAGCCTTGTAAAAACTCATTCAAGTGCAATGAATCTCCATTGTTTCTGTGTGTATGTGTGTCACAGATTTCTCAAAGGGGTTGATGGTAACTTGTTCAAAAACAACTTGTTGCACGATAGAAGTTGGGCATTGCAAAGAGGTTTTGAAAAGAGTGGTTGTGATTTGGAATGTCAAAGGGTAAGTCAAGGTAAAGGAGACGTGTGTTGAGTTTTATTACAAAATTTGATGCTTGAAAGCGGGTGCCCATCTGTTTTGGAAGAAAAAGAGTAATTGTAGATTTGTTCATGGCAATTTTTTTTTTTTTTTGGGGAAGGGGGGGGGGGGGATGGGCTTCCAAAACTACAAGAGAGGAGAAGGACTATGAAAGACTAAAGTGAGTATGTCGCAAGGACTTTGGAAAGCCTTCTTTGGTGAGAATCTAAGGAGATCCTCTTCAATTTCTAGCTTTGAAGGAAAAGTAAAGGTATGATATTTTTGTGGAGTCTGGCCACGTTGGTGCAACCAAAGATGGTCATTGCTATGAACTGCAAAGTAGGGCTAAGGGTACCTACAAGTGCAAGCCAGAGTGATAAAGAAAATATGAGGGTCTAGGGAAGCTAAGGGTATCCGGAAGTGTATGCTTATGGTGGTTGTCTAGGCCGAAGGGGCCACATATGGAGCTAGATAGGTTGACTTATTAAGGTGTCCAAAGTGTTGGAAATGTGAGTAATATGTGTTCCTTGAGGTTCTTTCCAAGCTAGTCTAGATGTCCCATCAATCAGAGCTACGGTGTGAAAGATGTCGCAATTTAAATGTGGGATGCTTCTTGCCAAACTGGGCAAGTCTACGGGGGTGGTCAGAGCTAATATAAGTGGATAGAGTTCAAGTGCTCAAATTATGGTGCATGTCGGTCTTTTCGGATCGCCAATCGATGCTCAAATGGCCAAGTTATGGGCCGATGAAGTTTTCAAGGGGGCAAATCTTGGTGTGTTTTGACCACCTCGGTATGCGTGTTGATACGGATTTTTGGGCTTTCCAAGGTTCTCAAGGGTGGTATGCAGTATGATGAGTCAGCCAAAATCGATGGCTCATCAACTGAGATCTTGGGAAACAAGATATGGCACATTGAAGTTGATGGTAGATGTCAGGAAAGTAGGAGTGGGTATTCTTTTGCCAAGTTGGGACGTGCTGTCGTTTGAGGCCCTTGAAGAGATGGATTGTGGAGCAAGGGAACGGGTCCATAGACCGGATGACCAACTTCTCTCAATAGCTTTTTGTGGCTCAAACATCGTGTTAATGATCAAGAGTTTATTCATGGAGTTTCATGAGGTTTTGTTTCAACTCACCAAGAAAGGGGTGCTTTTTGGTAGTGCCACATGGCGGCGAAAAAAATCCCACATGGGGAAACCAACAGATAAGGGATTGGGGGGTATATATATTGGACCTCAACCACTCAATAATACAACAAGGGGAAGGGAGAGAGAGAGGAGCTATGGAGCTCCCCGCCTCGTGGGCGTGCACGTTGTGCAAGGCTCTGCATGGGCAGTTTTTGATGGCACTCAACACTGGTGGTGGCTGGTGGCGCTCGGATGGCGGCCACTGGTGGACTTGGTTGTGCCCTTAGGGGCCCGTTTACACTTGGGGGTGCCTACGTGGCCCTCTCCCTTGTATATTGGGGACAAAGTCACTCCAAGCTTGGGGGGCAGTAGCGTTGGGTGCCAGCACAAAAGGGCACCTCCCTCCCTAGGGCGTCCACTAGGAAATATGTAAGATAACACATGCGAACAAAATAAGGGATTTATAGTTACAAAATAAGGGATTTATAGTTAGGTACATTTATAGACAAATGTACTTACATAAAGCGTTTATTAATTGAGAAAGTGAAAATTTTCATGCGTAAAGGCTAGTTTTTTTAATAAAAATTCATACATAAGGGGTACATATAATACTTGAAAATATACAGGTAAGGGATTATTTAAATACCTCTTGTTCGACGTGCTGTATGCAATTTTTACATAGTGGACTCCTCGGACCTCGCTATTAAAATTACTATGTGAAGTGTGCAAGTGGACCAATGGGAGGCGAGTTGCCAAAGAACGTAAAGCATCCCTATAAGGGGTTAAAAAAAAAACCTTTTCTTTGGGGGGGGGGGGGGGGGGGGGGGTTCTTTTGGAAGAAAAAAGGAGTGTTTTTTTATGGAGGGAGTGCCTGTCAAGCCTAGAGTGGAGCTTTTGCGAGTGTATGGGGCATGTGAAGGCGAGAGGAAGTATTTTTTTTTGCTAAAGCTAGCCATGTCTATGGAATTCTGAAGCTTTGTAAGTATTTTTTAAATCAAGATTAAGCTGTTGTCGCATAGTTGCACGTTCATGTTCAAAAAAGACGGGTAAACTGCTCTCTAATGTGTGTGTGTGTGTGTGCGTGTGTGTGTGTGTGTGTGTGTGTATATATATATATATATATATATATATATATATATATATATGCATGCAAGTGATTTGACTAATATGAATGCCTATTATGGCGATCTCTTGAAAGACCGGAAAGTTCTTGATGATTTCTTGTATGGAGTCTCGTGCCTTGGAATGCATTAACTGTTGTAGGATATGCTCATTAAAGCTATGTCATTAAACTCTCAAGACTCTTATTACTAGAGCATGGATGCAAACTGGAGGCCTTTCTCCAGATGAAACAGTTATGTGTGCATGCATCTTGAAAGCATGTGATACTATGTGAGACATATGAAACATTTCCAATATAGAGCTACTTGAGGTTGGCAAAACATAACAATGCTTTGGTCAAAATATATGAAAATACAAAGTCTTCGGTAATAGTTTGGGGATTGTCTATGCAAAATGTGATTTATTAAAAACCAAGGCTGTCTGAATATGAGCTAAGGGGGAGAAGAAATGACGAAAATGGAAAGGAGAACAATCAGGGTGTTTGAGAGAAGGGGGCAGTGGGGAAAGGGATGCTCAGCTGCGAGCAGCAAGTGAGTGAAAATCAACAAGTAAGGGCCGCTATAAATCAGCGTGATCAGGATCAGAAAGATATAGGAGGTTATCATTGCAAACTTGAGAAGGAGGCTAGGCCGAGCATCAGGTTGCAAGAAGGAGGAGGTGGTAGAGGAATTGGCTCGAAATGTATGCCAAATTTCCTTCTCCACTTTCATCCTACATCAAAAAGGAAAGGGCAAAGGGCTTCTTGAAATTCGGAAGCGGTTGTCCACATCCTCAAGTGCTTCCTGTTCAAACAAGGTCATGGCTTGTCATAGGTCACAAGTGCAATGGAGGAGTGGCTGGTTGATCAAGGGCTATGCGAGTGAGGTTGGACCCTTCATATACTTATCTACCAAACCCACTCCGAAATCCGGTCACTAAGCTTGGGTATTAGCATTAGAAAATCATAGGGTTGTCACCAAGATTTGTATATATCTGCAATGTTCAAGGATTATTGATTAGGGATCAAGCCTTTGTGTATATTTTCTTTCACTTAAGTGATTTTAGTTACCTATCTCTTTATTCTCAGCTACAAACTCCCACATTGCTAGGGACCCGACGTCTTCTCGGCACTGCACGCAACACTTCTCGACATTGTTTTTGCCCTGCGTGGTGTCAATATCCCCCTTCC
The DNA here is from genome assembly GCF_014529385.1 of Adiantum capillus-veneris. Taxonomy (NCBI): domain Eukaryota; kingdom Viridiplantae; phylum Streptophyta; class Polypodiopsida; order Polypodiales; family Pteridaceae; genus Adiantum; species Adiantum capillus-veneris. The sequence goes on from NC_140943.1 coordinate 31,891,961, forward strand.
CCCTCTCCTTCTATTGCTCTTATTTTGTTCCATGGCGTTGATCATGGATGTGTGTGCCCTCTAAACCGGCGGTGTCTGTGTGTAGAGAGAGTGAGTAAGAGGTGTTGTGTGCATTGGAAGCCCGAAATGGACCGTAATGGTTTGTGCATGTGGTGTGATGTTCTTGTCAGTTGTGTGTGTGCATTGGGAAGTGTCCATGCAAGGCCTTGCTAGTATAAATTGTCTTTTTTAAAGGTGTTTTTGAGAGGATAGGGGTAGGGGAAACTATGTGTGTTTCATGTGTGTTCCTCATTCCCCTTCTCCATCCTTTGGTGCCCCCATTGAGGAGGTGCACTGATTGATCCTTGCATGACAAAAAGAAGTGGGTTTTGTATTGAGAAAGCATGGCGACACAAAGCTATGGACCAATTTTGAAATCTCAAAGAACTAAAACATGGCAGTGGCAATTGCATGGTCAAGAGTAGGAAGATAAAGAAGAAGATTGAGCAGGGTGTGAAGGGCTATGAAATGATGATTCCTATTCAATCCAAAGTCCTTGTGAGGTATCCCAAGATGAGAATCAAGAAAATTGAGGTATGGCAGCTATTTCACAACATTTGGTGCATACAGTCCATGATCTCTCCGAACAAATGTAGGAGTTGCGACTGAGTGTGATGGATAGGGGACAACCAAGAGGAGGAAGAGGTAGGGCTAGGCAATTTCTTGGTTGGTGTTACAAATGTGGGAAAGAGGGTCATTATGCTCTAGATTGCCCACATGAGCCTAGGGAAAGAGGAGATATATACCGACTATTTGGTAGAGATAGAGGGCTTGGGAAATTTAATGGTCAAAGAGAGCACTTAGTTGAGAACGTTGTGCCACCAGTTGCATTGGACCATGGTGGTCCCCACGGTCAATACTATTGGTGTAGACAAGCAAGACATGGATGCCTTAGCTAACAAGAGAGCAAGGGGTGACAAGGAAACAAAATCTAGGCAAGAAATAAGAGCTCGTAGAGGTGAATAGAAGGTGTATGAAGGCAGGGGAAATCGGAGACTAGCAAGAAGAGGAATTGTCGTAAAATTAAGCAATCAGACTTCCGAATACGGCGTGGTCATCCCGAGTATGATATAGTAAGTGATGTTCAAAATGAAAAAGCTAACATCACCTTTGGACACTTGGTGGCATTGAACCTTACACTAAGAAGGTAGTGGTTTACAAGTGTTAGTATGAGGCTTCCAAGGGTTTAGGGTGATGTGCATACAATGAAAGATATGGCATTAAGAGTAGAAAATCTGATGGATGTTCTACCTCTTATTGATGCAATCATTGAGAAGAGGATGCAAGTGTGGAAAATATAGATGGTGGACCACATGTTTGTGTCATGACATAAGCGGCTATGAGGGATGTAGGTGCCAAGGTGGTGGCCAAGTCAAATGTGCAAATGAGGATGGCCAATCATGCTAAAGCAAGGGCTTTGGGTGTGACCCAGGATGTGAAGGTGAAGGTGATGTGGATAGAGTGTCTTAATGACTTTTTTGTGTGATGAAAGCAGGCGACAATGCTTACCCTTTAATCTCGAGGAGGTCTGGCTTCTGGCAATAGGGGCTAATGAGGACCGAGAGAGCAAGGTCTTCACCTTACCCAATAAAGAGAAGAGAAGAAAGATAGTGCTGGACTTGAAGACTAAAGAGATCCATTGCCATCCTATGGCAACGGGAGGTGAAGGCGTCACATCGACAAGCTACGAGTATGATATTGAGATGGATTATGATGAGGACTACGCGAGTACTATAAGGGAAGAGGAAAGTGAGGATGATATGTTGAAAATTGAGGCCGATCTATTTGGCATTATTGTAGAGGCCCTCCTATAGAAGAAGGTATGCAGCCTCATGTTCATGGCATAGGTGCAGAGGAAGTGGTTGATATGTTGAGTGAATACCTAACTAGGCAGGAGAAAGAAGGTTATGCCCAACTATGTTCTTCTTATCCTAATTTTTTTGCAACAGAGTACAATGATTTGTAAGGGGACAAATGTGTGGAACACAAGATTATGCTGAAGGAGGGGTATAAGCCAAAGGTGTAGAAGCTAAGGAGGTTGGGAGAGATATAGAAGGAAGCTCTATGGTAGAAGATTAACAAGATTTTGGATGCAGGTATCATGTATCCCGTGAAGGTGTTAGAGTGGGCTTTGTCGGTTGTCATTACTCCAAACAAGAATGGGAAGTGGAGAGTTTGTGTCAATTACAAGCCATTGAATTGAGCTACCAAGAAGAATCACTACTCTTTGCCTTTCTAGGACAAAATCTTAAATCAAGCAGTATGTCATGACACGTACTACATTATTGATGGTTTTTTTGGGTATTTCCAAATAGGTATTGCACTTGAGGACTAGCTGAAGACGAAGTTCATTTCTCCATGGGGATGTTTGCATATCGCAAGCTGATATTCAGTTTGGTGCTCATTTGGTGAATGCATATGCCACATTCCAGGATTGGATGAATATGGTATTTGGACCATACCTAGCAGGTTTATCAGGGTTTTTATGGAAAATATTGGATGCTATAATTCTAGGTCAGAGCATCTATTAAAGCTACAAGTGTTTTTAAAGGCTTGACAAAGAGGGTGGTCAGTTAAACCCCAACAAGTAAAAATTGGTGCAACCTCGTGCACAATTTCTAGGTCATGTGGTGTTGCAAAATGGGATAGAAGATGATCCAAAGAAAGTTAAGGCTCTAGTGTTGATGAAGCCTTCGTCATGTGCTCAAGGTTTGGCTTTGTTTGTGCATAAGCTAAAGTATTTGTCTTAGTTTTTATGGATGCTCTTGCAATATGTGTACCCTCTTTAGAAGATGGCCCAAGAGGTTCATGTTTTTCAGTGGAATGAAGAGGCACAACAAGCTTTTGACAAGGTGAAGGAGATCCTTTGTCATTTATCGATGGCGTATCCTCCAAATCGTGAGGATGATGTCTATATTGCTATGATCATGGGTACTATTTCTATTGGATCGGTGTTGCTGTAGAAGGTAGGAAGGAGCTATAAGACTATCTACTTTGAGAGTAGGGTGATAAGTCTTGAGGAGATGACATACACTGAAGCAGGGAACTGGGTGATGGCATTGCTTTCTACTTGCAGGAAGTTTAAAGTGCATCTAATTGTTTGCAAGTTTTATGTGCTGACATCTAACAATCTACTGCATGAGGTGATGTTGCATCTAAATCCAGGAAAGTGTATTATAAAGTGAGTGTTGGAGCTACATAAATTTGAGTTTGACTTCAAATTTGACGATACTAGTAGGTCCCACTTGGCAGACATTCTTGTCAATAACGGTGCCGATCTACCAATGCATCCAAGAGTGGTGCGAGATAAAGCTTGGGAGGATCCTGATTTGGAAGATGCTTTTGTGATGTGGTTTGACAGAGCATATAGAAGAGTGGTATAGAAAGACGGAGGTGGTGTGGTGATCCAAGACCCATAAGGTAAGGTTATTTTTTCAAAGGCATATGATCTTGAAGGGGTCCACACCAACAATGAGGTGGAGTACTTGACTCTTCATTTGGGACTGAAGCAATGTGGCATTTTGAAGCTGGTGGAGGTGATGCCGTGTTAGTCATCAAGTAGCTTTTAGGTGAGTGGCACGTACATAGGGATTCCCTTATGCATTGGCATTTTTCCTCAAGAAGATGTTGAAGCTCTTTGAAGCTATACAATTCAAGCATTTCAAGAGGGAGCAAAACCAAGAAGCGGATCAGTTGGCTAGTACTCGAGTACAAGCCCATGTAGCAGGTTTGTATGTGGCACCAATCACCTATGTAGGTAGGGAGACTTTGAAGGATACAAATGATTTTTTGAGCACAAGGCAGTGGGTAGGGATTTTTTTCAAGTTGCAAAAGAGAAGGATTGTGTAGAAGGCTCACAAGTTTACCTTGATAGGTGAGGATCTGATGACAAATGGCCGAAATGGAGTGGTGAGACGGGTGCTTTATAAAGAGGAAATTGGCATGGTCTTGGAACAATGTCATGAGCAGAGCAGACACCAGGGTAAATATCAAGTATTGTTTTGGGTTCTTAGAGAAGGTTTTTGGTGGCCTTCTATTGTACATGATGTGTACTATTGGTGCAAGACATGCCACGAGCATCAGACCATGGGTGAAAGATGACTGGTAGCCAAGTCATAGGGGGCTATCACAACCCAAAATGCTTTTGAGAAGTGGGGTTTGGATGCCATCAATCCACTCCCTAAGTCGACAAATGGTAAAAAGTACATTTTGGTAGCCATTGACTACCTCATCAAATGGATTGAGGCCAAAATAGTTAAAGAGGTAAATGCTTATACAGTGGCCTGGGCGATTTGTCTTCAATTGTATCTATTGCCATTTTGGAGTGCCTTGGGTGCCCATTTTTTATCGAGGTCAATAATTCCAAAGTAAACTGATGTGTGCATTGGTTGAGGAGTTGGGCATTCAACATCGGTTTTTGTCACCCTACCATCCACAATGCAATGGTCTAGTAGAGAGTGCCAATGGGTAGATCATCAAGATGCTTACAAAGTATGTGTACAAGCAAGAGACAGAGTGGGAAGCTAATCTTGTGCAATGTCTATGGGCATACATAATGTCCTACAAGATGGCTACAAATTTTACACCATTGGAGTTAGTTTATGGCAAAGAGGCATTTCTCCTAGTGCATGCATAGTTAGGATCTTTGAAGGGTATGTGGCGATTCAGTGCCACTCATCAAGATGTTATACAAGACCAAATTTCTAGTCTTGAAGCCTTACAAATGAACAAAGAGGTGATAGCGGCCGATTATTATGTGAAGCAACGAAAGAAGCGTGTTACAATATTCAATTAGAACCTCTTGAGTAAAGGGATTTAGGAAGGCAATTTGGTGATAAAATATGAAATTTACGTTGATTTTACTTCCTAGAAGAAGTTCATCAGGTCCATACAAGGTGCATAAAGCTTTTCAAATGTTAAGTATGGAGCCTGATTTACCACTTGTAATTTTCTGTGTTAAAAATGCACATTCGTAAGGCCCCCATTATGAGGAGAAGCCATCGTGCATGAAGAAAAATAACTCGCCGAAAAATAAAATCACTCACCGAAAACCAAAATTTTAATGCCCAGTCTCGAGCCGGAATATTATGGCCGGACGGCAGCCGAAAAGTGGTCGAAAAATGACCGGTTGGTTAACCGGTAGTCAATGGCCAGTGGCCGGTGGTCGGAAGTCAATGGCTGGTGGCCGCCGGTGGCCGAATTCAATGGTCGGTGGCCGTATTCAAATGCGGACTTGTCTTCTCAAGGGAGGCCACACATGGGCGGATTGGAGGGTACGATTTGGACTTATCTACACAAGGGCGGCTACACATGGCTGCCTCTCATGAGAGAGGGCAGCCCTTTTGGCCTAAAAAAGGAGGCCATTTCTACACACATTTCAGAGTGTAAAGTTGATGCAACAAGGTGGGTGTGAGGTGGTGAGAGTGAAGCAAGGCGGGAGCTCCAAAAGGGTATAATCCCTTTGTAACCTACTTCTTATTTTGAAGTATTAAAGCCATTGAGTGAATGCTTTCCCATGGACATAGCCCACATTGGGTGAACCACGTATATCATGTGTACTCTCTCTCTCTCTCTCTACTCTATAATCTCTTGTGTGTGAATATTATCTCTCTCCATTAAGTAATCTACTCAATTAACTACTTAGCTATGTCATATTTCCTAACAACTGGTATCAGAGCAAGGTTTGCTTGTAGCTAAATTATCTCAAGGAAAGGATTCCTTGAATTGAGTGGGAGTAATGGCAGAGGAAGGGAAGCTCAAGATTGAGAAATTCAATGGCAAAAACTACCAACATTGGAAGATGCAGATTGAATATTATCTCTACCAGAAGGACCTATATTTGCCACTAGGCGGTCTTGCGAAGAAGCCTGCAACAATGGCAGATGAAGCATGGATTGTTCTTGATCGAAAGGCACTGGGAAAAATCTGATTAAGCTTGGCGTCAACGGTGGCCTTCAATGTTTTGGAGATGAAGACCACGAAGGATTTGATGAAGTCGCTTGACGACTTCTACTAGAAACCATCGGCATTCAATAAGGTATTTCTTATGAAGTGCTTGTTCAATCTAAAGATGGCAGAGAATGGTTTAGTTGCAGAACACCTAAATGGCTTTAACACAAACATAAGTCAACTTCGATCGATGAAAACCAATTTCGATGATGAAGTGCGAGCTCTCCTTATACTATCATCTCTACCAGATAGTTGGGATAGCTTTGTGATGGCTGTAAGTAATTCTATTTCTGGCATAAATACTCTTAAGTTTGATGATGTTGTGGGTGTTCTTCTAAGCCAGGAAATAAGAAGGAGAAGCACAAGAGAATCATCAAGTGATGCACTATCAGTGGAAACAAGACAAAGGCCTAAGGAGAGGTTCAAAAACCAAAAGGGCGTGATTGTTCAAGACTGAGCAAGTCACACACAAAGTTAGTTCTTGAATGTTGGAACTGTGCAAGAAGGGCCCCGTCAAGAAGGATTGTGGAAATAAGAAAAAGAAGGAGACTGAGTCTCAAGACAACAAGTCAACATCGGAGGCCAATGTGGCAGGTAAAGTAGAGCAAGATGCTCTAATTCTCTCATTAGACAATGTGTCTAATTCCTAGATAGTAGATTCTGGTGCTTCATTCCATTGGACACCACATAAGCAACATTTCCAAGATTACACCAAAGGTAATTTTGGGTATGTATACTTGGGAGATGATGAAGCTTGTGAGATTGTCGGCAAAGGTACAGTTTCTGTCAAAACTGCTAAGAGAAATAAATGGAAGCTTAAAGATGTTAGGCATGTTTCTTCTCTTCGGAAAAATTTGATGTCTACAGGACAATTGGATGATGAAGGTCAGAACATTGCATTCGGAAACAAACGGTGGAAGATCTCAAAGGGATCTTTGGTGGTTGCCAAGGGAGAAAAGGTCGGTACACGTTACTTGTGTACTATCAGCACGCAACCTTCAACTTGTGCAACAACTACAGAAGTTGACAGTGTGGTGTGGCACTACTGGCTTGGGCATATGAGTGCCAAAGGAATGCAAATCCTTTAAACAAAGAAGCTTCTGCCAAGTTTGAAAGAAGTGGGCTTAGAGTTTTGTGAAGATTGTGTTTATGGTAAACAAAAGAGGGTAAAATTTCAAAAATCAAGAAATGAAAGAAAAAATTAAAAACTTGAGTTGGTTCATTCCGATGTTTGGGATCCTGCAAGTACACCATCAATTGGTGGCTCATTGTACTATGTAACATTCATAGACGATGCGATTAGAAAACATGGGTTTATGTCATGAAGAATAAGTCCGATGTATTTTCCATATTTCAAAGGTGGAAAGCCTTTGTGAAGAATGAAACAGGTACCAAGGTTAAATGCCTCAAATCTGACAATGGAGGCGAATATTGCAGCCAAGCTTTTGAAAGCTTTTGTGCTAGCAATGGCATTCGGAGGCAAAGGAAAACCCCAAGAACACCTCAACAAAATGGGATTTTGAAAAGGATGAACATGACAATCATGGAGCGAGCACGAAGCATGTGGCTACATGCAGGCCTACTGCTTGAGCTTTGGGCGGAAGCAGTAAGTACGTCTGTGTACTTAATCAACCGGTCACCCTCAACGGCATTGGATGGGGGAGTTCCAGAGGAGGTGTGGATAGGTAAACCGTTGAACTATTCATTTCTCAAAGTTTTTGGGTGCGAGGCTTTCATGCACATAGCTAAAAGTCTAAGGTCAAAGCTAGATGCAAAGTCCAAAAAGTGTTTCTTCATCAGGGCTATGGAGAAGTGACCTTGGGTATCGCCTATGGAATCCTGAAGATGGTAAAATATTTAGAAGTAGGGATGTGATTTTTAATGAACAAAATATGTAAAAAGATTACTTGAAAAGCAAAACAAACAAAAGAAACAGGTGATGAGTACATGGAGCTTGAGGATGGTGAAGACTCAAGGACTGCAAACAGTGACATTGTGCAACAACGTCAACCAAATGAGGAGCCTCAACCTATTCCCAAAGATCTACAAGAGCAGTAAGTTGGGCTTCAAAGCTACAAAAAGTGGTCTCACTTTCTACCACGGAAGCAGAGTATGTAGCAATGACGGATGCAAGCAAAGAAATTCTGTGGCTTCACAGATTCTTAGAAAAGCTTGGATTCAAATAAGACAATTGTGTCTTGTATAGTGATAGCCAAAGTGCTATCCATCTTGCAAAGAACTCAGTATTTCATTCAAGGACAAAGCACATTGAAGTGAGATATCACTTCATACGCACTCTTTTAGAAGAGGGACAGCTAAAGCTAGGAAAGATGCATACAAGTGAAAATCCTGCAGACATGTTTACAAAGGTGGTCAACAAGAAGAAGTTGAGCTTTTGCTCTCTTCAATTGGCCTTCAAGGATAAGAAGCCAGGATGGAAAGCAGTCACAGGTTTGGTTTGGAGATCAATCTCCAAGTGGGAGATTGTTAAGTATGGAGCTTGATTTACCCCTTGTAATTTTTGTGTTAAAAACGCACATTTGCAAGGCCCCTATTATGAGGAGAAGCCATCATGCGTGAAGAAAAATAACTCGCCAGAAAACAAAATCACTCGTCGAAAACCAAAAATTTAACACCCAGTCTCGAGCCGGAATATTATGGCCGGATGGCGGTCGAGCGGATGGCGGTCGAAAAGTGGTCGGAAAATGACCGGTCGGTTGGCCGGTAGTCAATGGCCGATGGTCAGAAGTCAATGGCCGTTGGCCAAATTCAATGGTGGACTTGTCTTCTCAAGGGCGGCCAGACATGGGCGGATTGGAGGGTCCGATTTTGACTTATCTACGCAAGGGCGGCTACACATGGCTGCCTCTCATGAGAGAGGGTAGCCCTTTTGGCCTATAAAAGGAGGCCATTTCTACACACATTTCAGAGTGTGAAGTTGATGCAACAAGGTGGGTGTCAGGTGGTGAGAGTGAAGCAAGGTGTGAGCTCTAAAAGGGTATAATCCCTTTGTAACCTACTTCTTGTTTTGAAGTACTAAAGCCATTGAGTGGCTGCTTTCCCATGGACGTAGCCCACATTGGGTGAACCATGTATATCATGTGTACTCTCTCTCTCTCTCTCTCTACACTTTAAAATTTCTCATGTGTGAAGATTATCTCTCTCCATTAAGTAATCTACTCAATTATCTACTTAGCTATATCATATTTCCTAACATCAAAATGGTGCGAGAAAATGGCATGTTTCTTAGGCATAGGGTGAATGGTGTGCTACTTAATTTGTACTTTGATAAAGGTTTATCATCTGATATACATCATATTGTAGCCAAGGGGGACTAGGCAACCCACCTGAAGAGAGGAAATATATAATGGAAATGAATCCTTGTACATACCCTATGCATACAATTGTGGTTTGTTTTGTTTGTTTAATTGTTTGTTCCATGTGGAAGTTTCATGTTTAATAAATGCTTTTGGTTGGACATGAATGTTTAACAAGAGGGTTGGGCAATGATGGTGCAACAAAAAATGGTCGATGCTATGAACGGTGCAAAGCAGGGCTAAGGGTTTCTATAGGTGCAAGCTAGAGTGCTAAAGCAAATATGAGGGTCCAGGGTAGCTAAGGGTATCTAAAGGTGTATACTTATGGTGGTTCTCTAGGGCAAAGGGGCCCTATAGGAATCTGGATAGAATGATTGCTCAAGGTGTCCAAAATGCTCAAAATGTGAGGCCGGATCTGGTCCTCAAAGTGCTTTCCAAGCCGGTCTCGATGGCTCTTCAATTAAATATATGATGTGAAAGATGTTGCAATTGAAATGTGGGATCCTTTGCAAATTCTTACCAGACTATACAGGTGGAGGGGGTGGTTAGAGCGGATGTAAGTGAATAGGCTTGAAGTGCTCAAATTATGGTGCATGTCAGTCTTTTTGGATCGCTAATCGGAGTAAGTGGATAGGCTTGAATTGCTCAAATTATGGTGCATGTCAGCCTTTTTGGATCGCTAATCGGAGAGCTCTCATGTGTCCAACTTATGGGTTGATGAAGTTTTCAAGGGGAGATAGTTCTAGTGTGTTTTGATCACCTCAGCAGGCATGCCAATAGGGATCTTTTTTGGCTCTCCAAGGTTCTAGAGGGTGGTATCAATATGGTGAGCTAGTCAGAATCGACATCTCATCAATTGGGATCTTCTGCAGCAAGATATGACATATTGAAGGTGAGGACAAATTCTGGGAAAGTAGCAGCAATGGTGTAGCTAAAGTTGGTTGGTGTTATGATGAGTGCAATGTAGGGCTACGTGTTCACAGGGGCATGATAAAGTAGCTAGGCAGATTTGAAGGTCAAGGGTAGGCAAAGGATGATCAATATGTATGCTTAATGTTGTTTTTTGGACCCATATGCATTGACAAGGTGCCTATCAAAGGTGGATTGTCAACGTGTGCAAAGTGCAGGAATAGAAGTTCTAGAGGTGGCCCTCAATGTGCTCTCCAAGCCAATCGAGATAGCTCCTCAAACAGAGCTACAAAGTGCAAGTTTTGGCCGCTTAAATTTTAAGGTGGTTTGCAGATCCTTTCTAGATTTGGTAGTAGCAGATGGTTGGTCAGGGTGAATATCATTGCATGGACATGAAGTGCTCAACTTATGGTGCATGTCAATCTTTTTGGATTAGCAATCAAAGTTTAAACGGTTAGGTTATGAACAATTGAAGTTTCATTGGGGGCCAATTATTTGCCAATTTGACTGCCTCATTAGGTGTGCCAACATGGATAACTTGAATCTTGCCAGGGTTAGCATGGTTGCTATGGAGCATAAGAAGTTCATTGAAGTTGACAACATGTCAATTTGAGTTTGGAATGCAAAGATGCGGCTGATCAAAGTTGGCAGGCAACCATTGTGGAGCAGTGATGGATGTTTTCTCTGCAAAGTTTGGGTTCATGAAAATGTCAGGCTGCAGAGTAGATGGTGGGAGTTAACGCAACAATCAAGGCTTGTGGAGGGATTTCCTAGGGGCTCCATGTGATGGATATGCTTGAAATGGTAGAGGGTCAAAGTGGATGCTAAAAGGGATTTATTTGAAACTAGGCGAGGAGGTTTTTTTGAGGAGAAAAAGTTCAAAAGGGGGGGCTTCCTTGGAGTCACCACATGACAGGGGACTTAGTCCCACATGTGCACGGGCCAACCAAGGAGCCATACTATATATAATGCATGCGGATTACCCATTGTGCACAAGAGAGGAGAGGGGGGCATGAGCTATGGTTCCCTCCCTCCCCCGCACTCGTAGGCAGGCACTGTGTGTGTGCTCCATTTTTGGAATGTGTCTGTGCATCGGTGTTTTGTGATGGTGATGCGCACCGGTTGGTGGTTGGTGGTGATTTTCCCTGCACCCACAAGGGCCTTGTTCCCATGGTGGCCCAAAGGGACCATTTTTTATAAGTAAGGACATGTGTGTGCGCCCGCCGACATTGGGGGGCCCTTCTCACATGTAGTGGCATGCAGTGCAAGCAAAAACTGTAGTGATTCACATATAGTATGCCAATAAGCTAAACAAGGGGAAAAGTGTTTGGTAAAAAAGCAAGATGCTAAAATCGGCTACTCGCCTAAATAAAGGGCAATTTTTTTTTTGTAGATTTGGCAGATTTTTCTCTGCAGCAAGGGTTTCAAGAGCTGATAGACGAAGGTGGATAAGTCATGCTGTAATCCAAATTTCGAAGAATCAAGCTAGCCCTTCCCACTTTTTGCTATCAATTGTTGATCTCCCTTCTACTCTCTATTGCTTTCTCGTCTATTGTGGGTGCGGATGTGTGTTCATTATCCCTGGACCGTTCCTTTGCATGGTGTAGTGGGGTGGGGTGGGGTGGAGAGAGAGAGAGAGAGAGAGAGAGAGAGAGAGAGAGAGAGAGAGAGAGAGAGAGAGAGAGAGAGAGAGAGAGAGAGAGAGAGAGAGAGAGAGAGAGAGAGAGAGAGAGAGAGAGAGAGAGAGAGAGAGAGAGAGAGAGAGAGAGAGAGAGAGAGAGAGAGAGAGAGAGAGAGAGAGAGAAGCTTTGTGTGATGGTGATGTGTGAAATTGAAGCAGTGTGGGTGCCGTGCAAGTTTCAGATTCTCTAAAGTGTGTGCATGCTTTTTGGTAAGCAATATAAGGGATGTGTTGTGAAAAATTGTGTTGTTTATTAGGTTTACTGAATGGATTCTGGTTTTGTGATAATCTAGGCTATAGAGAGGAAATCTGTAAGTGTTTTTGGGGGTGTTTACATTCCCCCTTTCCATTTTTTGGTGCCCCCATGTAGGAGCATTTGATTGCTTGTCAGTGTGATCAAGAAGGCGGTTTTTCCACAAAGAAACAATGGTAGCACAAAGTTTTAGGCATATTTCACCCGCAAGAAGGATCCAAAGGAGTGAATGGTCGATTTTGAGCTATACATGTTGTCATTGCACATGCCAAATAAAGATGGTAATTGTAGAAAATTCCGCTATTGTTGATGCGGGGAAAAGCAAAGGTATGGTTATATGCTTTTGAAGGAGAACCTAGATTGATATGGCTGGCCCTGCGAGCTTGCTTCCTGCAGGACTTTCATAAAGAGGTATCTCCAATTGATTTGGATGCAAAATTGAAGACTTAGGACAGGATGTGAATGAAGGATTTGATGTTTCTATTAACCATTTTGAAGAGTTTTGGGAAAATTTTGCAGCTAGGGTAAAACACCCAACTTAAGGCCACCTAAGAAAGGCGATGAATTGCGACCAGTCTGATGCACTGTTTTCAGCTTGGGAGGGTGCAATCAAAATCTGAGCGCAAGGGCTATTAGCTGTAGAAGCGATGTTGCGAACACTGAAGGCTATAGGACGCACGAGATGGAACAAAATTCCATGTGTAACAAAAAACTCCATGAATAGGGAGACGCCATGGGGCGTAAGTTGAGCCAATGAGCCACCAAGGCTTGAACTTGAGATCCAACGGCATGCATTCAATCGTCGCTTGCCCTAACCAATCCAGCACCCGCTTGATTGTGTCTCAAAATTAGAGCAAAACGGCTTTATTTTAGGCAGTCCACGGGTCCCATCAAAGGGGGCCGGTTTTTTATTGGCCCCTTTACCCTACCATGCAATTGGCTAATGGAGAATACTTCAAAATGGATAAATTCATGGCGTGTTTGCATCCCAAGTTTTGAGAGAAGGTGGATTTTGAGATTCCGGAGAATTATAATGGCGCGATTGCTATTTCATGGGCGAAGAGCAAGAAAATCATGAATAACATCGAACAAATGCTTTGAGTTATGAGGATATTGATCTCAGCCCACTCCCAAGTGCGAAGGAAGAAGCTCATGTGGAGAATCAAGTAAATCAAGGTGTGATGGCTATTCCTCAACAATGGGTATGAATATTCAATATTTGATCGAGCAAATGTAAGAGCTTTGTTTAAGTGTTATGGACAGAGGTCAACCAAGGGCTAGAAGAGGTAGGGTTAGGATGTTGCCTGGAGGATACTACAAAATGTGGGGAGGAGGGCCAACATGCTTCAAATTACCCGCATCCACCAAGGGAAAGAGGTGGCATGTACCGGTTGTTTGGTTGAGGTTAAGGGCAGGCACATTTAAATGGTTAAAGGGAGCAGCAGGTAGTCAAGAACCAGGTCCCACTAGCTCCACCAGGTAATGATCAAGTGCCTAGAGTTAACATCATTGGTGTGGAAAAGAAGAATGTGGATGTTTTGGAAAACAAAATATAACGAGAGATTGAAACTGAACAAGAAACCACAGCTCAGAAGGGCAAAGTGAATGTGAACAAATGTAGAGAGCAGCCATAGTCAAGCAAAACAAGGCATCATTGCAAGATCAAGCATACGGATTCTAGTTGGGGCGGGGTCATCCAAAGTATGATTTGGTGAGTGATGTTCAAAATTGGAAAGCTAATATCACATTTGGCCAATTGCTTACATTGAGCTCCAAGTTGAGAAGGCAATGGCCTACTAGTGTTAGCAAGAGGCTTCCACGTGCTAGAGGTAATGCACATGCAATGCAGAATCTGGCTTTAAGGGTAGGGAGCTTGAATGGTGGGCTTTGAGTTGTGGATGTTTTGACTGAAAGGAGGAAGTAGGTGCACACATACATTGATGGTGGTGCACAGGCTTGTGTACTAATTGAGGCTATTGTGAATGATATAGGTATCAAAGTGGTGGTTAGATCCAATGTGAAAATGAGGATGGAAAACCATGCCAAAGCAAGATGTTTGGGAGTGTGTGGTATTCCATTATGAGGGAGTTGGTGCCTGATGTGCATCTTGTGTTGATTGAGGGGGTTGGGCAACCAACCTAAGCAAGAGTCATCTACATCATGGAGTAATGTCTTGTACATACAATGGTGTTTTTTTCTTAGTTCACAATGTTTTTTTAGTTTTGCAGTTTCTCAATTTTGATAAATATGTTTTTTGGTTGAACATAAATGATCAACAATGGGACTGGACAATGATAGTGTAGCTAAAGTTGGTCGGTGTTATGAGGGGTGCAATGTAGCGCTACATGTTCTCATAGGGGTATGCCAAAGTGGATGGGTAGATCTAGAGGTCAAGGGCAGACAAAGAAGGGTGGATATGTATGCCTAATTTGAAGTTCAAGGGTAGGCAAATGATGACGAATATGTATGCCAGCTAATGTGTTTTTTTTGGACCAATATGCATTTCCAAGGTGCCTATCAAAGGTGTCCGAACACAGTGTGCACATTGTAGGAATAGATGTTCCAAAGGTGGCCCTCAATGTGCTCTCCAAGCCAATCTAGATGGCTTCTCAAACACGGAGCTACAGACTGTAAGTTATGGCAACTTGAAGTATAAGGTGGTTTGTAGATCCTTTCCAGATTGGGCAAAACAGATGATTAGTCAAGGTGGATATAGATGCATGGACCTAAAGTGCTTGACTTACGGTGCATATGGGTCTTTTTGGATTAGCAATTAGAGTTCAAATGGTTAGGTTAGGAACAATTGAAGTTTCACTAGGGCTAGTTATGTGCCAGTTTGACCGCATCAGTGGGTGTGCCAACATGGTGTGTGCAATCTTGTAGGTAAATGATATAAGGATGTGTTGTGAAAATTGTGTTGTTATTGAGGTGTTGTGATCATCTTGGGCTATAGAGAGGCAATCTGTAAGTGCTTCTTGATGTGTTTGCATTTCCCCCTTTCTAGCAGTGTCGGGGGATATGTGTTCGCTACGTGAGCGCGCCGGGCCTCTGGCTATGGGAGGTGCGAAAGAGAGAGAACAAGAACAATAGATGTAACTGAATTTGGAAATCACCGTAATCATCAATCAATTGATTAACGCTTTGAGTACAACTTAATCCTTAGCCAAGGCGGGCTGTTAGCAGCACCGTCACTCGGATCATTTGATAACTAGGAGTTTAAGCTCCTGTTTTACAAGATTAACCGGGCCATTAACGACACTGGGCTTAACAAAATGATTAATCAAACTTTAGCTGATGACGATGATGGAAATTTCCTCCTGTAGCTTTATCTGCCTCAACTGACCTTAGATTCTGTAAACTTTATCTTTCTATGTCGGTCTTTCCCTGCTTAGATAGCACTCAAGAGCTTTCTGCAGTGCTCCTTTTCCTTGCTTAACCTCATTTTCTCCTTGCCTTCTTGATCATGGCTGCTCATCTTATGCTCAATGAGAGAGAGACTTCATTTTTGCTTTGCCCTGGTTTTTAGGCAGTATCCTGCTTCAAATCCTCCCTTGCCGGCTTTGCTAGCCAAGGTCTCCTTCTCCTCTTTTATTAAATCCCTTCACTTCCCTCTTGCCGAGCTCTCTTGTGAATCCCCTTACTCTTCTCGACTTGCTCAAGCTCTCTTGCCCTTTCAAGCTTCGACCTTGGCTTGACCAGGCTCGGCTTCAACCAAGCTCTCTCTTGTGCTCCTTCGACCAAGCTCGAAAGAGAGAGAGCACTCCTTATCAAAGCTCGAGAGAGAGCCCCTTGTGTTGCTTGAGAGAGAGAGCAAGCCCTGAATTGCACGCCCTTACCTTGCTTTTTCTCTCCTTGCTCTCCTCTTCTCAAGCTTAATTCTGAGGACGAGGAAGAGAGAGAGAGAGAAAGGTAGCCTTTGGTTCCCTGCCTTTGTTCAAACTCGAGAGAGAGAGAGAGAGTGAGAACGCCTTTGCTCTTTGATTCGCTTCCGAGCTCCTCTACCGACCTCACAACTCCCTGCTACCTTCTCTCGTTCCCCACAATAACCATACCCTTGCATGCCATAAAAGCATCGCTATTAATAGCTCGTCTCTCCCTTAGCAATGACGGCGCCATCGTTGCTAGAGAGGCCAAAAAAACTGCCTCTATGACGTGGCAGTCATCGAACCGACCTCCTCCAAAATTGCCACGAGTGGCACCAAAAGGGGTCACCCTGCCTTGCTGATCCTTTCTCGTTTCAGGCACACTCTCAATTGCTTGCTCTACAGCTCGACGCGAGCTCCTCTTTGCTTTCTCTGCGTCCTCGCCACTGCCTGCACGCTTCTCTTCTTCTTTTTCTTTTCTCTTTTATTCACATTCAAGGCCCTACTTAGTTTGTTGGGCAACCTTTAAGTTGGTGGGCGGCCGGTCTTAGTGGACGGCCTTTAGGTTATGGCCTATGGCTCCTGGCATTATCAAAGGCACCATATTTGGCATACAATTCGGCCAGGCAATGTTCAGCAGCAAATAAAAGGCATCATATTGGCCCTTTGTTTCTTTTTTGGGCGGGCGGCCCTTAAAGGGCATCCCATTAAACATGCATGCTGACCAAGCAATGCCAAGCAGTACAACTTCCTTCAGCACTCCTTGACTAACAATAATATCGTGAATTTGATGCCCATATCCGCTTCTTAGTGCAATTACCTTCTTGGCCCGGCCTTGTTGGATATATCCCATAGTCAATGCATTCCAAGACTTGGATAAAGCTCAAAAATTCCCAGATAGCATCCCGACCGAGCCGACTGGACTGGTACGAAACTGGCCCCCGGTGCATCTTTAATGGCCAATAACTTGGCAACCGTAACTCCTATCCGCTGATTTGAAAAGACCGACGCGCTCCACAAAGTGATTCAGCCCGATGCATTCATTTCAATTCTGTCACCTCACCTGCAGTTGCCCAATCCGGTACGGATCTGCAATCGACTTGAACTTCAATCTGCCATAACTTCCTCACCGTAACTCCAATCGACGAGCCGTAAAGACAAACCGGTAGAGCACTTCAAGCACTACAATTTTAGATCATAACATCCAATCTGTGCTCACTTCAAGCATAGTCCTTTTTAGCATCATTAAGGCATCAGTTGGCTCTTTAAAGCCGCATCTGGCATACATTAATTATTAAACTTGGCTTGTTAACAAGGGCTGATCATTGCTCAATAATCATGTAGGGTTCAAATAAGCTTAATGTGCATTTTTTTTGGAATCTTTCTTAGCATGGGAGCGGAGCTGCACGACATCCACCCCCTTTGAACTTTCACAGCCTCCGGTCTGTGCCAACAACACTTCAATATGCATATGCTATACAGGTACCTTAAGCTCCTTACCCATCATCAGACTCACATAACTGGTAAACATATGAAAAAATGAAATAAGGGTTATATCCTATCATCATTGTTCTAGCTTAATCATTAGGTAGCTGTCCATTAAAAATCTCTGAATTGTATCTGTCGTATCTTCAAAGCATTCAATCATGGATAACTTGTTTAGTGAACCCTGCCAGACTCAAGTGCTCCAGTTAATTATGCACACGGCTTGACCATTAAGCTCTCTTTAAGGAACCCTGTCAAGCTCAAGTATGCCTTACTCTGTTTGCACACGGAATGGCTGTCAAGTCCTTTACCTCAAGTTCTGGTAGCAGAACCAACTCAAAAGATGTAAAGAGACTTCATTAATTGTCCAAAGAAGTTAGCTAGAAGCCAGCTATGGTATCTTATTGAATGCATAACCAAATACTCGCTCGACTTAGCATAATCTAGAAAACAAAACCTTAAATCATGCAGCCTACTACATCAGGCATCTGGTATCCTCTGCATCTGCAACTTACACTTTAGTAACCCCCAGGATCAAATGGAATAATAAGGAATTGCCCACACATTGGGGCATCATAATATCCACATGAGCATACATTTTCTGTATCAATCAACATCAAGCATTTCTGGTGAAAATATGCTACCCTTGGTGCAAATAGCATGCAATTACTATGCATACTGATCAGTATCCATCCATATTGAATCTGCTTATGAATATCCTTAGAATCTCCTGGATTAAATACCATTGAGATCACATAGCATTGATGGGTTTCGTAATATATTAGAGCTTCACCTGAAGCATAGTGCATCACCCACATCCCGTAAACTGTTGGCAACTTAAGCTCGTTACCAGAAATCATTAAAGAAATCTAACTCCCTTTTACTGGAAGCCAAGACATCACTGAAATAAGCATCATTAGGAATAACATCCAAATCCAGCCACATTTGCCACATTGTCCAAGGAAATGAAAAACCCTGTGTACTTTTTGCAGTATAAAGGATGATTTAGCATCATCACCCCCTCTAGCTTCGTAGCCATTACGAAAACCCTTGGGAGTCTCTCAACCTGTATCATCATACGAATTTTTACCCGTTGGGATTTCAGCTTGATCATGAAAAACAACTTTATAATGTAGATCTTCATCCATAACATCCTCGGGAAAATCACCCTTGGAAGTCTCAACAATATCAAAACTGTAAGAGTTATCTCCTCATGCAGTCCATGTACAAGCATAGATGTAAAATCCCTGTCTATAATCTGTTCACAATCAACATGATCCGAGAAATCTTCATACTCATCCATATCATCCTCTACTTCCTCATATGCACTTAGCAATACATTATAGAACTGTAAAGGCTCATCTGGCACCCCCTCTAAAGAGGTATACGCATCAGAAAGCTCTTCTATACTGCCATAAACATCTCCTTCAGATCTAGAAAAAAATTCATCGATGATATCATCCTCTTCTGTGATAGTAACATCTGCAAGCATATTGTTAGTAGCAATCATAGGTTCATTGACATCCTCAGGCTCATCCTGTGCTGGGTCCACAATCTTGGTCACTTCATCAGCTACTACTGTGTATATAATAGCTTTGTTTATGCAATCATCTATAGCAAACATGTTGTCCTGCTTTCTTATAGTGTTGATAGTTTTAGAAATATCCTGTAGAGGCTCATCTGCTTGATGAACTCCTTCAGAATAACCCATGTCAAGGTCAACAACTTGCGAACCACTTGATGTACAGTCTATGTCTTCACTAAAACCATTATTAGAGGTAGTGTCCATGCGTATTTTCTTTGAAAATTTTTCATATAAGCCTGTTTCAGCATCAAATTCATCGTTTACCTTGTCTTCATTGCTCAAAATAAGCTCCTCTGAAATTGAATCTGCTACTTTTAACTCCGCATTTTCTTTGGCTTTACTTCTTGCAGAAATATGCTCCCAGAATTCATCATAGTTGAGGATCTGCATCTGATACCCTTCACCTTTATTGAAGACAACCTTACTTCGTTCAGTAATCTCCTTTATTTCCCGATCTAGAATCCTTGAGCTTTCGTAAATAAATTCCTCTGCAAAATACTCCCACTGTGTGGGATATGCGTCTGCCAGTTCTTGAACCTGTTTTTTAAAATCCGAGTTTACAACCTCCTCAAAGCTGAAATCATCCGATCTTCTGGAACATTTCGGCTCTTCATCTGAGCTTCATAACATGCAATACAACCTTCTGGATCATATCCCTGAAAAACATAATACTGCTCACATACAGCATCAAGTGCTAGCTCTATAGCATCATCAATCTGCATGGCTTTTGCTTCCTGTAGATACCCCTGAACTAATTCCATCATTTTCGGCAAATCTGCAACTGCTAGATTTTTATCAAATCCATTGGAACTCAAATCGTCAATAAACTGATTTAATTGTTATGGCATCTCCATCTTTACCTCCCACCCCGGCTCGTTTCGCGTCGGGTTCACCAAAGATGTCGGGGGATATGTGTTCGCTACGTGAACCGGGTAGGCGCCGGGCCTCTGGCTGTAGGAGGTGTGAAAGAGAGAGAACAAGAACAACATATGTAACTGAATCTGGAAATCACCGTAATCATCAATCAATTGATTAACGCTTTGAGTACAACTTAATCCTTAGCCAAGGCGGGCTGTTAGCAGCACCATCACTCGGATCATCTGATAACTAGGAGTTTAAGCTCCTGTTTTACAAGATTAACCGGGCCGTTAACGACACCGGGCTACAAAATGATTAATCAAACTTTAGCTGATGACGATGATGGAAATTTCCTCTTGTCGCTTTATCTGCCTCAACTGACCTTAGATTCTGTAAACTTTATCTTTCTATGTCGGTCTTTCCCTGCTTCGATAGCACTCAAGAGCTTTCTGCAGTGCTCCTTTTCCTTGCTTAACCTCGTTTTCTCCTTGCCTTCTTGATCATGGCTACTCATCTTATGCTCGATGAGAGAGAGACTTCATTTTTGCTTTGCCTTGGTTTTTAGGCGGTATCCTGCTTCAAATCCTCCCTTGCCGGCTTTGCTAGCCAGGGTCTCCTTCTCCTCTTTCATTAACTCCCTTCACTTCCCTCTTGCCAAGCTCTCTTGTGAATCCCCTTACTCTTCTCGACCTGCTCAAGCTCTCTTTGTTAGAGGGGGAAGAGCCCTCTACAGAGAGAGAGAGAGAGAGAGAGAGAGAGAGAGAGAGAGAGAGAGAGAGAGAGAGAGAGAGAGAGAGAGAGAGAGAGAGAGAGAGAGAGAGAGAGAGAGAGAGAGAGAGAGAGAGAGAGAGAGAGAGAGAGAGAGAGAGAGATGCTCACACAGAGAGAAAGAGATTAACGTCCGCCGCCATAAGTGATTACTATGAATGAAAGCTTGATGATTACAAAGGTTATAAGAGCCCATTCTTATAGGCTTGTAGTGTCCCCTCGCTCCTCATGAGCCACACCCCTTGGCATCCCCACTAAGGTTCAAGACCATCCAATATGGCCAAGGCGTAACACATGGCACACACCGGCTTATGCCGTAACACTCTTGCCCTTTCAAGCTTCGACCTTGGCTTGACCAGGCTCAGCTTCAACCAAGCTCTCTCTTGTGCTCCTTCGACCAAGCTCAAAAGAGAGAGAGCACTCCTTATCAAAGCTCGAGAGAGAGCCCCTTGTGTTGCTCGAGAGAGAGAGAAAGCCCTGAATTGCACACCCTTACCTTGCTTTTTGTCTCCTTGCTCTCCTCTTCTCAAGCTTAAGTCTGAGGACGAGGAAGAGAGAGAGAGAGAGAAAGGTAGCCTTTGGTTCCCTGCCTTTGTTCAAACTCGAGAGAGAGAGAGAGTGAGAACGCCTTTGCTCTTTGATTCGCTTCCGACCTCTACCTTCTCTCGTTCCCCACAATAACCATATCCTTGCATGCCATAAAAGCCTCGCTATTAGTAGCTCCTCTCTCCCTTAGCAACGACGGCGTCGTCGTTGCTAGGGAGGCCAAAAAAATACCTCTAGGACGTGGCAATCATCGAACCGACCTCCTCCAAAATTGCCGCGAGTGGCACCGAAAGGGGTCGCCCTGGCCTTTTGATCCTTTCTCGTTTCAGGCGCGTTCTCAACTGCCTGCTCTACAGCCCAACGCGAGCTCCTCTTTGCTTTCTCTACATCCTCTCCGCTGCTTGCACGCTTCTCTTCTTCTATTTCTTTTCTCTTTTATTCACATTCAAGGCCCTACTTAGTTTGTTTTGCAGCCTTTAAGTTGGTGGGCGGCCGGTCTTAGTGGACGGCCTTTAGGTTATGGCCTATGGCTCCTGGCATTATCAAAGGCACTATATTTGGCATACAATTCGGCCAGGAAATGTTAAGCAGCAAATAAAAGGCATCATATTGGCCCTTTGTTTCTTTTTTGGGTGGGCGGCCCTTAAAGGGCATCCCATTAAACATGCATGCTGACCAAGCAATGCCAAGCAATAGAACTTCCTTCAACAGTCCTTGACTAACAATAATATCGTGAATTTGATGCCCATATCCGCTTAGTGCAATTACCTTCTTGGCCCTGCCTTGTTGGGTATATCCCGCAGTCAATGCATTCCAAGACTTGGATAAAGCTCAAAAATTCCCAGATAGCATCCCGACCAAGCCGACCGGACTGGTACAAAACCGGCCCCCGGTGCATCTTTAACGGCCAATAACTTGGCAACCGTAACTCCGATCGCTGATCTAAAAAGACCGACTCTCTCCACAAAGTGAGCACTTCAGCCCGATGCATTCATTTCAATTCAGTCACCTCACCTGCAGTTGCCCAATCCGGTACGAATCTGCAATCGACTTGAACTTCAAACTGCCATAACTTCCTCACCGTAACTCCAATCGACGAGCCGTAAAGACAAACCGGTAGAGCACTTCAAGCACTACAGTTCTATATCATAACATCCCATCTGTGCTCACTGCAAGCATAGTCCTTTTTAGCATCGGTAAGGCATCAATTGGCTCTTTAAAGCCGCATCTGGCATACATTAATTATTAAACTTGGACTGTTAACAAGCGTTGATCATTGCTCAATAATCATGTAGGGTTCAAATAAGCTTGATGTGCATTTTTTTGGAATTTTTCTTAGCATGGGAGCGGAGCTGCACGACAGCGGGTAATCTTTTGCCAAGTTGGGGCACGTCATTTGAAGCCCTGGAAGAGATGGATTGTTGATCAAGGGAACGGGTTCAAAGACATGAACTTTCAGTGGCTTTTTGCAGATCAAACATCGGGTTAATGAGGAGGAGTTGGTATCACTTTGACGTAGGGGGAGAAATTGTTTTTTCATAAAGTCTCATGAGATTTGTTTTCACCTCACCAGAAAGGCGTGCCTTCTGGCTGTGCCATGTGGTGGCAAAAAGATCACACATGGAGAAATCGGACAAGGGAGTCGTGGGTATATTACCATGTGTACACACATTATATAGGGGAGTACAAAATAGTGCACCCCTCGAAGGTTGTAGTTGTAGAGCTAGAAGCAGAAGCAAATTGCTTCTCTCACAGACATGACAATGGAGAGTTAAGTAGAGGAGACAAAGAGGAGAGAGAAGAAAATAAGATAGGGCACGACTAGTGCCCTATCTAATTTTGTGCACGACTAGTGCACAAAATGCAAGATGTCTCTTCATTAGGTCTTTGAGCCTTATAAAGGCTTTACATGGTGTTCACACACACTAGGTGGCCACCCAAGTTGGGCTGACCCCGCTTTACATGGTGTTCACACACACACACACACACACACACACACACACACACACACACACACACACACACACACACACACACACACACACACACACACACACACACACACACACACACACACACACACACTAGGTGGCCACCCAGGTTGGGTTGACCCCAAAAATACTAGAGATCCAATTGGTATGTTCATTTCCAGTGGGGCTGCTGTTGTAATCCCATGGCTGGTCTAGACATAGGATACCTTTGCTCGTAATCTCTCTTGTAGATTTCCTCCAAAATGGGTTCAGAAGGATACTTCCCACCTTAGAAAGCCAAGGAGAATAGTGAGTTTCACAATTGTGGAAATACCTTGCAAGTTCTCCCCACTCTAGAGACTCCGTTGCTTGGTGCATTTCCAAGCAAGCTCACCGGTTGTACCCTCGAGCTTCAAGACAACCCGCTGAGGGGCAATCAATAGATTCAAGACCTATTTCTTAAATTTAAAGCATAATATGTTGAAAATTTTCTAAGTTTGTTGGTGACCTTTCACTTTGTGTGTTATTTCACTTCATATTAAAAGGACATAAACAAGAATTTTTCAAGAATGACCTTTTCTTGGGAGGAAATATGTTTAAGACTCAAGTGCTACTCATCGTCACACAAATTGTGAGATATTGCTACATCCGTCATGTTTGGAAGGCAAGGAATAGTCAAATATTCAAGAGCACATTGGAAACAACTAAGTTTACAAAGATATTTTATAAAGTAAGGAGGTGATCATCGCCATTGGGAAACATGTAAACTCAAATGAGTGGAACAAGGCCTTAGGCACTGTTAAGATTGACTCTCTTGAGTAAAAATATGAGCTCATCTCTTGCCATGGGGTGGCTCCCCTATCAACCAATGGAAGATTCCAACAATAGATGCCTGCTTCAGAAAAGAAGATGCATGAGAGGTTTTTAAGGCCCTTGTAACATAAAGTCATTATAAGTTTCCCATCAAAAAACCATTAGATCTCTGTTCACTTTTTATTTATGCAGAATTTAAGGCTAAGAGATTCCAAGCTATATTATAAGTTAGACAAATTTTCTTGGTAGGTCACTTATTTTTGAAGTAGTTTTAGCCTTTGTACATATAAGACCCTTAACCAGGGTATAAAAGGCAACTTTGTAAGGTTTTGAAAAAGACAGTTCTATTATTGAAAATAAACAGATAAGGTTTCTTTGTATGTCATGAGCACTCTCTTGCTATCAAGATTTCATCTCTTTGCACCGCACCACACAATTACCGTATCAACAATCCAAGAGCATCAACACATTAGCCTCAAGGAGCTCTACACGTTGATATTTACATTACAAGTGTTTCATAAGACCTGAGCATGGACTCCCACGACCTTCTAGGTGACATATCTCATTATCCAAGCGTTGTTTTTAGCTTCCATCAATTGCATTAGATTCCCAACAATAAGGAGCACCTAGCAGGTGTGTTCAACATCAGATTCGATGACCTGTAATTTTTCTCATGGAGAAAATTGCGATTTTCCCCAGTGTGAAGATTTTAGGTTTGATGGTCCATAAGTGTTCTTGACCTAGTAAGGAATGTGCCTGCCAAGTTAGGTGTTGATTGAAGTTGATTTGCTATTGGTTTTGTATGTGGATGTGTGATTGGATAAGAGAGGTAGAAACCAAGGTTTCTGCAGTTAGAGAGTTCAAAGACTGTTTCCACAAAGTGTATTGTGTTTATTGACAACCTCTTGGCGTGTCTCCATGCCCTAGTAAAGTCACTTGCTCCCTTAGATTGACCTTTTAGTACTGAGACCCTCTCTTTTCACAATTTTAAAAAAATAAAAATAAAAATGAAAATTTGCACATTATTATAGGCCAAATCCTAGTCAAAAACTGTCAAAAAATGCTAAAATTAGCCTAGAACACTCAAAAGAGGTCAAAACTGAACCAAAATTGGTATGTAAGATCTGCAGAGAGTGAGGAACCTAACAAAACATTTTTTTTAAATAATGTGGACAACTCTATGTTGACCTTGGGAGAAAATCACGTTTTTCCCTAAAGGTTGTTGAAAATATTCAAAAACAAATGGAACTTGGTGTGCTCATAGGCCTCGGTGTGAGAAACTCACTTGTCTTTTTAAAATCAAATTTGGACACTCAGATCACATGTGAGTCTCAAAACAATCTTAAAAGGACTCTGAAACTACCAAAATAGGGTCTAGGGGACTTTCTAAAACTCCAAATTGGACCAAAATTAGCACATAGGTAGAAATCAGGGTTTTCACAGTTAGAGAGTTCAAGTACTGTTTGCACGGAGTGTATTGTGTCAAGACAAGAGATTGAAAACCTCTCTTTTCATGCCTCCATGCCCTAGTCAAGTCACTTGCTCCCTCGGATTGACATTTTAGTCTTGGGACCCCCTCTCTTTGTGAGATGTGAGAGATAATATAAAAAGCCCCCTCAGACAATGTAATTATGGTCATGGCTTGACACGGGCATGACAAGAGGTTGTAGTTTTTTGGTATTTTAATATAATCTACTCACAATTGTGAGTTTTGCAAAAAAAAAAAAAGATTGTGATGAGTCCTACAAAACAGTCCTTTGCTTTGTTATCCCTCTTATTGCATTTTCATTTACTACTCTTTATAAGATAACAAAACAGTGGATTCAAGCCCGCTCCATGTTAGAGAAAATCCCCTCTCTATCTTTCTTCAACCTCTTATATTTGTAGGTAGATAGGTGACAATTGGTCCACACAATGCCTAATTTGATTTTCCATAATCCCTTGTACCCTTCTTTCTCTTTGACAAACATTGATCTGCCTCACACCATCTTGGTATTGTCATTCACTCCTCTTGATTTTCTCCCCTTGCTTCAAGTTCTAGCCTTCCTCTCCGCCATGTTTGCCTATACAGGCTTCTCTCCACAACACAAGATTTGGTCAACGTGTAGGCCAAATGTAGGGTATTTCTAAAAGCATAAGTCATTGTTCAAAGCTGCCTATCTAGAATGTTCCATGTGGATTAGCATGTATGAGATGATCTTGCATGACACACATACACAGGTCTCGCTCGCTCTTATCAATGGGTTGCTATGCTGCCATTAACACAATAATTTGCAAGGGCATGATGGGATTCTCAACCTCATCGCACTTCCTTCAAAGTATAGTCATATTTCTATGTTGCCCCTCATTTTTGTGAGGTTGATAACCCACCATGCCCTTACTAATGACTATGTTAATGGCCGTATAATGGCCTCCTGTTGATAGGAGCGAGCAAGACTCGCCATAGGGGAATTGCACAAGCTTGTCCTTTTAAAGAAAGTTCTAAGAAAACCACCTCGATTCGCTAGGACTCTACAACTTCCAAGATCTCATGACTTATTTTTAAAGTCCCTTGAATCTTTATGTCCCAAAGGCTCTAAGCACACATTCCTATGCTTGGTTGAAATACCACTAACATCCTTTCAACTCTTGAGCAATGTTGACTTTCATTCAACCTCAAAGCCATGTTGAATCACCTGTAAACCATTTTTTATTTACCACACCTACCTTTGGATATCGAGGTCATTGATAAATAAATTGTTTATCCCCAAGCGCTTCATCTAAAATATGTTAGCATACCATGTGAATTCAATAAGATGGGTAAAATTATTTTGAGAAATTACTTGTTTAAATCTATATGCCAAATTATTTTAATCAAGTTTGGAAAAAAATTATAAGTTGATGAAGAGAAAGGTGTCGTTTTATTTAAAATGAAATGTAAACGAGAGGGGGTTTTAAATACTTCTTGAGTGCATGCGATACTAACATCTCTAAGAGGTGAAGGGGGGGATACATTTTCCTAAATTGAAGAGTATATACTAGATAAGGTAGCCTTAGCCTCATTCGCTTATCCAAATCTAGTTAATCTCTTTCGTAGAGATAAAGTCCAACATCATATATGGTTCAACTACTCTTGGCCATTTCATGATCACATTTTAGTGAGCCTTTTATACACACATTTTTGAATGCCAAAGTTCATAGTTTCTTCGATCAATCAAGAATTATAGAAGCTTTGGTATAAAAAAATCCAGATTATGAGATGAAAATCTGAGGTGGATTTTGGGACATGGAAACCTAAAAAAGGATTTAATAGTATACTTCTATCGTTGATTAGAGAGTAGCCCACGGCATTGAGAAGTTTTGTTGATTAACTAGGAATTTTACATAGGCTTTTTTGAGTGCCAAAGCTGCTTATTTTCTTTACTCAATCAAGAATTCCAAAGTATCTTTGCTATGATAGAATCAAGAGTGCAACATGAAAATATGAGGTGACTTTTGGGACATGGAGACCTAAGAAAGGATTACACGTATTTGATTAAAGAGTAGCTCATGGCAAGAATCATTGCTGGCCATTGTATTGGATGGGGGAAATGTGAGCACTGGTTTGGGGCCCTCCACCCATGCTATATCCAATGCACCTGAGTTGAGCATGCCAGTTTTGACATCTAATATACTCAACAACTCCATTTAAGTGACTTATATCCTCTTCTATGATCATAGTTCAAGAGGATTGTATAAATTCAGCACCTCATTGACTACAAATATAGACTCTTGTCCTGACCGGATGATATTAACTTCTTCCAACCCTGACAAAACCTTCAATATGGTCTACAATAAATCTACGACACCCCCTATAATCCATAGCTTGTCTTTCTCTTTTTCTTTAAATCCTTTGATAGATACATAATCAAGAAATGACATTGTGATTCGAGGTATAAAACCATGTAGAATCTTTTTCATGTTGTGAAAGATTGGGGGGCCTGCCTCTATAACACCTCAAACCACCACAAAGAAAAGAGGATGAAGAGAATAACTTTTCCAAGAGAATATGGACAGATCTCCACATAGGAATTTTCTCAACCTTACACACACTCAACCTCCACTAGCCTTGACTAGATTCTCTCTACAGTGCTACACCTCCCACTATACTTGGTTGCACTAAAGAGAAAAGGGATCAGTAAAACCAAAGGAAAAATGTGAGAAAAAATGATGGAAATCTCCTCACTTTTAATGATAAAACTAAGGGATTCTCTTCTTTTCAAACACACTTCTATGTGCTAATAGAGGTGTGCTTGAACATCCTTTAAACTAATGACCCAAGCTGAGAAAATTTTTACTTCTCTTCATGTTTTAACTGCACTTAACTTGTTGAAATTTCAACACTTCTATGTACAAAAACAACAAAACTAAGTTCCCTACACAATTGGCCCACATGCGTACAAATAGCTGATGTATAGTACCTTTGCAAACTTTATAGAATCATAATAGGTCCAAAAGACCTAAAAAAGATTTCTCAAAGTCTTTGGGGTATCTCATATCAGTTCATAAAAACACGTTGGTGTAGCCAAAGCTAATCGAAGCTAGGAGTGGGCACATGCATGGATATATATGTTTATAGGTGCAAGCTAGGGTGCAAAAGCATGTATGAGGGTCTTGGGTAGCTAAGGGTGGTGGTATTTTAGGCTAGAAAGGTTACATGATGGGCTAAACAGGTTGGCTACTCAAGGTGTCCAAAGTGATGGAAGTATGTAGCAAGATGTGGTCCTCAAGGTGCTCTTTGAGCTGGTCAAGGCGACTCCTCAAACAAAGCTACAAGGTGGAAGATATTGTAGTTTGAAGGTGGAGTGCTTTGCAGATCATCACCAGATTGGGAAGGTGTAGATGGATGATTAGAGTTAATGTGAGTGGATATAGTTGAAGTGCTTGAACGACGGTGCATGCCGGTCTCTTTTGATCATCGATCGGAGTTTAGATGGACAAGTTTCGTCATGAGTATTTTTGGGCTTGCCAAGGTTCTCAAGGGTAGTGTGAAGCATATGGAGCAAGCCAGAAGTGACGGCTCATCAATTGAGATCATGGGCACGGAGATATCTCCAGACAAAGGTGAAAGTAGTTGCAATGGAGAGTGTAGCAGATGAATTTTTGTAATTTTGGCACTGATGGTTTGAATTTGTGAGGAGGATGAAATGCAGAGTAGACGATGCACATTGGGGCCGAAAATCGAGGCTTTCGGGGTGAATTAAGAAGTAGGAGTCATCAAACACAATCACAACTACTGCTTCGCGAAAGACTTCTTCTCTTCATCCTATCATGGAGGAAACCACGAAAATTTGGATACCCAAAAGTCAGCTCATCAACCAACCTCAGCAAATCTGGGTGCCTAAATAGCTTTAACACACTATCAACAAGCCTAAGATGAACCCTTTGTACCTACATCATCAACAAAAATCAAAGTTAACAAAGATGAAGTGGGTATGGCAACCAAAGTAGTAATATATAGCTAAGATCACAATGCCAACTGTCTGGAGCAGACAAATCAAAGCAGAGCCAAGAAAAATGACATATTGATGGGTACCAATAAGTACATTGCTTGCAGGTATGGGACCAAAATGTCCTCTAAGTAAAAATCGTGAAGATGCCCTTCAAATGAAGGTGGGGATATAGTAGTGCCAAATGGATTAAGTAAACCCTTATGTGGTGTGTCATCAATCAACAAAGTGTTGAAAGCATCATAAGGTACATTGATCTTCTCAAAGGGCTTGTAGAAAAGTGGTACATTAGCTTTAGTTGGGTGGAAATGTCCTGCAATGGTATTACAATTTCTTTGACTATACACAAACTAAAAAGCAGATCTCTGAATTTCAGCCAAATTACAAACTATGGAAACAAGGGGATTCAGGTTATGGGCCTACATTGAAGACCAGATAGCAACCCTAAACCTTGGAATCAAAAATTCAAAAATTCCTTTGTGCCTGGTCGAATTAATACTCTGACATTTCCCAAGCGGAAACTACGTAAATCGAAGAACTCTGTATGTACACTGTACGGCTGTCGTAGCAGTAGCAATCCATTGAGATCCAAGATAATCAGTCTCTGCAATCATTGTGTGCATACATATAAGTAGTTAGAAACAAAAAAGCATTTATTATTTAAGTACAATGGATATTACCGGAACAACCATATCTACTTGAAGCAAGAGTCCATACTGGTCATTTCTAATATTGACATTTTGTTGTTGAGTGTCGATGTTTCCTTGTGTATTGCCAAGGGTATCCACCTCTTGTGGTTGTGCAGTACATGACTCTTGTGTTTCCATGGCCGAATGGTTAACCTGTTCTGTTGTTTGTTCCTGGCCTTGATTTGCAATATTGGCCTCCTTCTCTATATTGGCGTCCTCCTCTGGCACTCCCTTATCCTCCTCTGCTTGGCCTAGAACCTCTATTGCATTCTTCATATCTGAGGAGCATTTTACATCTGTATTTTCAGGGGCTTGGTCTACTTCACATTGCTCAACCACAACTTCGGATTCAGCCGCTCCAACTGCAAAGCTTACCAGTGTCTTTTCCTCTAATATGGGGTCAGTTTGAGGATTTTTGGTTTAGGGTGTTGGAAACTGGCCTGAATTCCTCTTAACCGGTCATTGTTAAAGCTATAATATGGTTGTCGACAAAACTGTCTTCTGCATCTAAAATTCTTGGGGTTGAAAGAGATAGTAGATGTTGAATTATTGAAGTGCGGTACCTTTGTAGATATTCCAATGTATAATTTTCCAGAGCATTCTGCAAAATTAGGTTAACTTGTGGTCAATAGTTTAATTAGTAATAGCACTAATGTTGGTCCATGCCATAGCAAGGAATTACCTTTGACATAAATGGATGAAGAGAAAAAAAACTCTAGAGTATATTCTCTGCATGGAGAAGACATCTCCAACCACAGGAATTTGGATCTGTTTGATTAGGCACTTTGACAGCTTTAAAGGTGGACTTGTACAGTTCATGATTTCCACAGAGTTTTCCATAGACATGAAGTAATCCTTTTATACATCTATGAACAGTGAAGGTTATTTATTATTAACAATATTCAGGTCATCAACCATACCACAAATAAACACTAAAGGTTTTATCAACACTTACACTCTTATCTCTAAATGTGTTGCTTGTATGTAATTGATAGTCCATACCACTTGTTTGTCCAATTCTATGCATACAAGGCTCCAATGATTTGCTGATTCGTATGGCAACACCAGTGTTGTCACCTGGAGCATTGGACAGTGGAGAAACCATCTCTCCAATATTCCATGAGGGGTGTTCTTTATTTGGAGTGGCACAGACATTTGTGGATCTAAAATATAAATTTCATTTTGGCTTTCTTGAGGGAGCTGGATCTTTATTAAGCTACAATCACAAACAAGGATTTGATTAGAGGCCAAGTACCAACAAAGAAAGATCTTAAAGGTAGAGATGATCGAGCACTTACTTTAGGCATACATAAAAAATAGAGTCGGTAATTTGTGCATTTGGATCTTTCAATATCCCTATATCAACAGAGTCCAGTGCTAATTTCCTACTGCCATCGGCAAGGGGAATGCTTGCTAGCAGTCCCTCTGTCATGGAGTGTAAAACATCATTGTTTCTTTCATTTAGCTATGTGGTAACTTGCCCATAATTTCTCCTCTGGGCCTCTTCATTAGCATCCGTAGATTGTATACTCTTTAACTTCTCTGCTTCAGAGTGCCGTCTTTTTTCTTGCTCAGTTCTGGCTCTAGTGTTCACCTCATGAGTAACCTCATGAATCTTAACTCCTTGAACTCGGTGTCCTGGTGGTATTAGTAGTATATCTTTTATTTTGGGATCAATAAACTCATTAGGGATAAGGAGCTTATCGTATCTCCAACGCACTCTCTTAAGAGTCTCACTGTCCTTGTCCATTATTGTCACACGGTGAGCATGAGCAACAACAATGGTAATATCATTAAAATACTCCAAAAGAAAATCTTCTGCTGCTTCTTGAAGACACAGCAGGGCAACTGCCTTCCACCTCATTGTACCAGCACATGCTTCCTCACAGATTTGTCTTACTGCTCTTTGAAAAGGAAGTTTAGGGACACAAAGCTCAATACATTTCTGAGCTTTCCTGATCTCCCTAAATAAACCCATGTTTCTTTGAATATTCTTCATTCTTGGGCCCTTCAATATCTTCAATGGTTTACCTAAAGTTTTCTTCTTACTAGCAGACCTTCCACATGCTTTCTTTGCAAGCCCTGGTCCTTTTCCTGCCTTCCTTGCTATTGCCTTGGTTCTTTCCATTACACTGAAAGAGAAAAATGTAGAGGATCTCTCTCTCTCTCTCTCTCTCTCTCTCTCTCTCTCTCTCTCTCCCTCCCCCCCCCCCTTTTTCTGGGATCACAGCGCGGGCTCAAATTTGACATGGTCTAATAGCCTATAGCGCGTCGTGATCCACAAGCGAAAGGAGGAAAATTAGAAACTTACTTCAAGCCTCTTAGGCAACAAGCCCCAATTTTAATGATTATTAAATTGAGTCTAAAGTAGTAATCTTGAGATATAGAATACTATGACTATCCCTCTTTCTCTCCCCCCTCTCTCTCTCTCTCTCCTTCTGTGTAGTGGAAGGCTTTGCTGTAAACACCATCTCAAAACTGAAAAAACTATCAAAACTTTTCGTTTTTGTTGCCGACTTGAAGGCAATGTCAAACAAAACTTGCAAGGGTGAAAAAGACACACTCTCCATGGAGAATGATGCAAAATCTCCAAGGAATTTGGATGCTAATCCAACCACATCGTCTACAACAACGGAAGCAATGGCTTACTTGATCTCGTTACAAGAAACTGTCAACAAGCAAGGTGAAGAGTTACGCGCACTTGCAATGGAGAATGGCACTTCAAGAGTTCTCGTTGTGGAGAATGAGCACCTCAAGAAGGTTCTTGAAATGCAAACAACACGCTTGATGCATCTTGAGAATGAAGTTCAAGAATGTAAACGCTCTCTTGTTGACATGAATGTATTGAAAGAGTGCTTGAGCAGAGTGATCATGTATTGAAAGAGAAAACGATAGATACAATATGACATGATGTATGTGAGATGAGAAATGCTTCCAAATCATGGGCTGATATATGTAAGGATAATGTGGTTTATACATCTCCTATCACGCAAGCCATTGTCCAAGCAAAGAATGTAGAGAATGTGGACACTCAAGAATTGCAAGAACAACAAAAACGCTCGAAGAACATCGTCATTCGTGGAATCAAGGAGGAAAGTGCTGGAGGTTTTCCATAGCATAGGCAATCTCCCACAAAATCTATCAATCCGGAAAGAAAGAGCATGACCCGGCTAGGGATTGGCTAGGGCTTGGAGGCATCACACAAAGAATGTGCGAGAGCATCATCGGATGCGAAGATTGATAGGATTCAAGAGCTTGCATCCTCCAATGCAATTAGAAATCATCCCAAACAACTAATGCTAATCGCACATCAAGCATCAATTCAAGCAATCATCTACACACATCAAGCAACGAAGTGAAACACACTAATCTTGGAATCTCTCAAGCACAACTCTAATTACATGCATTGACGATTAAGCACACAAGATCGCATTCAAGTCGGCCACCCCAACCATGCCAATCATGGTGTCCAAATCAAGTCACACATAATCAAATTAAGCTCAAGGCTTCTTAAACCTACATACACACAAGCACACCATTAGGGGACAACTCTAATCCCTCAATCACGAGTACACCCACTCCGCTTAATCGAGAGAGTTAGATAAGGACTCCACTAATCGGAGTAGCTTAGCATAAGTAAGACTTAGATTAGAGAAGATCAACACTTCAAAACAATGAAGGAAAGTAGATAAACATGATTGACAACATAATGAAGACTAGATTAATTAAGAGAGGATTACACTAATTACATGTGATTAGCACTAGCCTTCTAAGCATGGGCATTAAGCTCAAAGGCTAGGACATCAAGACCTCCTCTAGGGACAGAGTTCTCAAAAGGACCACTCAAGAATGACCTCTCATTAAGCATATGGCTCTTTTATAGTTTTGGGCCTCAAACTCTTCAACTATGGGATAAAGTGAGCTCTCTAGCCTAGACTCATACAACTTTGGAACTCCTAAATGAGCCCAAGCCCTATACAATGAAAAGTAAATATTGTGCACTATGGCACATCCACAACTTGGTGTATAATTGGTGTAGCCGTTAGCCGCTGCTAACACTCCCCCCTTCCTAATCTGGGGCACGTCCTCGTGTGCCGGTGAAGCAAGACACGGTGACATGGTAGAAAATAAGTCCAAGGAAGAAATGTTGAGCTGCAAAACATAAGAACACGTAATGGGCATCAAAGGCCCCCAAGATTGAATAAAACATGAAGCATAAATGAAAAATCATGCAAAGTGATTTTTTGCTTCTAAAAGATGGGTTAATCATAGTAAAAAACTAGACAACATAAAGAAAAAAAATACTCACACTATTGTGAAGATTAAACACTTGAAATTTCAGTTTTATGCATGAAACACAAGCAATCAATTATGACCCTAGGCTAATGCAAGTTCATAAACCTACTAGCCTAAAAACTATGTGAACAATCTTAATAAATCATTCAATTCTATCATGTCTATGGGCTATAAAAAAGCTCCTAATCTATTAGTACATTGTCAAATTTTTTGGAAGCTCATGGAAGTTTTGATTTAGTCATTCATTGAAAAATTAAAGCACAATCACAAGGCTACCACCCCAAGGCATGTCTAGGTGCGACTCTCAGCTCCTTGAACCCTCAAGAAGGTGTTCCAAAAGCCTACTAGCTTACCAAGGCGACGGCTAACCCCTATCAACCCAAGGCATCGGTTTAGGGCCTTGACCAAGCGAGCCAAGGTGATTCCCCTCGCCTACCAAGTGCCAATAAGGCGCTAGGCCTCACATAGACACAACATAATATAGAATTTTTATTTTCATGTGCCTTAGTAGTATTTTTGCTGCTTTTTTGGGCACTTCTTTGCTTCATGGTTCATTTTTTAGCACATTTTTATTGCTTCCTTTATGAGGTGTTTATGGAAATTGGATTAAAAAAATTAAAGCCTAATCATAGCCGTAGGTCATGACAAAAATGAGTGGAGTATTACGACTATCACTAAGAATCTAGGACTAGCAAGAAATGAACCTACATTAACCTAAGGTCAAGGCCAATTATCTATGATTTACATTCATAAAACCTAATTTTTTAATGAGTTAATTTTCACAAAGTAAAGTATTGAAACTTTAAACTGCCTAGTCTTTCTAACATGAAAAAGCCATAGCTTAGAAGCAAAATTTCACTTAAACCAACCAAGAGAATGGAGAGATGAACAAAGAGCAAAATCATGGAAGGATTACACCTATTCATGCTCTTTGAGCATCCTTGAGCAAGCATCCCCTTTGTGTAGAGAAGCCTCTTGATCTCTTTATTTGCAAAAGAAGCCTTTTGAAGCTAAGTGTAAACACAAGCTACAAAAGCCAATTATGAAAGCCAAAAGCACACAAGAACCATTACTGAAAACCTAATGTTAGGGTCTTGCATACCCAAATTTGCCAAAGGGAAAAAACCCAAGGGAAAAAAATGCCTTTGGTTATGCACATGATGCTCTAATATAGCAAATTTATGCATACATAACAACCATGAGAGAGATAAAATGTTTCCACATAAGCAAATTTTGCAATTTTTACCATCTCTCATGTATGATTCAAAAGTCGATTAATTTCTAGCTCAATGAGATATGGAATTTAAACAAGCCAAGAGCTGAAAATAATGTAGCTTTTGAATGAAGTGAAGTGGCTCTCATAGCCAAATTTTACAATTTAATCTTTTCAAAAAGCTGGCTAACAACTAGCTCAATAAATTTTACAATTTTAGAGCACACTCTATGAGCTAGAGATGACTGCAACTTGATGAAATGAAAGTGAGTGGCTCTCGATATAGCCAAATTTGTACTTTTAAAGCTCAAAAAGTTGGCTAAACACTAGCTCAAATGAAAAAACTTGCATTTTTAGAACAAGCTATGAGCTAGCATTACAACTTTAATCCCAACATTTGGAATGGCTCTAATTAGCCAATTGTTGCAATACATTGCAATGATGACCCCTTCTTGGATCATTTGGAATCACAATTCACCCACACCCCTTAAAAAATGAAGCTCAATTGTTAGTGCATGAAAAAATTTGGCAGTCAAAATAAGCATCAAAACCAAAAAATTAGCATCATTCCATGGCCATTCACCCCTATTTGATGCTCAACTATAACACATTTCGCATACATAGTAGAGAGAGGAAGAGAGATGAAGTAGAATCTCAACTGTTTTGAGTGGTCAACAATCAAGACCCAATTGGCCGATACCACTTCAAATACCATTCTACAAGCTAGTGACTTAAAGCATTCTGACATTGAAATTAAATGCAAGCTCAACCATGCAAAGATCCTCTTCATTTGTCGATCCCGCTTTCAAACATCCTTGTTTTCTTCCGGTCCAATGTTAAGCTGAGTTTTATTTTTATGTTGGTGACCAAATGCCAACATATGTTCACTCGACCCCCTTTTACAGGTAGCCAAATGGTGGGAACCTATACTTTCTTTTAAAGACAAAAGTTTCCCCCTTTTTTTTTCTTTTTTCTGCTCGTCGGTAGCGTAGCAAGAGACAGGGCAAAGACCACCAGGGTTGTGTGCACAATAGTGGAAGTGGGACTCTCCGGGTCTGCAGGGCCAAATGGCTTGTATGTGTGTGTTTGAGTGCTGGCCAGCGCTGGAGAGCCGGACTGTGTGGCGCGAACTGCAACTGAGCAATATGCGTGTGTGTGGACGAATCCAAGCCAGGCAGCTGTGGAACAGGCCACGCAGTCAGGGATGCGGGTTTGGGGAAGACCGGCTTGAAGAGCCAAATGTAGGGCAAGATGGGAAGTTGTTGCCCTTTTCGCAAGTCAATCAAAGAGAGAGAGTGAGAGAGAGAGAGAATTGGGAGCTATGTGTGTGGTCTCCAGAATCGAAGGCGATGAGCCTTGCTCTGTGGCCAAGAAGGATTCTGACCAATGTATAGACAACTCATGGTGCGAGCCTAGCAAAACGACGACTTCCGGATTTGCAGCCAGCTACGGTGTGTATGGTGCACGATCTTCAGTCTGCAACAAAATTTATGAGGCCCGGGTCACTATGTGATAGTGTGTATGTGTGTGTGTGTGTGTGGTGTGGCGAGCCAAAAGCGGCCAGGTGGACCAACAGACTAGGCGGCAGAGGCAAGGCCAATGGCTTGGGGATTCCCCATGTGTGTGTTCAGCCGACTGCTAAAGGCGACCACGTTAGGTGAAGGTGGGCCAAGAGGGCGACCAAATCGGGAAAGTGGCCAGCTCTCACTGAGAATGAATCATGTGTTGTGTGTGTGTTGTGCGCGTGCCAAGCATGGCGAGTCAGTCCAAAAATGGGGGTGTGTGTGTGAGTTTTGATGCGCCATTGGGCAGCAGGCCTTGGCTTGGCTTCTTGTGGAAAAAGGGTGTGTGTGTGAGTGTGTGAGTTTTGATGCGCCACAGAGCCTCTTTTATCTTATTTTTTTCTTTTTTGAAAAATTACAATTAGGAGGCATTCCCGCACTCGGACATGACAACGAATGTGTGTGTGCATGAGAAATTGGCAAGGGTCGCATAGAGAATGTAGCATAATATAGTTCGAGATCGAAATTGCACTTCAAAAAATTCTCGCAATCTATAATCAAACTCACTCGGCTTGCAAACATAGAACGAGTTTCGAATTCCTCCTTTCACTCGATCTTTTTACAAGAAGTGCATGCATCCAAATTATAATAACTCCTTTTACACACATTACAATAGATTGGAGTGCACAAAGCATTTTTTGGATTTGGATTCAAAATTGAATCAATTTGTAATCAACGGGAAATTCACAAATGCTTGATTAATGCACGATTTTCTCACAAAAGCAACTTCAACCCCATGTATCAATCTCTGCACCTTGAGTTGTTCATATCATTATCCTCAATTGCGCAAACCAAATTGGCACAAAACATTGGTCAATTTAAGCCGGTTTTTAATCATTGCAAATTTAATTGCTCATATCTCAAACCCTTAATCATCCAAATCAAATCAGATTTGTCACTTGGTTTGTACGGTTACACAAATTTGATTATGGCACTTGCACATGCACAAATCATTGAATTTTTTAACCTTTCCAATCAAATTGGCACACCGATCATAATGGTAATCACATAAATCCTCTTCAATTGAGTACCAATTGAATCATCCAAAGTCAATCAATCACATACACACCGATTCTTTTAGGTCCTTTAATCATCATAATTGGCAACCAAGACCAATTATTCATCCCCAATTTAGGATAATTGGCCATGAATTAGGCACACACACCTAAATTTAGGCCGTCGATTTGTGCAAAAATTTCATTAAACACTCATTGAATTTCATCAATTGCACACTTGATCACACATACTTGAGTATATACATGCTAAATTAACTCAATTTTAATCAAAAATTGATCAAATTTTAACTCTATTTAGCATTGGACACACACAAAAATTAGGTGTACAAATCCATTTTTTTGCTCAATTAGCAACGAAATTAGTCCAATTCCTAATTTTTGCACACACATTTCTTGCAAAATCATCAATCTACAAGCATTTAGGAGTTCAATTTGATTACAATTTCATTCCAATCTTATCAAATTAGGCATAAATTCCATCAATTAGGCACACACACCTAATTTTAGCAATGATTTAGCAACTCAATGGGATCAAATTAATCAATCAAAAATTGAACGGAGTAGATCAATCCACTTACACTTGATTGCTTGCTCGCTTAGTCCTTGCTCCTCGCGTAGACACTCCATTGCACACACATGTGTGCAACTCCGATTCGGTCCAAAATTGATCAAAAAATTGACCAAAATCAACACTCAATCACATGATTAGGCATAGATTAGAGCAATTAAGAGTGATGATCCTCCTCAATTAAGGGGATTTAGCATACATTCCAAATTGAAATTAGTGGTTAGGTTAGCACAATTAGCATGGTTTTAGTACAATTAACACGAAATTAGCATGAATGGGATGCAAAATTAGAGAAGGTTAGTGAAAAATTAGCAAAATCAAAAGAGAATTTAGGGGTTTTTGGGGTGAAATGACTCTATACACATCCAATTAAACCTAATTACACTACACAGAAATCAAATCCTACCTAATTACAAGAAATCAAAATCAAATTACTCTTATCTTTTGCAACCTCAACTCCACTAGCGTAGGCAACCCGTCCCCGGCAGCGACGCCAATATTGGAAGCTCGCCATAGCATAGGAAATCTCCCACAAAATCTATCAATCCGGAGAGAAAGAGCATGACCTGGCTAGGGCTTGGAGGCATCACACAAAGAATGTGTGAGAGCGTCATCGGATGTGAAGATTGAGAGGATTCAAGAGCGTGCATCCTCCAATGCAATTAGAAATCATCCCAAACAACTAATGCTAATCGCACATCAAGCATCAATTCAAGCAATCATCTACACACATCAAGCAACGAAGTGAAACACACTAATCTTGGAATCTCTCAAGCACAACTCTAATTACATGTATTGACGATTAAGCACACAAGATCACATTCAAGTCGGCCACCCCAACCATGCCAATCATGGTGTCCAAATCAAGTCACACATAATCAAATTAAGCTCAAGGCTTCTTAAACCTACACACACACAAGCACACCATTAGGGGACAACTCTAATCCCTCAATCACGAGTACACCCACTCCGCTTAATCGAGAGAGTTAGATAAGGACTCCACTAATCGGAGTAGCTTAGCATAAGTAAGACTTAGATTAGAGAAGATCAACACTTCAAAACAATGAAGGAAAGTAGATAAACATGATTGACAACATAATGAAGACTAGATTAATTAAGAGAGGATTACACTAATTACATGTGATTAGCACTAGCCTTCTAAGCATGGGCATTAAGCTCAAAGGCTAGGCCATCAAGACCTCCTCTAGGGAGAGAGTTCTCAAAAGGATCACTCAAGAATGACCTCTCA
The DNA here is from genome assembly GCF_014529385.1 of Adiantum capillus-veneris. Taxonomy (NCBI): domain Eukaryota; kingdom Viridiplantae; phylum Streptophyta; class Polypodiopsida; order Polypodiales; family Pteridaceae; genus Adiantum; species Adiantum capillus-veneris. Next base: position 31,932,058 of record NC_140943.1, read on the forward strand.
TTAAGCATAGGGCTCTTTTATAGTTTTGGGCCTCAAACCCTTCAACTATGGGATAAAGTGAGCTCTCTAGCCTAGACTCATACAACTTTGGAACTCCTAAATGAGCCCAAGCCCTATACAATGAAAAGTAAATATTGTGCACTATGGCACATCCACAGCTTGGTGCATAATTGGTGTAGCCGTTAGCCGCTGCTAACAGAAAGCATGGAAACACCCCAATCTCTTGCGGTTGCTATTGAAGAGTTTTTTGCTACACACTTTGGCATGTCAGGAATCATGGCTTATGGTGCACATCGAGTTGGAAAACAAGGAGTCCCTTGCTCGGGAGAAAGACCTATTGTATGTACCATGCTGATGAGGTAAAGAGAAAGATCATCCTTGACAATGGTTGGATCTACCTCAAAGGAACGGGTTGTAATGTATATAAGGATCGTACTCTTATGCAACAAAATGTACGTCGCAAAGCATATGAGGAAAGACGCAAGAAGGTTAAGGTATCATCTCAAGAAGAAAAGCCACTTGAGGAGGATGCAAGTCCACCCAACAAGTAGGGACACGTGATCTATGAGACCAATTCACGCTTGTGAATAAGCTTTTGGAATTGTAACGGGTATCCATGGAATGCGGGAATTGGCATTGATGAGCTTCCCAATGACTCTGATGTGATACTTCTTATCGAAACATGGAAGCATGATGCGCAATGAATTCTTGGATTTGACAAATACGATGTGCATTCTTTGATGTGGGCCAAAAATGCAAAGCAGCGAAGAGGCCAAGGAGACGTAGCATGTATGGCCAAAAAGGGTTTGAAAGATGTTTCCATTATCAAAGAAGATAAGTATAAACGCTACTTATGGCTGAAAATCAGCCCACCAAATGGTCAAGTCATGTTTGTGGCTGGTTGCTACATTTCTCACTATGACTCCAACTTTTATGCTCGCTTGAATATGGATAGAGATCAGCCCTTTGTTGAACTAGAGGAAGACATTGCTCATTACAAGGATCAAGGTGAAGTCATTGTTTTTGGAGACATGAATGCTCACACAAATATGTTACAACATGACACACAACAAGTCGACATGCCGCATGTCTCAAGAAGAATGGATGACTCATACATGTATAATCAAAGTTCTAATGATGCAAAAGAACTGGATCACTATGGAAAGTCACTTCTACAAATGTACAACAGTACCGGAATGCTCATTGCAAATGGTGTATCTCTATGGCAAGGCACCAATGACTTTACATGTAGAAATCACAATGGTGATAGCGTGATTGACTTGGTGAATGGAATCCGGAATCGGATCATAGGATGTTATGTATTGACCTCAAGTGTGGTAAATGGATCGAGCATGTAGCCTCAATCATGATGTGAATCATTTGTACCTATGTCTAGACTTCAAACGAGCACTTATATATGTTGATATGGTGGACCAAATGTTAAGCATGATAGAGCATCAAGAGAGCCCAACATTAGAATGCAAGTGGAAAGTTTTCAAAGAAGTAATTTGCTCTTGTGCGAAGGAATGCTTTTTGGTGAAACACATGTCTTGCAAAAGGTCTAAGAAGGGTAGCACCAAGAAGAAATGGTTTGACATGGAATGTAGTCAAGCCCAAAAACACTTGCTAAGATTGGATGCAATCAAAGATAAGGAAGTTTACTTGGAATGTTCACAAACATACAAAGCACTTGTTCAAAAGAAGAGGATAAGGTGGGAAGTCAAAAAACAACTTCTTTTAGCGCAAGAGAAAGCACATGCATGTGGCAAGTTTTGGAAAAATCTAAAAGGCAAGCGCGTTAAGAGATTTGGTGACTTGACTCTTGAGGATATGTATATGCATTGCAAGAACCTCTATGAGCAACCCAATGTTGATAAGATGGAGTGTTGTAGTTCCCTTCCGTTTATGTCTCCCTTCTTTACCATTGAAGATGTATGCCACGCGCTTGAGAAACTTGCTACTCGCAAGGCAAGTGACCTTCAAGGTGTCAAGGCTGAAATGATTAAATGGAGAAGCAAGAAAACACGATATTAGATATGCGATATGTTTAACCTTGCACTTCAGTATGGCATGCCTCATGATTGGAGTGCAAATTGGATCAAACTTTTGCACAAAGGAGGATAGTGTAAACAATGTGAACAACTATCGTACTATAATGGTTGGTTCTTTGATGGCAAAGTGTAAGGGCTCCAAACCCGCCGACACCAAAAGCGGGATGGAACCTTTGACAGGTCTCTAGGCCTACTAAGGTCAAAATCTTAAAAAAAAAAAGTTCTAGGGAATTCACCCTTACCATTGACAATGGTTTAGGTTTATAGCCCTAGAAGAGACCTAGTCCTGTCTCGCAGTGGAAACGGGACCCTAGAAAAAAAAAATTCCGGCCCTAAATCTTCATCCTTTAGATTAAGGTTTCCTTAGCCAACGCTTTTTTCCCTCTAGCATATGTGAGGGCACAGCCGCTGGTGGATTCCTTGTCCAAGTGAAGAAGTTTCTAATCGTTTTAGTGCGCGGGAATGGATAGTTACCAGACTAATCAGGTCCACCCGTCCATGATTGACAACCTTAGTCAATCCCCACTTACCACCCCGTACTCACACATGATTCTATTGTTGTTTAATTACTACCGCATTCTTTTCACAATTAAAATAATGATTCTTTTTTAACTTTTCAAACTGCATATCCTTAAGACAACCTTTGAAAACAGCATTGAAAGCATTCTTTCAGAAAACAGACATCTTTAAACTTAAGACAAGGTACTGTCATTTTAAGGTATCACTGACCAGTACTAACTTGTCTCAAGACCACCTATACAAGGGTGAAAAACGGTACCCATTCCTTATTTATATAACCGGGGTGGAAAAAGTCTTCACCCAAAGTCCGGGTGCCCATATGCCAAAACCAGTTGCCCATACAACCGGGCGGTTCCTCTAGGATAAACTTAAAAGTACTATCCATAAACATAAACAAGCACGGGGTAAAGACTCCACACGTGCCGAGGTAACTGACTCCTCCATGATGGTATCTCCATCATTACTCATTACCTGGAGTATAATATTTCCAAGGAATCAGAGTTGTCTTGAGACAAGCTGTTTTAAGGATGGCCAAACATTTCTTTCCTATTTCAACCAGTCATAACCCAATCAGTCCTTTCCTAATTACAATCATTGCTCGCGGGTTTCGTGGAAGTTACCTTCCATTTACAGCCAGTTTTTTTCCTTCCTAACCTTACGTATGCAATGCATAACTTAAACTGAAATCTAAAAGTTTATTAATTGCATAATTGAAATCCACCTGGGACTGATCGTCCATCTGCTGTGGGGCAGGTGCCCGTAAACTCTCCTCTATTGGCCTATGGCTAGGCCCTGCTTCATGGTCGTTAGTTGCTTTGTTGCGTTTGTTACTAACATCTTCATCTTCCGTCAAAGGGTTCCCCCTGGTTCTCTTGGGAGCCATTTCGGCAGCCTTATAAAAAGACTTAATCCATTAGAGGATTTATTGAATAACATTTATTTTTCCTTGTTTACCCAAAAATAAGGGTTTTGGACCTCGGTTAATTCTTTGGCACTTAGATAATTTTATTTCTTAATTTTTATTATCCATTATATACAAAAATTGGTTACTTTTGACCAAAATTAGTACCTAAACTATTTATCTAAGGTTAGGATAATTATAATAGATTTTCCAAGGTATATTCCTTCTCTGGTATTGATATCAAAGGGTTTCTATTTACTTTACTATATTTCCCTTTTTTATTCTTCCCAAAAATTTGAGTAATTTTACTAGGATATATAATTAAACTAATTTTCTAATGGTAGAATAATTACCACAGGTTACTTGAGGTCTAATAAACCTTTGATAAAGATATCAATTCAATTTAAATCTATTTACTAATTTCCCCTATTTAAATTTCTCAAAAAACAGGGTATTTCAGCTAAAGTAATTAGCTAGGTTAATTTTCTGACTTTCTCCTAATTATCATGGGTTCTTGAACACCTAATTAACCCCTGATAATTATATGACAGCATTTTAATTCCATTTACTAATTTCATCTATTTAAATTTCTCAAAAAATAGGGTATTTTAGCTAAAGTAATTATCTAATTTATTTTCGTGAACTTCTCCTAATTATCACGGGTTCTTGAACACCTAATTAACCACTGATAATTATATGGAAGTCTTTAAATTCCATTTACTAATTTCCCCTATTAAAATTTCTCAAAAATAGAGTATTTTAACTAAATTAATTAGCTAAATTACCTTTCTAAACTTCTCCTAATTATTACAAGTAATTGAGCACTTAATTAACCACTGATAATTATATGGAAGAATTTGAATTCCATTTACTAATTTCCCCTATTGAAATTCTTCAAAAAACAAGGGATTTTAGCTTAAATAATTAGCTAAATTAACTTTCTGAACTTATCCAAATTATCACCGGTGTTTGAACACCTAATTAACTACTGATAATTATCTGGAAGTGTTTAAATTCCATTTACTAATTTCCCCTATTAAAATTGCTCAAAAAACATAGTATTTTAGCTAAATTATTTTTCTGAACTTATCCTAATTATCAAAGGTACTTGAACACTTAATTAACCACTGATAATTATATGGAATCATTTGAATTCCATTAACTAATTTCCCCTATTAAAATTTCTCAAAATATAGGGTATTTTAGCTAAAATAATTAGCTAAATTAACTTCCTGAACTTCTCCTAATTATCATGGGTTATTAAACACCTAATTAACCACTGATAATTATATGGAAGCATTGGAATTCCATTTACTAATTTCCCCTATTAAAATTGCTCAAAAATAGTTTTCCTAGATTAATAACAGTCTAATGTATCTCTGATAAATAATTCAACTTAATCTAGTCCTAATTAATATTTTTACCATTAATTCATGGTTAAATTGGCTAATTCCAGCCCTAATATGAGAGGATAAATAATTAGCTTAGTATTACTAAGCTTAATTATAATAATCAACAGAGATTAATTAATTGAAAGAGGTTTAAGAAGCATATATAGGCCTAATCTTTGATTAATTATCCATTTATCTTAATCTAACCTTACTAATTAAGAAGGATTATGTTAATTACCGTTAGGGTTAATCAGTTAGAGATTTAACTCTAATGATTTCTGCGTAGTGTTTCTCCCTAGATGAGAGAGAAATTCTCAAGGCTCCGAGTCTAACAAAATATGAAGAGAATGGTCCTATTTATAGCTTTTTCTGGGCATATGGCAGCTTTTGGCAGCTTACCCCTAGTCCAAGCAGCCCCCTAGCTTGAAAATGGCGCATTTTTCAGCCATCACTGCTCCTGGCAAGTTTCCCCAGCTTCCACACTCACCCCATACCTTCCACAATTTGCTTGTTTGATTTTTGCAGATATTCCATGATGAAATTTGGAATTTCCTATTTAACTCTAGAACCTTAGTGTAAAGAAGTCTTTGCTAATGATTAATAATGAAACCATCCAATTTTTGTTATTAATTAAATTTCTATGGTAATTTTCCAAGTCCCGTAACTGTTCCCGTTTTTATCGGAATCAAATTCTGAAAATTTCTAGACATAGTAAAGCTCTGCTTCTAATTCCAAAAATACCAAAATTAATAGTGTTTGGAGTCCTGCAATTGTATTTTCCATTAAGTTTTTCAAGCTTAGTACAATTTTGAAGGTTTCAGAAACTGGAAACCTTACACAAAGTTATTTGGATGTATCATGGAGATGAAGATAAGTGAATGGGCTGAAAAAAATGGCAAACGTGCGCTTGGCCAACAGGTTTTCGAAAGCATCATAGAACTATTGATCACCTTGTCACTCTTCGAGTTCTTATGGAAGTGTCTCGATTGAAAGGAAAAAAGTTGTATTGCTGCTTTGTGGATTTCAAGAAAGCTTTTGACATGGTACCGCGAGGAAATCTTTGGAGACGTATGCAAAGCCTTCAAGTGCCGAGAGAATTTATGCATGCAGTCTTTTGCATCTATCAAAAAGTTATATGTCGATTATGTATGGAGATGAAATTTCAAATTTTTTTGCAAGCACCATTGGTGTCAAACAAGGATGCCCACTTTTCCCAACCCTCTTTGGGCTACTCATTGATGAATTGGAATGCATGGTTCTTGATTTTATGCAGCAAGAATGCATAGAAGAGGTTAAGATCGGAAATGCGGTGATCATGCTTTTGCTTTATGCCGATGATGTAGTGCTCTTGGCACATACCTTAGAAGATGCACAAAAGCTTATGAGTGTCTGGGAATGCTTTTGTCTACATAGCAGGCTGATTGTGAATAAATCCAAAACCAAGGTTATGCTTGTAAAGACCCCTAATGAAGAAAATCCATGCATTGTATACAACAATGAGCAACTTGAAGTGGTAGATCACTTCAAGTACCTGGGCCTTGAGGTTCCATCCAATCATAAATGGAAGGATTGTGCAATGCGTCGCTTGGAAGCCGGAAAGAGGGCTTATTATGCATTTGAGAACATGTGCAATGCTGGAGAGATCAAGTGTTGGGCTCTCAAAAAGTACCTCTTTGACACATTGGTGACACCGGTGCTTCTTTATGGAGTGGAGGTGTGGGGTGGAAGCATCGGGAAGTCTACTTGGAAAGAGTTTGAGAATGTCCAAAAGCATTTTCTCACCAACTTTCTCCAAGTCAAGACACAAACACCCTACATGCTCTTACTTCTTGAGTCCGGATCGCTTCCCATTGCGGTCTTGGGCATGCAAAGGGTTGTGGAGTACATACGTAAGACACAACATAGCCCTTTGCATCGACTTCCTAGAATCTCATAAGAAGCAAATCAAAAGGTTCAAAAGACATGCAAGAGAAAAATACTAAGTTCGGGGTGGATGCTTGACATCAAGATATAATTTGGAAGATGGGATGCATGTCACTTGGTCAAGGATGCGTCGATCGACTCCCAAGTTAATGAGGCCTTCTTACAACGCCAATGTATCACGGCTTGGGAGAAATCCGGAGGTTCTCACTTCAGCCATTACACCACACACATTGCCCCAAACTACAAATCTCTCTTCTTCTCCGAATGTATCACGGCTTGGGAGAAATCCGGAGGTTCTCACTTCAGCCATTACACCACACACATTGCCCCAAACTACAAATCTCTCTTCTTCTCCGAACGAGGTAACCGAACCCATCCCTACATCCTTGAGCCCATCCCGTTGAGTACAATCTGCACCATTGCCTCCATTCGTCTTAGCTCCCATTCTCTACGCTGCGAGACAGGACATTGGGGCACTGGCAAGGAGTGTCATCGACTTTGCACCTTATGCCCTCGTCAAGTACGAGAGAGTGAGTACCACACACTACTTGAGTGCTCATCTTTTGACCACATTAGGTACTCTTTTCCCCATGTATTCATCCATGAGCTCTTCCTACATACCTTCCTCTCCCAACCACGATGTGGACTCTCTATTACGACGCTCATTTCAACCATTTTTGAGCATCGAGAGTCACTTATGACCTCCACTCACACCACGTGACATGTTCATTTGGTCCCATAGGTCATATTTGACCTCCGAGGACGATAATAGAACTATCTCTCTCTCTCTCTCTCTCTCTCTCTCTCTCTCTCTCTCTCTCTCTCTCTCTCTCTCTCTCTCTCCACCCCGTTTTCTGTGGATCACGGTGCACGGGTTCATCTTTAAGCCAAGCTAGTTGCTGCCCACGCGTCATTATCCACAAGAGGATCGAGAAAAGTTTGTAATCTATATCATGCCTTGTAAGCAACAAGCCTCAACAGTTTTGTAGGAAACTTTCTGTGTGTGTGTGTGTGTGTGTGTGTGTGTGTGTGTGTGTGTGTGTGTGTGTATGGATCACGGCACGCTGACACAAAAGCAAGCAAAGAGAACACTCTACCACGCGCCGTGATCCATTTTATGACATCCCTCTCTTTCTCTTTCTCTGTCTCTGTCTCTTCTTCTTTCAAACCAAGAAAAGCTTCAAAAATACTATCTCTCACACTCTCTCCCTCGATCTCTCTCTGTCTTTATCTTCCAAACCTAACAGACTATCAGCAACTCTAGCTCTCTCTCTCTCTCTCTCTCTCTCTCTCTCTCACTTTTTGACTCTTCATCTTTAAAAATCACTATGGAAATACCTCTCTATGTGAAATTCAAATGGAAGAAAATGCGCGTAGGAGCCTTGCGTCTTGGTTGCAGAGGATGTCTCGGCTGTAGATGTCTCTCTGTCTCTCTCTATCTCTCCTAGAGGTCGTCTTTTCCGTTAGCTATCTCCCTCTCCTTCTCACAGAGGTCGTCTATGGAGGCTTTTTCTCTCTCTCCTCCTCCTCTCTCTCTCTCTCTCTCTTTGTATTTCACACTCTCTCTCTCTCTCTCTCTCTCTCTCTCTCTCTCTCTCTCTCTCTTATCATGAAATCAAGTGTGCATTTGTTACTATAAATGTACACATATTTCTGGGTTGTTAAAAAACACTTTTTTGGTCGTACCGCCCATTAAATGCATGTCCTTGTAACACGCGTTCAATATATGCGGCTCGCATCGTTAAAAATGCCAATGGTAATATCTATTATTGCATGAAAAGGAGAGAGAGAGAGAGAGAGAGAGAGAGAGAGAGAGAGAGAGAGAGAGAGAGAGAGAGAGAGAGAGAGAGAGAATAACTCGAGAGAGAGATAGAGGCTAGAGAGAGATAGAGAGAGAGAGAGAGGGAGAGAGAGAGAAAGGGAGAGATAGAGATAGAGATTAGCTGGTGTGGTCAAGCTAATTACAGACCTCGAAAGAGACAGAGATAAAACCTTGAGAGACAGAAAGAGAAAGTGAGGAAGTGGGAAAGAGACACCTAAGAAGGCCTCTGCCTCCTTCAAGGTGCAAAAACCAGAAGCTTGAAGATCAAAACTACATTCCTAGTCCAAAACCTCTACTCCAACAACAATGTCTAGTCCTGGCAAAGGTAAAGCCAATCTCTTTAGTTTCACTATGTCGTTAGTTTAGTTGTGTTTTGTGAGTGTGCTTCAAAATGTAAAAGATCATTTCACCATTCAAATTCCATAATTGGATCACGGCGCGCCAGTTACGTTATGGAGATTCGTTTACATACTCCACATGCCGTTGTCCTCTTCTATTATTTACAAAGGGATTTTTTGTATAATAATATTGTAGGTATTTCAATGCATGAAAGCCTGCTAAGTGGATCACGGCGCACCAGCAGTGTTTTTAACATTAATTACATACTACATGCGTCGTGATCCTCTTTTGATTTTGTACAAACGTTTTTTTTAAAAGTACAATTGCTTTGATGTATTGGTAGCTATTCTATTTTCTGAAAGCCCAATAAGTGGATCACGGCGCGCCTATAGCTGTATGGATATTTGTTTATGTATTCTTCGCACCGTGATCCACTTGTATGGCTTGTACTCCTCACATATATAACCCAGTTTTGCATTTAATCCATAGTAATCATCTTATTTTTTTGACTATATGATTAGTTGGTAACAATTGTGAGATACCTAATTATAGTTTGTTCAAAACTTATATGATCATTTGGTGCTCTTATTTTTATATATACTCATTGAAACTTATATTTGTGAGTATGAAATAAACGGCAAGTTTAAGATCACATAGGAGGAAGAGGCAGAAAATAGATCTTGAGCGCATTGTTGGCCAAGGAAACCTTCCAAAAAGACCGTCGGAGCTGTTAAAAACATCAATGAAGAGGAATGTAGACTTCACAAAATCCATTGATATAACTGATGCAGAGCCTGCCAGTAGTTTGGAGGAGCCTGCTCTAGGTTTGGAGGAGCCTGATACTGACCCATCTGTAGAAATGAAGTCCCCTTCTACTCCAAAATTTACTGTACCCAACTCACTTAAGAGAGAAGTAGATTTTTGAGCACCTACTTTGTAGAGTGCCCAATGTATTGCAACAATCCAAAAGAAACAAGAGACAGTTATTTATGAAGACCCTACAGTGATTGATGAAAGGCTTTTAGATTTTGCAATTTCTTCTGGGGCTGGTGATAAGTTTGATTTGGTCTCTTACATTTTTAATGATCCATTTAATCTTGATGTATTTATAGCTGAACAGAGTGAACACTTGAAGCTGGAACGAGAGCAGTTTGACCTTCACACTCAAGAGGGCAAGGTTAATGTTGGTGAAATGGTGGTAGTCCATTTAAAAGATTGTGATCCTAAAAGACAGTCTTACAAGAAGTATAATCAGCTACCTCTTATGTACAGGCCCCATTGGTGCAGCTTACATGATCGAGAGTGCAAGCTGATTCAAGAGTCCTTTGGATTCTAATATTTTAAATGGATTATTTACAAGTCTTATGAAAGATCTAAGGAGTTCATGGAGGAACAAGATTTACCAGTAGATGAAAAAGAGGAAAATAATGAGGAATATATTGAAGTGACAGAGATAGAGGAGTCCATTGATCTTGAAGAAGAAGCAAAAGAGGTGAAACGAAGCAAACTTCTCTCAGTGAAAACCTCAGATATTAAGCTACCTCTAGATGTGTCAGGTTTCAATGAGCGGCAAGCCACCTTAATGCTACGAGGAGTGCCAGAGTTTAAATTTGGAGATAGGTCGTACATTTTCCTTCATGATATACAAAGTATTTTTTGTTTGCGGGAGGACTTTGCACTGGCCACTATCTCCAAGTATCAGGAGGAGAGGAATGGATTTGTTTCAGATGACAGTAGAGATGATGAGGAAATGGAGATCTCCAGTAACCCACTGGACTACCTTAAACTCTGCTTTGAAAAGGCAGAAAAGTATAAAGAAAGCCTTCCTGATGAAGCCACATTTCAAGCTATTCAAAATAATCTTAAGCCATCAACTAGTAAACATGATATGTAGGATTGGTTTAAGCGACCAGCACAGGAGTCAACCGGATCAATCGACCTATAGAAGGATGAGCTTTTTTTGCAAGATGAGAGTTTCATGGTATAAATTCCTGCCCCCCCCCCCCCCCCCCCCCCCCCCCCCCCCCCCCCCCCCCCACCACCACCACCACCCCACCCACCCCCATCTCTGTCTCTCTCTCTCCCACATACACAAACACTTCTTTTGTTTACAGTCATGGATTGCTGAAAAAGACGACTTTCTTCGTCGTCGAAGAAGATAGTTCCGTGGTAGGGATGCAGATCTAGGACAATATCTTCCTAGTTTATGTGAGGCACCCATCCTAATCTTCCACAACGGAATGTCACAAGAGGGGAATATTGCAACCTATGCTTTCAAGACATTATCTCACTTCTTAGGTGGTCCAATGCTGCCACAAAATGATGACAAAGTAATCCTTGTTGACAAGGTTTTTGGGAGAGAATGTTTTGGTTACTTGTCAGGATATAGTGGGGGCCGTGCAACATATTACTACACATACAGAGCAATGGAATTATCTTTAGGGAAAGAAAACCCTACTAAACTGTTAGAGTATGGCAAACATTTAATGATCAGATACAAGGGTGAGGTTCCAAATGATATTTGCAAATCATCAAAATGTTGAAATAGTTGTGTTACATATTGAATTTAATTCTACTGGCATTTGGGGTACATCGATCATCTAAACTATAACTCTCTTGTTCCACCGACGATTGGCATATTACATTGTCTCTCTCCACCTGATTTGACTTTGAAGAGCACTTGAGTTGTTGAATGCATCTGCTCGCTTTCTTTTCTGAATTTGCAAATGTCTGATTGCCTGTACGATTGCTGAAGAGACCAATACTTGCTTTTGTTGCATGTGATGAATGATTCTGCGATAAAACCACTGAAATAACTCCTTTAGACTGTTTGTCTTATTTCGAGAGCCTCCATGTTGTGTGTGTCTAAAGTAGGCATTTCTAGCCATGTAATGAGACTTCTCCAGGCCTTGGGTGTTCCATATACCTAGATTCCCATACTTTTGGATGAAGTATGGCAAATGATTAAAAATAATGCGCTGCAAAAGAATAAATTTATTTAGAAATTTAAACACACACTTAGTACTAAGACTATATGAGGCGCTTTGAATTTACCATGTAATGAGTGATTTCAGTGTCAGTCCATGCTGTCTTGAAGGATTTTTTCAGTATAGCTGTAGGTTGTGTTTAAACTGGCTGAGATTATCCTACGACCAATCATCATTCTCACACATTTGAAATAATATGTCAATGGAATTCCACACATCACCCTTTGCATTGCGAGTTGTTGGCTCTTGGTCTTTCACTGCTAAATGAAGTTTTTTCCAGTGCATATACTCAACTTTGCTAATGTAGGTAGAGTGATATACTCTCCCTCGCTTTGTTAGCTTCACATCTTTCATACCTTGAAGTTTAGATAGAAAACGACATGCCTTGACCCCACCTATGGATGGTTTGCAGGGTACATCTTTCTCATTGGTTGACCTTTTTTCGTCCCGCTGTATTTTCACATTGCCCCCATGTAGACCAGTATCTGACAAAACTAGTTCCAAAGCCTCTAGAGCAACTTGTCGTTCAGATGACTTTTTTATTTTCCAAGCAAACCCAATGTACAGATATACCAAATCCTCTAAAATTCAGCAGAGAGCATGCATTGTACAAATATGGACATTAACAAGTGGTATATTCAGAACTAGTCGAAAATTAGAGTCTTGATTGTGACGAGTAGGAGCCTTTTGCCACCACTTTGGGTCCATCACTTTTGCAAGTTCCATGCAATACAAGCATGGAGACTTTGTCATGGCACCCATTCCACAATTATACATACAATTCAGTGTTTTGAGGTCACCTGCAAGATGCCATTGAACTTGAAAGTCTCCTCTCCCATCGACAACCCCATCTATAGCCAATACCTCTCCTCGATTCATTTGTCTATCAATGATATCTGGAATAGGGGTTTGATGGAACACCCAAAATAAAATTTCATGTTCTTCTTTCTTTACCTGCAAGATCAATCCTTATGAGATACAAAAATTAAATCTAAAATTTAGGTACAATAGAGGGCTTGCTAGAGCTGCAAAATTGGAGATAACTGGATTACCTGAAATGCACCAAGCCACCATATGTTTGTTTCTGATTGAACACTGAAGTATGAAGGGTCATCAGTGGGACAGTTGGAAAGGGCTCTATTCATTAATGTGATTGTAACTCTCTCTAGCTTCTTCTCTTTAAGAATCTCACACTCATCTAGCTTCAAAACAAAATGTAGAACGCCACCTGTCTATTTGAATGTGATATTATAGAACTCTACCATTCTAGTTTGCAGCAAAGTGAGGTCCATGAAGATATTGTTGTACTTATCATAAGTGACAGTAGTTCCCTGTGAGCTATAAATATCTTGAATATGAAATTGACATCCAATGAAGTCTGTCTGTTCATTATTGAGTTGTAGTCTTTCCTTCCAAACACTTGTAGCTGTTGGTAAAATCTTAGACTTTATTCCGGTCTTCACAAACATGGAAGAGATAGACTGTTGAATAGCTGAGTAACCTCTTTTACTAACTCCAAGGGAGTCCAATTTACCCTGTATATGCTTGGTAGGCACTGCATTCTTTGATATGAATCTGTCAACTATATCTCGTTGCAAAACCTTAAACTTTTTTTCATGCATGATATCCTTTGCAAGACCACTAGTTATCAATGGCTTTAAGTTCTTTCCTACATTGGCCTTCGAGTCTATGTTTTCTTTGTCTAGATAGATGGAATCTCTACAAAGAAAGCATAATTAACGTAAGCAAACACTTAGATTAATTTAAATTAATTAGACGGTTTACAACGCTCACCTCAATGCTTGGATTATTTTCTTAAGGCCGCCAGAGCCTACCTTCAACGTTTCAAGATTCCGTAGTTTCTTCTTTCGTACATGAGTGCCTAACATTGTCTCTTTGTTTTGTAATGATCGTATCTTTGTTCGCAAGACCTGTGATTCTTGTGTGCGCTGCATTACAGTCTTTTGGTCCTCATGATGCAAGTTTGAAAGTCTTTGAATCTCATTTTCTTGGTGCTTCACCATGTATTTATTAGTTTTTGATTTTTTGTTTAGAGCTTTACAGTAGCCAAGCAATCCATTCTCTCCATTACCTTCAAAGCTCAATAAGTTAGTGGGATTTGAAAATGCTGGGAATGCATTTGTCATGAGATTCAATGGATAGAGTGAGCCTTTTGTCCAAACATCTAAGTATTTTGCTCCCTCTGCTTTGAGTCTCTCTGTCATGATCGGTGTCACTTTGATGTTAGTTTTGCCTCGCTTACACAGTGGCATAAATTAGGGATCCAGGTCAATGTGTAGATGATAGAAGGGTCTTTTAAGGAGGACATTTGTCGGGGTGGAAGAAGAAGCCATGTGTGCAACAGGGCAAGAAAGGGAGGATTTCTTTAAGGTCAATGCACAAACAGTGAGAGAGTAAGGAGAGAGCAGGTTTGGAAGGATACGTCCTATTTTATTTACTCATACATTCCATGTATAGGAAACTCCCTCAAATTCTAGGATGTTCACTAAATGCAACTGAAAACGATTTATTCTTCAATCATCATGGCCGTTATGACATTGTGGCAAGAATCTACTTGTAAGTACACTTTTTGAATGGTTATTCCAACTTTACATTTGCTTTTACCACACCTATTTTCTAAAGAGAGAAATTCAAAATTCTATTTTCTTTATAAGGCCCTCCAAATGACCTCCAAAATTTCCTAATGTGGTGCCTAAACTCGTATGGGTTGGTGTTGATTCCCTACCACCTACTGATATTTGGAATCCTTCTTGAGCTGGGGTTCATGAAGGGAGGTGAAGCAGTCTCAACTTATGTATGGCTTGGGTAAGGTATGCTGGCTCACTCCCTGAAATTCTCTCAATCCCAGGAAATTTGGAGGTATTTTGGCTTGCTCCCTACGGAGTAAAATTCTCTCAGACCGTAGTAGGGCGGAAGTTGATGGGTGGACCGGTCAATCTCTACACAGGATCTGTTGCTGTGCTAGTCATTTATATTTTTTATGTTATGGTATACCCAAATTCTATTATTGCATTAATTTACGGTTTCCTATTTCATTTAGATCTCTTTTATCATTCTCTTGTGTCTCTACGCACTCTATTTCACCCTCCACTCCTTCCTCTCTCTCTCTCTCTCTCTCTCTCTCTCTCTCTCTCTTTCTATTTACGGTTTCCTATTTCATTTAGATCTCTTTTATCATTTTCTCATGTCTATATGCACTCTATTTCACCCTCCACTCCTTCCTCTCTCTCTCTCTCTCTCTCTCTCTCTCTCTCTCTCTCTCTCTCTCTCTCTCTCTCTGTGTTTCTATTTCTGCAATGAGAAGTACACATATATTCTTCCTCCACCTTGTCATTTTTTTTAGTACACTTTCATTTATATCACCCATTTAAAGGTAGAACTAGTCGCTAGGAGCCTCTAGATGCAATCAAGCTCATTGCCTAAACTCAATGCTAGGTCGGCCGCTGAGAAATGCTCCCCTATACAAACGCTTCAACAATTCTTATGTATAATGAAATTGTATAAAAAGTGTAGATTGTACATTGTTTGCATAAACCCCTAGGGAGGGGTATCTCTTTCCTAGTATCAGAGCCTAAGGTTATAGGGATAGCATGAAACTTGATACTAGTTGGGTTAGTCATGTGTCATGCATGCATTTATGCATGCTGTTTGAGAAAAAGTATTGTATTCACGATGCATTTATGAGTGACATTGATTGGTGATACTTACTTGAATTGTCTTTTTGTGTGGATTTGCATGGTATTAAGCTACAACAATTTGATTAAAGTGTCATATAATCGTACGTATTAAGGGTTTTCGAATGTCTGTTTTGTAGTTAGCAATGGCTCCTAAGGTGACTTTTGAATACTTTAACAAAAGGGTAGGAGGTTTTGACGATAGTATAACTGACTTATAATACCTCATAACTAGACCTTGTCTTCCAACTAGGTGTAAATGACTACCCATTCCTTAGAAAATTATGGTTTAAATTTTCCCTCCCGCCCATCCCTTTGTGTTATAGTGTAGGAAGATAAATGTAATATATTGTCAACCATATAATATAGGATTTTAAATTTGACATGATATAGTGTTCAATCATGCCTCCTAGAAGAAATGGAGTGGTTGCTAGTGCCAATGTCCCAATTACAAGTCAACGGACTATCATTGATCATGAAATCGATGCTATGCTTCGAAAGTCACAATCTGGGAACTTTAGCATAGAAGGCAAAGATGTAGGAAAGGTTTTTGAGGATTGATTGAGCGCATGGATGATTTCTTTGATTTAGTTCATTTGTCTGTCAAGAACAAGGCTATCATTGCTAAATTCAAACTTGAAAAGATGGCCAAGCATTGTTGAAAGACCAATGTTGTGAGAACAATGTCAACCCAAATACAGAAACTTGGGATTATCTTAAAACACAACAAAGAACAACTATCAAAAACAAGATATCATTCGGACCATATAAATGAGTTTCTAGATCTAGAATCATATTATCAACATTTCTTGACCCTTGTCAAGTATACTCCAGTGGGGATAACTCAAGAAGTCAAAGTGGCATGGTTTGTGTGAGGCCTACATAATCCTTTGAAGACTAGACGTGAGAGCTTGTGTCTTACAAATTTTGCACATGTTCTTGATGCGGGTAAGCATATTATCAAAATATCATATGGTACTAAAAGACCTTGACTAGAGGATGAGTCTAGATTTTCACTTCCTCAGACTATAGAATCCATATTACATAGGAGGGCAATAAGAGATCACCTTTGCTTCGATTGTTTTGAGCCTAACCATGTGTCTCGGGATTGCCCGTTTAATGATATAGACAAATATGAACTTGCAAGACAAAATGATGCTCGAAGTATAGACAACTTTAGAAATTCATAGCCTAAACCTACTACGATGCAACATAGCTTGTATCAAGACAAGAAAGCACCACAGAATCGAGGGAATTTCAGAACTAGAATCCAATTTTCACAAGGAATGAACCATGCAACATACCACCTCATTCAGGAAGAGATCGGCAACCTCAAGGAGGAACCCAAGACAATAGAATTCACAATCCTCGAGGTGGAGGAAATCCACTTGTGTCAATGCAACCACTAAAGATGAAGGACAAAATGAAGATCTTTCGGTACCTTTTGAACTTGCTAATGCTCCACCATTATTTCATATTGTCCAACCAGAATCTCTCCAAAACAAGATCATAATGGAATATGTTATGAAATAGTCAAATTAGATGTTTTGATCATATCTCCCAAACGATATGAATCAGGTCAAACCCCTTGAACCAAAAATTAAAATCATCATTTAGAACAATTTTCTCTTGTGTGTCATGTGAAAATTTTGCATGAGTGAAGAGTTGAGGTCAAAATACAGTTTGTTTCTCACTTCACACTCAAAATTTCCTTGGAGAACCACCATATGGATTCATCATATAAATGAACCCACAGCCAAATCAAAAATTTGATCAAAATTTTTGATAAATATATTTAGATAATTGATATCACTTCTTGAGTGTGAGTTATTAACCGTACCTTATATTGGGCTACCTACGCATGTAGGGGTGTTACTACCTAGGGGGAGTATCATATAGAGTCGTGAGTTTGACGAGTGGTTGACATATTTTTTATAATTTGTTCTGGTGGGTTGATTTCAAGTGTTTGATGACCATAAAATTATATGGGGATATATGGTTAGACATCCCGAACTGTGCGTGCAATTATGAGTAACATGGATTTCTTTTTGTGTCACAATTGTTTGCATAAGTCTCATATGGGCAAGGTGATGTGATAAGGTATTTGTTTACGCTACACGACTAAGCTTGATGTAGAGGTTTGAGGTCTCATACCTTCATTGCATGTTATGCATGCACCCAAAAATGACAAAAAGTTTTTTTTTGCATATAGGTGGAAGAGGGGAAATGGGAACGCACTTGGAAGCACAACATAGATGCCTCTCTATAGCTCAAGCTACTCGCAACACCCCCGGCCACTAGAAATCACCACCAAAATTGCACAACTTCTACAAGCATATCTTCATTTTCATGCATGTCAATGCATACACAGTTCACACAATTGACAAGCAACATATCATCCCGATGTTTTCCGCTTCTAGAAATTTCACAGTACGACACCTCTCTCACTTTCTCTCTCACACACACAGACGAATTGGGGGCACACACTGCTCACACGCTGACACCACACACACTTTGGAGCAGAGCAAAGAAGAAAAGAGGGGAAAGGGACAATAGATGGCACAGTATCCTGGCTAGTGGCAATAATTAGCTTCTTTCTCAACAAAAAACCATGTACAATTGGTGTATAGCCCACAGGCTTGATCAGCACGGCATCAATGAGCCCAAAGACCTCTATCGACATCCCTTGTTAGCATCCCCCTATGGAACTTTGGCCCTTTTGAGTTGCTTCATGGCATTATACCCTCCTGTGTGGCTCTAGCTTTGTGAGTGCATGAAACTCTCTTCTTTTCCTCCCTCCCAATTCTCCTCTTCTCCTCCACCAAAAAAACCCTTGCCCTCAAAGAGGCTGCTTCTCTTTTTTCTGTCCTTCCCCACCCAGAAAAAGGCCTCCCAAAAAATGATTCCCTCCTCTCTTTGCTTCTTTTTTCTAACTTTGTAAAACAAGAACTTCCTTTATCATCAATAGCAATAGTGCAAGGCGCTACTTCTTTTTGTAACTCTCACCCCAAGCTTTTTTTTTGTTTTGCCTTAACTCTATAAGCTCCCCTCCCTTTCTTTCTCCAAGTCCAACCAATGTTTGCCTTTGACATTTACAAAAAGGAAAACATTAAGTATTTGATTCCCACGCCGTCAGTGGGAGCATAGCACCTGATGGTTGAATGCTTCCTCTTGGGTATAGTCCGTGTTTAATCGTGGCGTTGTGGTCTTTGTTTCACTCATGTATGGATTATCACAACGTACCCTTGCCTTTACCACGATTGAGATTGTGGTGATACCTAAAGAGGTGTCACTAGACTATTGGCACTACTAGCCCCTACTTAGGTCTATAGGGTATGTGTATGAATGTAGATATGTATCTATGTAAGTGAGTATGTATGTATGTATCTATGCAATTGTGTATGTGTCTATATACATGTAATGATGTATGTAAGCACTAAATATCCTTGTATATATGTATCTATGTGAGAGAGTGTGTGTATGTATGTACATGTGAGTGTGTGTGTGTGTGTGTGTGTGATAGAGCTTGTGTGTATACATCTAATATACCTCTCTTAGGGAAAGATTAGATAGTGAGAGAGAGGGAGAAAGAGAGGTGTAGAGAGAGAGAGAGAGGATTGGGTGTATACATGTAGAGGTGTGTAGATTAGGTATAGGGATATTATAAATCGGCTAGGTTCTAATACTCACCACTAATCTCTTGTAGATGTTGAACGAGAGACCATCTGGTGAACATAAGCATGCCCTTTCTTCCTTTGGTTGGTTCATGTCTATTTTGCAAAAACACTAAACACACATCCTCCTAGCCGACTACACCACCTCAAAGCCCATAATTTTGATGTAATCGTATTATTTTTCCTAAGAAGCTTTCTATAAAAGAGAAGTAATGATTGTTGAGCGACATTTTGTACACTCCAAATTGTTTTTTTTCGTTCTGAACCCAAAATCCTTGTAAGTCGGCCATTGGTCAAATGAGAAGTCCTAGGTATAAGGTTCAAGATCTTGAGTTTGAATACACCATTGTAATATTGTCTAATGTTTTGGAAGAGCTCTGTAGGTACAACTATGAGCGGAAACCCAGTAGCACATGGTAGTACATTTTTCTCCTTCTTCGGTAATGAGAATTCAATTCCAAAAGTGCATTGTGTTCCTTGTGTTTTGTTCTTTCATTTAAGTATAGTCATTCATTGTTTTTCTGTGGTTTACAAGTACTTGTTTGTGAGGTAAATCTGCAATTTTGAGTGAAAAATCTTTTTTTTGACATATTGATCATAGGAGAGTGTTCTTAGACCATAGGGCAACCTTTCTGAATAGTTTTGTTATAGGTTCTAGGACTTGGATTATGATGGATCAGGATTTTAGTACCTTGTCAGTTGACTGCCATACTTTGTAGGATAGTGACCCTACGTCTATCATATCTCCTCCTAAAGTTTTGTTGCATTCTGAGATCATTTGGTTGACATGATGACCTATAGTGGTGAGATAAGACAGGCAAATTTTCTAGAGTAGAGAGTGATAGATTAGTTAATACCAATAATAGCTTAGTTCCATAGGTTCACTTATTGAGATTGACACCCTCAAAGAGTCTCTGTGAACCATCCGAGTCGCTATCCTGAGTATTAACATTATGTTAGTGCCAAACAACTATGTTGTATATGTCCAATCGTGACAATCCACTAACATTGGCGCCATTGCCGAGGAGTGATCCTTAGGTGGTGAGTGGACTAGTCATATTTGTAGCCTTCCTTTCCATAAATTTTGTTACCCATTCCATTTACGACTTAGGATTCAAGCAGATAGACATGGGGTTTAATGCTTGGTAGAGGCTGAAAGTCAAGGACTTGCTAGGTCTACTTAGTACTCTTGATCGGCAAAGAGATTTGTTAGTGAGATACGAAAGGCATTTCATTATGTATTTTTCTTGATGCTTTGAAAGTACTATTTCATAATCCATCTCACCTTCAAATTTCATTATTTTGTATGCTTTTGTTCTTAGATTCATTTTAGTACTACCTAGGAGTAGGGTAAGTAGCATCTTCTACCATCAAAGTGGGCTAAAAAGTTTAGGGCAAAAATTGTCATAAACCATATCTTGGCAAAAGAGACATGATAACTCTGAAAACTAGAAATTTTGATGGTCAAAGCTTGAAAGCCCATCAAAATATGAAAGTTTGGTGCAAAAAGGGATCACAAGAAGCAACGTGTGAAGTTTACTCGAGGGGTTCACCTCTTAAACATGTAGGTCATTAATTGACAAAATTTTAAAACTTTAAGTAGATTATATTAAGAGAATGGGTCTTTTAATTGATTTTATGTAAGTAAAGGGTTTTTTTTTATACCCTGAACGCACGTTAAATGAATAGTTACTTGAAAGTGCAACCCCCGAGGAAGTTTCATCCTATTTGGTGGAGGAACATGAATCATGAATCAGGGATTTCAAAATGACGTGATCACACTATAATTTCAGGTTAATAACAATAGAAATGCAAAATAACAAATGTTATGTTAATTGACATTCATCTTTTTTGACCTCCAGGGAGACCTGGAGACCGGCTAGTAGCCCATCGGGCAAGTTAGTTGACGCTATATAAAGGTGACGCCGGTGCTTGTGTTTTTCACAAAAGAGGTACATTGAAAAGTCTTCACCAAACTTTCTGCCAGCTTTCCACATTCTCAAAGCAGTGTAGCAGTAATTTTTTAAACCCTTCCTTATTTTATTGATGTTTTTTTTGAGTTTTTTGCGTTAAAATTTAAAGGTATAAAATTTCTTTTATCAAATCATCGTACGTGGATGCACTGGCACATGGTTGCAATTGCGGCTAGGTGTGTCATTGCAAAAGAGTACGATGATTATGTTTTATATTGCTCCCAGTCATTCATGCTTCGGCACATGGTTGCAATTGCGACTAGGTGTGTTGCTGCTAGAATGACAGGAGCATTTGTTTGAAAGAAGTAACCGTGCGTGAATGCACTGGCACATGGTTGCAATTGTGTCTAGGTGTTTCATTGCAAAAGCGTAGGGTGATTATGTTTTATGTTGCTCCTAGTCATTCATGCTTCGGCACATGGTTGCAATTGCGACTAGGTGTGTTGCTGCTAGAATGACATGAGCATCTGTTTGAAAGAAGTCAATGTGCGTGGATGCACTGGCACATGGTTGCAATTGCGGCTAGGTGTGTCATTGCAAAAACGCAAGATGACTATGTTTTATGTTGCCTCCCGTCATTCATGCTTCGGCACATGGTTGCAATTGCGACTAGGTGTGTTGCTGCTAGATTGACGGTAGCATCTAATGCATGAATGTGTGCTCAAATAATTTCATAATGCTTCATATGATTGAATCTTGAAAGAAGACATCATGAGTGGATGCACTGGCACATGGTTGCAATTGTGACTAGGTGTGTCATTGCAAAAGTGTAGGATGACTATGTTTTATGTTGCTCCCAGTCATTCATGCTTCGGCACATGGTTACAATTGCGACTAGGTGTGTTGCTGCTAGAATGACAGGAGCATCTGTTTGAAAGAAGTCACTGTGCGTGGATGCACTGGCACATGGTTGCAATTGCGGCTAGGTGTGTCATTGCAAAAGCGTAGGGTGACTATGTTTTATGTTGCTCCCAGTCATTCATGCTTCAGCACATGGTTGCAATTGCGACTAGGTGTGTTGCTGCTAGAATGATAGGAGCATCTGTTTGAAAGAAGTCACCGTGCGTGGATGCACTGGCACATGGTTGCAATTGCGGCTAGGTGTGTCATTGCAAAATCGTAGGGTGACTATGTTTTATGTTGCTCCCAGTCATGCATGCTTCGGCACATGGTTGCAATTGTGACTAGGTGTGTTGCTGCTAGAATGACAGGAGCATCTGTTTGAAAGAAGTCAACGTGCGTGGATGCACTGGCACATGGTTGAAATTGCAGCTAGGTGTGTCATTGCAAAAGCGTAGGTGACTATGTTTTATGTTGCTCCCAGTCATTCATGCACTGGCACATGGTTGCAATTGCGACTAGGTGTGTTGCTGCTAGAATGACAGGAGCATCTGTTTGTAAGTTATCGTACGGTGAGGCATTGGCACATGGTTGCAATTGCGATTAGGTGTGTCATTGCAAAAGCGTATGAGATCTATGGTCTATACTGTACCTTTTCTTTCACGTAGAAAAGATCCAAATGTAGTGGCACATAGTTATATTTCACAATGTGTTGTTTGCAATAATACCATTGCAGGCAAAATGGATCCTTCTGCTACTTCAATGATAGAGTTCAAAAACAAAATTAGACAATTGTTGATTACAATCGTCAGTGCACTAGATCCCGGCGATATAGCACAGATTGTTGCAGATGAGTCTAGATTGCAATCATTATACAGTGAGATTTCCCACAAAATGTTGTTGTTATATCCATACAAAACAACCGAATCAATAATCTCATTACTGAGAAGCTGGGTGGGCAATTTGCCCAAGGTGGACTCTGATTTGAAAGAGGAATTCCCTCAAGAAGTAGACAAGGGTAAGCTAGAGCATTGGAACACTAGAAGGAGAGCTGAAAAGGAGAGGTCAAGGCGAGCATCCCACATAGACACACAGTTTGGCCTAAGCAAGAAAATGCGAATGGCTATCACCAGAGTTATGGGGAGCAGCCAAGTTGGAGAACCCTTTATTGAGGAGGCTACCATTGAGGGAACATCGGGTTCTACTGCTTCTGCCAGTCACCTGAAGAGCAGTACATACAATTCTGAATGTAGTATGACTCTAGGCATTCCAAATAAGTCCATTAAGAAGATCAAGAAACTTGGGTCAGGGGCTTATGGCACAGGGTGGCAAGTTCAAATCAAAGGGATCAATTTCCTTCCTGCAACGAATACTTATTGTGCCAAGGAGTTCAAAGGACAGGCCAAGCATTAGTGGAAAAGCTTTGCATCAGAAAGTGGGGTAGATCTCAACCATAGAGGGATTGTGAGGAGTATTGCCCACTCTGTAACGTTGCCATGATTTTTGATATTCCCCTACTTCAATGGGGGAGCTTTAGGTGATCTTATGGAGATAGTGCCCCTTCCACATGGCTCTTTCACGACGCTTGTAGCGCATCAAGAGGGGAAAGGATAGATCCCCGAAGACTTTAAATGGGAGCAGTCCTCTGAAGACTAGAAAACATGTATCAAGAGCTTGTGCAATCATGCTCCCTCGTTGATCCATGCCTTGGTGAAGGCATTGCGATTCGCACATGACGAGGGAGTGATCCACAATGATCTCCATCCATGGAACATCATGTTGGACTTTACCAAGGATCTCACTCCCCGTATTGGAATAATTGATTGGGGATTGGCTCTGCATGTTGGCTTAAAGACACAATAGACCAACAATACCGATGAAAACTGGCAAAAGATTCATCCTTGGTGAGCTCCTGAGTAACTAGATGGCAATCACCCGTGCCTATGGACCAAGGCCACATATGTGTACGCCATAGGATGGGTGATACGGCAATTTTGTAAGTTTTGTGGAGAGTTCTCTGACTACTACAACACATATTGGTTCAAACATAAGGTTTCAGTGGAGGTACAAGCCATATCTAGGATTGTTGTGGAAGGTTGGGTGAGGAAGAAATCCATAAACAGAAAGACCTTGGCACTTTTGGACAAAGAATCAGAAAGATTTGAAGCCCAGCCAGAACGATGCTTACGCCCTCCCTCTGAAATGAGTGTAGCCTTTTTTTGATGGATATATGATGTACTTTATGAAGCAGGGTTTTCTGAGACTTTTGACTTATAAAAGCACTTTTAAACATTGGGTTTTATGCGCCATGGATGATGTTTGAGTAATAAAAACACTTTGTTATATCTCAATAGACAACAAATTTTCTATGAGTTTTGTTTTTTCTCTTAAGTTTCAAGCAATAAGCCACGTATAATCACTGATTGTCATTCATTGATTTAAAAAATGGTGGTTACTCTTATATCAATTGATTGTCGTAAGATGGTGGTTATTCTAATATCAATTGATTGTCGTAAAATGGTGGTTAAAATTATAGCAATTGATTGTCGTAAAATGGTGGTTACTCTTATAGCAATTGATTATCATTAAGTTTGTATTCCGTAACTGAAGTATAGTGTTTAATTAGGATATGGATAATGATAATCAAAGGGCTAAGCACGCTTTTGAGCATCTCAGATCCATGTGTCAAGGCGGTGGAGTGAACGCCACCGCTCGAATTGCAGCTCGCTGCTCCCAGTGGGCCAACCCAGTGGGTACACAATGGAAAGAGGTGAACACTAGGATTGACCGAGAAATGGTCAAATCCATATGGCCAGGCGTTGCAGATGAAAACATCAAGAAAGGCCGACTCAAGCTATCACAATGCATTAA
This sequence comes from Adiantum capillus-veneris, assembly GCF_014529385.1. Classification (NCBI taxonomy): domain Eukaryota; kingdom Viridiplantae; phylum Streptophyta; class Polypodiopsida; order Polypodiales; family Pteridaceae; genus Adiantum; species Adiantum capillus-veneris. The sequence goes on from NC_140943.1 coordinate 31,957,044, forward strand.
TGCAGACATACGAGACAATGGAGAGAACATATATCTCGATGTTATGGGTCATCCTATGCATCATATGGATTGTCCAGTGTGGTTTGCCAAGATGTTATACATGCATTATGTCTTGGGTGAAGCAGTGGACTTCAACTCAAGGACACCTCACATGACGGTTGAGGACATTCGCAGTAGTGCAATCACCGTCACACGGCAAGAGATGTCATTGGCACTAGAAGGTGCATCAATGGAAGTGCACCAAGTTAAGGAGGAGCTTCAAACTCAACTTAGGCAAGCATCACAAGATACACAAGGCTCTCATGCAGAAGAAACCCTAAATAGAGACTTGAAAAGGGAGGTGAAGGTGCTATCTCGCCACGTAAAAGAGTTAGAGGCGACTATAAAAAAACAAAATGTTGCCACATTGATTGAGCACCCAACATCTATTGAGGCCCCTCCAGCTTCTGGTGAGCACGGTGGTCCTTGCCCCATATGTAGATCATTCTTTCATGAGTGGTGAAGTCACTTCAGCTTGCCATGCGGACATATGTACCATATATCATGCTTGATGCAAAGCATGATGAATAACTTTCATTGTGCTCTATGTGAGTATGAGATATCCAAAAAGCTATATGCAATGTTCAAAATGTCTGAAGACTATAATAAGCTTAAAGGTCAGCGTGAACAGGAGAATGAAGATATTCTCACAAATATTTCACTATCACTTGGATAGTTTTTATAACATTTGAAAACATTTACTCGTTGTCTTGCGAGAATTTATTAGTGAATTGTGAATTGTCTTCACTTTAGCTTCAATTATGATATGTGATAATGCAAAGATTTGTTAGGGCTTTGTATATTATGAAGCTTTAATAGTGATTTGTGGCCTTGTAAAGGTTTTTAAGGGCTTCGTTTATTATTAAGCAAATGTCTAAACCTTAAACTAAATATAAAAAAAAGCTTATAAGATAAACAGTTTCTGAACTTAAACAGAAGTCACTCAATGGATTCGATAATCTATTAATTAAACCACCGTCGCTTGCTGCGACGGGTCAAAGTTGGTTCAATTTCCAAACTCTTTTCAATCTCTTCTAAAGTACATGTAGTTTCTACTTCATGAGATTCCCCTTGCAGCTCACTGTCTTCGTCCACCTCATCATTGGTTACATCACAAGTCCAGCGCGGTGAGTGGCATAAAATGGTAACCATCTTTTTGCAACATTTGTCAGCCTACTCAACGTCCTCTTCCTCATATGTGTATATATTTTTCTACGTTATTAAGTTATCTAGAGTAAATTCCCCCTCTTCGTTTAACCTTTGTGGCGACACATACATTATACTCTTCCCAAAAATGTCACCTTAGTCATATATTTATATTACCACCCTTTTCTTTTTTGCTTTGTAAATAGAATAAGCATACAATAACCAACTATATACCCCCAAAATTTCTTACCTCTTGTGAATTAGTAGTAGAAAAATAATATATCCATCTTCCACCCCATATAGATAAATTCCCATGGAAATCAACTCTCCACTTGTCTTTACCAAAGATTATGGTCCCTCTCTACAAGTCTTCTATGCCCCCTACATAGGTGGCCCAATATCTCTTAAGAATATACATATAGTTTCTCTCCTTTCAAAAAGACTCCAATTGTATATTCTTTTCACAAGCAAATAATATTGGGCCCTCCTCTATTTGTTTAAGCATCATAGCCTTTTGAAAAAGCATGATTCCCCTTGGATGCATACAAGCAAAGGGCCCATACAAGAAGACTTGGAAGCAAAAGGTTCCCTAGCCTAGTGTGGACCTTCCAAACCGAATTCCTTGGTGCATGGGCGTGAAGAATAGTCCAAATTCATATCAAACATGTTGAGAAGGTCAATTTTGCCTTTTGAAGCATGTCATTCCGAGCTACAGGTAAAAAGTTATGGTCAAAATAGTGTAAATCTGTCAGATTCGCAGCAAAAGGGAACTGTAAATCAAGTAAATCAAGAGGGTGAGATCTTATTTTTCCCGTACTCATCTTCTAGAAGAGCAATGAGTGTTCAAGGTCACTTGCATGTGATGGGACCAACCTAAAGATGCTTTCTAAATGCCAAGATAGACAAGTTGAGATACCCCGTAGGAGCCACCCGTAGGGCCTCATGGTGGGGCCCACCTACATTATGCACCCCTATGGAGACTTCACTGTCTAAAATGATATTTTTGGTGAATAAATAGTCCCTTTTATGTCCAAAATTCAATGAGTAGTCAAAGGACACTTAATTAGGTCTAATCACTTACTCTAATTAAGTGTAGCATAATCCCACTCCTACACAACTATAAATAGCCCCCCTTGGAGAGACTCAAAGACACACACCTATATTTTCAACTTCATGTTGTTTCTTGATCAATAGTAGAGAAAACCCCAACTCTCCCTCTTTCACATCCTCTCTCCTAACCCTCCTCTTTGGAGGAAGTGCAACTCTATTCTCCACTCTTTCCATTCTACAATCTCTTACTCCATCAACCCAATAAATCATTTGTAGCACCTCAATAACTTGTAAATACATCATGATCTCTCTCATGTTTATGTTAATGATCATGAAATCATCTTCAAAACTTTCAAGTGTCGCAATTCGTGATGGTTAGCCAACGTCTGTCCTCCCCTTAAAAGGTGTGCGAGAAATCAAGTAAGTGTTCTATTCTCAATTTACCATTGGTTTGTTTCTCCACACTTATTCAATTGGTCTAAAGAAATTTCTCACTCCAACTCTCTTTTGCTTCATTACATATGCATGTGGCTACCTCTCATGGTGATTTTATTTGTGTCACGGCATTGCATAGATGGAGATGAGCTCTCTATGCAAAGTGTGTTAGTTTGATGTAAGTGATTCTCTTGTGTGTTTGAGAGGCAAGTCTTGTGCGCATGATTTTTTAATGAGTGTTTGAGAGAGGAAGAGTTTGGATGTATTATGGGTATTCTTATGGGGAGAAGGTGAATGCTATTCCACAAATTGCATATTTCATTTTGATGCACGGCATTGGGTTGCATAAATCGTTGATAGTGTTCAAGTGTCCAAAGTGTATATAGAGTAAGGGGGTTTTCAAAGTGTGTTGCTTGAGTGGGTGAGTGCAAGTGTTATTTTGATTGGTTTCCTTCTCCACTCCCAAAAGAAGGTGGTGCCCCAAGTAGTGTGCGTACCTCTTTACGAACATTTTGTGAGGGTAGGCCCATTGGTTTGGGTTTAGAGGCCCCATTTCAAAAAGCTCGCCCTCATAAAGTGGTGCCCCCACTGAGGAACATATTTCCAAGTTACCTTCAAATTTTTTAGTGATGAACAATGGAGTTCCCATCTATCCATTTCATTTTGCACAACACATTAGAGTAAATGTTCACATAGATAGAAAAGTCTTTTTCTAGCAACGCATTGTTTTTATGTTTGGTGCAGAAAGACTTAGAGAAATACTGGCATCACCCAATCCAATTATACTTCCAATCATCAATTATGAAACTTCTTTTGATGTTCACGTTTTCATTTTGTTTTAAAGGCAGGAACAAGGAGTGGTGAAGGGGTGCTCAAGGGCCATATGAAGGAACGAGGTCTTCAAACCAACAACGAGGAGTAGCACATGAATCACGATCAAAACAATGAACCTTTTAGGCCTATTGCTCGGCAATCCATTCATATAATCATTGCAACTAAGTTTAGGTTTCAATCTATCATAAGGAGGATATTTGGATCCACTCGCCTCAATGAAATCAATGCTTCAATTAATCCATTTATTCTACCTATGATAAAGTACTATGTGCTCCAACCCATCGACCATGCACATACTTTCTCAAAATTTCTCTCCTCTTTTGAGTGAATGGTGTCTTCCAAGGCTTCACAATTGGCTCCTGGGGCTCCTCTGGCTTTGCAAGGCTTTCTTGAATAGTCCACCAAGCCATCCACACCTTACCTATGTTAGGCAAGGCAGAATCCAGTTGGCGTAATGCAAGCATAATTGGCATCATGACATTGTGCACATCCACCACATCATCCCGGAAGTGGTGATCAGCTAGTAGATCTCTGATCACCCTATTTTTCTTTTTATCTTCTCCCTTTGACCGGCCTCCCATTCTGAAAAAGTGGCACAAACAAATGTCTCCATCACAACATTCTTATTTTTTATTGATGATTCTACCGTATAGTAGTTGGTGCAAAATCTAGTTTTGCACGACAATTTTAACATAGTAGACATCCTCTGACGGTACATGTCAAGAACCCTCTGACGCTTCAAAACAAACTTGACTATTAAGCGAGCATTGTCTACTATCCATTTGAACCACTCTGTGTCCTCCCTCTTGTACCAATCTTGCAATACCAAGTTCAAGATGTGTGTACTGCAACCATCACTATATAGGTGAGGGAAGCGACTTTCAAGTATCCTACCTACAGCCCTGCAATTTTTGGCATTGTCCATGATTACTTGGACAACATTTTATTTTCCAAGTTCCTCAACTGAGTCGCCAATGATGTCAGCTATAAAACTGCCAGACTTTATTTGACTAGAGCTATCCACAGCTTTGATAAAAAATTCACCACAAGGACATACAAGCATGATGTTGATCAATGGCCGCCTTTGAACGTTGGACCAACCATCACTAACTATGGTGTATCCAGATTGTTCTGTTGCATTTAATATTACCCTTTGAATATCCTGTTGTGTGCTTGTGTAACATTTATCCAACAGTTGGTTTCTCATATGGTGATATGTTGGAGGGGTAAATCCAACACCACTCCCCAATGCGTTTCCAAGCTGACTTCCATGCATCACGGGTGACAATGGCCAATGATCCCCCAGTGAAATAGATGACTTTAGCTAGTGCAAGTTGTGCTTCTTCTAAGGCAAGCGTTTTGAAGCTCGTCTGTACGCTAACCTATCTACTTTTTGACGATCCTACCTGAAAGTCAGGAGATCCATGGTTTGGAGGTGTAGTTCCATCGATATGAGAAGTTGGTTCCCTGCTTTGAGTGCTTCCATTGGTGGGCGTTACACCCAATGATCCCTCATACTGGTTTGATCTTATCGATACCGGGGTGTGATGGTCGAAAGTAGAGAGTTTTGATCTTTTGCTTGTGGAAATTAGCTTACCAATTAAAGCTTTTAAGCGCATAGCTGCTTCTTCTGCACCTAAGCCCTTGCACTTTCCTCCTTGGATTTTGGTATTGCCACCTAGCAAATGATCCCTTATTCTTGGTGCTCCTCCAGATTTCTCTTCGCCACAAAAGTTACATTTCCAATTTGATACTTATTTAAATTTGTGGAAAAATTCCACTCGGGTCCTAGGCTTTTTCCACCTGCCTTTTGCTTGCCCTGCGAAGTGGTGCCCTGCGAAGCAGGACCTGGCATCGAGGTAGGAGGTCTCCTCAAGGAATCCAGGCTTGAGACACCAACATCACCGCTCACATTCCCGGTGGAAGGCATACTTATTGGATGCCTGCAATACCAATAAACATAGCTCAGTATGCTATCTCTTCTTTCAAGTATTATTCAAACCAAACATTAGTGTTATAATCAATATCACACACAAGCGTAGTAGTGAAGCGTGAAGGGAATAAACCTCAATCTACTCAAACATGAGCAAGCAAATACAACGGTGAATCAAATATGTGATCAATCCATCCCAAAAGTAGAGATATCGACCCAAAGATTCACCTTCCTACCCCTTTCATGAATTAGTCCAGTCCAAAAAAGAACTAATGACCCATGATTGGAGCTCTAATCGAAATAGTAAGCAAATACAGCGGGGTGAATCAAACATGTGATTAGTCCATCCCAAATGTAGAGATACCGACCCAAAGATTCACCTTTCTGCCTCCTTTCAAGAATCAGTTCAGTCCCAAAAAGAACTAATGATCCATGATCAGAGTTACATTAAGTTTTAATTTTTTTAAAAGACTATTCATTTTTTTACCTTTAGTTTTTCTTCTAAATTTTAAAGGATGACCAAATTTAGAGGAAGAGGTGATGTGATGTGATGTCTACTACAGGGTTATATAGAGCCTCCAAATATAGAGGGGGAACATGACGGGTCCGGCGGGATTCTTGCTTGTCCCGCCGGGCCTGCCGGGTTACATAATAAGCCCGCCGGGATTGTTGGTTGTCCCGCCGGTTCTACGTTTTCTACCGGTTTTCGTAGGTCATGACATTAGATATGTTATTAACATGAAAAAAATAGTGATAATAACAACAATAATTAACATTTAACAAAATGCGTCATCGCGTAATTAAAATCCCTGATCATGATCGATGTACCTCTATGACAACTTGACCTAAAGTTGATGCCATTGGATTGGAAGTGCTTTCTAGCAATAGGATCCAAAGTTTTGAAGTGAAAGTGACACCAAAAACACACTCAAAATCAAGAAATTGGACAAAGCCGATAAAAGCTTGGGAAATTGACCAAAATTTGGGGATTCTCAACTTTTAGTGATCCAAATTCAAAAAAGGTTGGGAATTGATATCTACAAGGCATAGAGAACCAATTGACCAAATTTCATGCCAAAATGCTCTCAAATATGGATCACGCTCCATGTGTCTTTTCATCATTTGGGGTTAATATTTGAGCAATAGGTATCTGATACCATTTGAAACAACTTTCCCAAAGGGCACATTAGCAAAACGTGAAAAAAAGTTGGTCAATATAGCAAAACATCCAAAACTAGTCAAACATCACAAAGCACACATTGAATTTTTCTTTGGATTGGCAAAAAATCTATCCAAATCCACAAAAAAATTGGGACTAGACTAGTGACATCATAAGTAACTAGCATGTCAAATTTGCAGTCTAGATCTGATGGAACATGGATCGCGATCCATGTACCTTTTTTTATTTTTTGGACGGAGACCATACAAACATGTAGTAAAGAACATTATAAACAAAACCTCCAAATGCAAGGAGGACAAAAAAGATTTAAAAAAAAGATCAAAATGGGGCAAAAGCACTTCAAGACCAAAACCGTCAAGCAGACCTAGGGTTTGACTTTTTGATGACCTATATTGGTCCAAATCACACGAAGGAAACACAGGTGGGATCAGTAGACCAAGGGGAAGTTGTATACAAAGTTTCATCACATTTTGGTACAGTGATACATGGATGGTGATCCATCTTCCTTTATCATAGATTAAGACCACCCAATTGGTACCATAGCTAGAGCTAGTCACAAGGAGCCTAGTGGTCCTTTCAAAATTGAATTAAGAATATTAGCCGAAAGCGCGATAAAATTTTGTCAACTTGAGATTTTGACTAGCAGAGCAGCAATAAACTCATAGCCACCAAGTGTTTTTTGTACAGATTGAAGAGCTAGAGTGTGCTGCTCAAAGTTCTTTCAATTTGATAAATTTAATGCAACAAAAGAGGTAGACTTGGTCAAGCTTTGCAATAGTTCTTTTCTACAATCAGGTAGACTATATCAGAGTAGAAACCCTACCATAAGAGATCAGGTCGGTCACATGTCAACAAAAGAGAGTGTTAATCAGGGACCGTTGCCAGCCTTAGAGCCCATTCTAGAGGAAACTATTTCTGATATTCCTTTAGAGAGATCCTATACATACATGGCTAAAGGGTTCAAGAGTGAATTTCAAAGAATGAACAAACATGTGAGCAAGACCATCCCAACCTGCACCAACCATGAAACTATTGCACTTGAAATATCCATTTGAAAATGAACAAGGTGCACAAATTTACAAAGATGGTATAGATTTCTACTATGTGAAATTAGAAGAAATACTTAGTGAGTTCAAGAACATAGTGCATGTGGACGACAATGGTGATCAATACTTTAATTCCAAAGAAACCATGTATTTAGTTGTGCAAAATCCCTATATTGTGAACAAGTCCAAGGGATTGACAAGCACTAAAGATAAGGTTGATATCAAGCCTGAAAACAAGCTGCCTAAGCTGGACATTACTAGTGAGAATTTAAGGCGATTGAATATGGCAACTCAAGTCAACACAGATAATACTCATGTGGGGTTGTATAAGTACGACGATGGAGAGTGGATTCTCTACTATAAGTGCAATGAGCCCTACAATGGAGTGTTATCAGAGAAAATAATCTTGTATGTTTTTACACACGAAGAAGATAGAGATACCCAAGTGATCATTCTTGATAAGTATGGGCAAAGATGATCTGTTGTGGGCTGCAAAGAGCTAGAGAGATATACGTAATTTAGAGAACCCCTCCATTAGTACTATGTCACTCCTAGCATGTATAGACCAACTATCTCAAAGACGAGGCCAAAAATCATGAGAGCAAGTCTTGTTAGAACCAGAGTTAAAGATTCATTTAGTCAACCACAATTTTTAGTGCCAAGATCGATCAGATCCTTGAATTTGAGGGTTCTAATGACCACACATTGGGGTAGTGACGCTCCAAAAATTATCCATATTATGAGGGTTTTGGACACCTATATTGGATCTACGAATGTGCAACCGGATGAGAGAACAATGGATAGAACGCCAAAAGAAATACAAAGTTAGAATTTTTGTTTTAGGAAAACCTATAGTAATGAGAATGGTAGCCGAGATATGATGGAGGCAACCATCTCAAGTGGTAAAATGTGTTCGCAAAAAGTACAATGGGATGGGAGACCTATACGTACATGTTCCACTCTTTAAGGGCTAAACAAGTAGCAGATTTCCACACTCAGTATTAGCACAAGATATTTGGATTAATTTTGGAAGGAACAGCCTTGACATGATTCCGGCCATTGAATAGTAGAGATTCCAATAGCAAGTCTTAAGGGCTAAACAAGTAGCATATTTCCACACTTAGTATTAGCACAAGGGATTTGCTAGAAGGAAGCCTAAACATTGAGCAACTCCTATGAGTGTTTGCAAAGGAATTATAAAAAAGGAGAATCAAGATTAACACATTTTCCTACATGTTAATTATGGAAACATATGACAATTCCTCAAGATTTTATACACAAGTTGGTTTGAATTGTAGCGTTGAGCAGTTTCAGAGTGCCAAGTGTTAATGTCAAAGTGTTTTGCAAAGCTAATGGAAGAAAAGTTGGTATGCTCAAGTATGTCACAATCTTATGCAAAAATGCTTGTCAAATGGAAAAAATTTCCAACAGGGCTAGGGTGGCCACATAAACTCCAAATGCTCTAAAAATTGATAGACAGCTAGTCTTATGGACCATCTTCAACTTTCAATCATCAAAACAACAAAACTCAAATCACTTTTCTAGGCCAAAACCTAACGATCAGTTCCTAAGTTCCAAGTAACCCATAGCTATATAGAGAAAAGAAATACCCAAATTTGAAAAGATTTCACTATTGTGCTAGGATAGGCTACAGGGACATGCCTGCCATGTTTCACCCCAAAATGTGAACAAACATGGATCAAAATCCAAGTATCTTCTTCACTTTTCTAGGCCAAAACCTAACGATCAGTTCCTAAGTTCCAAGTAACCCTAATGTATTAAGTCATTTGGACATCAAAACCCTAGTAAAAGTTCCAAAATTCTCTAAATCTATTGAAAATTTCCAAAATTTGGTATAAATCTCAAACAGTGGTTAAATCACAATATTTTTGAACCATAGCATCACCATAACACACTTTATTAGATGATGTAAGCACAATTCCAAAATGTGTTCAAACATGGATCGCGATCCATGTATCTCACTCCCTGAATTAACATGTAACCACATGACCTAGTGCCCATAGTTTTCCTAGTTGCACAGGTGAAGTTTATTCAAATTTGGAGTTTTTTTAATCAAGTTATGCTCATTTTTTATTTTATGGTCACGTTTGCATTTTGTTTACTTTATCGACAACTTCTCAACCAATTTCTAGAGCTAAATAATTGATATTTTGATAGAAAGATGCCTCAATGGAAACCTCAAAAGGAGTGGGAAGCAGCTCCCTATGAACTACTGGACATTTCATCCAATGAAAAGGCTCACATTACATATAAGGAGCTAGCTAAGATCCTTGCAAATGTGTTCATTGGAAAGTTTCAAGCCGGGCCAATGGAGCCAAAGTTGAAACCACCACCTTTCCAAGAGAATTATGGACACTACACCAATAGAGGTAAGTGATAGAAGGTCAATATTCCTAAAACTTGGTAGTTTCTTCATATTACCACCATGGGGGACGAATTTTTAGAGAGCACACAAACTTATGAACCCTATCAAATACAATGGAGAGGCAAAACTGACAGACAAAGACAGTGCCACAGTTAAGGTAAGGATTACAAATGAGTTCATCAATCAAGCTCTCCACATTCTCGCCAGCAACCATAAGCTTCTTAACAAGACCAAGGCCATACACAATGAGAAGGTGCTAAGTTGCAGAGATACATTCGTATAGCAAAATTTTTACTTATAATTTGGTATTATACATTGTATATCCATATTGTATGCGTATATCGGAATAAAACATATTTCAATTGAAATACGTTTTACTCTATAAAAAAAAGTGCCTTGACAGTTCGTTCGAACTATCGCGATAGTGATGTTTGCGATACACACACACACACACACACACACACACACACACACACACACACACACACACACACACACACACACACACACACACACACACACACACACACACACACGCACACAGCAAGTAGCCACCGGTAATCACTTTTGCTTCTTTTTTTTGTTTTATTCTTTGAGTTTGTATTTGCTAGTGTTGTTGTTGTGGAGCATTGCTCACACCTCAGTGTTAGTTTGTAGGTTAGGCCCCGTGTCACACTGCACACACACACACACACACACACACACACACACACACACACACACACACACACACACACACACACACACACACAGAGAGAGAGAGAGAGAGAGAGAGAGAGAGAGAGAGAGAGAGAGAGAGAGAGAGAGAGAGAGAGAGAGAGAGAGAGAGAGAGAGAGAGAGAGAGAGAGAGAGAGACCCATCCTTGGTTGTGTTGATCCTTGTGACACACTGCAAGGGGGGTTTAGACTTTAGAAGCTTTGTCCTTGACTATTGTTGGCCTCCGTGTCGCACTATAGGGAGTAGCTTTAGGATGTGCAATTAGATTCCCAGTCTCTGGTTGTTGTTGACCACCACGTCGCACTACAGGAAGAATGGGTTTAATACATTCCTCATCTGTAACTTTTGTTGACCACCATGTTGCACTGTAGGGAGGGGTTAGGCATTTTAAATCCTTTGTTCTTGGATGTTGCTAACCATTGTGTTGCACTGCAGAAAGATTGGATTTCCTAGATTCCCCATCTCTGGTTGTTGTTGACCATCATGTCGCACTGTAGGGAGAGGTTAGGTATTTTAAATCCTTCGTTCTTGGTTGTTGCTGACCACCGCGTCGCACTGCAGGTTTGATTGGATTTAATAAATTCCCCATCTCTAGTTGTTGATGACCATCGTGTCACACTGCAGGGAGGGGTTAGCTCTTTTAAATCCTTTGTTCCGGGTTGTTGTTGACCACCGTGTTGCACTACAGGTTGATTGGATTTAATGAATTTCTCATCTCTGATTGTTGCTAACCAGGAGTGGTTAGGTATTTCAAATCCTTGATTTCTAGTTGTTGTTGACCACTGCATCGCATTGTAGATTGATTGGTTTGATAGATTCGTCATCTCTGGATGTTGTTGACCACCATGTTGCACTACAAAGAGGGGTAGGTATTTTAAATACTTCATCACTGGCTGCTGCTGACTACCATGTTGCATTGTAGGGAGATTGGTTTCAATAGATTCTTCATCTCTGGCTATGGCTGGCCACCATGTCGCACTGTAGGGAGGGGTTTTGTATTTTTAGATCTTTCATTGTTGGTTGTTGTTGACCATCACATTGCACTGCAAAAAGAGGTACCATACCATATAGTTGCTCATTTTCAAATGTTACATGTCATTGAATTGCTTTGCAAAGAGGAATATTGTAATTTTAGAGTTGTAAATAAGCATTTTAATTCATGAAATATTTTTATATTTTTCTATTTGCAATCATATAAGTCAAAGCTATACCTATTCTCTATCTACCTTAATTTTATTGGCTTCATGCATTTTCAAGATTCAATCATGGTAGAGACAAAGTTATCATGTTAGCATCGCAAAATCATTTGGAATGCTCTTATTTTATCTCTCTATGGAGCTTCAGATAATCATTTTCATCAGGCATTTGATCCACTTCAGGAAAAGTTTGATAATTTTGTGATTGAACTTGTGGAGAAGTGCTGGCTGAAGTTGTGCAGTGCATTCCCTGTTTCATTTGACCCAGCTCTGCACACTAATGGAGTTATGCACAACACAGTAAATCAATTATTGGTCCAAGTCACTTGAAGCTTTGAGAGTATGGTTCATCCAGAAATCAAAGCCAAACCTAGAATCAAAGAGCGAATGCAGCTTGTGTTACAACTACATTCAGAATTGAAGAGCAAGGATAGGGCCAAAGGCTCTTCTAAACATCCTAGGAGAGAAGAGGATGTGCCTCCTCCTTCAGGTGTTGAGTCCTCAGTTATACACCTGGATAATACTACATGTCCTTCTGTCCTACACTTACTTGGGGACCATTATATCTTTCACCTACAAGCACCATAGCTACATGAAGGAGGTTTGTCAAATGTGAAACAAGTTACAGTGGCCCATCCCCTCTTCAAAGATCATGTCTGTGCGGCAAAGATCTACAAGGACCAGATAAGAAGCAAGCCAACTTTACAAACAATGCTAGAGGAAGCAACATATACTACTATCCAACACCATGGCATGATATTGCCCCGCACTCTTGTTCATCATAGCAAAAGGCCTCTATTGTTCTTCAAGCTTTGGATTCACGCCTACCATCATGCCTGGGGGATTCACTCTATATACGAAACGGGATGCCACCTGCGAGTGGACAACTTTGATAAAACCCCTATATACGACTCATATTAGGGCATATGACCCCCCTTTCTACGCTTATACAACAATCCATGCAAAAAACTATCATACCCCTATCTTACGTATTAAATTTAGGTCTTACATGATCTAAATGAGTAAAACTAGTCCAAGAGCGTGTAGCATAGTGACTGGCAGTGTACTAAGGAACCACTTCTATTAATAATTAGATGTACCCTCAATGAGTCTTAGTTTGACTTTGAAACTATGTGCCCGTTCAACCTGCACTCTACCTACTTGTCCAATTCGGGTCCAATTATGACCCATCTAAATTACTCAAAAACCATGGTTATAAATATTTGTTAGGTTCTCCGTGTAAATTTTCATCTATAAAAAATCTTTATATCTTTCATCCCTCAACAAAAGAACTATATACAAAACAATTTTAGTTCTTGTATGTATCTTTGTAGCTACTGACTCACAAGGTTGAGGGAAGAATCTTTTGGGAAGCCATGATTTTGAAGCAAAGAAAATTTTTCTCATGTTTCCGTTTTCTCACTTCTCCCCCCCCCCCCCTTCCACTCCCTCTCCCTAAATATGATACCCCCTGCCTTATTTTTGAGCTTGGGAGATAAATTATTGGGGGGCCTATCCCTAACTTATACGCTTATGTAACTTGTAAAAAAAACCCCCTCCCCTGCACTTACGTGGTGCGGTAAGTTTTCTATGGTGAATCCCTTAGGCCATCATGATGGAAGCAAGCCTACAATCAGAGAGTTTTAGCACACATCTGGAATTGCACAATAGTTCGTGGAAAACATTTTGCTCATTTGCAACGCTCTTTTCTAGACCATGAAATTTGTACATAGTCACAATTTCATTCACAATAACATTAGGAATATTCTACTACATTTTGGCGAGTGATGAGTGTATATTGGGACCACGGACTGGGGACAAAGTACACCATCGAACACTTTGACAATATTTTCCAAGCTCCCAAATCTCAACCCTCAAACTAGAGCTGAATTTGAGTGAGATTATCTATGGACTACCCCTGAAAATATCAGCACCAATCCTCCTCCTTTCACCAAAGCATCAGATATATATAGTCTATCATATATTCTTTCTTAAAGTATTTCAAGATGGATCTATAAAATCCTTTAAACTATCTCTCGTTTTTAAGTACATATAGACTTTGCTCATTAAAGTTTATTGTTTTGCAATTCAGATATAGAAGATTCAGACCAGAATGCATAGCAGCCTGATGATCCTTTGCTTAATCACACATTGGCACAAAAAATTTACAAAGAGGAAGAAATCCAGGTGGCTCAAGGGGGTCTTAGGGGTTTGGCTACGTCCTAAGAGAACGAATCAAAACTTCAAGTGGAGCCACCAATTACAAGCAATACAAGAAGTTGTGCCAAATCATTTTGTACGCAATACATTGTTTCGAGTCAGTGGAAATGCTAATGCGTCTTCTCCCTTAAAGTTTTAGATTTGCAACACACTGTACTCGCGAGAAATATACTGTCAAGATTTATCCAAGTATATAGATTGCCACCAAATAATAGTCAAGTGGAAATTTACTTTGTGCAACAATGCTATTGCTATTATGTATTGCGGCTCAAAGTAGATTGGAATAATTGTCCCACTACAAGAGGTGTTGCCAAAGAACATTGGGCCAAGAAGATTCATGCCCAGGAAGCCAATCAAGAAAACCCTCCTCGCAAAAGAGGTTACACATATTTGCCCTAAGGAAACAAAGGTCATTGAGCAGCTCGTAACCCAAGGTGTGGATCTGGCAAGTGAAGGAGAGACCCAGCCATGTTGCATGCTCGTATAGTAGAGCTGGAAAGAAAGTTGGCATAGTATAAGTCAAGATATGGGCATGTCATTGAAGAAGAGATAGGCAATGTTGGTCAAAGAAATTCATTCAGAAATTCAGAATTGCGTGTATTTGGCCTTCTAGGGGAGCCAGTCCATGATCTAAATTAAATCTCCCAAACAGTAATGAGCTCTTTTTGTATCTTAAATCTCAAGATTTGTAAGTAGAACCTCTTTTTGATATGTAAATCTCTATTTGTTGGAACAAATGAACATGTCGGATGTTTTTGCAATTGCTCCCTCTCTCTCTTTGATAATGATAGAAAGAAGATGGAGAGACCTCGGGGGGTGCACTATGTGATCATGTTAATGTTTAACGTGAGTTCGAAAGGAGGATTTTTAAAATGCAAAAATTTTAGGCAATTTAACAGAGATACATTAAAATAAGGGGTTTTATATTCAATTTTTGGAAAAAATCCCTAGAATAAGGGGTCATTTTATTCATTCAGACATGTTAAAAGAGGGGTTTTTTTAATACCCCATGAACGCACGTTATATAGGGGAGTACTGAATGGTGAACCCCCCGAGGGAGAGACAGAGAGACAATGAGAGAGAGAAAGAGAGAGATATTGTGAAGCTAAACCCCACACAGATTTTGCATTAGAAAATTAATTGTGAATATAGTACAAACTGTATAGCTCATATGTCCCCTCAATCACACGCACCATGTCATCAATTTCTTTGAAATTTGAACATTTCGGATCAATGTCTTCCGGATTCCATTCCATTTTATTATCGGATTTGAGCTCATTTTCAATTACTTTGTGTGTTTGAAAGCATCTAAAGCTTTCTTTAGTGGCACGTGTGGCTAAATTTGTTGGCTTATGCATAAGTTGCATGTTACAAAATACACACACCAAGTCCGCAACTCGTTCAGAACTTAATCAATATTGTCTTTTAGTATGGACGAAAGCAAATGAAGAACAATTTCTTTCACATCTACCACTTGAGGCAGCAACAAACAATACTCTCACAGCCAGTGTTGAAGTTTCACTTTTTCTCCACCATACTCCTTCCACCAAACTGGTGCACTCATCGTCTTGATAGCATCTATATGCCAAGGATCCCCAAACATTCCTTCTCTACTATTATAGGCCGTCTTTTGCGTGTATGCCACATGTCCATCCACATTGCGTAATAGTTGGGCACACACTTTCATTGATCACTTCATTGTTTGAAGATTAATCATGCAACATCTGGAACTTGGGATCTAAGAAAAACCATACTCCATGTAAAGGAGTATACAGTTGCTCCCATCGTCTTTTGAAAAACAACATCATCATGGATTTCTTGCTCTTTCCTGCATAAGTTGTACAGTATTTTAACTTGTAAGAGGCTTTATGCATGTACCAGTACACTCGTCCAAATATAGAGGCTTTTGTCCACTAATTGTATCAGATGAGTGAAGGGCTCTATGACACTAATAATTTTGTCTATATTTCTCCAAAAAACAAGAGAGTCTACAAGAGAGTTTATACTTGGGACATTTATCAAGACAAATGTCCCATCTTCTCTCTGCCATTGTTTCAATAAGGGATGCTTTAACCTCTTGTAGTGTAGAGAGAACATAATACACTGTCACAAAACGGGTCACACAAAAAATCTGTAAATTTTGGTTGGGACTTTGTTCTAAATAGAGCGTAAGAAAAGGAATGCTCTCTTATAAACTTCACCAAGTGGTTTGCATCTAGAAGAGTTTGTCTAATAGAAGGAACTTTTCCAAAGTCCTTCAAGAGCATATTCAAAGTGTGGATAGCAAATGGAATCCATGTAATCTCTAGATACTTTGCTTCAATTTATTTTCTAGCTGCTTTGTAGTTAGATGCATTATCTGTGACAATGGATATCACATTTTTAGGCCCCCTACTCTTTTGATCAAACGCTCATATACACCAACAAGATATCCACTAGTTTTCTCTTTCAATCAATGGTTTCTTCTGATAATTTTTCCAACCATCTAGAGCATTTGTGCATCCACATTATGGCCATGATCAAGAGTTGTGCGATTTAAAATATTCTCTGATGTAGATTTCACTTTATCTAAATATTATGTACGCATCTTATTATAACCAGGTACCACAAAACCCTTCTTTGTTGTGCTCATTAAAGTATATTTGCAGATAGGATTTTGAATGGAGTTAAAAGGAATTCCACATGCAACAAATTCTTGCGTCCACTTAAGATGGAGTTCAAGCAGCCATTGTTTATCAAATGCCTGATGCAAAGTAGAACAACTTGGTGCAAGTTCTCCTTCAGTCCATGTTTCACTTCGACTTATGTTAGTAGAGCTTGTGGTGGGATTAGAGTTACAAGCCGCAGCAAAGGATGAATGACACCCTCCTTCATTAAAAGCAAGGGTTGAGGGAGGGTTTTGATCATTCTCGAATGTCATCTCCACGTCCCTAACGCCATCATTTTGGGACCACTCTTTTTTTCCCTCAAGATGTACTATCTTGGCTTTGAGCACCCACTCAAGAAATTTTTCTTCAATACCTCTAGGGGGGTTTTGCAAGCTGCCACGTTTCCATCAATTTTGAACACATGTTGTTTTATCCTATGTGTATTTTTGCTAAAATTATGACCGCAGGTCTTACACCTCAACTTTGATATAGTCTTTCCACTGACCAATTCATCTACGTAGATCCACTTATATCCTTTCATCATCCTCTTAAGATCTGCAAACTCAAACAACACTATTTACTAAATACACATCTAAAATCAAACTCCCATACCATTTACATTACTATATTCTCTATCGTTTTAAAAGAACATAGATTTTAAACCTCTTTAAATTCTAAACCAAAAATAGTTTTTTTTTCAAGTGTGAGCTTTTACTCTATACCTGAATCATGATTAAAAAAATCACTTAATCTATCTCAATAACTTCCAAGTGTGGGTAAAGTCTACACAAAGCAAAATATCTTTAAAAATCCTACCTAAATTACTTCCAAGTGTAAGTGTAACTCTACACATGGTAGGCAATCATAATTCACTACTTATCTAAATCTCTTCTAAGTGTGAGAATACTTCTACACAAAGAAAGAGATTATTATTTAATTCACCTAAATTGCCTCCAATGTGAGTATTACTCTACACATGACAGACAATCATTAGATAAATCTAACCTAAGTTAGTTCCAAGTGTGAACATAGTTCAACACGGAGCAAGTAACTACTAACTTTAATTATCTAACTTAAGTTACTTCTAGGTGTGACCATAGTTTAACAAAAAGCAAGTGATTTCCAACTTTAACTAGCCTAAATCGCTTCCAAGTGTGAGTTTCCTTTACACAAGGCAAGCAATCACTAAACACTCTACTTAATTTCTCCTAGTGTGAGATATACTTCACACGAAGCAGGTAAATTTTAAACTCAAAATTTCATAACTTTAAAAAAGCTACGTTTAACTCATTTAACTTTTTACCCTAAGCTCCGACTTTTTACTTAAAATTATAATTAATTACTAAATTTATAAATAAATTTTTTTGATGTTTTTTTTGAAGTTTTAAAGCTCGCCTAAAGATGAGACAAGGGGGAAGAAAGCTCAAATAGAATGAGGAAAACTGTCCATTTTCACATATATAAATGATTATATTTTGATCAAAATATTTCGATTGAAATTCTAAGAAATTATACGATACAATGTTTTTGTTGATGTGGCACCGTATTATATACAATTGAATAAAGGTAGGTGTCATACAATACGCCCGTTTAAAGAGTCTTGCACATTGTATAACGTACTATGCAACTTAGACAAGGCTTTCATTAAGCAAGAAGGCCACAAATTTACCTAGAAAGATTTGATCTACTCAAAACAAGTTTTTAGTTCAAGACTTTTTGGTTAGGTTAGATCTTTGAAATCTCTTGGAATTGTTTCTACTTCATTAAAAACTATCTTGCTTTATACAAAATGTGGGAATATTGATATTAGCATAACTGATAAGTATAGATCTTATATCCGGTACAACTAGCATGTCCAGCTACTACAAACATCACCCATATGTAGAAGCGGATCCTAGCCATGGGATTTATAGTTATGTAAAATTTATCTTCCTCTTCTCCTTTTAATACAAGCCCATGTATCTTTTTATTATGGGCTTACAAGCCATTTCGGTTATAAATCTAGCCCAGAATTTCATAACTCCAAACTCATCAACCCTCAAAGTATGAAGTTTTGCTAAGCCATTAAGATGGGATGTTACATATGATAAAAGATGCAATGAGCTAAATTTGGTCACATCATAGGGTGTGTCTGTTGTGTAGGAAAACTCTTTTTGTGTTAGTTTATGTCAATATACCTTGATGGAACTTTGCTTATTCTTAAACCCCAAATAACCTAAGAGAAAAAAGTCACGCAGTTTTCAATAGATAAACTACTCATGGCACCATTTGGTAATGAGGATGAATAAACAACAAGACCAGGGCAACCTCACACAAATCATAAAAGGACCTAGGTATTTATATGAAAAGGACCTAGGTATTGTAATATCATAAACTAACGTTATGATATTATAAACTCATTTATATGAAAAGGACCTAGGTATTGTAATATCATAAACTAACGTTATGTTGACCCAAAATGGGAACAAAAATTGTGCTAGCAATATATGTATCCATAAAACTCTCTATATATATATTTCAATGGAGATATATGATATTGATAAAGAGAATATATGTTCCTCTCCTTTTAATATATAGCAATCTCTTCTCCCTTCCCTTTGCCCCTCCCCCTGTAGTGAGAACAATATTCCACCCCTCTACTTATATGTTTAAAATGGGAACTTATTGGAGGCTTACACCTAACTTGTACACTTCTCTAGCTTTTTTGAAAAAACCCCTTACTTTAAACTTGGTTTCCATGGTTGATCCTTTGTTCTATCTTGTGTGCTCATTTGCCTCTTCAATAACTCTCTTTTATAGCTTCAATCTTGGGTTCTATAGTTGAATCTCTGATAAGTTGCAAAAAAGTATTTAGCATAGGCAAAGTTGGGCAACTCAGTGGTGAAGTAGTCCCAAGGGTCTCAAGCCTCTGTGTGAAGAGTCATAGGTAATAGGGTTGCACTAATTGAAGCTAGAATATTTAATTTGTATTGTTCATGGTAATATAGGTCTTATAATCCCCCCATAGCAGGTTTCATGCACGTCTATTTTAAATGGTGGGTGCAACACCATGGACTATTTTGAGAAAAGTATGCCACAACTTAGAATTTGCAGGGCTTCAAGATTTAATAATGCCCATTCACATTAAGAGGAAATGGAAGAATCTTCTATTAAGCTAGAGAGAAGCACTGTAAAGATATCTTGAATTTCCTTTATCTTAAATTATTGGACGTGAAAATTTTGGAAATTATTTTTTCTCGAGTAGTCAAGAGTTGGTGTGGACGTTTAGAGGGGGGGCATGGAAGGGGGTTGACTATTTTGAGTTACCCCCTCCTCCTTCCACCAACTTCTTACCATACCCCCCCTTCCCACCCCACCCCACCCCCCGCGCCTATGGCCCCGCTCTTTTCATGTGGGCTTGACTGATCTTGTCAAATCAAGGTCATGTCCATCCAATCCTAGGAGTTACCCCGTCCTGTGTGGGGGTACCTTTATAAGGACTTTCATTGTTATAACGTTGTGGAATGTTCTCTTATATAATAAAATACATCCAAAATGGAATCAAGTCAATGATTGGAGGTCAGGGTGTATTAACCATGGAGTTGGTGATAATGGCGGTAAGCTGTATGTGTGTGGTGATGGTGCCAAGAGTAGAGCCGACACGAGAGGCTGTGCAAGTGTTTGGGCAAGAGGAGTTGAAGCTGCATTGGACCTGCAAAACGTGCAAGGGTAGAAGAAATAATTGTTGGTGCATGTTTTTCTTTCCCAAGCACCATAAGTGCTGCCTTTGCATCCCCTTCTAGTGACATTTTGGATGTATCCTGTTTCTAGTTAGGATGTCTTGATGTAAGGCAAGCCTTAATGGATCTCAATGTATCATTAGAACGTACTTAAAGTAATATCCTTCTCCTCTTGTATTCTCTCTCTCTCTCTCTCTCTCTCTCTCTCTCTCTCTTTGTGAGACCAAAACTTTCCATACTGGCTTCCTAGAATTGAATGGGAGACTTATACAAGCAAAGCATTGAGCATGGATGGATGCAAGACATTAAGAATGCTTTTGGAAGATGGAATGAAGATCACTTGATTCATCATGCATTATTGGGCTTTATAGTGAAATGAGGATTTCTTATGTTGCCAATATATCGTGGCATGGGAATTTAGAGGGTCATGCTTTATGCTCATTTCATTGGGCCCTATAGTGAAATGAGACTTTCTTATGTTGCCAATATATCGTGGCTTGGGAACACTCTGGAGGGTTGGTCATTCTTTATGCATTACACCACACACATTGCCCCTCATCACAAAAGCATGTTCTTCTCTGAGTGAGATGGTATGCACTTGTAAATGCTTAATCTTATCCGCTTATCTCAAACTTGCGCTATAGGAGCGATCTTAGCTCCCATTGCTTCGATAAGAGATGGGGCGATTGGGAACTACGGAAGACTCCCTTTGTGTGCACACTATGGCCATTGCAAGTTCAAGAGTCTGAGCATCATAAGTTGCTCAAGTGCTTAGCTTTTGATCACATCAAAATTTCTTTCCTCTCATTTTCAATGGAAACACCGATCCTAGCCACTTCATGGGTCTAAGTTATCACCCTTATATCCACAATCCTCAAGCATCATGATTCATTGATCATCTTAACATAGAGCTTGCATTATGTTTCATTTGTTCTCATTGGTCATATTTGAACAATCATGCTCTCTCTCTCTCTCTCTCTCTCTCTCACACACACACACACACACACACACTCATATACACACAAAAACAAGTCTTGAGTTCAAGACTTTTTTGCTACATCTTTGAAATCTCTTGGAAGGCCACAAAAGAAACATTTCATCCCACATGGCAAAACTAAATAAAATAAAAAACATATTGCAACTAAATCCTACTTGGACAAGGGATCCACTCTTTATAGATAAGGCCACAATGTAGTGCCTATTGCCCACAATGGAGCAATAAGCATTACGGGAATGAATACCCTCACACTGCCTTACATTATATAAACGTCAAAGTACATGAAGGTGGAATAGAAGACAATACACAGGACCAGAACACCATCTTCTTCATTGATATGTAACACAACACAGAGTTACAAGAGAGAGATATATATTGATGACATGGGATAGAGATATCCACAAAGACTGGTATGCCCCCAATATACACCCATTGCTCCATCACAGATCGGGAATGGTGCAAAACCCCGTCCTGTCTCATGATATCCCATGAAGAACTTCCCCAAAGCCGCATGACTCCTAGTCCGCAATGTCCAAACATCCGCAAGACCGCAGGACCGCATTGTACGGCTTATGCCGTAACACCTGGAACGCACGGTGGATTGCGCAAACCCACAGCTCTAGCCCGTTCCTGTCGAAGGTTCCGATTGCTATTCCTCCGCCTGTTCTGGTGAGGATGAAATATTGATGTATCCAGATCCCTAAAAATCTTGCCGATGAGCCCAATACACCTCCGCCAACAACTGTGGATCTATCTCAGGTTGCTTCGGCCAAGGATCCCTTGGAATGAATTGCATTGGCAAGGAAACAGACTGAGGTGCTTGTGGAAAAGGAGCAAGAGGTGTATCAATAGGATAATGTCGAGACAAATATCTGTTTAGTGCAGACCAAAAAGGTGGACATGGTGGAAGATTGAGTGAAAAATAATGAGCCAATGTCTCCACCCAAAAACACACTCGGTGCCGCTCCTTATGAAGGCGATGAATCACTCGCTGCAAACGAGAGACATGAGCCTGGGCCTCAGCACATTCTTCTGTAGCTTTCGCCCAATCAGAAATATCAAAACCTTCTTGGACAATGTTCTTACCTCTGTCATTATTCGGCGGCTCAGGCTGCCTCACCACAACTTGTTGAGTTTGTTGTTGCGCTAACACATCAGCAGATACCCTTGACCTCCAACTTTGCATTTGAGTTTCAAAAAAACTTTGTAGGTCCTGCCGCATCTCCACTGTTAAGGCATCAAGATTATTCATGTTGATCATCACATCACTAGGATGAGATGCTAAATAAGTGGCCAAGCTATTCTGCGTTCACAATTGAAGGAATCCCTCTTGAATAGAAGCGACAAACACATAGTTAACCCCCCTCAGTGCCTGAATTTCCTTAGTTTGCTACCGAGTTGTAGTATCCAATGCTGCATTTCGACTTGTAAACTCCACAATGCTAGCCTGCAAAGTCTTCACCTACGTTTCAAGCGCGATGACTCGTGCCTCAGTTGTTGGAGCTGGCCAAGCCGAACGCAATGACTCTGCAATGCACTGCAAAAATGTTATGCACTCCTCGAGCTTATCAATGGGATTTGCGGCAGGTGTCTTCCAGGGAAGGACTATTGGAAGAGTCTCCCCCGTCAAAGAAGCTGTTATATTAACACCGGAAATTTTTGGTTTGCGAGGAAATATCCACACCCGCAAAACCAGCCCCAACTGGAGTGGAGGTTGCTGCCCGCTCTTGCATTCTGTGTCGCCAGTGCGCAACGACGGAATCCTTTGGCAAAGTTGATGTCGTAGCAGGAGGTGGTGTGGAAAACAAGATTTCTTCCCGTCCTTGCTTTTGGCTTGATGTTCCTGCAGTGACCATCTCCTGTGCACTAGAGACTACCACTGCAGTCGACGTACTCAGCACATCCACAATGTGAGTAGGTGTTTGAGACACCCCCACAAAAAGCACTTCTTGACTCTAAGTTTGTGCCAACTACGTAGAACCGCGTACTAGAAATCGATCATCCTCAAAGTGGCACAGAGGGCGAAGGGTAAGAGGAAAAAATTTCCTCAAGGGAAACACCAGAGTCAGAAGCTGCCCGACCTTGATATTTGTTGGGATGCTACGCCCCATTTGTCCCACCACTCTTTGACATTCTGCTAGCAATTGTTCTCTGACGATCGTTGTCCAAGCCACCGGCCCAAAGTTGGCCAAATGCAATACATTATGCGCTTTAGCAAAAATTGTATATGTTTTGGCTTGCACCAAATTGCCTCCGGGAACCAACGATATGCATCCCTTATCGTTTTATCAGTGATCCCTAATAACTTATATTCACCCTTCACTTTCAAGCCTAACTCTAGTTCTACCTTTGCAGCAGGAATAACGTGTGATGCTCGCACAACACCATCACTTGGCAAGCAGCAATATCTTGAAATTCTTTCAGCTGTTGCACCACATCTCCAGTATCTAACTGCTCAATCAATGTTGTAGCCTGCGGGTGAATAGGAATACCTTGCCAATCCAGGTTGGCAAAGATACCCAGGTGCAAATCCTGTAGCCAAGTGTCTACCCTACGTAGAGCCATCTGCTGCACCGAAGTAAACGGAACGAACTCTAACAAGGAGACTGTCATCATGGCAAAAATACATAGAAGAATAGAAGAATGATGCAGTGCAGCATTGCGAACGCGCTGCAAAGAACGGGAGGAGAGTATAAGGTATCTACTGCATGCACTAAACCACTCACAAAGAGTTCTCAAAATAGGGCGTGCCACGGTGTCCCAATCATCATTTCGCTTTTCCCGATTTTCAAGATTGCATGCAAAAGAATTTACAATCATGATGAGGGCAGCTTCTGGCTCTTGTCCCCACAGCAAAGGGGACTGAATCGAGGTAGGTGAAAAATAATGGTGTAGTCGAAACCCATTTACGGGCACAGAAATCACCTCCCCTCGCAAGTCAACCAAATAAAAAGAGGTAAGCCCGCATGCTTAAAAAATCCAGAATGGTCCAGACCATCGTAATTTTAGCTTCCCGAGAATCTTCCCTAGGTGGGAATTAAATACAAGGACCAATTGACCCCGTAAAAATTGCCGTGCTTTAGGGCAATCCAACCATTTCTTTCGTCTGAACTGCAGATCTTGCAACACCGCAAAACTGCGCAACAGTTATTCATCTAATTCCTACGAAACATCCAAATAATAAACAATGGAATCTTCCGAAATAAGCATATCCGCAATAAGCATCCGCAAACGCGGAACCACATGCTCCACTGGGGTGATTGCCTCCATACCAAATGCCAAACTTGAAAGAAGTTAGTCCTGTTGCCACTTTATATGATGTACAATAAGCCCATAATGCGGAAGTAAGTTTCACATTACAATCCGTTCTATGCATATTTACTAGCTTTGTCAGGATACAAACCAATTGCTTATTAGTTGATTCCACCTGCCCATTCACCTAAGGGTAATAAGGAGAAGATTTCCTATGCATTACAAAGTAAAATCGTAGCATTCTCTCCATCACCTTATTCAAGAAATGGCTACCCCGATCACTAACTAGCTCAATAGGATAGCCATATCTAGAAAAAACATCCTTATATAAGCACTCAGCAATAGAAACCCACACTAGAAGAACCGAATGATCCACATGAAAGAAAAACCACCGGCCCAACAGATAATGACGGAACTTTTTCACCGAATAAATCATCCCTAAACATTCTCTTTCTGTCACTGAATAATTTTTTTTTGCGAATGATAATCTTCTGCTGGCATAATAGATAGGCTGAAATCACCCTTGAATGTGTTCTTGCATCAGCACACTGCCTATGGCCCGCTCAGAAGCATCCACAAATACATGAAAATCCTGACCCCAATTCGGAGGGATCATAATTGGAGCTTTGGACAGTTGAATTTTTAATCTCCGAAAAGCCAGATCACATTTTTGCGTCCATTCAAAAACTTTGGCATGCGCTGCCTGATTAATAGGGATTGGCAAATGCGCGAAAAACCTTAAATGCCTCCCATGCCAACGAGCTTGGCCCAAAAATACTTGACATTGTTTTGAATTCACCGACGGAGGCGCTTCCATAATTGCGGCTATTTTATCCGGATCCACGGAAATGCCATCCTGAGAGATTATATGACCCAATAACCTCCCACTTCGAACTGCGAATACACATTCTAGAGGATTTAAACTAAATTTCACCTCTCGACATTAGATAAAACATAACCGCAATTGCTTCAAATGCTCTAATTACGCTCCAAAAACACTCAGATCATCCAAAAAATCTCGCATAAAATCCGTCAAATAGGGACCAAAAATTTAAAACATATCCCTTTGAAAAGTTGAGGGCGCATTCCTTAATCTGAACCACATTACTATGCATGCAAAAACACCCCATGTTGTAATAAAAGCGGTTTTAGGCTGATCACCCAACGCCATTTGAATTTGGTTATATCCACTGAACCCATCCAGAAAAGTATACATCTCGTGCCCTACCACATCATCCAAAATAGAATCCAAAAATGGAAGAGGAAAAGGATCCGGAACACTAGCTGCATTCAGCTTTCGATAATCCACACAAATGCGAATTTGCTTGTTTTTCTTTGGTACCACCACAATGGGAGAAATCCATTCGGGATTATCAGTAGGGGTAATAAAACCCACCTACAAGAGACGATCAATTTCCACCTTAACTTGCTTTGCTACATTCGGATTCATCCTATATGAATGCTGCTTCATTGGCACCACATCTAGTTTTAGATTAATCGTATGCTAATAAAACTTTGGATCCAATCCTTTCATATCCGCATACTCCCATGCAAAAACATCCTTAAATTCTATCAACAAATTAATCAAGTCTCCTCGAAAACTTTCCTCAAGCTGTTTATTAATATGAATGGGTTGAGACTCCGCTTGATCCCCTAGAAAGACCGTCTCCAGTTCATCTTCCTTGACCCTTGTAACTTTTCCTATCTGTGCTTCAAATGCACGTTCTTGCTTAATAATTTCCTCGAATGATTTGGGACTAGGCAAGCCTTTTTCTTGCTCCCCTGTCTCTCATGAAATTCCTAAAACCCCTAAATATTTCCCCTCCAAAATCATAGAAATGTCTGCAAGATATAAAGAAACTAAATCCGGGTTAGCCTTCAGGAATTATTCCTCTTCATCCTCTTCTAATCATTCACAATATTCACTGTCTCTGCTATCATAGGCGGGTCATAGGCCATGCTACCTGAATTGGTTTCCTGCATGTTCCCAACATCACCCAAACTTTCCTGCAACCCTTCTTAACTGTAAGCATATTTGCCTCCCAATTATGCTTTACCTTGGCTTCATGTAACCATGGTCTCCCCAAAATAATATGATAATCCTGACTGTGATCCTCAATATTTAAGACTACTAAGGAAACAACAAAAGACAAGCCAGCTACATCCAGGACAATGCCTCAGAGTAATCCTACTGGCTGTACTCTTCTCTTATCTGCCATGCAAACTACAAAAGGTGTAGGTTCCCAATCACTAAGTTCAAAACGCTCACAAGCCGCTTGAGTAATAATATTCACTCCCGCACCTCCATCTAATAGTACTTTGTCGATGTATGTGCCATGATATCTGACTGAAAGCTCCGGAATGCGAGTATCCGTGATCCTAGTTGCCGACAAAGGGACTGACTCATCCCGCTCACCCTCAGCTACTGCAATGTCAACTTCCATCTTAGTCATTGCTTTGGACTTTTGACTTAGCAAAGCATTATGAAAATTTGGAACCAATTTCAGTAATGAACCCAAAGGTACTTGTCATGGTGAATCTAGAACCTCTTTCCGAACTGAATCCCAATTATCCTCTTCCATAGTATCCACCTTGTTTCTGACTTTCCCCTCTTTTGTTTCCAGATAAGAGGTCGATGATCCTGATGATGGCAATGGTGGTACGGAGGCATCCACATCATAGTCTTTTTATGTACATCTTCTTGAGTTGCCAAATCCGGAAGCTTAACATCGGCTGTTGGAACCACATTTTTACCAGAACGCGTAATCAACGAAACCATCGGGTTTAATTCCTCCAGTCCCTCAATCTGAACCATAGCCACACTCGGATGCTTTCCAAAAACACGTTCCTGTTTCTTCCGACCATATTCCATAGCCTCCAAACACTCGGACCGCCAATGCCCATCCCCTAAACAGAAAATGCAGGTCTTGGATCGATTAGGATCTTGGCCACCTCTTCCGCGACCGTGACCCCCTCCTTGACCCCGTCCACCTGCTTGTCCTTGAAAGGGTGCCTCTAATGTATGAGCATGAACCATCACCACCGCAGGCTCTTGTCTCTGCCGTGACTATGGTGGGTGCCATGTAGAAGAATCCCGACTCGTACGACCCCGATGTAATAACATTCCACTGTATTATGAGTGTTGGCTATGCAAATCGCACACCATTTCTGATTCATTGCACACTCTTTGAGCGTCATGTCCCGGATTTTGGCATTGAGTACACCACAGTTCCTTCAGACTTTTAGCCACCACAGAAGATTCTGATGATCCAGATGGAACACCTTTCCCTTGACGCTGGGATTTTCTCCGAGGTGCTTCCTCTAATTCTTTCACCAAATCACTGTTGTTTGAATCTGAGGAATCTGAGTCTGCAGTCTCCGAATCCGAACTATCACTACCACTTCCTTGAGACTTACGATGAGATTTCTTGCGATCCTTTTTCTTTGACTTCCTTGGGGATTCCGCATCCTCTAAAGCTTCTCCTGCTACAACAGCCCTTGCAATTACATTATCCAATGGAGTGGTTACCTTATCCACTATTTCCATAGAAATTCTGTGATCCTTATTGAGTCCTCGCAGAAAATAATCATTCAACACCTCAACTGCTGGTTGTTGTGCCTAAGGTACCTGCTGCAAAAGCATCCAAAATTTTGCAGCATAATCCTTCACTGGCAACGACTTTTGGTGTAGCGTCCGAAGCTTTTCAAATGTTAAGGGACCGTCTTTTCCGTTCTAAATCGTTGCAAGAATGCTCTGGACCCTTTGACATACGTCTGAAAGTGATCATCAAGGTACTCTGATAGCCATTTGGCATCTTTCCCTGAAAGTGTAGATTCAAACACTGATTGTTGATGAAGAGGAATCCCCACTTTAGGATGATTCAATCCATACACTTTATTAAATTGTCTCAAATGTGCATCAGGGTCTTCCTTTGAAAGACCTTGAAAGTGGCTGTACTTAATCTGACCACCCGCCACTGGCTGTGCCATAGTCCCTTGCCCAACTATACCCCCTCCTAGAAAAGCTGTCGAACACTAGGAGGTGGGGACAATGGCGATGAAACCCCAGGATTGCTTACCGGAGACGGTGGTGGAGCAACATGAGTGGGTGAGAGTGAGCGCATGGCAAGAGGACATGACTGACTACGTGGAGTACGCCGCGCACACCGAATACGCCTACCATGCACCGGACTTGGCAATGGAGACACATGTTCCTTAGCCTGTGGTGTAGAAAAAACGAATTCATCCGAACCGCCTCTCCTCCGACGTCTCCCCACAATTGGAACCACAGGGTCAGGAGGACCCTGCGACCTAGTGCACATGCATGTTTACAGTAGGTCACCCATCACGCATCGTGGTCGCCAGATGTAATGTCTATTGCCCGCAATGGAGCAATAAGCATTATGGGAATGAATACCCTCACACTACCTTACATTATATAAACATCAAAGTACATGAAGGTGGAATAGAAGACAATACACAGGACCAGAACACCATCTTCTTCATTGATATGTAACAGAACACAGAGTTACAAGAGAGAAATATATTGATGACATGAGATAGAGATATCCACAAAGACTGGTATGCCCCCAATATACACCCACTACTCCAGCATAGATCGAGAACGATGCGAAATCCCGTCATGTCTCATGATATCCCATGAAGAACTGTCCCAAAGCCGCATGACTCCTAGTCCGCAATGTCCAAACATTTGCAGGACCACATTGTGCGGCTTATGCCGTAACACACAAGAGAAAAATTTCATCCCACATGGCAAAACTAAAGAAAATAAAAAACATATTGCAACTAAACCCTACTTGCACGAGGGATCCACTCTTTATAGATAAGGCCACAAAAGAAACATTTCATCCCACATGGAAAAACTAAATAAAATCAAAAAATATTTTTGGAAAGCAGATTATGCAAGGCTATCAATGTGTACAAGTGCAAGGCAAAGGGCTAAAGCAAGTATGGCAGACCTGGGTAGGTAGGTGGTAGCTGAGATGTATGTCTGATGTGGTTTTCACGGCCAAGAAGGCTCCAAAATGGGCCAATTGAGATGGCAAGTAAAGGTTTTGAAAGTGATAGTATTTTTCATTGGGATGTAGTGGTCAAGGTGATGTACAAGCCGGTCTAGACGGCTCCTCAAATGGAGCTACAAGGTGAAAGTTAAAGCTGGAAGGTTTGCCAAATCCTTGATGGATAGGGCACGTGGGGGCACATGGCTAGAGCTCATGTTAATGGATAAGATTAAGGTGAAGTTGTGGAGCATGCTAGTCCTTCCATATTGTTAATCAGAGCTACGAAGATATGGCAAATTGAAGATTTCAAGGGGGCTAGTTATGTGCCCAATTGATCACACTGGTAGATGTGCCATCATGGAATTTTTGGGCTTGACCAGGTTCCATAAGGTAGTATACATCATGTGGAGGTCATAGGACTTGTCAATGAAAGCCACGAAGGAGAAGATTTGCCAGGTAGAAGTTGGTAGCAGTTAGTGGTGAGAAAGTGCGAAATGCTTTTCTCCGTTTTCAGCGGCCTTGATTGGCGAGGTCAAAGAGGTCAAAGTATGGCAAAGACTCGGGGGGATCAAAGTCAAAAATGGGAGTTTTCGGTCGTTTTTTTTAGCTCGAACATCAGACCCGTGGGTACTAACTCACAATGCTTTGAAGGGCCTTGAAAAATGGGATTTTTCAAAGGCACTTATGGTTTTTTTATGAAGCTTGGAGGGTGGATTAATTGAGAAATTATATGTGGCACTCAGAATGTCCCACATGGGCTTGTGAGCGCTTTGGGAATGGGCTATATAGGCTACAACATGATGTGTGTGGGGGTGTACAAGGAAAGAGAGAGAGTTCTCTTGAGGTGTGGATATGGTGTTGCCATGGGGGTGCTGCTCGTGTGGCATTGGGTGGTGTTACATGACATTTTTGGTGGCGACGAGTGTTGAGGTAGTTGTGGCTGGCATTTTTGACGTGATTTCCACGATGTTGATGTGGTGAAGCGTGTCCATAAGGGCCCCATTCACATGGGCCAAGGGCCTCAGTTTTTTTCAGAGCAAAGTGAATGCAAGAAGCCCCCCCCCCCCCAACTAGCGACATCACTAGTGTTCGAGAGCGAGAGGGCATGAGAGATAGGAGATTGGGAAGTAGAGGTTGGATGTGCATTTTAAGGTGGTCAATGGAAAATCAGCCAAGGCAGAAGTTCCAAGGTGGCAAAATGGGGGGCGGGGGGGAGGTTGGATGTGCATTTCAAGGTGGTCAATGGAAAATCAGCCAAGGCAGAAATTCCAAGGTGGCAAAATGGGGGGCGGGGGGGCAGGGGGGGAGAGAGAGAGAACAAAATAAAAAATAAAATTTTTGAAAAATGCTAGGGGCCATAAGCTATGACGCTACTGCAAACCCCCCCCCCCCCCCCCCCCCCCCCCTCCCCCCCCCCAAGAGAGCGCAAGAGAGAAGCCACCACCTCCCAAAAATTCTGAAAAGCAATGCCAACTGGGCCAATCAAAGGCCCCCGTCCAAAAAATGAGGAGAGTATTCCTTTGAAAGGTATTTTTTAGCCATTTTTAATGCTTTTTGGCTAGAGGCCTTGACCCATTGGTTTTGTGTCTGCAGGGGGCTTTTGTGCAGAAAATAGCCAAGCAGAGGGAGTCTGATGTATGCTTTTTTTCTTGGCTCTTAAGTCGTTTGAGATTTCAGAGAGCCAAGGTGAGTGGGTGAGAGGGGCTTTTTGTGCAAAGGTGTGTGCTTGCAAAGCCCAAGGTCTTTCTCAAGGACCAAGTGGGTGCCCATCTGTTGTAAATGAGTTATGTATAGTGATTTTTGGAGTATGATCGAGCCTCCATAGCCGTTTTTCAAGTGTCATTTCCCCCTACCCCCTTCTCTACTTCTTTTGCTTTTGTGTGTGGTGTCGTTGTTTGTGACCAAGTGTGCCCCCCGAGCCATTTTTTGTGCGCGGAATGGAAGTGAGAGAGAGGTTTTGTGTGGAGCAGCGGTGTGTGTTCTGAATTGAGCTATAAAACACATGTGGATAGTTGACCTCGATGAGTGTGAGTCTGTGGTGTCCTCAAGCATGTATGTGTGTTGGTGTGTGCGCGAATGATGGCCAACTTGTGGAAGAGTTAATTTTTGAATGTGTTTTTTGAGCTCGAATAGGGGTGTTGTGAAAGCCTTGAGCTATCCAGAGGCCTTGTGTTGTGTGTTGGGTGTGTTTCCCCATTCTTCCTCTCCATATTTTGGTGCCCTCACTGAGGAACATCTGATTGCTCCTAGTTGAAGTTGAAGGTAGTGTTTGAAGCCGACAAATGGTTGGTGAATGGTGTGGTGAAAAGTGTAGTGATTGGATGCCAAGTTATCAGAGATGGGGGAGTCAAGCATTGGCCCCATTTTCATTGGTGCTGAAGACCTGGAGGATCGGGTAGAAAACTTTAAGTTATGGATGTTGTTGATGCATATAATGACAAACGTGGAGAAGTTGCAAACAATGTTGTTGTTGATGTGCAGACATGCAAAAGTCTTGCTTGATGGTCTAAAGAGTGGTGATCAAAGCTCATGGTGGGTGCTATGGATTTGATTTCTCGAGCAGTTTTGAAAAATGCTTTCTATAGCAAAAGCATGTGCAAAACTTAAGGCGTTGCGTCAAGATGTAAGTCAAGATTTCTCAGCTTTTGTTGAGAAATTTGAGGCATGCTGGAAGCAACTAGAGGTTGCTACAGGGTTTTGTGGAAACCATTACCTCAAGTTGTTAAAGTTTCTTGATTTCTTGCATCAAAAAGGTGGATTTTTATGTGGATAGCTATGAAGACATGGTGTATTTGGCCATAGTGAAGAGCAAGAAGGTGAAGAAGAAGTTGGAGTTGGACTTGCTAAAGCCTGCAGATTATGCAATTGTGGCAGTGGAAGTGTGTTCTATGGTTGAGTCAAAGGTAGTACCAATTGTTCAAAGTGCAAAACCTTTTAAGGCCAATGGTCAATCATGCTTCTTAGAATTTTCCTTCTTGTGGTGGGCCCATGCCGATGGTGGGTGAGCTCCTCAACGAGGATGAGTGCTCCATGAAAGAGGACCTGTGTGAAAAAGAGCTAGTCGATGTTGAGTCTCAAGAACAAAGTGAGGAGGTAAGAGAGCTTGTTTTCATGGAGGTCATGCATGAAAAGGTAGCGGGCATGTAGCCAAGTTGCAAATGCCAAGATCCTTGAAATGGACGAAGAGTGTGTGCGGAGCCAAGATCGTAGTCAAGCTTTTATGTAGTAGCAAGAAGGTGAAGATTCCAATACAGAGTCGGTGTATGACAATGATGATGAGGATATGATCTCATGCCTGTGGGAGACAAGCGAAGAGGGTAGGACAGATGCGTCTACCTCCCATGGTGAGCAGATGGATTTTGAGGAGCCTGTCTTGGTAAGTGTAATGCTACCTTGCTGAATGTTCTAATAATATGGTGATTGGCAATGTGAAAAAAGAACAGGTTGAAGCGTTAGAGCTTGTGGATACGAATGTGCAGTTGAAGATGGCATTTGACACCATGTTGATGGTCATGCTAATGAAGGTTGTGGTGGAAAGTGTTGTAGGATGGTGCAATTCTTTTATGGCTTTTTACACAAGGACAAGACCACATCTATGGATAGCCATGCTGGCCTTCAAGGTTGACAAGAGGAGAGTGATGGAGTGAAGACCAAGGGAGTTGGGCACCCTTCTTGGGCTCATAATGTGCTAGTTGCGGAACAGAGGGAGCAGCTACATATGCCTATATATTTCATGCATAATGCCTTGGAAAAAGGTTCTTTTTTGTCACATATGCAGTGATTGGGGGTTTGATGAACCGGCGGTTAAATATGGATGAATAGTCATAGGTGCTTGTCAGTAAAGCTTTGGCTAGGATATGGGTGATGCGAGGGTTTTCACCTTCACAACTGGAGTTTCCTTTGGGTGAGCAGTGGTGTGCTACTATGGTTATGCATGAAGAGGCATCTGCAGAGGAGTATTTGTATTAACCGCAATGCCCTTTAGATAAGATCTCTTGCATGAAAACCGTCACTTTACATAGTTGGGAGGGAGGGTCAGGTATGTATTTAAGCAATGAAAGTGATAGTGTGCTTGGTGATGCTTTGTTGGGGATGGGTAGTATTCCAATGGGTTCTTAGAGTGATGAAGGTATGACTGGCTAATGCATGTATGGAAGACCTGGGCAGGCAGGTGGTAGCTGAGATGTACGTCAAATGGGTTTTTTTTTGGGCCAAGAAGGCTCCAAAATGGACTCGTTGAGATGGTAAGTAAAGCTGTTCAAAGTGCTGGGATTTTGCATTGGGATGTAGTGGTCGTGGTGCTTTATGAGAGGCCAAGTGGCTCCTCAAATATAGCTATAGAATGAAAGTTCAAGTTGTCTTAAGTTCAACGGTTTTCCAGATCCTTGATGGAAAGGGTAGGTGGGGACAGTTGGTTGGAGATGATGTTAGTGGATAGGATTGAATTGCTCAAGTTGTAGAGCATGCCAGTTGTTTTGGATTGTCATTAGGAGCTCAAACGGGAACATATGGCCGGTGGAAGATTTCTAGGGGGCTAGATATGTGCCCAATTGACGGCATTGGTAGACGTCCCATCTGGGAGTTTTTGGGCTTGACCAGGTAATGTCATATTAGTGAATTTGGGAAATTCCCAATTCCCACTTTCAAAAAGAGCTTAAGATTTGACCACATGGTCAAATCTTAGTCAAAGTTTTGAGAGCATGGCTTGAACGATCTTTTCAAGTACTAGCTTGTGGAAGGCTTTGGTCTGTAAAAGAAGTTTGAGATTTGTCCATATGTCCAAACCTTCAAGACATTGGTGATTCCCAAATTGGCTCTAAAGTTTCAAACTCTTTAGTATCATGTTAGGTTCAAAAAGGTAGTATACATCATGTGGAGGTGATAGGATTTGATGGCTCATCAATCGATGCCACGGAGGAGAAGATATGTCAGGTAGAATTTGGTAGCAATTAGCGATGAGAAGGTGCCATATGCTTTTCTCCATTTTTTGCGATGTTGGTTGGCAGGATAAGAGAAATCAAAGTTGGTAGCAATTAGCGATGAGAAGGTGCCATATGCTTTTCTCCATTTTTTGCGTTGTTCGTTGGCAGGATAAGAGAAATCAAAGTGTGGAAAAGATCAAAGGGGCTCAAAGTCAAAAATGGGAGTTTTTGGCCGGGTTTTCTAGTTTGGGCATCGGACCCGTGGACACTAAGTTGCAAGGCTCTAAAGGGGATGGGAAAAAGGGATTTTTCAAAGGCATTATATGGTTTTTTGTGAAGCTTAGAGGGTGGATCAACTAAGAACTACCACGTGGAACTTAAAATGTTCCATATGTGCTAGCGAACACTTTGAGCATGGTTTATGTAGGTTGCAACCTGACCTGTGTGGGGGTGTACAAGGAAAGAGAGAGAGAACTCTCTTGAGGTGTGGATATGGTGTGGCCATGGGGCATTGCTTGTGTGGCATTGGGCGTCATTACATGCTATTTTTTGTGGTGACGGGAGTTGAGGTGGTTATGGTTGGGGCTATCTAATGGGAGCTTTGTAGTGGTGACATGGCGAGGCATGCCCATAAGCTCGGGGGGGGGGGGGGGAGTCACCAAATATTATGTACTGTCACGTGCCTACAGTTGAAGGGGTTATTGAATTTTACTTTCTCTCACATTTTCACATACAAAAGGGTACCATAAAATGGAATTGGGAGAAAAATTTACAAATTGAATAGAAAAAAGGTGTATTTTATTTATACAAATAAGGAGTTTTATAAATAGTCCTTGAACACACGTGATATATACAATTTATACATAGTGACCCTCCAAGCCCGTAAGGGCCCCGTTCACACAGGCCAAGGGCCTATATTTTTTAGAGCAAAGTGATCGAAGGCAAGAAGCCTCCCTCACACCTGTATGTAAAGGCAGTTCAAGGTGGTCATGGCCACAACAAATGTTGCGAGTGCATCCCCCCTCCCTCCCTCAAGAGAGCAGATGTAGAGCAAGCAAGAAGCCGCAAAATTTCCCAAAAGAGATGCCAAGTGGGCAAATCAAAGGCCCCCTTCCAAAAATGAGGAGAGCACCCTATAAAAGTTACGTTTTAGCCATTTTTAATGTTTTCTGGCTAGAGGCATTGAATCGTTGGGTTTGTGTCTGCACAAAGGAGCTTTTTTGCAAATGTGTGTGCCTCTCTAGCCCAAGTGGAGGGAGTTTGATGTATGCTTTTTTATCAGGACCTTGAGCTGTTTGAGCCTACACAGAGCCAAAGTGAGTGGGTGAGCTTTTTGGTGGGGCTTCTTGTGCAAAGATGTGTGCCTGCAAAGCCCAAGGTGTACGTTTTCTTGCCGGTGCATTTTGGAATATGATCAAGCTTCTGTAGCCATTTATCCAGTGTCATTTTTCCATGCCCCCTTCTCTAGTTTTCTTTCCTTTTATGTGTGGTGCCAACGTGTGTGAGCAGGTGTGCCCCCCTATGCCATTTTTTGTGTGTAGTATGGAAGTGAGAGAGAGGTTGCAGTGCGTGGTCTAAAATGAGATGTGAAATGCATGTGTATAGCTGATCTTGGCAAGTGTTAGTGTGTGGTGTCCTCAAGCGCATATGCATGTGCACTGGTGTGCGTGCAGATGGTGGTCTACTTGTGGAAGAGTGAATTTTTAAAGGTATTTTATTAGAGGATAGGGGTTCTATGAATGCCCTGAGATATAGAGAGGCCTTGTGTTATGTGTTGGGTGTGCTTTTCCATTCCCCCTCTCCATCTTCTGGTGCCCCCACTGAGGAGCATCTGATTGCTCCTAGTTGAAGTTGAAGGCAATGTTTGAAGCTGACAAATGGTGCGGTGAAATGTGCAGTGATTGGATTTCAAGTTAGCAAAGATGGGGGACCCAAGCAATATTGGCCCCGTTTTCACAGGTGTTGAAGACTGAGAGGATTGGGTACCAGACTTTTAGCTATGGAAGTTGTCAATGCATATGGTGACAAATGCAGAGAAGTTGGAGACGGTGCCACTACAGATGCGCAAACCTGCAAAAGTATGGCTTGATGGTATGAAGAGTGGAGATCAAAGCTCAAGGAGGGACCCGAAAACTCAATTTCTTACGTGGTTTTGAAAGACGTTTTCTCCAGTGAAAGCAAGTGAAAAGCTTAAGGCATTGTGTCAAGATTTCTCAATTTTTGTCGAGCAATTTGAGGCATGTTGGAAGATGCTAGAAGTTGCTACAGGATTTAGTGGCAACCATTACCTCAAGTTGTTGAAGTTCCTCCATTGACTGCATGTGAAGGCTAGAGAAAAGGTGGAGTTTCATCCAGGTACCCACAAAGACATGGTGTATTTGGCCAAAGTAAGCTTTTGACTGTTGGTACCATACACTGCACAAGATCTTGCTTGATAGTTGATTGTGCATTTGTATACAAGATAAGATACCTAGGGTTCCGGTTTAGCCAGATTTCTTGCCATTTTGAATGTGTCATTGTTGGGTTGTCTTGGAAGTCCCTTAGCAGTCTTTCTTTGATGTGTAGCACTTCAAAATTTATGAGTGGTAAGGGGAGAGCCTGTTAATGCCATGCTTCATTGATATTGGCCAATATGAGAAGGTTGACATTGATTGAGTGCAAGATCTAGTCTTCCCACTCCATCACCTCTTTCCAAATTTGCTATGTCTCTGCTTCCACTTGTTTCTTTAAGCAACTTCCTTGTCTGCTTTGTTAAGATTTTTGGCTGATATGAGGTTCTATCTTCTTCTTTAGGAATCTCTAGCTCTAGGAGATTGCCCTCTTGAGTGGTGTCTTCTTCAAAGTCCATGAATTGTAGGGCATCTTTATCCCCCATTGCCGAGTCAACTTGTTCTTCCCCTAATGTGGTTACATGTGCTTTGACAGTCTCGTGTGCTCTGCCTAGTTTGACTTTGAGTTGCTCAATCTATTTTTGGTACCTTTCCTTCAACTGCATAAAACCAATGGAAAATTCTCTCATTTGCATATGTTCTAGCTTTAGCTCAATTTCTAGGTCTTTAACCTTCTGTTTCATAGCTTTATAGGCCTCATTTGTTCCCTATAGTGAGGCCACTATGGGGTTATCCTTGAGTTGATTCAGCAGTGTCTTTTGCTCTTGGCAATGAGCTTCCGACTATGCCAGCTAAGTATTGGCAATATTTAGTTGGATTTGCAACCTTTGTATTGTGGAAGTTGATTCTTGTAAAGCGGTGGTAGGCTCTTCAACTTCTTGCTCTTGTTGTTGGCGGAATTTGTACTTACAAATGTACTTAGTAATTCATTGATTATACCTTAAATTGATAATGTCTATCTGTCTATGTGTTTCAAATACTAAGAGAGAGAGAGAGAGAGAGAGAGAGAGAGAGAGAGAGAGAGAGAGAGAGAGAGAGAGAGAGAGAGAGAGAGAGAGAGAGAGAGAGAGAGAGAGAGAGAGTGAGCCTTGAGCAAACACTTGATATTAAGATTAAACTAGTCAAAAATGTTACATTTCATTGAAGCCATCCAAGGTTGATTACATGGGCACAATTTGAATACGGCCAGAAAGATCTCCACAGGAAAAATGCTTCTCCCTTCGTTGCATTACTCTTTGTCCATCCAGCAAGAAAGAAAAGTTTACGGAGTCAATGTCGGCAGTCTCCTCCACTATTTCATGTCGAAGTTGCAAAAGATTGCATTGCTGCCTTATTGTAATTACTGTCATAAGATTTAGGTCTTTGTCCACCACTTCCATGTCTATGACAGCATTGTTTGCCAAACTTGCTGCCTCTTGATGGCATAGGCACATAGCAACCTTCAACAATGTGAGAACGCTTGTACCAAAAGGAGATTATTAATGTCTGTGTCGCAAGCATATACTTGACAATGAAAGTTTCACACTACAAGAGGTTGTGTGCTCTTGTGACGCTCTTAGCGACGGAAATACACTGGGTTTTTATAACCCCCGGCGTCGCTATAACCGTCGCTAAAAGCGTCGCTACGAGAGCGTCGCTATAGGCGTCGCTATCTGCGTCGCTATAGGCGTCGCTATGAGCGACGCCTATAGCGACGCAGATAGCGACGCTCTCACAAAAGAGTATAGCGACGCATATAGCGACGCGACAGAGCCATAAATAGTGACGCTTATAGCGACGCCTGAGAGAATATTTTTTTGGTGGCAGGGCATTGAATGCCCTGCCACCCATCAACCATATTGTACTTGATTCACTTTTTTAAAAAAGTGCAAAGGTAAATAATAGACCCAAAATAGTCACCCACAAGACGCATTGTTTGCAAAATTGACAATTGTACACATCATAGACAAACTGAATTGATTGGCAAATGTAATAATGACAATTGTACAACATCATAGGCATAAAGAATTGATTGGCAAAAGGAATTGCGGTGACAAATGTAATAATATACATGGTTCAAAAAGTAGTATAAAATCCGTCTCATGATACATAAGCTATGAGAAACCCTAAACTAATGCTATCTAGCTACGGCTAAACTGA
This sequence comes from Adiantum capillus-veneris, assembly GCF_014529385.1. Taxonomy (NCBI): domain Eukaryota; kingdom Viridiplantae; phylum Streptophyta; class Polypodiopsida; order Polypodiales; family Pteridaceae; genus Adiantum; species Adiantum capillus-veneris. The sequence continues at coordinate 31,996,315 of NC_140943.1, forward strand.
CGTCGTCTAATCAGACGTCTCATCGCGTCCAAGCGGCGTATCTGTCGGATTCTGCAAAAGAAGACAATAAGACAGCTTTCAGTAAGTATAAACATATAACGACATTTATAAAACAATACAAAAAATAAAAAAGAGTAAACCCTAATACTAACCATGCCACCGCGAGAACTGAGAATGTCCATCAGGGCGTTTAAGCCCTTCCTGCCTGCGTACTCGCGCTCGTACGGTGTGGGATCACGTCCTGTCATCGACCACTGTCAAAACATACAAAGATTTCATTATGTTAGAACTAAAAAACTCATAAACCCTAAACTATCGAACATGCATAAAGAGCAATGTGAAAAGACTTACAAAATCGGCCTGCTCCCCAAGTGGTGCGAGCTCCCTGCCTCTACTCGCGCTCTGGCTGCATCCTTTTGTTGCTTCCACTTGTCGGGATTCTCGCGCGCTGCTTTCTTCGCATTCTTCCAATCTTCTTTGGCCAGCCAATCTGGCCTATTCCACCCATTCTTGATTGCTTTTTGCACTTCGGAACGCTTGTGTTTGCAGTATTCGCGCATTCGAATCTTCATCAGGTCTTCATTGAAGCGCTGATCTCGTGTTGGAACGGGAAACTCATCATGAAGTATGCTGATGACTCTGTTTTTTAAATCACTTGGTACTTCACTCCATTTGTTTAGTATATAGTGTCTAAACAGCTGAGAGCAAAGACCACGCATGCGCGAGATCACCTTCTTGCCGTCATCATCCATGATGATGCCGCCGCTGATGTCGACGGAGTAAGGCAAGCCCTCTGGCCGGTGACTTACATTCGAAGAAATGCTTGATGCGAGGAAGCAAAGGAAAATGTCGCAAAACCTTTTGTGGAATTTTTGTCCCGTGGAGATCTACTCGATATCTTTCGGAATCACATTTCGGACACTTCTCCATGTCTGTGTATTCCCCTCTGAAAAGAATGCAGTCATTAGGACAAGCGTGGATAGAATTGTAATCCATCCCCAAGTTTCGCAAAATCTTTCTTGCTTCATCTCGGGAATCTGGCATCACATTGTGAGCTGGTAGAATGTGCTCTTTCAGCAATCTACACAACATAAAAATATGATACAATCGTGTAAAAATCTATCAGATCATTATACATTTAGAGTTCTATTAAAGTAAACTAATTGTAATAGATCACCTGAAAAGCGCTGTGACGCTAGTGTCACTCCATCCAAACTTTGCCTGCATGTTGAGAAGAACCAGGAGTGCTTTCAATCTAGACATACGTGCTCCATTATACAATGATGTATCGGCTTCACTTTTCATATCATCATAGATAAGCCTTTCTGAATCCATGATCGTCTCGATCATTTCATCAATCTCGGGCTCAAACATTGTCTCGTTGGGAATGTGCTCTGCATGATCATCCCCCGAGCTGTCAGAGGCTACATCTTGTGGCCTCACATATGCTGCTTGACCAAAGCGCCTGCGAATACGTCTATTGGGTTGCAAGATTGCTGCTTGTTGGCCAGCGTCAGAGTCCGACGAGTTATAATTGGCAACAACTCGATCTATAATAGATGGATCGAACTCGCCAAATTCGCGAACGTGCTGCAAAGAAACACGTCTTGTCCGTCGCACAGCATGCTTGCATTGATTACAAGGACATAAGACCCTCGTTGAGAGATAGGTGTTTCGGTTGGACGGTCCCACATCCTCGTCGCTACTCATAATGAGGATAAAAAACTTATAACCTAGACAACAAATTTAATATTCTATTGGCATTCTTCGTCTTATCTCTCTCTCTCTCTCTCTCTCTCTCTCTCTCTCTCTCTCTCTCTCTCTCTCTCTCTCTCTCTCTCTCTCTTTACCTCACATTCTCTAGTCATGTCCAATCCCCGCACACCTCGGTCTAGAGGTGCACGGAGATCAGAACCACCGGGTTATAATCTCGTCTTTATTGGTCAATACCTATATTTGTGGGTACAAGAAATCTAGACACCCACGTCTACATGATACTGCATGTAGTGGACAAAATCCCTTTGCCTCTTCTCTAGCTGTAGCACTTCACTTCATCTTAACATCTTTTCACAGTAGATCTCTTCACTGTTCGTCTAACTCTAAACCCTAAACCGTAAGTAATTCTTGCGTGGACTCGATCTAACGTAAATAAGCGTAAATCTAAATAAACGTAAATCTAACTAAAAATAAAGCTAAATCTAATTTAACGTAAGTCTAATGACTAGAGGTTGTCTAGATGGTCATTGTGTCGGGGATGTAGTGACTCTTGCCGCCCTGAAGATCCACCTTCTTCCCTATCTTCTGAAGACATTTCACCAGTACTTTTGGATCGACGGAGCCCACCATGAGTGAAGGCAGCAATACCCTATATTCCATTGAGGGCTTTCTTCACCCGCTTCATGCAGGCATCGCAGTCTATGGAGACCCGCATCTAATCTAATATAACGTAAATCTAAATCTAGCTTAAATAAACGTAAATCTAGTTAAAAATAAACCTAAATCTAATTTAATGTAAGTCTACATATAACCTAATCTTTAACGTCTTTTAAGATAGTTTCCTACGACGTTATAACTCTCTTCTTCCTGTGTGTGTGCGCGTGTGTGGATGTGTGTGCCAATAAAACGAGATAAATGGTATAACCTTTCTATCACCCATGCCAAGTATGATAGATTGATTATGCCATTTCTCTCTTGAATAATAGGTCTTCAGTTCAACTCCTCGTCGGCTAGATCTTTAGGTCTTTTAATTTTAATTAGTTTCCTACGACGCTCCCTTAGTTTCTCTTTCTTTCTCTCTCAATGTGTGTGCGTTTTTTTGGATCGTATGCATGTTTTCTTTCTCTTTTCCTCTCTCAATGTGTGCGTTTTTTGTTTATGCATGTTCTCTCTCTCTTTTCCTCTCTCAATGCGTGCGTTTTTTGTTTATGCATGCTCTCTCTCTCTTTTTCTCTCTCAATGTGTGTGTGCATTCTTTGTTTACGTATGTGTGTGCGTTTTTGCACTCTCTCTCGCTCTCTCTCTCTCTCTCTCTCTCTCTCTCTCTCTCTCAAAAACACTATGTGTGTGTGTGAGAGAGAGAGCGAGGGAGAGAGAAAGAGGGGAAGGGAACATGAGAATGAGGAGAGGGAAGGAGCATACCTGGCTCTCCTTCCTCTCCTCGTGTGTGTGTGTGTGTGTGTGTGTGTGTAAAAGAAAAAGAGAGAGAGAGAGAGAGAGAGAGAGAGAGTGAGGGAGAGCGTTACCTGCTCTTTGCTTGAGGGCGCCGAAAAACTCAGATCTGAGATCTGAGTTTTTGGGCGCGCTCGGTTATTTTTTTTACCCCAGCTGGCGTCGCTATGAGCGTCGCTATAAGCGTTGCTATGAGCGTCGCAAACTTCTTTGTAAATTTGCGACGCTCATAGCGACGCTCATAGCGACGCCGGGATTTTTTTTTTTGAGCGTCGCTAATGTGAAGAGCCTCTTGTAGTGTCAAGAGCAATCGTGCAACATATGCCATCTGTTTCTTTCACATACCACCCTTGATCACGAAGCTTATCACACAAGAGGGAATCAAATGATTTGCAGAGCAGCATTGTTTTAGCAACATGTACTTTGCATGTATGAAATAACTCAACAAAGAGACCAATAGGACAAAAATTTGCAATTTTCACCAATTAAGTGGGTACAGAGTTTCGAAGAGACCTCTGAACATCCCTATAGAGCCTGCTCCTCAATGCCTCACTCATTGTTGTGTCAGGAATGGGGCAATCCAGGGAGTTCCAGTTGGTTGGTGGTGGAACCTTCACCAACACTCCTCTCTGATTCCTTTAATTGAGTTGGTAGAAATGTTCATAGAAGTAAATACCCTCGTTTGCCAGGCTTTTGCTAGTTCTGCCAGCATATTGTAAGACTCCAATATGAGCATGGGTCACAGAGATGAGACCTATAATGCACTCCAGCGGCTCCCATTCCTCATATGACGAAGGATAAACATCTATGAATGTAATAGAATAGAAATAAATACAAACATCTGTATAACCTAATTATATACATGTGATGAGAGAAGAAAAAACAGATTCACATTTGAAATTAAGATAACATTTATAGAGGAGTGCTAAATAAATAACTTACAGTTGCACCATGGATTATGCACCATGGAGACATTGCTGCCATTAGCAATCACATCAGAGTGAGTGAAAACATTTTGAACAAAGACTTCTTTCACAGTCTTCTTACCGACCTCGACTTTGAAATCCAGAACTCTTGCTTTCCATGCAAATCAAAATATGTTTGTTGCTTTCGAGCTTTTTCTCCTTCTTGGCTGCATAAGAACCCAAGAACCTTTGCTTATCCTTTGCTCATGCTACCTATTATCTGTAGTGAGAGAGTTTGAGATTGAGATAGTGCTTATGCTACTACATGGTCTTCTTGGCACACTAATGGTGAGGCTGGTTGGGGACAATGTAGAGCAACCTCTAGAACTTCTTGGGTGGGTAGAAGACGAAGCCATAGGTAAAATGGAGGGAGAATGATGCTTGAAAGCCTTTCATAAAGGTAGTGGATACCTTTTAATGAAGGGAGAGAGCTAGCTATCAATCAGTAGTCAGGTGTCATGAACTTGACGACTACTAGCAGTGGGCCCTACTTTGTGACACCAGGAAGTTACCTTACGAAAATGGGACAAAACTCAATATTTTAAAATGTTTTCTTTCATTTTTGTGTTGTTGTTTTCCATGTATTTCTACGTTACGTAAGGTTGCTGCTCATTGGCTGCGCCTTCTTTTCTCTCTCTTCAATAAGGCCCTCCAAATGACCTCCAAAATTTCCTAATGTGTCTCTTTGATACCCATCATCAGTTGTTTAGGCAAAGCCAAGGTAAGATCCCTGATGTGTTAACTATGCAAGTCATTCAACCCTCGATGCACTAACCCTATAGATGAACCTTACAAAAAAAGAATATCTAAGAAACACCCTCGATCCAACAAAGCCCCAAGTCACATGAGTCCAATAAGGAGAGAACTTTTCATATGCACAAACAATATTTTCCAAGCAGTCAAATTGCACAAGGTCTCTAGTATCCCTACACGTCTAGCATAAATCATTAAAACCATTTCATGATCAAATCCAAAACTATAAACCATAATCCAATCACATCACATGGGTGATCACTCCACCCAACTCAGGGTGATGTACATCCAATCCTACAAAACCACTTTAGCATATAACACGGCTGCAAACAATTTGACAACACAATCACATCCCATAAAAGGATCCAACAGTCACACTAGCTTTCAAAATCAAAATCATAATCATGATGCATGAGGATCTCAACCCTTGACCATAAACCATAATCCTTACTGAATTAATTCCGACACTTGGAGTTTGATACATCCACTGTAATCAAAGCGAGTCCACACATACTGCCCTTAAAACATGAACTTTTTTTGTATAATAGAAGTCCAACCAATGACTAAACATGACTTCAAAATCCTATTTTAAAAACGCTTAACCATGCGTAGGTGATGCCCCATGACTGCACCTCACCCCCCTAGCAGTGGTATATACACGCACATGAGGTATCCATATTTATCCATAAGGGCCCATACATCATATGAAATCATCCCATGAACATAAACATGATGCAAAATAGCCCCACTACTTTGATCAAGCTTATGCCAAAACTTCATGTTATGCAAAAAATTACTTTTTGTCATTTTTGAGTGCGTGCATAACATGCAATGAACATATTAGACCTCAAACTAGTGCATCAAGCTCAGACCCATAACATAAACTAACACCTTATCACATCACCTTGCCCATATGAGATTTCTGAAAACAACCATGACACAAAAAGAAAGCCACCTTATTCATATTTGCCCGCACAGTTCGAGATGACTAACCATATATCCCTATATAAGTTTATGGACATCGATCAAACACTTAAAATCAACTCACCAAAACAAACCATAAACCATTTGTGAACCAATCGTCAAATGCACGATGCTATATGCTACTCCCCATAGATAGCACTCCTACACGCGTACGTGACCCAATAGAAGGAATGGTTAATAACTCACACTCATGAAGTGATATCAATTATCTAAATACATTTCTCAAAAAAATTTAACCAAAGTTTTTTTTTGGTTGTGGATTCATTTATTCTATGAATCCATATGGTGTTTCTCTAAGGAACTTGCAGTCCAAAATTTTGACTAAGTGCAGTGGGCAACAAGCTGTATTTTGACTAAGTTTAGTGAACAACAAGTTATATTTTGACCACAACTCTTTACTCGTGTGGAATTTTACGTGACATACAAGAGAAAGAATGTTCTAAATGATGAGTTTAATCTCTGGTTCAAAGGGTTCAAGACCTGATTCATATTTGTTTGGGAGATACGATCAAAACAATGTTCCTACCACCTACATGACGTGAAAGGAAGAACGTTTTTTATGCACTCACATGACCATAAACAAACGTGTGTATAAATCACTACAACACGTCGTATGGATACCAGCGATCATATTGACAAAAATAAACTAGTTATAAAAATCCCGCCCATTGGTATAGCAGGTGTCGATATACCCGCTGGGATATAATATGTGCATACCAACGGACATAACGACGCCTATATGGATGCTCATACCAATACCGAAACCTATAAAAATAATTTTGAGCAGAGAGGGCTAGCATTTTGTGCTTCATGCATTGCAACACCAAAAGCAACCTTCTTTGCTCAAAGGAGAGAGTGAAAAAGCAACCATGCTCCACGTTTGTTTTGCATAACCATAACCATAACCATAACCTCAAACCATGACCATAACCTTAACCATAATCTTAACGATAACCATAACCAAATGAACAAACCATAACCATAACCTTAAGCGGATAACAAAGCATAACCATAACCAAGTTCTCAAAGCATAACCATAACCTTAAGCAGATTCCAAAACTATAACCATAGCCATAACCTTACGAAAATTCCAAAACCATAACCATAACCTTCAATGAATTCCAAAACCATAACCATAACCATAACCAGATTCTCAAACCATAACCTTCATCAAATTTCAAATTCATAAAGATACCACATTCTCAAACCATAACCATAACCAAAACTCTAAGCGGTTTCCAAAACCATAACCATAACCAAATTTTTAAACCATAATTAGCGGATTCCAAAAGCATAACCATAACCATAACCTTAAGCGGATTCCGAAACCATAACCATAACCAAATTCTCAAACCATAACCACAACCTTAAGTGGATTTCAAAACCATAAGCATAATCACATTGACAAACCTTAACCATAACCATAATTGTAAGCGGTTACCAAAACCATAACCTTAACCAAATTTTCAAACCATAACCATAACCTTAAGCGGATTCCAAAACCATAGCCATAACCAAATTTTCAGACCTTAACCATAACCTTAAGCAAATTACAAAACCATAACCTTAACAAAAGCAATATAACCATAAGCTTAAGTACATTTATGAAGCATAACCATAACCAAATTCTCAAAACCATAACCAAAATTGAACATACATGAATATATCTAGAACCATGGCTACAATTTAAAAGTATATATGAACCAAAACATAACTAGCTTTTGTTGGAATTAGGGTTGCAGAGAAACACACACATCTTGGAGAAGACGAAGGAAGCTCAAGGCACACAATAGAGCGTGTGTTACTTAGTGTGCAATGGAAAAGATAGATAGCCCTAGAGTGATGGGCGTATATACAATGCACGGGGGAAAAAACCTCCTAAAGAGGGAAAAAATGCCCCGGTGGTCCTAGTGTGTTCACATACATCACTACCACATGTATATGGTAACAAATCCCCCCTGGAGTGATGCGATGAACGAGAGCTGGCACATGAGTAAAGGGAAGTGCCATGCCCTGAGGACAGGATCAGTCCACAAAGGGGAGTAAGCCCAAATCTTTGCGGAAAGCTTCAAGCTTCTCACGAGACAATGCCTTTGTGAAAAGATCTGCAAGGTTGTCCTGTGTTGGCACATAAGCCAAGCTGATGTCTCCTGCTGAGAGCCTCTCCCTGACATAGTGGTAATGCACCTCAATGTGCTTTGTGCGAGCATGAAAAACTGGGTTCCTCGCAACTGCCAATGCGCTCTAACTGTCAGTGTAGATAGTGTTGGCAGTGTCCTATCCAACACCCCAATCAGCCATAAGGCGTCTGAGCCATACACACTCAACCGTAGCTGTGAAGACTGCCCTGTACTCAGCCTCACAACTCGAAGTGGCCACAATAGGTTGCTTCTTGCTCAACCATGATATACATGAACTGCCAAGCATGAAATAAAAACCACTTGTGGACAATCACGTGTCAAAACAACCAGCCTAATCTGAGACCGAAAAAGCATGTAAGTATGGCGGCAATGATCCCCCCTTGGGATAAAACAAGCCAAGATGTAAAGTGCCACTAAGGTAGCGAAAAATACTCTTGACAGCTTGCGAATGCTTAGACCCTGGGCTATGCATAAATCTGCTAATCTGTGAGACTGCAAACTGAATATCTGGCCTTGTGTTGCATACATAAATGAGGCAGCCAACAACAGTTTGGTAAAGAGTGACATCAGCAGGATTGCCAGCATCATGTAGACTCAACTTCAAACCTGTTTCCATGGGAGTGGCAATAGGTTTGCAATCCTCAAGTCCAAACTTACTTAGCAATGTCTCTATGTAACTTTTCTGACACAAGGCAATACCACCATCACACTGCTTAAACTGTATACCTAAGTAATGATGCAACAACCCCAAATCTTTCATCTTGAAAGTAGCATTCAAATTAGCCTTAAATTCAGCAATATGTCTCTCATTTGGTCCAGTGATCAGCAAATCATCGACATAAAGAACCACAATGAGAAATACATCATCCTCACGCTTTACATACAATGTGCTTTCTGTTGGACTGTTACGAAAGCCTCGTTTAACCAAATGAGTGTCAGCTTTCTCATACCAAGCACGAGGAGATTGCTTCAACCCATACAAAGCCTTCTTATATCTGCACACTTTGTCCTCTTGTCCTTTTATGACAAAACCGCGAGGCTGCGTTACATAAACTTCCTCAAATATGTCACCATTGAAGAAAGAAGTAACAATGTCTAATTGATGTACATCCCAACCAAAATGAGCTGCCAATGCACATAGAAAATGCACAGTAGTCATACGAAAAGTGGGAGAAAAAGTCTCTTCATAATCTATGCCTTTTTGCTGTGCATAACCCTTTGCAACAAGTCGAGCCTTATGGCGATCGATCTCACCATCCGGCTTGGGTTTCAACTTGTAAACCCACTTCGTACCAATGGCCCTTTTGCTAGGAGGCAAATCACATAAAGTCCATGTGTCATTTTCTATAAGTGCATCATATTCTGATTGCATGGAAGTCATCCAATTTTTTGAGTTCTGTGCTTCATCAAAAGATAGAGGCTCCTCAACATCATGTAAACTAGACATAGCCAAAGCATAACAATCTGATGCATAAGATGCATGGCGAGAGCCTGAACGAGTACGACTAGACAAAGGTGTATCCAATTTACTATCACGCAAAGTGTGCACCAGCCATTTTGGCATACCTCTAGCCTGCTCATTTTCAGCCCTTTCCTCATTAAGTACATCATGTACATCTGCATCAGTAATAGGCTGATCTAAAACATTTTCAGAAACCCCCATAGGCTGTACATTTGCCTCATTGGAACTTACATTTTTATTTCCACCACTGAAAAGAGGCAACAAAGTGTCATAAATGTCCTGTGAGCTTACATTACTGTCTCTAGTACATGATAGCAACGGCTGAACAGAATCTTCCACAAACACACATCCCGAGAAACGAGAATACGTTTTGTTTACGGATGATACAACCTGTAACCTTTGATTTCAGCACTATAACCAACAAAAATACATTTGACAACCTTATCATCCAATTTTCTGCGCTGCACTTGTGGCACCAAAGCATATGCCAAACAACCAAAAACACGCATGTGCTTAATAGAAGGCTTTCTATCATGCCATGATTCATATGGAGTAATAGACTGCAAAGATTTCGTAGGACACCTGTTAAGTACATAAGTGGCACACATGATGGCCTCAAGCCAAAAAGAATGCGGTAATGCTTGACTTTTGACCATACATCGTGCCATTTTCGTTAGTGACCTGTTTTTCCTCTCAACAACACCATTTTGCTGAGGCGTATAAGGCACTGTACATTGGTGTTTTATCCCACGACTAGCCATAAATGCATTAAATTCATGAGACATATACTCCCCCCCTCGATCAGAACGGAGGGTGCCCATAGTACATTTCGAGACATTTTCAGCCATAGCCAGAAATTGTTTGAAGCACATAAAAACTTCGGACTTCGCTCTGCATGTGGCCCGAACTCAACCATCCGTTGGAAACTTAGAATGCTGTATCTTACCCAAAATACATCCTTCACAAACATGTTTGACATGTGCTTCAAGAGGCGGCAAAGAAGCAACCATATCAGATTTCTGCAAACGCAGCAAACTGGAAAAATTCAGATGACCAAAACGTGCATGCCAAAGTTTTTCATCTGAAATAGCCCTTGAATCTGCAACAGCATTTGCAAAGTTTTATCCACACTTGTCATAAAAAGTGAGCTTATACAGCCCACGGCAAAAAAGGCCAGATGCAACAATTTCATCACCAAAACTGAGATCATGAACTGTACATCTGTCATCCACAAATTTGACTACAAGTCCAAGTCTAGCAAGTGCGAATACAGACAAGAGATTCTTCTTGATCCTAGGTACATAAAGTGCATCAACAAGTGTGAAGGAACTGCCATTAGCAGCAGTGAGCACAATCTTTCCAACTCCCTGAACTGGATAAGAGGCGTTGTTGGCACAAGTGACTGAATTCCCATGAGGGACAGACTCGAGAGAGGTAAACAATTCACGATGTGAGGTAATGTGCTTTGTAGCACCACTGTCGAAATACCACACATGTGAATCTGCAGCAACTGACAAGCATGCATCATGGACAACAGGATTGTAAGTGCACTCTACGCTAAAAGCCCATTCTGCATCAACAACAGCAACACAGTCTCCTTTCACAGAAGACTCAACAATGGCTGCATTTGTAGTGAAACTAGCATTTGCAGTGGAACCACCCTCTTTCTTCTTAGCCTCTTTGGCCTTCAACTTATGACACGACTTGATCAAGTGATCATTGGCTTTACAATAATGGCAACGCATCTTCTTTTTGCCCTTATCACCAGAATTGCCAGACGAAGTACTGCCAGCAGAAGCATTAGGAACAGAATTTTTGCCACTCGCAGCAGAACCATAAGAAGTGGCTGCATTACTATTACCACCAAAGCCTGTTCAGCTGCACGCTGCCTAGTCCTGTTTTTTCTAGAAAGTGACTCTTGAAACAGCAATGTGCATAATGCATCAAACTTGATAACTTCAGGATTTCCTTGGGTCACCAGTCTCCAAGTACTAGCAAAAGTCTGGTAGGAATCTGGTAAGGCATCAAGAACAGTCTGCACAAGGGAACTGTCTGAAATGACTTCACCTGCAGAAATAAGCTGCTCATTGATATCCTTGACACTAGCAAGGAAAGTGTCCATATCGTCATCCTCATGCATAATCTTCGACTCCAGCTCTTTATGCAGCAAAGCAATTTTAGCCTCATTGCGGCTTGCATAAAGACCTGCTAGAATATCCCAAGCCTGTTTTGCAGATTTTGCTGAACGGATGTGAGGAACAATGGTGCGCTTCACAGACAACGCAATCAATGCATGAGCCTGCGCATCCTTACCATCCCAATGAGCTTGTTCTGCCGTAGGCAAAACAACTCTAACAGCTGCAATCCTTGTAGCAAGACCTGCAACATCCTCAACATCACCTACATCCGCAGAACCAGGATGTACATCAATGCCCTGCACAATGTTCCAGACACCCTTTGACACAAGAACATGTTGCATCATATAAGCCTACATAGGGTAGCTGTCCCCATCCAACCTGTCCTCAGCAGCAAACATCTTGAACACATCTGTGTTGTTGTTGTCAGCCATGGTAAATACTGCACCTGATGTGAAAACTGCCCGAAAATAGGAGAAATAGAGCGGGAACAACTTGTACTATATAGCACAAACCGTAGAAGACTATAAGGCACCTGTTATGCAGAAAACGGCACTGACTGAAATTCTGCACAAAATGAAGAAATAGCCTGTGCAGTATTGCCTGTACTGGAAACGGAGGCCGAAATGAGCCCAAATCAAAATTCTGAGCAAACCAAGCTCTTCGAGCGGTCCCAAAATATTTGTCGACCTGTGAACGCTTGCCAAAGCTCACTGAAATCGGAGAAAGTGAGCAGGCGTGTGCTGGAGCAGCTGGCGACTAAGCCCGGGAGGACGTGACCTGCTTTGATACCAACTGTTGGAATTAGGGTTGCAGAGAAACACACACAGCTTGGAGAAGACGAAGGAAGCTCAAGGCACACAATAGAGAGTGTGTTACTTAGTGTGCAATGGAAAAGATAGATAGCCCTAGAGTGATGGGCGTATATACAATGCACGGGGGAAAAAACCTCCTAAAGAGGGAAAAAATGCCCCGGCGGTCCTAGTGTGTTCACACACATCACTACCACATGTATATGGTAACAGCTTTACATCAACATGTACAAATAAAAATATATATATCAACTATACTAATCAAGGTAAGGCCTCCCAATCGACGGCCTCTCTCTCGTCCTAAAGTTGTAGAAGAAGAATCGATAGTCCATGCTTGAATCCATATTTCTCCTATCTACCCATCGGAGGACGCTTCATGGCATACAAGCTCCTGTAATAGAAACACTTAAATATCGTAAGAAATATATATACGCTATTTAAATAGTGTATGACACTTACAAACTCATGTCGAAGAGTCTTGGCCTCCACTCTCAAGACAAGAAGATCCCAGATTCCAGGCGTGCTCTCGCTGCATCTTGCTGCTGCTGCTCTGCTGAACTAACACTACAATTATGCATGTGTAGATGCAGGTAAAGCATCTAAAATATCTCATTGTAAGGCAATGGAGATGGGAAGCATAGTCTCTGGCTACCTCTCAAGATAACAATACCTCGTGCATGGTGGCATGTGCACACCATACCTCTTATACATGTAGCTATACAACTCTATGTCAATTTTAGCATAGTCAATGATCACATAGTTATCAATTATGTTTTAGGATAATTAGTCGTAGTGTATTTATCTTTTGTATACTTTCAGCCATGCGATTCTCTTTACAACTATGTTGCCTTTGGCATACTAACATCGGTGACAACATAATGATAATTTGCATCTATGTGGACAAAGATAGTTCACTAGTTGCATTCAACTAATAAGGGGTGAGTGAGGATGTCATACAAAGTCATCAATTTTGGTGAGCCTTATAAGGATACCCCCACACGCGAGGGGATGACTAACCCACCTCCACTAATTGCATCTCTTTGAGGTGCGCAATTGCAAAACGGTCTTTTTTTTTGCCGTTCAAAGTTTCGCTTCGACTAGTTTTACAAGATTGCGCCCACTCACCCACAGTCGCATGTCTCACGGGTTGAACCATAGTGGGTGGGCTTAGAGCTCCGGACCTTTACCACTAGGCCAACAGTAGGCAAAACGGTCTTCTTAACCCCCCACTTTTCACATGTTTACGTGAAAATTCATCATATCACCTTTTGTTGTACTATTAACCTAGACCCCCCACGACACTAAGTGACACATAACATTAAAGAGGGGGGGGGTAAGGGGATCGACGGCGCGGAAGTGGATGCAGGGAGCTCGAGGCAGATTAAACCCGGACGCGCGGCAAGTCAACGCGAAAAAGAACCAGGGCGGCGACTCGATTTGAACCCAGGGCCTCGTCGCCTAGATTGTGATGCATGGGGTAACCATCCCAACCGCGCGCACATGTTGTACCCATGGCCCGGGTTTTTGGGGTTTGATATTTAAAATATAGGCGCTGCCCGGGTTTAATCTGTGGCCGGGTTTAGTCTGTGGTCGGGTTTAGTTTTTAAGTGCCCATCTACGGCTGCAATCTCTCCGATTTTCATGCGCGCACTTCTCTGCCCTCGATCCCCTTACCCCCCCCTCATTAATACTATGTGTTATTTAGTCCTGAGGCTAGACCCCCTCCATGTGGTTTATCCCATGGAGCCGAGCCGTTGCTTATTATGATTATAACACAAAATATATTATAAGAAGCAAAGCTAAAATTTAGGGTTTGAAAGCTAGTGCATCGGGTGGAGGCGGCCTCGCATTTTGGACGGAAAGAGGGCTAGGAACACTATAATGCGCTCACTCTATGTCTCTCTCTAAACATCTAGGTCGCAGCATACTCTGGACGAAGAGACCTCCCGGTCCGCCATCACCAGCATGCATAATCCCCAGTCAGCAGCAGCTAGTGTCACAATTCATGAAGACCACGAGTTCCATGAGGCGCCACATGCCGCGGAGAGGGAAGCTTCCGCGTTTTCTTTGAACAAAAGCTCTTACTTGTCCGCCCATGCGCCTGCAAATGTTATAAGTAAAGGTACTGATGATGGTGAAAACGCAGCAGATAAACTGTCGTCTGGACGCCGGCCTGCTCAGGACGTAGGTAGCAGTGCAGGCCGTGACGAGATACGTAAAGCTGTTGAGGCTCTGGATGATCAGCTTAGCCATCTCATTCGGTTGAATTTTCAGGCGCTGCATCAGCGAGCTATGGTGGTTGAGAGGTCGTCGATGCAGCCCACCTTGCTACGTCAGCAGCAAGAGGTAGACGTACTCGAAGCAACAGCTGGAGGAGCAGCTCTAGCTCTGCCGCTCCTTGGGCCCGAGAAATACTCACCTAGAGAAGCAGGAAAAGGGGATATTGATGCTTCTGCACCAGGCGGCCACTCACCTGCACAATCTGATTATCATCTTCCTCATCATGAGCTGATGAGCAAGGAAAAAAGCAGCCAACCGCAGAAGGTGGGAATTTTAAGCTATGGTGCTAATTCTGTAACTACCCATGGCCGCCACTCACCTGCACAACATCATCATCGTTCTCAGCTGCTGGCTTATAGTACTAACGCAAATCCAAGCAGTAGCATGCCATCGCCGCCCCTATGCAAGCGAGCGCGCCCTGGTCCCACTATAAGTGATCATGATGAAGAACCCTCGTCTGATCATAAGGTCAGAAAGCGGCTCGCAGCCTCGTTCTTGTCTACGTCGACATCTTGCAGAATTAATCAGACGGTAGGCTCTGACTTTAATTCTTCTGCACTTCCGTTGAATCCTAGTCAATCCGGGTGGGAGAGTGTCCGCAATTGTATATGCCATGTCTGCGGTAAAGGTTTCGCAACGCCAAAAGGACTTCATGGGCATATGCGAATACACCCAGAACGAACCTGGCGAGGTACTGAGCCGCCGCCCATCATTACCTCTCTTTCACAAAGCAGCACACGTGATCTGCCTCAGCAAGAATTATCTTTGGTAATATTGGCGAGGAAAGAGGAGGATCAAACAGAAGCAAAAGTAGAAGCAGAAGCAGATGCAGTAGAAGAAGATTATGAGGACTACGAAGAAGAAGAAGAACAGCAAGAGGACGAAACAGAAGAAGAAAATGAGGAGGAATTAGAAGAAGAAGAAGAACAAAGTCAACAGGAAACAGAAGAGGAAGAATCTGTAGAAGTAGAAGAACAGGAAGAAGAAGAAGAGGAAGAATATGTAGAAGTAGAAGAAAAGGAAGAAGAAAAAGAGGATGGAGAAGAGGCGGAAGGACAGGATGAAGAGGAAGACTATCATCAAGAGGAAGGAGACGAAGCAGAAGAGGAAGAACCAGCAGAAGTAATAGAAGAAGAAGAAGAATCTCAACAAGAACAGGATGGAGAAGAGGCAGAAGGACAGGATGAAGAGGGCGACTATTATCAAGAGGAAGAAGCTGACGAAACAGAAGAGGGAAAATCAGAAGAACAGGAAGATGAAGAAGGTCAACAAGAAGTAGAAGAGAATGGAGAAGAAGCAGAAGGACAGGATGAAGAGGAAGACAACTATCATCAAGAGGAGGTGCACACCACAAAGGAAAACAAAGGTGAGTGGCTAGAGGAGGTTGAATTGGCCATGTTGCTTGCCATGCTAAGGGCAGGGCTGTCTCCACCAGTGGTTTTTAAGGCAGAGGCTGGACGCAATCAAGGGATTAAGCACATAGGAAATGTTGAGCAAGAAATCAAGAGCAATAATGACGTGCATAGAGTTGTTGATGATGAAGTACAGAAGCTAATTAAGAATCAGTGCAGCATCTGTCAAATGTGCTTCAGCTCTCCTCGGGCTCTAGGAGGACATAAAGCAAGTCATTCAAAGGAGTCTAGGAAGGCTGCAATGCAGAAAGCCAAAGAGAAGAAAATTAGGAGGGACAATGAGCTGGATAGAGGATCATTGAAGCACAAATGTCCCGATTGTGAGAAGGAGTTTAAGAGCGGGCAGGCACTTGGTGGACATAAGAGGAAACATTACAAATTGGGTTAGTTTTTAGAAGAGGAGTTAGAGTTGATAGAGGTATCTATCGATCCAATTTTTCCTTCCAACATTATATGCTTTGTGATCAAATTTTGAGTATACCCTGTTTTTCAATGAAAGAAAGAGATGAATCTCGTTTTAAAAACTGGGTTCCTTTATGCGAGTACTTTCAATTTTAGATTTCATCATTGCCAAGCATCAAGAACAAAAAAGGTACATTCTAAAGTCTTTCACATTGCTAGTTAACTTTTACAATTCACTATTTTGCATTCCTCTCATGAAATGTTGTCTTTATTTACATTCAATCTCTCTGATTCAAATTATGTGTGTATAATCTGAATTGGCACCATAATGACATCAAAATCACAAGTAGAAGGTCTAGTCTCTCTTTGATATGATTAACTTTGAAGTTTGGCTGCATCATGTAGATTTGAGTACGTTGAGCATTTAAGACTATAGATCCAGTACCAGAATGGAGGAGAGGCATTTGCGACTGAGGAGAGGCATCTTGCCCATGGATAATTTTGTTTGAAGTTTAGAGCGAAGTTTCAATTTCAACCAGACATGAGGATTATATATATGAATCTTAGTCACCACATCAAGAAAAGATAGAAAAATTGAAAGCTTGTGTTGTGCATATCCCTTGTCTTTCCATCTATAATGGCCACAAAGAGATTTCCAAAGAAAACGGCTAGATGTGGAGAAATCCTAAGAATAGCTTGCAAGCTAAGATACCTCATTGTGCCAAGGCGAGTATCTCCAGCAATATAGATGGCCTATTGAGACAATCTTGTCTTGGGCAAAAGCAAGCCACTATGACACAAGTTCTCTTACTCTTATCTCGGGAAGTCACCCAAGATACATATACCTACCGCGTTGTCAAGAAGTGTAGAGTCCAGTTAGGAAAGCGTTGAGCCTCTGACTTTGAGGATTCATAACAAAATTAAGCAACTCATAGAAGATCATTTGAAGCTAAAAATACACAAAAAAAGAACAAAAATCCAGCCATGAAAGCTCCACTTTGAAAAATAACCAAGATCAACTTAAAACTCTTGTGCGTGTGAAGATTTAGTGTAGCCTTGCTCCCAATTGCACAATTGCAATGCTCTTTCGCCTTAATAAAAACCCTAAATAAACACCTTAGTTCTTCGTCATAACCATTCCATGGAAGCTTCAAAACTTCATTAGACAATCACAAGTGATTATTTGAAAAGGGGAAACCCTAATTGGTGGCCTCACAGCCTCAAACACAGAGTGGAAATAGCACGGGACTCCACTCATACACCATAGAAGCAGGATATGTATCCCTTCACAGAGAGGCTTCAAGTGCCGATATTCTCCTTCAAAACCTCTCCCCCAAACTCTCCTATTCACGACACCATGAGTGTTATGGAATTTTGAGCCATATTTTACCATTTTTGGGTCATTTTTTTCCATTTCATAACCATTTGTAGCCCAAAAATACCCTTTTTTGCTCGTAAAAGACTCAAACAAACTGGAAAAATCCCATTGCCTCAAATTAAATGTTGCTCCTCATTTTTCTACTTGTCAATCACTTAAGATATATCTACCTGTGGATGAAATCTGCTATTTTTGGCAAAACGAGTGTGCCATCTTCATGCACTTGATATATGTACATCTCTAAAGAAAATTGGGCATTATTTTATGTGACAAAATATCCATAGTGCCATGTCCAGGGTCTCGCTGCCACTACAACACGTCGCACAAAAATCAACGTTTGTATCGACGCAAATAAACGTGGTTTAAAATTAAAATGCATCGCAATAAGCATCCCTATACGCGTCGGACTCGTAGCATCGGTGTACGCATTGATATAATCACTTTCTATACCGACACTCATACCAACGTCCATACCGACTCTCATACCAGCGCCTGTACAGACGCTCATACCAACGCCTGTACAGACGCTCATACCAACGCCTGTACAGACGCTTATACCGATGCCTGTGCAGACACCTATACCAACGCATGTAGAGACACGTGTACAAACGCCTATACAGACTCACATATCAACGTTTGCACCTGCAATTGTTTTTGAGCAGAGAGTAGTGCCATTTGTTGCTACATGTGCTGCAGTAACAAAGGCACAACCTCTCTACTCAAAAGAAGAAGGAAATGTAATCGCACTTTGCATTAATATAGATTGATAGTGCATCATTATAAAAAAAAAAGTGTTAAGCAAACAACCCTAAATATTGATAGCCGTTTTTCGGCTCTCTGTAATTGCCATAGTGAGTTATCTCACCCTATCAAATCACTCAAACACTGTGGTTACCCTCACCCTTTCACTGTATATAGGTGCGTGTGAGTTAGGGGACTTTTCCCATATCTCCTTACCGAAATAAAAAACCCTCAATTAGCTAGTCATTGGGCTAGTTGAGCCAAAAAAATAAAAAATATAAGTATATTATGGCCTATGCGTATGTAAATATTTTTTTGTATATAGGACCTAAATAAAAGATTTTTTCATAATTATTTTGTTATTTATTTAAATATTTCTACTTAGGTGTGTGTTATTTATGCTCTGTACATTGCCTCACCATTACCACAATTTTTCTTACCATTTTTCATACTCTTTATTCCATATAGAAATATTTTCATGTAAGCTTCTCTTATATTTGGTGTAACTCCACCCCAACAAAAATCCAAAAAAACTAGTTTTATTTATGTGTATATTTTTTCACTATTGTGATTTTTCCCTTCCTACATCTATTTTGTTTTTTTTCTAAAAAATTAGAACACCAAAAATATTTATCTTTTTATGGTAGCCTCATAATGAGAGAGATTTCTTTTGACCCCTTTGTATTTTTTCCACTTATATTATTTATATTTGACATGTACATATTTTTTAGACCCCTAAATATTTGATTTTCTTAGTTGTACTATTCACTTATATCATGATCTCAACAATATCTTCAATTATAGACCTATCAAATAAGTTCAAGGGTAGGTGGCATGCATACATGCACTATGGAGGGCTCACTCTTGGAGGTATTCAAAAGAATCATCCAAAGAAGGACCCCACAAGGACTTTGTGCAGTGGAAAAAAACAGTCGGTTTTGCTGAATTTTTAAAGTTCACTTGCTCTCCGAATTTGAAAAGGTGATACAAACAAAAGTTGTAGCTCATGGGCTGAACTTTTTCCTCAAATTTTTTCATATTTTTTTGAGCTACGAGCTGTGAGCTATGATTTTATTAGTGGACCCCAGTTTTCCCATGCTATGCAGCCACACTCTCTCTTCCACTTTATCATTTTCCTCTTTCACACACACTTCTCCACTCATCATCCCCACCTCTCTCACCACTCCTCTCTGCACCCTACTCACCTTCTCCTCAACCTTGAAGAATAAGAGAAACCATATTGGTGAACTCATACCTCCCACACACAATTCCATTCCAAAATTGACCACCTAGTCTCATTTTTCCTCCTCCAAATTACCCATATCTATCAAAAAAACCACAAAATTCAGTCTCTTCTCTTAAAAGACAGCATCATGGTGGTTGATTACTCCGCTTCAATTACCTTGTGATCTCTCAAGGAAGGTCAAGAGTGGAGAAAAAATGTACCGTCAAAGCTAGTGGACCGTCAACAAGCGTCAAAATTGGCCCTACTCAAGACACTTGGAGCATCAACCTTGTAAGAAATCCACCTTTTCTTACCTCTTAAGAGTTTTTCTTCCTTATTTGTATCCTACATGGATACTCCCATTGTAAATATCCAATTCCATTTGTAAATTAATACTAACTCTACTAACACTAACCCACTATGAAAAGTCCTATCATCTCCATTTCTCTCCTCTCTCTTTCCCCACCAACTTCTTGATAATTCCAAGCAAAAGAAATTAGGTAAATTTCTGAAAATCTAACCCAACCATGGTTAGAGGAGTAACCCTAGCCTTCAAAATTGCTATAAAAGGAGGGTGTAGCTAGCACAAAAAAGGGAGAAGAAAGAGCACTATGTTATAGCTTGAGAAGCCAAGCTCAACCTCTTGAGAAGGAGCTCTTGAGTGGAATCTCATTGGCATTATGCATATGTATGTGTTGTATTAGGGGTGATTAGCAAGGGAACTCTATGCCATTGTAAGAGAGAGTGATCATTAAATTGAGAGTAGGAAATCTATCATTTCTCCTACTAGTGTAAGCCCAACATTTGCTGAATCAAGGAGGGTGAATTTGGACTAAGCATGGATACCTTGTCTCCCTTCCAACGTGAAGTCATGGACAATAATGATGTGTAAGTGTCTTGGTGTTTTATTTAAGTTCTTGATAGCTTGTCTCCGGGTATTGTTATCAATTTAGCCATAAATCCCACATGCTGTAAGAGGGCGACAGGGTAGAGAGGACTCCCCTGCATGGCCTTAAGACAGTGATTGGGGTGGCCTTTTTCTTGTGATGTGTTGTGGTGTAATTTACTCAGGCTATGTTGAACAAATACTAATCTCAATTTGATTGGTCATGACAGATTTGTAAGAAGGCATTAGTGCAACAAGCACCCCCTTCCCCCTTCTCTCTCTTTCTTACATATATATATTTATGTTTGCTTGATCATTAACGATACACTTCAAAGCAGCCCGAGCACCATCTCTCTCTCTCTCTCTCTCTCTCTCTCTCTCTCTCTCTCTCTCTGCCTCTCTCTCTCTCTCTCTCTCTCTCTCTCTCTCTCTCTCTCTCTCTCGTGTTTTAGTGTGTGAGAGTGTTCCATTGGTGTTAGGGTTAGTGTAAATTCCTTGCTTGTTTGTGGGTTGCTCTAACGATTCTCCTCTTTTGCGTCCTAGTTCGCTCTTAAACTAGGTGGTGCCCCTTGTGTAGTTGGGATTTGGTTGGGGGTTTGTTGTTTTGGTTTGTGTTGTGTTGTGCCCCAGCCCCATTGAGCAGCACGGGAGCCTTGAAGGGTGTCTAGAGGTTGCTCTTCTTGTTGCCCGCCCCGGACCGCTTCAATATGAAACTAGAAAAAAAAAAGTGTTAAGCAAACGACCCTAAATATAGCTTTTTTTAGATTTAGGTTAGATTTTAGTGCATGTCAATGAAGGTGCGCTCATGATGGTAAGCATTGTATGAAAAACACTTGCTCATATGAAAAATACTGAAAAAGACTCCGTTTTCCTACATGAGAAAATTTCCTGCGCTCACAGCCTCGACAGTCCATGCGGACCAGCAATTCCACCTGCATGTTCGACTGCTGCTACCATACAATAAGCCGTCATGATCAGTCAATGGAAGAGCAAATTGAGCCTACACAAAAATTAGTGATGCAAGATGACGATTCCAAGGGTCTCTCACATACACACACACACACACACACCAGTCCGGTCAAATCTAGAGTAAGAATTAAGTGCTTTGAGCAGGCATCAGCTACTTTGCAAGAATGGCATACCTGCATGCTACAGACAAAGATCTACTGTGAAAAGATGTTAAGATGCTGTGAAATGCTACAGCTAGAGAAGAGGCAAAGGGGTTTTGTCCACTACATGCACTATCATGTAGACGTGGGTGTGTAGATTTCTTGTACCCACAAATATAGGCATTGAACAATAAAGACGAGATTATAACCCGGTGGTTCTGATGTCCGTGCACCTCTAGACCGAGGTGTGGGGGGATTGGACATTACTAGAGAATGTGAGGTAGTTTACAGTGTGAAGAGAGAGAGAGAGAGAGAGAGAGAGAGAGAGAGAGAGAGAGAGAGAGAGAGAGAGAGAGAGAGAGAGAGATAAAAGACAAAGAATGCCAATAGAAGATTAAATTTGTTGTCCAGGTTATAAGGTTTTTACCCTCATTATGAGTAGTGACGAGGATGTGGGGCCGTCCAACCGAAACACCTATCTCTCAACGAGGATCTTATGTCCTTGTAATCAATGCAAGCATGCTGTGCGATGGACAAGACACGTTTCTTTGCAACACGTGCGCGAATTTGGCGAGTTCGACTGGCGTAATGCACTCTCTCCGAACGTGTTTACTAAAGAAGGAAAGCTTACCAATTTGAAGTCACACGACTGACATAAAATGTGTCCGGTATGTTCATAGTGAAATATATCATAGTGGGAATTGTGTAACAAATTTGTGTGTGGACCTTAATATCATTGTTGTACGTGTTTTACAGTTTATTTTACCGGTGGCCATTGAGGGATGTTTGTCTCTTGACGTTCGTAACACAATCTATAAACTTGCGAAGTTGGTGCAATGGATCTCACAAAAGGAGATCAATGTAGACTCCATACCATTCGCCAAACTAAACGCTGCGGAGGTTGTGTGCATGTTTGAGAAACATTTTCCTACTACCATGCTAACCATTCAAGTGCATCTTCTTGTTCACATAGTTGATGAGGTGGAAATAGCTGGCACAGTACATTCTAGATGGATGTTCTTTTTAGATCGTTTCATGAAAATGCCCAAGGGATATGTGCATTAGAAGGCACTTTCAGAGGGTAGCATGGGAGAAGGTTGGCTGGTGTTAGAGTCCCTAGTGTACATTGGAGAGTGGCTAGACGGATTTAATAAAGCTCGGGACACACTATGGCAAACCATAGATGATGAGCGCATATCTGGGATTGCCATATGCAGTCTCTGTGTTGAGAAGAAGATGATGGAAGATCTAGAGGCTAAAATCAATTGATTTTGCATGCTTCACAATCCAGTGATGCAAAAGTGGATTTCACAATATGAGGATGCAAAGCAAGAGCGACAAAGGGCACGAATCGAGTGGAGACGGGCAAGACGACCACCGATGCACTATCCGACGGCTTTGGAGAGCCTACCAACATTCATGAGCTTAAGATGGTTGCACAACCAATTGAAAAGTGCACAACAGTGCGGTAAAGAAGTGACTGAGGAAGAGTGGGAGTACTCTCGGGGTTGTGCAACCAAGGTAAGTTTGCAATGTACGACTAGTGACTTTCTAGATGTTTGAACGGCCACTCATAATCTTTGTTCGTTGTAGTATAAGTCATACAGAACATCATGGTGTAAAGGTCGACATTTTAGGGTGGAACGGATCGACAAAAAGCGTTTTACTCAAGATTGTGGAATCATGGCAAAATTTGAACAGTCTAGTTGACGACGGTCCTCTGACGCAGATCCTGTGGTGGCGGAACTCACTTACTTCGGCACGCTACAAGAGATTTTGAGGATCGATTATAGAGGATTTTTTATCGACTTGTTCAACGTGCAATGGTTCAAGAGAATCATGGAGGGTCGCAACGCTACTGTGCGTAGAGGAGAGTCTGGTTTTCTTGAGGTGGATTCAACTAAGAAATGGACTGGCCTAAGAGACACTTTCGTACTACCCGAGCATTGTGAAAAAGTAAGTATGTAAATAGTTAACATCCCATTTTAGAAGTTATGTGCTTGGAAGCTCTCATGTAAGTTATGTGACTGTGACAAGTGATATTTCATCCTACAAAGTTTGCATCAAACTGGTGGTACGTCATAGAGGTAGCCCCTCGTAGTGCATGGACGTATGAAGGCTACCATGTCCCAATCACAGCGGAATCAATGGAGGATATCGGAGAAGATGCTCAGTCAAAAGCCGCTAAGGTGGTGCCAGACGAACATCAAGCTGCTACTCTCTATGGGGTGCATTCAGAGGATCTACAAAATGAAACAGAGGACATCTGTCTAAATGGAGAGCTCTATATAGATATAGGAAGTTATGCTGAGCTATGCGAGGATGAGAGAGAGACCTCTTAAAGCCATAAATATTGTATTTGAACAATTTTGCATCGTTTTACAATATATATTGTATTCACGTGGCTTTTTGTCCATTCTCGTGAAGGCAGGCTACCTTATCAACTACTCTGGACCCCTCTCTCTCTCTCTCACACACACACACACGCTCGGTCTGGCTCTCTAGGTACCTTCCATGTTGTATAACGCTCTTTTGATTTTGCGCTCACATCCTGGGAAATCCATGGCCACATGCAGATCCACCACCTGGTTTTTCGTCTATAAGATTTGATTGTGTGCGTGCTCTCTCTCTCTCTCTCTCTCTCGCTCTCTCTGTCTCTCTCTCTCTCTCTCTCTCTCTCTCTCTCTCTCTCTCTCTCTCTCTCTCTCTTTCGATTGAAAATTATAAGTTATCGACTTGCCTCTTCCATCACTCAAGTTGAATAGAAGAAGAACGCGTTCTATTGCTGCTAGCCTTTGAACATTCCAAAGCTACAAGCACCTTCAAGTTCTACGTCAAAAAAGAAAGAGATGGTTGGGATTCTTGTAGGATTCTCCCCTTATTTACTAGTTATGCTGAGCTTTGTATTCACGTGGCTTCTTGTATTGAACAATTTTACTCCGTTTCATAATATATATTGTATTCACGTGGCTTTTTGTCCATTTCTATTTATATGCGTCATTGCCTCATTGTATTTAATGGTCTTTGCATCCACTCCAGGTACGTATGCTCTAGGTATGTTCTCACAAGCAGGGACGACGAGCACTGCGCTCCGAGTGGGATGGAGATTGAAGCTGCAATTGCGAAGGGAGTGATCTGTCTCTGCTCATAGATGGAGCGTGTCCCACCTCTAGATCTAATTGATCGGGTGAAAGAGACGCTAAGAAGCACTACTACTGCTTCTTAGCGTCTCTTTCACCCGATCAACTAGATTTAGTGGTGGGGCAAGCAACATCTATGAGTAGAGACGTACTTCTTTCGCGATTGCAGCTTCAGTCTCCATCACACCGGGAGCGCAGTGCTTTTAGAAATTCACAAAAATTCAACGACATCTCTCTACACAGGAATCCCTCCCCCCCCCCTCTCCCTCTCTCTCTCTCTCTCTCTCTCTCTCTCTCTCTCTCTATCTATCTATCTACTTGTCCATGTTTTCTTCTCCATTCATTCAATATTAAGTTTAAATATTCATGTGTTTAATGCAGGTATGGATGATGAGCAGTTTCTTTCTTCTTTGTCACCCGAGTAGAGACATTGGTATGTGGAGCATCATCGCTCTAGCGCACCATCGGGCGTTCCTACTCTGGCCGTGTCTCCCTCTGTTTCGGAGCATTCAGCACGCTCCAAAGCTTCGGTGTCAACAAGACGATCTTCACACTCGTCTAGGCACCGGCGCTCTAGTGGTGGTGGTGGTGGTTGTTGTGGAGATGCCGCCGCCGATGCTTCGACACCGCCTCCTGTCTTTACCCTCTCCTTTTCTGCCCGCCCTGACACGAGCCATGACATCGCCATCAACACTAGGTTTTGTGTTGCTGACGACCGTTCCTAGCGGCTACACACCACTAGCTACTCCTCCAGGAGTCACTCCAGTGGACACTCCTCGCTTCAGGGCCCAGACTCCAGGGGAGACACTTGACGTCCGTACCCCCGTCGACACGCCGCTAGAGACTCCTGCCGAGACACCCAGGTTCACGCGTCATCGACGAGAGGGCTTGCCTTACTCCGTCGACTTCAGTGGCGGCATCATCTTATATGATGAAGGCAAGAAGGTGATTTTGCGCATGCGCGGTCTTTGCTCTCAGGTGTTTAGTCACTACATACTAAACACCTGGAGTGAAGTACCGAGTGATTTAAAAGACAGAGTCATCAACATGCTTCATGACGAGTTTCCCGTTCCAATATGGGATAACCGCTTCAATGAAGACCTGATGAAGGTTTGAATTGGCGAATACTGCAAGCACAAGCGTTTCGAAGTGCAAAAAGCAATCAAGCATGGGTGGAACATACCAGATTGGCTGGCCAAAGAAGATTGGAAGAATGCGAAGAAAGCAGCGTGCGAGAATCCCGACAAGTGGAAGCAACAAAAGGAGGCAGCCAGAGCGCGAGTAGAGGCAGGGAGTTCGCACCACTTGGGGAGCGACGGGTGGGCATCATTTGAGACCGATTTTGTACGTGTTTTTGCGTTTCTCTTTATGTTTGATAGTTTAGGGTTTAGGGGTTTTTAAATTCTAACATAATGGATTCTTTGTATGTTTTGACAGCGGTCGATGAGACAGGACGTGACCCCACACCGTACGAGCACAAGTACGCAGGCAGGAAGGGCTTAAACACCCTGATGGACATTCTGAGTTCTCATGGTGGCATGGTTAGTATTAGGGTTTACTCTTTTCTATTTGTTGTATTGTTTTATAAACATCGCTATATGTTTATACTTACAAAAAGCTGTCTTATTGTTTTTTTTTACAGAATCCGACAAATACGCCGCTTGGACGTGATGAGACGTCTGATTAGAGGACGTCAGTCTAGCCGTAGCTAGATATCATTAGTTTCTTTTTGTCATAGCATATGTATCATGAGATGACTTTTATACGTCTTTTTGAAAACCATGTATATTTTTTTCAATAATGACAATGGTGTTGTAACTATTACATTTGCAAAGTTTAACAATCAAGTGATTTTTCCTATGATGTGTACAATTGTCATTGATTTACTTTCATCAATTTACTCTTTTCAGTTTTGTATCTTTATTTCGCAAACAATACTATGGATGATGGAGTTAATGGTTATATTGTCTTGTGGGTGATTATTTTGGGTCTATATCTACCCTTGCACTTTTTTTCAAAGGTGAATCAATTAATGAAACATTCAATATGGTTGATGGGTTGAATGCCCTGCCACCAATTTTTTTTTCTCTCAGGCATCGCTATGACCGTCGCTATATAAGGCTCTGCAGCATCGCTATAAACGTCGCTAAAGATGGCCTGTAAACGTCGCTATAGGCGCCGCTATATAGCGATGGTTATAGAGACTCATATAGCGATCTTTATAGCGACGTTCCCGTATCGACGCTTTTAGCGACGTCGGGGGTTATAAAAACCCAATGTATTTCCGTCGCTATCAGTGTGACAAGAGCACACAACCTCTTGTAGTGTGTGCATCATAAGCTTAATCATAATTAGAAATAGTGATTATGTGTGTATATTTATGTGTACATGTGTGTGTGCATGAAAGAAAAAGAAGAAGCACTCACATTTAAAGAATGTGAGTGTGCGAGAAGTACGAAGAGTCAAGCAAATACCTGCAAAAACAAAGCATAAACATTTTTACCCACACATAGAAACACAAATATCTATGTGTATGTGTGTGTGCATGAAATAAAAAAAAGGAGAACTTACATTTAAAGAATGTGAGTGTGTGAGAAGTACGAAGGGTCAAGCAAATACCTGCAAAAACAAAGCATAAGCCACAAATTTTCTCACACAAATACAAAAAAAAAGTATCTTCTTTGTGTAGAAATGTGTGGAAGCATACATGAGAAGTCGGAAGAGGCAACTCCATAAAGGTCTACAAGGAGGGAGGAGGAGATAGGGAGGAGCTATAAAGGGGGCCGTGGTGTGGAGAAGAGAGAAAACATAGAAAGTGAGTCCTCGGGTATTGTAAAGCAGCACATCGTCGATATAGATGTCTATAAAGGCGCTGATATAGACGTGGGTATACACGTCGATATAGACGTGGGTATACACGTCGATACATGTATCGATAAAAAAAAATGTTGGTATAGGTGTCGGTATGAGCGTATATACGTTTGTTTAAGTGTCGGTATAGGTGTTGGTATAAGCATCGCTATAGGTGTCGGTTGAATTTTCAATTGAGCGATGTCTCCCTCCATCTTTATCAACTCTTATACTGGCGCCCGCCATCGACGTCGAAAAAATGGCATCGGTAATAACCAAGTGATTCCTTGTAGTGCGCCCCAATAAGGTATGTACATGTCTGCAAACTATTCTCACACATTTTACATTATGTACATTGTGGAATTTGGTCCCTCATATTAGAAGGCATAAAAAATGGGATGAACATTTTGATTTCATATTATGACCATGTCACAACATGACATCGACCTCCTCTAAACCTACACATCCTTTGGCATGCGCCACACATATCTCTTTGCATGTTTATTCTTTATCTAAGTCAATGTACATGTCAATTTTATCATCACTTCTAGAAAAATATAATACATCATGATCTCTTTATTCATAGTCATCCAGAACATTTTCATCAAAGCCATCATTTTCACTTTCTTGTGAAATAATTGGTCTTGTATCACCTCTTCTTTTGAACAGCTTGATCTTTTCCCTACAATAGGAATCTTCATTTTTTAACCATCCCCAACTCATGCAAGATGTAGGTTGTATCCTCATGTATATGATTAACCACATAAGGACCATTTACCATCTTTTTGAAAGAGTTCTTATTGTAGTCGTACTATCATACACCAACACTTAATCACCTTCCCCAATAGCTTTAGTTATGAGCCTATGCCTCTTATCAAATCGGTACTTATTTTTTAACCTTGCATCTTTTAATCATGCTACCCTCATCTCAATATCTTGAGGCCTTCCTTCTAATTGTTGTACGTGCAAAGCACGAAGGTCTTCCCTATTCATTCAATCTTCCCAAGCACTACAAGAGCCCGCTTGAATTCCGACGTCAAATTACCGACGTCAATGGCAAGCGTCGGCATATGTGCAGTTAAATATGGAGGGAGATCAACTTTTAAAAAAAAATAATTTTTGAATTTCCGACGCTTGTACCGGTAGCTCTTCTGGCGCCTATACCGGCAACTATTTCGATGCCTCTACCGGTAGCTATTCCGATGTCTTTATCGGCCCTTGTACCGGTGGACCCTGCAAAAAATGAAGCCGTGGGTCTTTCCCTGCGCATTTTCTTCATTGTCCACCTCTTCTCTTGCCCTCCTCCTCCTCACCTGCTGCTGCTGCAGATCTGTCGCTCAACGAGTTGTCGGAAGTGAGATTCTTGCTTGTGGACTACTCCCCAGCATCAAGGTGAGATTATTTTCAAGTTTTCTTGTAGGTTTGTGTGTATGTGTGTCTAACATTGTGTGTGTGTGTGTGTGTGTGTGCACGCGTGTTTTTGCAGGTTTGAAGACGTTTTTAAGACTCTTTCTTGCTCAAATAGGCTGCATGTGAGTGCTTGTAAGTTTTATATATTTTTATTTAATTTAAAATTATATTGTATATTGACAATGCAAAATTTCATTCATTAGGCTTTCAATGCTTTAAATTTTTATGCAATTTTGTTTGAAATTATGCTTTGGGAAAATTTTGTTTTGAAATTATAGTTTGGGGTAATTTTGTTTTTAGATTATGCTATGGGAAAATACTGTTTTGAAATTATGCTTTGAAGAAATTTTGTTTCAAAATTATGCTATGGGGAAATTTTGTTTTGAAATTATGCTTTGGAGAAATTTTGTTTTGAAATTACGCTACCATCTCATCATCATCATGTGAATGATGAGGTTTAGGTTATAGCTTTCGGTTAGATTTAGGTTTACTATTATAGGTTAGGTTAGGGTATAGGTTATATGTTAGGTTAGGTTAGGTTATAGGTTAGGTTAGAGCTAGCGGCAAATAGTGAAAAAAATGCAACAAACTTTGAAAATGACTCGTGTAATTCAAAAAACACGAACACACTTTGGTTAGGTTAGGTTATAGGTTAGGTTTAGGCTTTACGTTAGGTTATGTTATAGGTTAGGTTAGATTAGCTTAATTATAGGTTAGGTTTAGGTTATATATTAGGTTAGGCTATAGGTTGGGTTAGAGCTAACGGAAAATAGTAGAAAAAATGTAAGGGGACTTAAAAAATGTCTCGTGTACTTCAAAAAACACAAATGAACTTTGGTTAGGTTAGGCTACGTTTAGGTTATAGGTAATAGGTTAGGTTAGATTATAGGTTAAGATTAGGTTTAGGTTATAGGTTGTATGTAAAAGGTTAGGTTAGGTTGTACGTAAAAGGCTAGGCTAGGTTAGGTTGTATGTTAAGTCAGGTTTAGGCTATATGTTAGATTAGGTTGTACGCAAAAGGTTAGGTTAGGTTATATGTTAGGTTTAGGTTATAGGTTTCAAAAGTGCAATTAAACTTCAAAAGCACACACAGACTTCAAAAACACTAATGTATAGTCATTGACCAATAAAGACGAGATTATTACCATGTGGTTCTAATGTGCACCTCTAGACTGAGGTGTGTGGGGATCGGGCATAGCTAGAGAATGTGAGGTTGTTAGAGCTACTGACAAATAGTTGGAAAAATACAAATTAAACGGACTTTGGAAATGACTTGTGTACTTCAAAACGCAAAAAGACATTGATAAATGAAGTAAAACATGGAAGCACATAGAGGAAAGTGGCCTACATTTAAAAATGAGCCTCGATGTATCCACTTTGGTCTGGCAATGGTCGGAGTAAACTCATTCAAATTACAGAGTTCGTCATGGAGCACGTGGCCTGTTTGTCTGGTTAATTTTATAATCTTCCACCATGGCTAGCTATCAAGAAGGGCCATCTGTTGTTGTCATTGATCGTCATAGGAAAGTTAAAAGCAAAGAACATGGACGTCTATCTGGCAACACTTATAGAAGAGCTCCAAATCTCATGGATAGGAATCGATGTGGTTGATATGTCTCAACCAATCGGACGATAGACTGTACATGTGCAAGGAGTTCTCATATGGACCATTGACAATTGGCCAGGCTTCGGTGAGTGTTCATGTAAGTGCCTTTGAAACCCTCAGACACATGTTATTCCTGGCTATGCCAACACTTTTATATTTTAATTTTGTGCTTTTTCAGGCTTGAATTATTCGGGCAATCATGCATGTCCAAAATGTGATCCTTGACTTGGCTTCCGCCGCTTTGAGCATTTGACCAAGACAGTTTACGAGAAGCATGACAGAATTTTGCATGAAGCCTGTATGAGCTACGTGGACCAAACATATGCAAACATGACATGCATCTACTAAAAGAGAGCGATTGGAAAAACATGTGGATGGAGAGGAGAGATTTCATGCCACCTGGAATGAAAAGAATTTCTATTTTTCATGAACTCCCGTACTCGAGTGACGTGCTAATTAATCATCTGCTCGACCCAATGCACATCTGGGGGAGATCATATGGAAAACCATCACTGTAAAAAGGGAGAGCAAGGCCCAAAGAGATGAGCTGTAGGCTATGGGTCGAATGCCAAAGATGTGGCGTCGACTTAAACCTGATGGAAAGTTTGCTATACCAAAAGGTCCATAGGTTTTGAGTCGTGCAGAAGAGCAACAAGTGAAGAAGACTCTATCTTCATTCAAGACTCCCACTGGTTGCATGCGATGTCTGAAAATGGCTTTTACGAGAGATGGCAATCTTAGTGGTCTTAAGTCCCACGATTGGCACAAATTTTACAGTTTCTCTTACCAATTGCCCATAAAGGATTGTTTAATAGATGACATTAGAAGAACAATCTATAAAATCAGTGAGTTGGTACGTTGGATCAATTTAAAAGAGATAAGAGAAGACAACATCGATGCAGCACGCTTAAATGCTATAGAAGTAGTGTGCATGGTGGAGAAGTACTTCCCAACAAATATTCTTACCATCCAAATGCATGTACTTCTGCATGTGGTCGATGAAGTTACAGTTGTTGGGGTAGTCAATAGCAGGTGGATGTTCTTCTTGGAGAGATTTATGAAGACTTTAAAGGGGTTCGTTCGTCAAAGGGATCGCCTCGAGGGTAGCATGGCCGAAGGATGGCTTGTACAAGAGTCTCTTGTCCCATCACTGAATTTTTGGGCTCAATTGATCCAGAGATACCCCGAATGTGGACTACTGAGGTCAACGTCAAGGGGACGAACCACAAGGACAAGGCATCATTAGGAAGATGGACATCACAATGCGAGCAAAGGCTATGAGATTTTTCCTTCTCAACTCAGACATCATGCAAAAGTGGCTAGAGAGGTATGAAGGGAAAAAGCAACAACGTTTAACAGATCACCTGCAATTCAAGCGCAACCATGCCACTAGAAACCTTCCTTTTCTAGATCATCTTCAGAAATTGCCTGGCTTTCCAACCGAGCGGTGGTTAGATGCAACAATCTCAGAGGCAAAGAGGAATGGAGTGTTGATTACTGAAGAGGAAGAGGAGATGTCAAGGGGTGGCGATTGGCATGTATATTTTTACAACTTCCTTTTCCACCTCCACATGATCACATTACTTTACTAACTTTAAATTTGTCTCAATTTTGTGGTTGCAGTATCACAAATATGGAGCTTTGTGGTCGCATATGGAAAAACTTCAGAGTGCAACAGATTGACGAACAAAGTGTCACTTTTGCCAGTGGTGTTATAGAAAGCTTCGTCCAAGAAAGTAGGAGCCAGGGATGAGAGCACATAGAGTAACCAACTTGAATACTTTGGCTACATCCAAGACATCTTGGAGATTAGCTTTAGAAAGTTTGATATTTTTATCTTTATGTCAAGTGGTTCAAAGTTATTACCAGTGGCCCTAATGCA
This sequence comes from Adiantum capillus-veneris, assembly GCF_014529385.1. Taxonomy (NCBI): domain Eukaryota; kingdom Viridiplantae; phylum Streptophyta; class Polypodiopsida; order Polypodiales; family Pteridaceae; genus Adiantum; species Adiantum capillus-veneris. Next base: position 32,029,056 of record NC_140943.1, read on the forward strand.
ACTGTGCACAAAGACAAGAGTGGATTGATTCAAGTAGACTCTAGGAGGGTGTGGACAGACTTGCGGGGTACATTCGTACTTTTGCAGCATTGTGAACAAGTTGTGTTCATACTAGATCCACTATGGAGAGAAAATGATGAAAATGATCTGTCTAAAATGCACTGGCTCTATGTTGTTCAAGTTGCTCCATGGAGTAAGCAAGTGTGTGAAGGATTGGACGTTGAGGTCAAAGAGGTGATTCATGAACAAAGTGCAGGGTTGACGCATGATATAAGTTCTGATTTTGAGATGGAGGTCAATGCTGAGCATATTCTTGAACCTAGAGATGAGGTGTCGAATACTAAAGATGATGCAAAGAGTGGGGAAGAAGTAGAGTTTGATGACAAAGATGTACAAGTACAGATTGAGATAGACATCTTTGGTGCATCAGATCTCATAGAAGATGAGAGATTAACTAATGATTTTTGCTAGGAACTCTTTTGTAAAACTCTTTTTATTAGTCTACAATACACTTTAGATTCATTCATTTGTGTTGGTGATTTGTTTTTTTGTTATTTGTATTGATTAAGCATTTCTTTTGTAAAGCTAACATATTTTGTGGGTGTTATTTGTGTATTTGTACCATGGGCCGATGATGATGATACATACTGTCCTAGTTTTAGTTTTCCTGTCACTCCGACCGGCATGTCAATAGAGTAGATGGGCTCCTTTTTGTCACAGTTCACACCAGAGCAGATCACAATGGCACAGAACCTTTGGGCAACAAGTTCCTCTAGACATATTATGGCCAACCCTATGCCTAGGACCAGTGTGGCCCCTACCCCAACTGGCCCCACACCTCAGTTGAGTGTTCCCCCTACGCCTAGGACTAGTGTGCTCCCTACACCGACGGGTGGTTCATCCTTGAGACGAGGTAGGCGTCATTCTGGAGGTGGTGGCTGCTGTGGTAGCGGTTCTACCGATGCGTCCACACCATCGAGAGAGCGTCCACCATTCTCTTTAGTAGATCCTTCACCAATTGGCACACTACATACATATTGGGGATCACATGAGCATGATTCTAGTAAGGTATACAAGAGCAAGGATGGGGATGTTGTGGCTGATAGGATCGGAAAGGCCATGCAATATAGGATTTGGCAACTCTGTACAATTTAGTTTGGTCACTCTGTGATGGAGATTTGGGATAATCTCGACGATGAAAGAAAGAGTTACATTGTCCAGGACATTCATAGAGAGTACAGGCTGGCAGAGGGGTATGATGCACTCTTGAATGGTTGGATTTTGGGCGTGGCAAAGGACACAATGTCACATCATCGGTCAGAGGTGAGAGATAGGTACAATGCCGACAGGTCCAAAGCCGGCATGGTTGGACGCAGAGGAGAGGACAGGGATTGTACGAGAGACACAAGACAATCCTGACAGATTTTAGCAATAGAGAGATGCATTCAGAGCATGTTTGGAGTCTACTGGAGCGTCATATCTTCGGAGTGGAGGCTATGACACACTTCGACATGAGTTTGTAATTATTATATGTATGCTTTGCATTGTTGAATATATATATGTTATTTGAAGATTTATCTCATGATTAAACCATAAATTTTGTAGGAAGTTGTCGTGACCAGAGGAGAAGTATGGATACAAGCATGGACTTGTGGCCCTTTGACCTAGATGCAAGAGGAGGGAGAGGACATGGACTGGGAGGCATTACCATGAGGGTCTTCTTGAAACAGTCTTACTCAATCATCTTGATACAGTCTTCTTAGTACACTACTTTTTGTAGGTGTGGTCTTCTTGATACAGTTTTACTCAGTGATTGTTTGCATGTACAATTTTGTAGTGCTTATGTTTTTGGTTTTGCATTCCGTTTGCAATTATGTTTTTTTTTACAATTATGGTATGGCACAGAGGTTATGGTTATGGTATATTGGCACAGAGGTTTTGGTCATGGTTTGGCAATCAAGTTATGTCTATGGTTTTGCAATGATGGTATGGCAATCATGGTATGGTTAGGGTTTGGCAATCAAGTTATGGTTATGGTTTTGCAATGCTTGTTATATGGAAATCATGTAATAGTTATGGTTTGGTAATCAGATTATGGTTATGGATATGGTTTTGCAATGATGGTATGCTTGTTATGGTTATGGTATGACAAGCAAGTTATGGTAACAATTATGGTATGAGAAGTGGGTTATGTTTATGGTTTTTTAGTCTTCGAATCATGTTTTAATTATGGCTATAAAATCTTTATGCCATTGTGTCTATGATTTGGGAGTCGACGTTATGGTTATGCTTTTGAGAACTTGTCAAGCTAATCTGGATACACTCGCTCTTTAGCGTCAACTTATCAGGAAAAGTTTGGACTCAAAATTTGATTCTTTTAGTGCTAGAGAGAGAATTCAACGCGACCATTGGATGACGGGCTACCGTAACGGTAGCTCGGATTTTCCTTGTTTTTATCTCAAATTTCAGCATTTTCAAAAAACAATCTTTAATTGTATAAAAAACTTTAACACTAATATACATTGTGATTTGCTCAAATCTTTCTTGTCAGGACCAAATATAGGACAAATGCACCATAACTCACACTCGATGCAATTGTGCGCACTTTTTCGATAGGAGAGACTTCATAGATTCCTCCTCATTCTCATCATTTACGTTCAACTAACTATTCTCCTCACATTTGACTATATTATGTTTACGCTCAGAAACACTTCCCCTCTCACATCTGTACTGTGCATCTTGCCAGAGAAGAATCACTAATGGAGAACAGAAGAACTTGACGACCATCAGCAAGTATTAAGTCTATCAAAATTTTCAACAACTTTGATTTGGAGAACGATCGATGGCTTTCTACCACCATTACAATTGGAAGCTGGGTTCTCCTACAGACCAGGAAGAGAAAGGGCACGGGAAACGAGTTTGTGAATAGTTATAAAGGTAGGGTGAAAAACTTTTGCTTGTCACAAACGGGCAGAACAGTCAAAGAGGTTCTCATTGAACACGCATATATGCACTCAGAGTTGCATCTACGAACAACGTCGACGTACATGATTTACAACAAACCGACAAACTTGTAAGTTTTCTTACATACATAATAGATTTTACTCTTCACTCATGTATTGTGTGTTTAACCTGCCAGTTGCAGATATTTATCCTTCCGACAAAGAAGATTGATAGCCAGTGGATTGCATTATTGGCATTTTTGATGCATTACATGCAACTGTGGGAGAGCTACTCTATAACACTAACGCCAGAAGAGCGTTGGCTGAAAGGGGGATTTTCTTCTTCGACCACTTTTACAATGCTCCGTATTCTGCGCTTGGCCTCGGCACTCTAGAGTATCTCTTGGTTCCTTCAAAGGACAGTCTAGAGTGGCCAGTTCCTTCATCTAAAACTGCTGAGTGTTTCATAACTAGGCTCCATCAAAAAATACAAAAGTTCTTAAGACCAAATATTGCTAGTCGGTTGGTACGTGTTTCCATCTTCATGCCCATGCATGTGCTCATCGACTTTTTCCATGATGAAAAGATTAGGAAGACAGGAACTATGCTACTCTGCAAGACAAAGAAATGCCTCAATTATTTACCTTGCATAAGATGCCATGATTTTGATGGCATCTTATGCAAGGTAAATAAGAAGTCTATTGTGTGTAAGTGCATGATAGCTTCTCAAAATTTCATAGCTTCCTTCCACTACATAAGGTGGCATCGAGTGAATGGTCAACTTGTAGATTTGGACCAAGATTTAACTGATGACCTGAACAATCCTTTGCGAATGGTTGAGGTATGGTGTGGACCTAATCTTCTAACTGTTCTTAGCATTTGCGGAAACGTGACACTACGACAAGTACGTGAGGATTTGGAGAACGAGGTTGATCTTAGTCTCTGCCTTCAAAATATCTTTTCCAGTGCAACATGGGAGTTATTTCCCTGCTAGTTATCATAACCAAATATTGGTCTAATCTAACTGTTCAATTAACTGTCATACAAGTGCCTCAGAGAAAGGAGAAGAAGACATTGTGCGTAGAGATGAAGGATGACCGACTATTTCTAGTGCAATGCAACTCTTAATTGAAGAAGAAGGCTCACACAGTATGTCCCCATGCTCTAAACTACGAATATCAAAGGAAGTTGTTGACAGCAAGCTTGCAATCTATATTCATGCGAAAATGAATTGTTAAGGAATTTCTCGCAAATAAAGTATGAGAACATTTATCTTTTTAAGATTGACTCAAGTTGTCTTTATGTTGGGTTAAATAATGTACAAAGTAATGTCCAATTAAATCCATTGATGAGTAGCTCTCACTTACAATTGACGGGAGCTCTCTCGGGCTTGATTACCATGAGTGGAATGTAAAGGCTCAAGAGATGGTCTAGGGGTTGGGTGAGGGGTGTGGGGTTGAGGAAAAGATTGTGCAGTGGCCTCTTCTTCCTCGATAAAATTGGATATCACAAAAAGACTAGAGGTTGAGTGGCCAGAAACACGAGGGGGGGCAAGTTCAGGTGCTTGGTCTGTCGTTAGGTGCTTGGTCTGTCGTTGGTTGAGGTGCTGCTTCGTACCTTCGAGTGGAGGCCGAGGTTGTGATCGTGGCGGTGGTGATGACCGGAAATAACATGCCATATGGGGTGGCCTCTACACCATACATAGCCTGAACATCCCCAAGCATGGTCTCAAGGTAGGAGTAATCCTATAGGTAGAGAGGGGCACCACCTAGCATAAGTGCGGCTAGGACGTCGCAGACATACATGACCTAGGGTAGCAAAAGTGAGATGCCCTCTAGGTAACCAACATGAAATGGTGATACAGCAAACATCCACATGTAGAAAATGCCTAGTCAACAGCTAGGAGTGTGTGTACGAGGGAGGTATGTGACAAGGTGGGAATGGAGCTTACTGACTGATTGGAGAGGCCGCACGTTATGGAGCACAAGCAGAGTGATATACAAGAGACAAAACATCCCGCGAATGTGGGAAAGGAAAACTAAGGAGAATAGAGAATGAACCCCAAAGATCAAAATATCATAGCACCCTTTTATTGGCAATGATGATACTTACAAATGGTGGTTTTGATGGTTACAAACCTGGCTCTTAGCACTAGGGATGCATGATGGAATGCAAGCGTCATATGGTGCATGGCGAAGTTGGAGTTAGCGGGAAGGTTAGTTGAGGGAAAACATCAAGAAGATGCAGCCGCTGACGACGTCAATCACCAACATTGAGGGCGGCCCAAGGTAGCATGGTGTCGATGCATTCAATCCAAGCGTGCTCATGTTGCCTTGCGAGAGAGTAGTGACTACCTTATGTGCATGGAGTGGTCGTGACTAGTAACTCAACCATGGTGTGGTGGAGAATGGGGAAAATAGTGATGTTGCCAATGTTAAAATGCCCAAGCTTGCAATGCAACATGATGCCATGAGCTCTCTATCTTGGGGTGCATTATGTGCTTAGTGGTGCTTACAATGTAGAGTGCATGGAGCTAGTGTGTTCCCCCTTCACTTGTGCCTACTTTGTGCTTAGCGGAGGCCTCTTTATATAGGCTTGAGAGGTGGTCCTTACCCAATGGTCCTTGCAATTATCCACTGGTCGCTGTAGAAGGTTTAGATACCTCTCTAGTAAGAGAGGTATCTAGACCTTCTACAATGGTATCTGAGAGGTATATAGGTATCTGAGAGGTGGTCCTTACCCAATGGTCCTTGAAATTATCCATTGGTCGCTGTAGAAGGTCTAGATACCTCTCAGCCTTATCCTCCTGCTCATGCCAAGGTGGCTGTCCCTTAAAGCTTCTGCAGCATGCCCTTGGTTGCTTGCTCGCGAGCCCTAGCTGCACCCCTGTTTGTGCTTTCTGGGCTTGGCTTAGAGAACCCTTTCTCTACCTCCTCGAGTGTGCCTCGCTACTCGCCAACCCCGCCTCCCCTCCCTATGTCAAGCTTGCGGCCCTCAGCCTCTGCTTAGTATGGCCACCCTCGCCTCCCTTCTCTGGTTCCAGGCGAGAAGAGCTCCTTCAGTGTCCTTTTGCTCCGTAGTCCCGGCCAGCTTTCATGCCCAGCTCTTTGGCGCTACAAGCAGCCAATGATTCTTCTGCTCTCCTTTCTGAGCGGCTCCATGCTGTTGCATCTTGTGAGCTTGCTTCGGGAGCCCCCGGCCCCTCCTCTTTCTTGATCCCCGGCCTTCTTTTCCAGCTACTCCATGTGGCCTTGCTCTGTGGTGCCACGGCAGCCCACCCACCCCTTCTTGGCTCCTCTCTTCACCTTCCTAATTTGTGCTACGATGCAACCAGACAGGTGGTGCCCCTTTCCTCTCCAGATGGTGTTGGACGATTAATAATCCATGTCATCACACAGTCATCACCTGAGTCAGCACAACGGTTCGCATCCCAATGCACGTGACTTGTAACTACCTCATCCTTGTGTATATAACAACCTCTCTGTTAGTTAATGAATTATCGCCTTCTTGTCCATGCCTCTGCATGCTCTCTCTCTCTCTCTCTCTCTCTCTCTCACACACACATGGTATCATCGCAGCAGGCGACCCTGGCTGCCTTGTCTCAAACCCCACCAATATGCCTTTTGCGCACACCTTGCAGCTATGGCGAAGAGCCTCATGGCTGGCTCTCCTGGCTGCCCTGCGGCAAGCACGCCATGCCTCCTGCTTCGCAACTCCTGCTGTAGAAAAGCGCTGCACTGCCAACCCGGCCCGATGGTGATGCTACCATCATTGAAATTTTCCTTGGGAACTTGGATGCAAACCCTGCTGCAGACGACGACCCTGCTGACGAAGACTCTCATGTAGATGACGACCATGCCACAGAAGGAGATGATGCTTCCACCCCTGCAATTGCTATTAATGCAGACCCTGTTGTGGTTCAACCTTCCCAAGCCCCATCTCTTTCTGGCGTTGCCCAGCCAGCATGCTATGCTCATGCTGCACCCAATCTCGTCGTTGGCGCATGCGATGCTAAGGCAGCACCGAGCCTTGCCATGCGTTCAACCTTGTCCTGTAGTGGATGTGGCCACGAAGCGGAAGATCCACTATCTTCCTTTGCCTCACTCATGGCTTCCGGCACAGCCCTCAATGCTTCTGAGAAGGATACGCTTGCTGCCGCAGTTACTGCAAGTATAGCCATCATAGCAACCATGGCCGTTGTTGCGAACCTCACTTCCTCTATCCAGAAGCCACTTGGTCATTCACAACCCATCAATGTCCAGAATCCTGCACTTGCTGCAACATTGTACTCTTGCAATGAGGCCCCCTGTGTGCTCGGTGCCCTCCAAGAACCCAAAACTGCCACCTAGGTCATACCCTCTTCCATACAAGGGCGGCAATATACAGGCCAACTGGCGCCCAAGCTTGCCTCTCAAGAAGCCCACTCTTTCTGTGGCAATCCCTCACATGCCCACATAAAGCCTGCATTGGGCATCTGTACCCTTTCAACACACCTTAAACCTGACGCTACACAGCCAGAAAACCTCGCTCCTATTGCTCCCAATTTTGCAGTTGGTAGAGCCATGTGTGCAAGTTCTGAAGGTTGTCCTTCTGCACACACACAGCCGCTCATGGCTGAGGATGCGGATGCGGATGACACCGCCATTCAAGCCTTCCTTGAAAGCCTTGCTGTTGAAGAACCTACTTTGGTTAAATCCATCCATGCCCGGCCCCTTGAAGTTGCTACCCATCAAGCTGCAAGTCATGCTCCTGAAGCCTCTCAACAACTTGCTCTCGAGGAAGCCATGCCTACATTCTGTCAAGGCTGCCCCGTTGCTGCCATCCGGTTGAGGCATTCCAGTCCTCATGTCGATGACCCTGCATCAATTGTCCCTTTCGCTGGCCACAAACACCAATTTGATCCAGCCCTTGGAGCCTCTTTCTATGCTGCAAACTCTGCGCCACCATTGAAGTTTGTTGCACCTGAAGATGATGTTGCCACCATCGAAGTGCTTCTTGCTTTCCCAAACACTTCTTTCAAGGCTCATATTGGGCATACAGGAAGTGCAAGTGTCCCTACAATGCCTTGCTATGATGAGACTTCTCTGAACGCTACTCCAACTGATCTCCTTCAAGCTACCTTGGATGCTTCTTCCAATCCAATATCCAAATTGGATTTATTTGATGCTTATATTGTTGTTCCTCTTTCCCCTGAGCATCATTTCCACCCTTTACCCATTGAGATCCTCTTCCACACGGACTCTCAAGCTGCTGCTACTCCCCTGAGTTGCTTTTCTTTGACACTTACCAATGCTCAAGCATTTCGAGCTCAAGGCAAATCTCTGCTTCCATGGATACCAATCAACTTTGATCCAGGAGGTGAAGCTTCTCATGGTAGGTCACTGCTCCCTACCAACTCTCACTCTACCATGCTTGTGCTTCAAGTCTTACCCTTGACATCGACTCACACGTCTCAAGTTGGATTCGTATTTTCATTTCGCTTGCGGGGACGAATATGTGGTTTACAAGCTCGTGAAATCACTTATGAAGTGACCCTGAAGAAGCCTTTCAAAGCTCAACCAAAGCAACAATCAGAGCTGCTAATCTTCTTCATTACGAAGTCGGACCTTGATCCAGGTTGAAGACCTTGGTAGTCACACCAAGATGCTATCTGGAAATTGCATAATTGCATAAGCATATTGTATCTACCCAAAGCATGTAGATTGAATCTCACACTTTACACATGCATGCCCTTTGTATGACGACATATCTTACGGGGGCGTGTTGGACGATTAAAATCACCTGAGTCAGCACAACGGTTCGTATCCCAATGCACGTGACTTGTAACTACCTCATCCTTGTGTATATAACAACCTCTCTGTTAGTTAATGAATTATCGCCTTCTTGCCCACGCCTCTGCGTGCTCTCTCTCTCTCTTTCTCTCACAGATGGCGCCCTCATCTGTGTCGTTAGCACCACCTTTTTTTGGCACGGAACCGATTTTCATATCTCAGGTTAAGCTCAGCTCATTTTTAGGAAAAAACTCTTATTGGGTCCCCTTTCCCATGCCCATGCAATACCAACTTTGAGCTCGCCTTGAAAAACTCTTAACTTTACTTCCTTTCACACCTTCAACTGTCGGATCCAAATTCCAGCCTCGATCTTTGATAATTAGTCCACTATATAGTCACATAGTAGGCTCCTCTGCAATAGCTCTCGATCATTGAAGAACACAAAAAAACCCTGCCTTGGTTGATCTAGACCATCTATTTTAAAGCCAAGGTCGCCCATCATAATGCCCGATCAAGAGTTAATAGGCATTGGTCTTCAAACACCTAGAGAGCCTTGAACTCACCGAACATGAGCAAGCATTCTGTATACATACTGGTACTATTGGATGGAGATATACATCAACCTTTAGTATCCTTAAGAACTACAGTCAGAAAAGCTTCGAACCACATTTGACCTGGTAAAAGTGACATTTGGCATACACATCCTGGCAAGTAGAGTCTCCTGTTGACATCTGGATCAAAATTTTATATCATAAACCTCATAGCAACTGTATCCAGCACCCCTTGCCTCGTTCCCAACTTTGTGATATAAGCAGTTGATCTTGTCACCTGTAATAGCAAGAAACACTTGCAATTTTGATCGGAGAGTGCTTCATCCTGGTGTACCTGTGTCCTAACTGCATCAAATACTTACCCAATGTCCCTGTCACTTGCTTGCAAACTGCCATGCCTGGGCTTCTTGCACTTCCATAGGTCGACCATCTTCAGCTGTACCATCATTGCCCACCCCCTCGTTGAGCATTGGTGCTCAACCGTAGCATTATAGATACTATGTACAAGAGCTAGATAAATAGTAGTAGATAGATAGAGAGAGAATCAATGTTTGCCGTAGCACCCACCTGGGTCAAATGGAAATCCATAGGCTCTCCCAAGCATAGTGTAAACTTCATCTGGAAACAATATGGCATTGATCATCACCATCCGTTCGTAAAGCACATACAAACCATCACTGCTTTGTACTAGAAAACCTGTAAGCCGACCACTCTTGCTTGGCATAGCCTGGTCTTGCTTCAACTTGTATCCATAAGCTTGCTTTGTACACTGGATAAGATTGTACTATACTAATGTGTGTAGTAGCGGCATCATATGAAACCAACTCACCATCGGCTAGAGAGCTTGCCATAGCATGATTGTCTAACAAGATAACATGTAGCAATCGGCATAGAGGCGCTTGCATAGCAACCTTCAACATGTCCTTTAACAACATGGAATCCACCTGCGGTATCTGATCCTCCAAAGCAAACACCGGAATACCTTCACCTGTAGTCCCTTCCAACAACACTGGAAAAGGCAGAAAGCCTTGCATACCTTGTATTCTCACCATAGCTCTAGCAACCAAAACCTGCGACTCGTCATCTACGTCGACCATTGGGTCGTCAAACCCCCAATCTGCATTATCAAAGCACTCTTCTTCAGTCAACATGGCTTTACCATCACAAGGCAAGAGAGAGGGTTGCCCAACCCCCTGGTCTGCACAAAATGTCTCTTCACCTGCAATCTGTTGCTCTTTGACCTCCTTTTCGATATGCATAACATCATATGTCTCATACCTTGAGAAAGCAGACTCCATTTCCCATGTGTTGTCCGTATCCAAGGCACTGCTATAGCTCACATACACCTGGGCTTTCTCCACAAAACTCACCGGCTGTGGCACTTCAGCTATCTTCTCAACTGCATGCTTTTTGGAAGTCACTTGGTCAAGCACATCAGGCGGTACTCGATAGACTCCCTTCTGCAGCTCTGCTGAGGCCTTATAGGCCCACACGGTATCGTCTCTACTCGGTCAACACGCCTATGCGCTACTACTACATGTGCATCAACAAAGGGTTGGATTACCTGGAGCTCTTTCCTAGCAAATTGCCTTGGCACCAATGGACTCTCCAAAATCTGCTTTGCCTGTTGCTTCTTTAAAACCTTCTTCGTTCTGCTCTGCACATAGGCTACTGCCTCCTCGTATGTGCACGGTCCATCTATCTCGACTTTATCCCGCACTTTTACATGCAAGCAGTCCACAAACTTGGTCATCTTCAAAAAAAATTGCATTCTCTACAACAGTTACCTTAACCAACTTGCTCCATAAGGCCTCGACTTCCCACAAAAATGCTCGGAAATCACCGTCAAGTCTTTGCTTTAGGATGTCCATCCTCTGCTTCACTTCACTCCACTGCATGTTGGCCACATATCGGCTTTGGAATGCCGCTTCCAATGTGTTCCAATCCTGTTTTTCTTCAGCCTGCAAGCCTGCGTACCATACCTTTGCTTTTCCACGAACCAGGAGTGGTAAAGCTTGGGTGACTCCCTCTTCTCTTGACAAGCCAGTGTCCAGCAAAAAAAGGCCGTAGTCTTGCAGCCAAACCTCAGCATCTTCAACACGTGTAAAAGTCGAAAAACCCGACCGCATATTGCTTAGCAGCACTTGCTATTTGACACAGGTATCACCGCAACATTGTCTTTGACTTCACCGAGAAGCTGTCAATAGCTCCTCAGTGGGGGCACCACTGATGGAAAGGGACAAGTAGGAAGAAACCTAGCACACTCCAAGCTTGCCTCTCTATAGCCCAGGGATTAACCCGTACCCCTAACCACACAGAATCACATACAAACGGGCACTATCTACCAATCTTCGTAGTACATACCACCTACGAACAATCACGGCTACACACAGTCGACCATAACCGCAACACTTATCGACAACTCACCATCCCACACTTGTACCCACCGATACAGACACTCATCCCAATTCTGTAAACACACTCACACAGGGAGGAAACACACGCCTCGACCACACATACAATTTGCCCACACAATCTCGCTCCCTCCCTCTTTGCGCGCCCTCGCACACAGACACACACAGACCCGGAGCCACCGCTACCACGGGTATACGGCAAAAGATGAGACTCAGATAAAATTGATGGCAAACTCGACAAAAAACACAATCCAACTATGTATCACATAAACACAATCAAACACAATGATGGCGAATTTGATATTTGCCAGTTTCATGCCAAGATGCTTCGTGCAGCTAATTGATCCTCTTCGCACTGGAGATCTCCTTCAAAGCTTTCTCAACGCAGTTCTACTGGCGGTACTTCTCTTCTACTCACGGCCGAACTCCCCCGCTCGTCATGCTTACCCCAACTTGTAGCTGCACAAATCTCGGCCCTTCTTTTCACCTTGGCCTTCTTTTCCGGCTACTGCATGTGACAGCCCGCCATGCTCACCTCCCTTCATGCTGTTCCAAATCTCCTACTCTCTGCGTGGCTTCTCTGTCTTATCCTCCTGCTCATGCCAAGGTGGCTGCCCCCTAAAGCTTCTGCAGCGTGCCCTTGGTCGCTTGCTGGCGAGCCTTGGCTGCGCCCCTGTTTGTGCTTTCCGGGCCTGGCTTAGAGAACCCTTTCTCTACCTCCTCGAGTGTGCCTCGCTACTTGCCAACCCCGCCTCCTCTCCCTCTGTCGAGCTTGTGGCCCTCAGCCCCTGCTTAGTATGGCCATCCTCGCCTCCCTTCTCTAGTTTCAGGCGAGCTGAGCTCCTTCAACATCCTTTTGCTCCGTAGGCCCTGTAACAGACTTGGACACTCCAAGTCAAGAATCAACCGCGACAGCACCAAATAACCACTTCAAAACAATTCACAGATCACAATAGATTTGCACTGGCCCGGCGGAGTTCCGTGCCTAGAGATATTGGCCCCAAAGACTGACGCCCCTTTCGGTATTTCTTTTTATATTAATCAATCATCAAAGTACAAGAGAGCGGTTAGGGTTTCACTCTCAGACTCTGCGTCCAGATGCTCTGAGAAGTGAGGCCCTCACCACTAATTTAAAGGTTACAAGGGATGCCCAAAAGCAGAGCCCCAAAAGCTTCAAATCAAAAGCAATTGCTCTCTCTCTCTCTCTCACAGAGAGTCAAAACATAAAAGCAAAAGCATTCTCTCTCTTTTTCTCATTTAAGTAGAGAAAAAGCGAAATTTGCGTCGCTCATCATTTTCCAATTTATTTTTTTTAATAATAATCTGCCTCTGCGATTTCCGAAAATTAGGGTTTCTGGCAAAAATTAGGGTTTGCAGGAATTTTAGGGTTTTTGGCAGAAATTAGGGTTTCTGTTGTCCACCACGTCATCACTTTGTGACATACCCCCCTCTTGAAAGCATTGTAATCGACTGCGATTACGCCTGCAAAACCAACAAAAGCCATAAACCGTCTTAGCAGACACTGACTGTTAGTACCTACGTACTAGGAACACACATCTAGCACATGTATAAAATCGACAGTCACATCACACGACATCACAGGACATCACCAGACATCACAGGACATCACATGACATTCAACATTCATTCGGATCTTAGACCATGATTTATCGGCAATGTAGCTAGCAATCACATCTAGGTCCAATCGGGACCTCATCGATGTCCGATTGACTAACCCCTATTGAAACCATGTCTATTCGAGATCAATCAGAACAAAATGCTGCAGTCATTTCGGCATCAGTTCCTGCACTCACAAGAAGTCAAGAACAAATCAGTATCATTATCAGGAATTCCATTTCATAAAGTCATCCAGCAGAATACTGTCAGCTCTCAGTATCCCTGAAGCTCAAAGAGACATCAATGACTTTAGTATCAAAATCGAGGCATCTGTTGACAAAGGAGCGGAGTAACTCCCCTCTTCTGCATCCTACTGCACCAGATCTTTGGCCAAGCTGAGTTTCTGGGTTCCGTTTGGAGTAGACTATGCTAAACCAAAACATCGAGGTAAAGTTTCACAATCCGAGGAGTATCTGCTAGGTCCTCCTCCTCCATCCACTTCGCATCAAATGCATGAAAGTTCTTGAACTTAACCAAGAACCGCCTTCAGACTTTACCTTTCTTCATATCATTATGTGCCAAAATCTGTTCAGGAACAAGGATCTCCTCATTTTCTTCCACTTTGGGTTGCTCATCATGCTCCCCATCATCAGGCACATCACCCTTAACAGGTTTCAAGAGACTCACATGCAATGCATTGTGAATCCTCCAAGTATCTGGCAGTTTCAATCGGAAGGAGACATCATTTATCTTGTCAGTAATCTGGAAAGGTCCGTAGTATCACATACTAAGATTTGGAAAAAGCCTCTCCTTTCCCTTTTTCTTTCTTAGACGTGCCTTCTCAAAAGTAAGAGCACCCAATCATCCTCCTTCAGTTTCAAGTCGCGACGATGGCGATCCGCTGCCTTTTTCTGTCGTTCTTGAGACTTCTGTAAAGTGTCGCGAACCTTGGCAAAAGTCGTATCCAAATCTCACGAATATTCATCCGCTTCAAATTTCTAATCTTTCGTGCTTAGGAAGGATGGAACCTTCGCAACAGTTTCAACAATCTCACATGGCGTCTTCCCCGTCGAAGAGTGTATCGTGCTATTGTAGGCAAATTCCACCAAAGATAGGTTCTTTTCCCATTGAGTCTTTTGATCCGAGATACAAGACTTCAATAAATCTAAAATCACTGAATTGGCAATCTGAAATTGCCCGTCAGTCTACAAGTGGAACGATGATGAGAACTGCAACTACGTGCCAATGTTCTCCCAAATTGCCTTCAAAAACCAACTCATAAATCTGGGGTCTCTGTCAGAGACAATCGTCTCAGGAGTGCCATGTAATCGGAAAATCATCGTGATCATTCTGTATTCTCGAGAGATTAAAAAAAATGAAATCCATTTCAATATTTTCCCAAGGGCAGGTGGGTATGGGTAAAGGCTGTAACAATCCCTGTGCCTTATGCCTGTCAAACTTGACCTTCTGGCATACCAAGCAACTGCGCACAAACTCTTCCACATCCTTCTTCAGTCTCCGCCAAAAGAAATCTCTCTCTACCCCTTTCATGGTGGTAGCAATGCCACGGTGACCCGTAAAAGGTGGACAGTGGCAATCAGTCATAACCTTTTCCCTCAACGGCTGTGTAACACACAACATAGTCTTTTTCATCAAGTAGCCTTCCCGAAGGGAGTATCCAGCTACTGTCTCCCCATCCCGTATCCGTGTGAAAATATCTGCAAAATCTGTATCTGTGGCACACTGATCGACCATATCCTCGAAGCTCCTATGATGTATCGCGGAAATAGCCAAAACCAACGGTTTCCGAGACAAATCATCTGCCACCACATTCTTCTGTCCCTGCACATGGACAATCTGGAAGTGGAACTGTGACAAGATGTTCACCCACCGCATCTGCTTTTTCGAAAGCTGCTTCTGTGACAAGAAGTAGCGCAAACTCTGATGGTCTGTAAAGACAGTAAAATCCGCTCCGAGTAGGTAATGCCGCCACTGAGTAAGAGCGTGGATAACCGCCAAAAGCTCTTTCCCATAGATCTGTGCTGTCATCTCCGGCCTAGAGAACAAACGGCTCTCGTAAGCTATGACATGGCCTTCTTGCATCAAGACCGCACCCAGACTACGACCACAAGCATCACAAAATACTTCAAATGACTTCTGCAAGTCCGACAAAGTCAAATCTGGTCCTGTAGTGAATTTCTCTTTCAATGTCCGAAAGGCAGTCACCTCTGTGGGTCCCCACGAAAGAGGTACTCCTTTCTGTGTCAAGGTATGCAAAGGGAAAGCAACCTCTGCAAACTTTCGTATGAACCGCCTGTAGTATGAACACAGTCCCAAGAAGCTTCTAACTTCATGGACATTCCTCAAATCGGGCCAATCACGGATAGTCTCTATCTTGGCCGGGTCCATTTGCACTCCTGCTGTGCTGCTAACACAATGTGTCCCAAAAAGTGTATCTCTGGTAGGAAAAATTCACTTTTCTTAGCATAAATCACTAATGTGTGATCTCGTAATGCCTGAAAGACTTGAAGCAGCTGTGTTCTGCCTCATTCTTGGAGAAAACAATGATGTCGTCAAAGAAAGTGCCAACAAATAGCCTGTACTCTCGAAAAATCCTATCCATCATCCGGTTAAATGTCGCAGGAGTATTGGTTAAGCCAAAAGGCATCACCAAAAACTCAAATAACCCAAAAGTCGTCCGAAAAGCTGTCTTGTAAACATCTCCTGGCGCTATCCTGATCTGATGATATCCACTCTTCAAGTCAATCCTGCTAAAGCACGAGGATCCCTGTAACCTGTCGAGTATATCATCGATCCTAGGAATCAGAAATCTGTTCTTGATGGTGATTTCATTGAGAGTGCTATAATCGATGCACATTCTCCAAGATCCGTCTTTCTTCAAAACCAACAACACTGGAGAGCAATACGGTGAAGTACTAGGCTGGACAAGACCCTTTTCCAAGAGGTCGTTCACTGAGTTCATAATCTTTTCATTCTGTACTCGGCTCACACGATAAGGTGGCCGATTCGGTGGCGTGCTTCCAGATATCAGATCAATGGTATGATCTTCAGGCCCTCTCAAAAGCAATCGGCATGAGCGTGGAGAAAAAAAATCTTGGCATTCTTTTCTTCAGGTCAAAACATATTCAACCTTTATCCATCGTTCAGTTCTCCCAAAAGAATGAGTAAGAAAACTGAAGTTCATCAAGTACAATCTCTAAGCCCTTCATTTATCAAAGTCGCTTTCTCGGCCCGGTAGTCAACCACGGCGTAGTTCTTGTGGTACCAAGGGATCCTGAGTAGAACTTCACTCACGTGTCCTGAACACCCCTGTCATTGCAAACGAAGTTTGTCAATGCTCGGTGTAATGGCAACATCCCATCCGGGTGCCAGTCGAACTACCTCCGCCTGTGGCGTCAGTCTGTCGGGCGTAGTTCCAAATCGAGCCACCAATTCCAAGTGAAAAGAAGTTGGCCTTGGCTCCTTCAAAAGAGCTTCCTGATCCTTCACTTTGCCCCGAAAGCGGCAAAGTTTGTACTTTCATTCATTAGATTCGGTGCAGGTCCCACGCCATGTGGTACCAGTTCTGCTTTTCTATCTGCCTTTTCTGCCACATTCCTCAGCTGCTCTCGAACTCTCAGACCTATCGTCGTCTTTATCATTCTGTTCTTTCTGTGCCTTATTAGGGCACTTTGCGGAGATATGTCCATGTTCCCCGCATCCAAAGCACTTCCCCTCTCTGATGAAGCGAGCTCTCTCCTCAGGAGTAAGCTTAGGTTGTGCATCCTTTTTCATTGGCTTGCTCTTTTTCTTTCTACTTTCATTCTCAAAAGTCTGTTCGGCTCGTTGTGTCATGGCCTTATCTGTGGGGTAGGTCAAACTGCCAGAGTGAATGGCAAAGCCCCGCTTCGCATGACTCATCAACTCCTGAATAGAAGCTGACTTCTATTCCAAGCAGTGATCTTGGATCTCTGTAGGTAGACCCAAGGTAAACCGCTCAATCTGTTCTCTGAACGAGATCTTCTTGAATAAAGAGACGGGTAGAAAAGAGCTCCAGAATCTTTCACAATAAGAATTCACTGTATCGCTCTTGGTCAGCCGGAGATGGTTCCAAGCAGCTCGTATATCTCGCTCAAACTCTTGAGTCAACCAAGAAGAAATAAAAAGCCTCTTGAATTTCAGCCATGTAACTGGCACAGTCTTGCTTAATAAAAGCGTGGACCACCAAGTACGAGCATTCCCCTTAAAGTAAGAGGCAGCTCTCCGAATCTTGGAGTGCTCTGAATAGCGTCCTCCCGCGAAAGCGATGTCAAACTGCTGTATAAAAGACAAAGCCTTCGAAGCATCTGAGTATCCTGAAAAGTATCAAACTTGATCGAGTGGCCACCTTCCTTAAACTCTCGGACTTTCTTGCTTTTATCTTCGAGAAAGTCATACTGGTTGGCTTTGTAAAAATTCTTCTTGTTCGCATAAAACTTTCTGTCATCGGAATCTGAGCTGTCTGTAGACGAGTCCTCAGTAGAACTGTCAGTCTCTGGGCGAGATTTAGCCTTCTTTGCCTTTCTCTTGCCCTTTCCAAAGCGTTGCTTCTTGCTTCGCTTTTTACCTTTTCTGTCTTCTTCGCTCGAATCCGAGGAGCTAGAAGAACTGTCAGAAGAAGAAGAAGAAGAACTGGGTAGGTCTTCAAACTTGACGCGCTTCTTCAATTTCTTTGCCTTGTCAAATGTCGACCGACGACCCAAATATCCCGGGAAGTCAGTGCCTTTCTTCTGCTTTTTGCCGTGGTTGTTGGCTTTCTTTTGCGTGTCAAAAAGCTGAGCAATCCGTGCATCAACCACGTTCTCCAGTTCCTTCTCCGTATATTTCTTGGAGGCAGAAGGTTTCTTGAGAGCGGGTTTCGGGAGTGGTGTTGTGGCTCTCTGCCACTCCATCTGTACCTCTTCCAAAGAGGTCTGGTTCATATATTTTTCCATCATCGGATCCTTGGCAAAATTGAGCATCATCTTTGTTGCATCGCTGATCAACTGGCAACGCTCTATCTCTCGCCGCTCCGCCTAAGTAGGCCAAGGCGGGCCATACTCTCTGCCTAAATCTTCATTGTGATCCCAGCCCGCATCTCCAGATGCAGAGGGAGTCGACTGATCATTGCCTAAAGCCATAGGTGCCGCAGAAAAAAAATTCGGGGATCGGATTTCCCGTAGAAGAGAAATCGGCCGTGCTCTGATACCACTGTAATAGACTTGGACACTCCAAGTCAAGAATCAACCGCGACAGCACCAAATAACCACTTCAAAACAATTCACAGATCACAATAGATTTGCACTGGCCCGACGGAGTTCCGTGCCTGGAGATATTGGCCCCAAAGATTGGCGCCCCTTTCGGTATTTCTTTTTATATTAATCAATCATCAAAGTACAAGAGAGCGGTTAGGGTTTCACTCTCAGACTCTGCGTCCAGATGCTGTGAGAAGTGAGGCCCTCACCACGAGGCCCTCACCACTAATTTAAAGGTTACAAGGGATGCCCAAAAGCAGAGCCCCAAAAGCTTCAAATCAAAAGCAATTGCTCTCTCTCTCTCACAGAGAGTCAAAACATGAAAGCAAAAGCATTCTCTCTCTCTTTCTCATTTAAGTAGAGAAAAAGCGAAATTTGCGTCGCTCATCATTTTCCAGAATTTTTTTATAAAAAAATAATAATCCGCGATTTCCGGAAATTAGGGTTTCTGGCAAAAATTAGGGTTTGCAAGAATTTTAGGGTTTCTGGCAGAAATAAATTATTTTTTTTTAATAATAATCCGCCTCTGCGATTTTCGGAAATTAGGGTTTGCAGGAATTTTAGGGTTTCTGCTGTCCACCACGTCATCACTTTGTGACAGGCCCGGCCAGCTTTCATGGCCAACTCTTTGGCGCTACAAGCTGCCAATGATTCTTCTGCTCTCGTTTCTGAGCGGCTCTATGCTGCTACATCTTGTGAGCTTGCTTCAGGAGCCCCCGGCCCCTCCTCTTTCTTGCTCCCTGGCCTTCTTTTCCGGCTACTGCATATGGCCTTGCTCTGTGGTGCCACGGCATCCCACCCACCCCTTCTTGGCTCCTCTCTTCACCTTGCTAATTTATGTTGCCATGCAACCAGACAGGTGGTGCCCCTTTCCCCTCCAGATGGCGCCCTCATCTGTGTCGTTAGCGCCACCTTTTTTTGGCATGGAACCGATTTGCATGTCACAAGTTAAGTTCAACTTATTTTTAAAAAATAACTCTTATTGGGTCCCCTTTCCCACGCCCATGCAATACCAACTTTGAGCTCGCCTTGAAAAACTCTTAACTTTAGTTCCTTTGACACCTTCAACTGTCGGATCCAAACTCCAGCGTCGATTTTTGATAATTAGTCCACTATATGGTCACATAGTAGGCTCCTCTGCAATAGCTCTCTATCATCAAAAAACACAAACAAACCCTGCCTTGGTTGATCTAGACCATCTATTTTAAAGCATTCGTCTTCAAACACCTAGAGAGCCTTGAACTCACCGAACATGAGCAAGCATTCTGCATACATACTGGTACTATTGGATGGAGATATACATCAACCTTTAGTATCCTTAAGAACTCCAACCAGCAAAGCTTCAAACCACATTTGACCTAGTAACAGTGAAATTTGGCATACACATCCTGGCAAGTGGAGTCTCCTCTTGACATCTCGATCAAAATTTTATATCATAAACCTCATAGCACCTGTATCTAGCACCCCTTGCCTCGTTCCCAACCTTGTGATATAAGCATTTGATCCTGTCACCTATAATAGCAAGAAACACTTGCAATTTCGACTAGAGAGAGATTCATCCCGGTGTACCTGTCTCCTAGCTACATCAAATACTTTCCCAATGTCCCTGTCACTTACCTGCAAAGTGCCATGCCTGGGCTTCTTGCACTGCCATAGGTCACCCATCTTCAACTGTACCATCATTTCCCACTCCCTGGTTGAGCATTGATGCTCAATCGTAGCATTATTTAGAAAATATATCATTGCATAAGAAGAAAGTGATAGATACTATGTACAAGAGCTAGATAAATAGCACTAGATAGATAGAGAGAGATTCACTGTCTGCCGTAGCACCCGCTTGGTCAAATGGAAAGCCATAGGCTCTCCCATGTAACATTTAATGGTCTAAAAACTTATGTGTAGCGAAAATTAGCATGAACATAGTGGGCATTTCATTAGAATAGATTCCTAATGAGAATTACAAGAGTGCTTGGGTGGAGAGAGCAACAAAAAGCATAACACCTAGTTAGATAGCATCAACAATACTTTCAAAAGAGAGAGAAATTAAGCTATTGACAACAGTTGAGGACTGGATTTGCATGGAGCCGGTCCCCCCTCCAAAAGGCTTTGTATTATGGTTTCTCCCATCAAGAGAGACATTGTACAATACAATACTTTGTGTTCCTTCAAGACTAGCTAGTGCAATGAAGATGAAAGCTTCATGCACTAAGCAAAACACTTAGTAAACACAACTTTAATTATCCCCGTTCTCAGACCCAAGACCTCACACACCTTCGAAGATGGTGAGAGCTAGCAGGGTATGAGAGTAGATTGAGAGGAAGAAGGAGTATCTTACGAGAAAGATGTACATCTCCTCACATAATCACTCATATTAGCATAGCTTTAGCTTAGTAATTAGCTTGGTAGAGGAGATGAGCATGCATTGAAGCTTGGCTCTTGGTTGGATTTGCATCCACAATCCAAGAGTGTGTCGATGTAGGCTTCTATCTCACAAGCTTGGAGTAGGTGATGAGCGCTCCATTAAAGCTTGGGAAGAGATAGTCTTCTCTTTCTTCACACATGAGATTGTGTGAGTGTGTGTGTGATGATGCCTTGCAAAAATCAGCCCCCTCTCTCTCTTGGGCGAGCCCTCTTGCTATTTGCTCTTGCAGGCTCCCCATTGGACCTCCCCAAGTCAAGCCAATGGCTATTAAGCAGCATAAGTGATAGCCTTCTGACATGTGTCCCCCTTTCCTCTTTTGTGAGAGCTTTAGTTAATTTAATAATTAAACTAAACTCTCATTGGACCCCTTTGTCTCCTGGCCAATAGGAATCAGGCAAGCCATTGGGCTTGTGAATGCTCATTGGACCCCTTGGGAGACTGTCCAATAGTCTTCTAGGAGACTTAATTCTCATTGGTTCTTTTATTAAGTGTTTTTAAATTAATTGAACTAGATTTACTCTAGCATAATTCTCATTGGTCCACCTCCAAGGCCATCCAATAGGAATTGGGCACACCTTGTGGGCATCTGGGTTAGGGAGCTGACATGTGTCTCTAATTCCCTTTGTGTAAAGGGAGCCTGTGTGTGTGTGTGACTTTCTCTCTCATCCCCTAGAAGAAGGGCTCGCCCCCTCCCATGTAGGGATATGCAAAGACTTTTTAGTTACACACAAAGTATCCAATTTCCCCTAGGATTGACCTTTGGACAAAACCTTTGAATTTTGGAACCTTAGCATTTTGGAAGTCTTAAGGGGCTGAACCTTAGGGTCTTTTTAGCCCATTGTTGCACATGACTCTTTTGCAGATGCCCCCCCCCCTTTGGATCCCTATTTTCCCTCCTTTGGATCCCTACTGTGGCCGGTCTGCTAGCTTAACCAATATTCTAGCTTTTTCTCCCCTTCCCCACATTAAATGATCAGTTTAATATGAGAAAATCATTTAGGAGAATTAGATATTGATTATTATGACATCCCAACCATAGTGTAAACTCCACCTGAATAAAAAATATGGAATTGATCATCACCATCCGTTTGTAAAGCACATACAAACCATCCCTGCTTTGTACTTGGCATAGCCTGGTCTTGCTTCAACTTGTATCCATAAACTTGCTTTGTACACTGGATAAGAATGTACTATACCAATGTCTGTAGCAGCGGCATCATATGAAACCAACTCTCCATCGGCTAGAGAGCTCGCCATAGCATGATTGTCTTCAAACAAGATAACTTGTAGCAATCGGCATAGAGGCGCTTGCATAGCAAGCTTCAACAACATGTCCGTCAACAACATGGCATCCTTCTTCGGTAACCGATCCTCCAAAGCAAACATTGGCATACCTTCACCTGTAGTCCCTTCAAACAACACTGGAAAAGGCGGAAAGCCTTGCATACCTTGTATTCTCACCATAGCTTTAGCAACCATAACCTGCGATTCTTCATCTATGTCGACCACTGGGTCATCGAACCCCTAGTCTGCTTCATCGAAGCACTCTTCTTCAATCAACATGGCCTTACCATCACAAGGCAAGAGAGATGGTTGCCCAACCCCCTGGTCCACACAAAATGTCTCTTCACCTACAATCTGTTGCTCTTTGACCTCCCTATCCACATGCATAACATCATATGTCTCATACCTTGAGAAAGCAGACTCCGTTTCCCATGTGATGTCCGTATCCAAGGCCCTGTTATAGCTCGAATACACCTGGGCTTTCTCCACAAAACTCACCGACTTTGACACTTCAGCTATCTTCTCTACTGCTTGCTTTTCGGAAGTCACTTGGTCAAGCACATCAGGCAATACTCAATAGAATCCTCTCTGCAGCTATTGAGGCCTCATAGGCCCACACGGTATCATCTCTACTCTGTCATCACGCCTATCCGCTGCTACCACATGTGCATCAACAAAGGGTCGGAGTACCTGAAGCTCTTCCCTAGCAATTGGCTTTGGCACCAATGGACTCGCCAAAACCTGATTTGCCTGTTGATTCTTTAAAACCTTCTTCATCCTGCTCTGCGCATAGGCCACTGCCTCCTCGTACATGCACGATCTATCTCGACTTTATCCCGCACTTTTACATGCAAGCAGTCCACAAACTTGGTCATCTTCAAAAAATCTTCATTCTCTACAGCAGTTACCTTAACCAACTTGCTCCATATGGCCTCGACTCCCACACAATTGCTTGGAAATCACCGTCAAGTCTTTGGTTTAGGCTGTCCATCCTCTGCTTCACTTCACTCCACTACGTGTTGGCCACATATCATCTTTGGAATGCCGCTTCCAATGTGCTCCAATCCTATTTTTGTTCAGCCTGCAAGCCCTCTAGCTCGTACCATACCTTTGCTTTGCCATGAACCAGGAGCGGGAAAGCTTGGGCCACTCCCTCTTCTCCTGAAAAGCCGCTGTCCAGCAAAAAAAGGGCGTAGTCTTGCAGCCAAACCTCAGCATCTTCAACACCTGTAAAAGTCCAAAAACCCGACCACATCTTGCTTAGCAGCACTTGCTATTTGACACTGATATCAACGCAACAACGTCTTCGACTTCACCAAGAAGCAATTAGTAGCTCCTCAGTGGGGGCACCACTGATGGAAAGGGAGAATTAGGAAGAAACCTAGCACACTCCAAGCTTGCCTCTCTATAGCCCAGGGATTACCCGCACCCCTAACCACACAGAATCACATACAAACGGACACTATCTGCCAATCTTTATAGTACAGACCACCTTTGAGCAATCACGGCTACACACAGTCGACCATAACTGCAAATACTTATCGACGACTCACCATCCCACACTTGTACCACCGATGCATACACTCAACCCAATTATGTAAACACAGTCACACAGGGAGGTGACACACGCCTCGCCCACACATACAATTTGCCCGCACAATCTCTTTCCCTCCCTCTTCGCACACACACGCAGAGACCCGGAGCCACCGCTACCACGGGTATACGGCAAAAGGCAAAAGATGAGACGCAGATGAAATTGATGGCAACCTCGACAGAAAACACAATCCAAATATGTATCACATAAACACAATCAAACACAATGATGGCGAATTCGATATTTGCCGGCTTCATACCAAGATTCTTCGTGCAACTAATTGATCATCTTCGCACTGGAGATCTCCTTCAAAGCTTTCTCAACGCAGTTCTACTGGCGGTACTTCTCTTCTACTCACAGTCGAACTCCCCCGCTCGTCATGCTTACCCCAACTTGTAGCTGCACAGATCTCGTTCTTTCTCTTCACCTTGGCCGTCTTTTCCGGCTACTACATGCGACACCCTGCCATGCTCGCCTCCCTTCGAGCTGTTCCAAAGCTCCTCCTCTTTGAGTGGCTTCTCGGACTTATCCTCCTGCTCATGCCAAGATGGCTGCCCCTTAAAGCTTCTGCAGCGTGCCCTTGGTTGCTTGCTGGCGAGCCCTGGCTGCGCCCCTGTTTGTGTTTTCCGGGCCTGGCTTAGAGAACCCTTTCTCTACCTCCTTGAGTGTGCCTCACTACTGGCCAACCACGCCTCCCCTCTCTGTGTCGAGCTTGCGGCCCTCAGCCCCTGCTTAGTATGGCCACCCTCGCCTCCCTTCTGTGGTTCCAGGCGAGCAGAGCGCCTTTAGCGTCCTTTTGCTCTGTAGTCCCGGCCAGCTTTCATGGCCAGCTCTTTGGCGCTACAGGATGCCAATGTTCTTCTGCTCTCGCTTCTGAGCGGCTCCATGCTGCTGCATCTTGTGAGCTTGCTTCGGGAGTCCCCGGCCCCTCCTCTTTCTTGCTCCCCGGCCTTCTTTTCTGGCTACTGCATATGGCCTTGCTCTGTGGTGCCACGGCAGCCCACCCACCCCTTCTTCGCTCCTCTCTTCATCTTCCTAATTTGTGCTGCCATGCAACCAGACATGTGGTGCCCCTTTCCCCTCCAGTCAGATGGTGCCCTCATCTGTGTCGTTAGCACCACCTTTTTTTGGCACGGAACCGATTTTCATATCTCAGGTTAAGCTCTGCTTATTTTTAGGAAAAAACTCTTATTGGGTCCCCTTTCCCACGCCCATGCAATACCAACTTTGAGCTCGCCTTGAAAAACTCTTAACTTTACTTCCTTTCACACCTTCAACTATCGGATCCAAACTCCAACGTCGATCTTTGATAATTAGTCCACTATATGGTCACATAGTAGTCTCCTCTGCAATAGCTCTTGATCATCGAAGAACACAAAAAAACCTTGCCTTGGTTGATCTAGACCATCTATTTTGAAGCCACGATCGCCAATCATAATGCCCGATCAAGAGTTAATAGGCATTAGTCTTCAAACACCTAGACAGCCTTGAACTCACCGAACATGAGCAAGCATTCTGCATACATACTGGTACTATTGGATGGAGATATACATCAATCTTTAGTATCCTTAAGAACTCCAGTCAGAAAAGCTTCAAACCACATTTGACCTGGTAAAAGTGACATTTGACATACACATCCTGGCAAGTAGAGTCTCCTGTTGACATTCGATCAAAATTTTATATCATAAACCTCATAGTAGCTGTTTCCAGCACCCCTTGCCTCGTTACCAACCTTGTGATATAAGCAGTTGATCATGTCACCTGTAATAGCAAGAAACACTTGCAATTTCGACTGGAGAGTGTTTCATCTCGGTGTACCTGTCTCCTAACTGCATCAAATACTTGCCCAATGTCCCTGTCACTTGCCTGCAAAGTGAGATGCCTGGGCTTCTTGCACTTCCATAGGTCGACCATCTTCAGCTATACCAACGTCACTACCTTGAAATAGAGGGAGCTTTAGCTTTATAGCCCCAACCACCACTTTCATCATTATTTCGCTTGTTAGGACATCAGCTTCATGGTTTTGAGCCCTTGGGATGTGGTGTAATTGAACTTCTTCAAACTTACCCAACAAGGTTTTTACACAGCTTAAGTGAGTCCTCAAGCTAGGATTCTTGCATGTCCATACACCATTCACTTGCCTTACCAAAAGTAGAGCATCCCCAAATACATTAAGGTGCTTTATCCCTTGCGAGACGCACCATTGTAAACCCTTGGTTAGTGCTGCATACTCAGCTTCATTGTTAGAATGTGATTCTAACAAATAGCTAAGCAAAAATACCTTGATACATTTGTCATCAAAGACCACTATGCCTACAGCTGCTTTGTCAGATGCTCGTTTGTAGGCTCCATCAAAGTAGAGAGAGTGTGCTCTTTCTACTACCTGTGGCTCTGGAAGTGGTTGAAGTCCTTCCCCTTTAGATTGATTCACCTTCTTCTCAAAGTTTTGGTAGGTCATAAGTCCCCCCAAGCTTGCCCTTGTCGTGCTTTCCACCTGTACTGTGTAGTCAAATTCTTGCAGAGGAACTAGCCATTTAGTAATCCTAGCAGAAACATCCATGTGTTGTACAACATAGGAAAACATCTCATCCATGGTTAAAATTACAAATTGCCTAGGCAGCAAATATGACCTGAACTTTGTAGTTGCAAATCTAAGGGCTAGGACTAGGTGTTCCACATGGGTGAAACCTTTCTCTGCTCTGCTGTCATCATTCAACTAGAGAAATAAATTGGCCTCATGAAAGATGTTGTTGTATCCTTCTGGAGTAGCACAACCCCCTTACAAATGGTGGTCTTGATGGTTACAAACCTTGCTCTTGGCACTAGGGATGCATGATGGAATGCGAGCGCTATATGGTGCAGGCAAAGGTGGAGTTAGCGGGAAGGTAAGTTGAGGGAAAACATCAAGATGATGCAGCCATCGACGACGTCAATCACCAACATTGAGGGCGGCCCAAGGTAGCATGGTGTCTATGCATTTAATCCAAGTGTGCTCATGTTGCCTTGCGGGAGAGTAGTGACTATCTTATGTGCATGGAGTGGTCGTGACTAGTAACTCAACCATTGTGTGGTGGAGAATGGAAAAAATAGTGATGTTGCCAATGCTAAAATGCCCAAGCTTGCAACTCAACATGATGTCATGAGCTCTCTAGCTTAGGGTGCATTATGTGCTTAGTGGTGCTTACAATGTAGAGTGCATGGAGCTAGTGTGTTCCTCCTTCACTTGTGCCTACTTTGTGCTTAGCGGAGGCCTCTTTATATAGGCTTGAGAGGTGGGGAGAGCTTTTTTACAATCCACTAGCCATTGGCTAGGTTATTGGGGAAGAGTGGGGTTCGGGGTATTTACAAGGGTTTTGTCGATGGTTCGTACGGTCGGTGTGAGGTTTAAAGCTGCCAGAATTGGTATTTGTTGCGGGAAGTCAAGATGCTATGTGTCGCTCCCTCTCGGTGCCATCTGGGGCGTGCCTTCGGCGCCACTTCTTCTTTTGGTGTTGGCGGCGTGCGAGCTGACCGTCTTTGTTCTTTTTGGCATCGATGTTGATTATTTCTTTTTTTTAAATTTCTTCCGGTGTGTGCGTATATGCATGCACGTGTAATGTGTTTATATATGTGTGTGTGCGTAGACGTGTGTGCTTGTGGATGTATGTAATTGTGTGTGCCAGAGTGTTTTTATGAAAACCGCTGTGAGTTTGCGTACTATTTGTATGGGTGTGTAAACTCGAGTGCGTAAATGAGTGCCAAATGTGTGTGTGTGTGTGTGTGTGTATGGCTTGAGCTGTGTGTGACGTGTGGAGCGGGTGTGTGTGCGTGTGAATGAGTGTGCATGGGAACGAGAGAGAGGGGGGAAGAAGGTAATTATATATATATATATATTTATATATGTGTGTGTGTGTGTGTGTGTGTGTGTGTGTGTGTGTGTGTGTTTTATTGTGAACTGGCAATGGCGACACACAGCGAGAGAGAACGAGAGTGAGAGGGAGGGAAACGCGGGCGCGGGCCGGAGAGGGGAGGGGTGAAGAGTGTGTGAATGTGTGTGTGTAGTGAGTGTGTGTGTGTGTGAGGGTCTCGTTTACTACTGTGCCTTCGGGCTGCTTGACATAGAGAGTGAGCGGGAGAGAAATCGAGAGAGGGAGTGGTGACACAGCACGAGAGGGAGACAGGGCGGGGTGAGGTGGCGAGGGAGGAAGAAGGTGAGGGAGTGGGGTGTGTGGGTGTGGATAAGAGAGAGAGGGGGCGAGAGGACTGTTTCTGCGTGCCTTCGGGCTACTACCGGAAGAGGGAGAGAGAGCGAGAGAGATCTCGGTGGGCCAACTCGTTGCCGACATAGAGCGAGGGAAGGGGGGGTAAGGTCAATAGGATGGGAAGGGGGTGAGGACAAACAGCGGGCCAGGGAGAGATTGAAGGGGTGAGGGGTGTGTGGGTGAGAGTGTAAGGGTGTGTGTGTGTGGTTGTAGGGGAAGCGAGTGTTTCTTGCACCCGCATGGGCTGTCTCGACACAGAGGGCGAGAGAGAGAGAGGGAGTTGTAGATGGTCGAGAGGGGAGAGAGGAGAAGAGGGAGGGTCAACTGAGGTGGGGTAGGTGTGTAGGGAATTATTAGAGAGAGAGAGAGAGAGAGAGAGAGAGAGAGAGAGAGAGAGAGAGAGAGAGAGAGAGAGAGAGAGAGAGAGAGAGTGAGGGAAAGAGAAAGAAAGAGGGAAAAAAAGAGAGAGAGAGAGAGTGGGGTCAAGGGGAGTGAGGTAGGATAGAGGGGGGTGGTTGTGGAAAATAGTGGAAGAGAACAGAACAACGGCTCTCCATGGAAGAAATTAATTCTTTTATGCGCCCTTCCGGGTTTTGGCGGCAGTGATAATAAGGAAAAAAAAAATTTGTGGTTTTCTTTACCTCCGGCTCCTCGAATGGTGATTCATGCGGTTCTCGATTTCGAAAATCGAGAACTTTAAACTCTCAAGCCGAGCTAGAGGGCGGTGCGGCTAACCCGGTGTCAGTGGCATGACAAATGCATCGGCGGCTTCTGGAGGACAAGTCTTCACAAGATTGATCATATTCTGGATCATCATCATCCTGAATGCCTCCACATGAACATTCAAATAATCTGCCAGGCTCCTTGCCTGCAAATGAATTCCCTAGCTTTTATATGTAATTCAAAGAAATCGTGTGTGCAAGAATTACAAAAGCAAAACATTGCACTTACACTTCTACGCTCCTCATCATAAATACGTTCCAGAAGAAGCTCCACATTTGCAAGAACTCTCCATCCACAAGAATGCTCCTCGTCTTGTTTTGGGACCTTGCAACTCAAAATCAACATATCTTCCCAAACACTATCTTGGGTCAATGCTTCCCATGCAGCGACAAGTTTCTGAACAGACCTGCAAGACATAGCATATGGTGACCACACGTTGCATTAAAAGTGCAGAATCAAGAAATAAGTAACTACGTACCTGCAGAGATTCCCATGAAAACCATGCACAGAATTTGCAAGGTAGCAACGCTTGCGCTCAATGTTTAGTCCAACAATGCTCCAATGTGAACTGATTGCACAAAACAAGGAATTAGTTTGCTATCATAGAATACAAAATATTTAAAAATAGCGAGATAAAAAACACTTACTTTTTATTGTAAGCTAAAAGTAAAACTTTTGCCGTGTCCATGTTGACTCGTTGAAATGAATCAACAACTTCTATCAGGGAGGTGGTCTCCGAGGTAAGCACGGCTACCTCGGATTGTTGAGTCCATGAAAGGTTGGAAACCAACATGCTACAAATTGAGAAAATTAATTGATGAGGATCTCTAGTAAGCCAGAATCAAATAAATACCTTTGCAAAAATAATATAACATACCAGAGATTGAAATTTATAATCTAGTCCGTAAGGTCCCTCTCACTATTTTGAAAAATAGTTATCTCATGAGGGCCAAAACAAAAAAAGAAATTATGACCCCAGACCAAAAGTGCTACTTCCAAAGTTGGGCCAAGAAAACCTAGGGTCTCAATGTTAGCTTGGTCAAGTGTTGCTAACATCTCCCGTTATTTGACTCAGTTAAATAAAGGTCCAACAGTAGTGGGGTATACAGAAATAGAAACGTTATATAAGCACCAAGGACATCATCATCATTACTAAATGTGGAATATGCATGTGGCGGTGGCCACACTTACTTGAGTTGCTCATCTTCATTGGGAAGGGTGCATCACCGCATGGAAAACACGTGGCATACTGCATGTCAACTATGTGGTTGTTGCGGCACAACGCAATATGGGATGGGCATTGATCAACCAAACCCCCTCCTTGCGTTGTGTCACGATAAGGAAAAATGTAGCAGCACAACGCGAGAAGGGGGAGTGTACCACAACCAGAACTCCTTATCGCGTTGTGGCGCGATACTCTTGATGGTGTGCAACAATGCGATAAACAATGTCGCATCACAACGTGATAGGCACCACCCATATCATGGATGCGCCTCCCTATCGCATTAGGGAACGACATTTGAATGTCGCATCACAACGCGATATGGACTATCCATATCATGGATGCACCTCCCTATCGCGTTGTTGCGCGACATTTGGCTGTCGCGTCACAACGTGATAGGGACCACCCATATCGTGAAGAGAGCTCCCTATCACGTTGTGGCGCGATATTTTTTGTCGATGCAGAGTGCGAGCATATCAACGGCTGTGTAACATGAACCTCCCACTTGCATTATGGTGCGACACTCTTTGATAAAAACTCTTTCTTCATAATCAGTAACCAAAAAAAGAAACAAAGAGGTAGAGACAAAGGAACAAGATATTTGGACATTTGCATTATCATCAAGGACTCCATTACACAAGACTAAGATGTGATAGATGCACTATCTTGTTTTTCCATTACAATTATTCTTCTTCCTCCTTTATCGTTGGTGGTTTATTTTCCTCGATCTTTGTAGTGCTAGTCTCCCCAGCCTTTGCCTTCTGATGTTCTTTGTTTTTCTTCTTCAGCTCCTTTCAAAGAGCTTTTGCCTTAGCTATCCTTTTCTCGACCTCCTTCATTTCTGCCATCATCTTTTGGTAAAGCTTCACCTTTCCTCTCTTCTTGTCCTCCATACACCCGCGTTGTGTACATGTGAGCGAGTTCTGGAGTGCACAGTCAAGGTGCTTTATATAGCTACGGTACTCACCCAATTGGGACACGTGTCATAGGGATGGTTGAGCTTGCCTCGGTCTTTGTGCTGCCCGTTTCTAATGCAATCATAAAGGTGGATGTAATGACCTGGTCGAGTTCCTGAGGTGTCTATATATAGAGGGCCCATCAATCCCCCCTTTGTACTCCCTAGTGTTAGCCGATGCCTTCCTACCTTTACCCTAACCAACAACCTAAGTTTTCTTACCTCTCTCCACAAATGGATCCCTTTCATATCGAGATAGAGGAGGAGTTTCCTTGCTCTAATGAGGCACCCAAAAACAAGCTGTACCATTTTCTCTATAGAATTGGGTTTCAGTAGTAGCGGGAGCAGGAATGAAAGCCTGTTTTCCACCTTGCCTTCTCATTGCAAGAGTTTTTGGCTTCTGCATCACATTTCCTTGCAAAGTTTCGTCAGACATACAAGCAACAAACGATCAGTGGTACATTTGAGTTTGAAGGTTGTCTATATGTTCATAGAAGGATATCAGTTCTGATCGTTCAAAGAAAGATATTTTCTACAGGAGCTGCCTCAAGTTGCCATTGCAGTCTCTTAGGAATGACATCAGATGTCCCATATATAATCAAAAGTGTTGAGTTACAGAATACTATACTGGATTTATACTCTTTTTGAATGTTAATATGGACGATCATTGGGACACAGCAGCAGAGGAGTCCGAGAGCAGTCACCATTCAGTCATTGGTGACGAGTTGGTGCAAGCACCAAGTGGTGCTTTGTGTGTCTTAGAAGGTCTTCAGTTGCCAGAGGGATCTTTTCTCCCTACCATCCCCATCGATGATCATCATTATGTAATGCTTAATGAAATCATGGAACTGTTTGACTTGAGAGAGGACTACTACCTTGCTATAGTTGCTCAAAATCTACAAGAGAATGACAATATAATTGACCATGCCATTGACAAGTATTCTGTCATGGATGCTTATGTAATAGCGGGTGAGTTTATCGAACCAACAGAGGCACTAGCAATAGTATACAAGGATGCAGCCGCATGTGCCGTGACGCTTCCAATTGAGTCAAGGTTTAGGGCAGTATGGAATGCTACATTACTCGAAGAAGATAAAAAATCAGAAGCTATACTACTGTGTAAATATTTTTTTGCCTCCCCGTATGAGAGTTTCATGTGTATATACCAACACTTGGCTTTTATTTCTTGTAGCTCATAGTCTATGATGATATGTTCATTCCTTGTCCCCGTGGACGAGATATAGGCCCACTTGGAAAAGAATTCCTCCCTTGGTCAGTATTTGGAGAATTTGAACGCACCAAACTTCCTCTGTTTCCATTCTAGCTTCTGCAAGGATAAGGCCGAATCTCTCTTTTTGTATTGAAGACACTCTCAAGATATGTAGGAGGCGTGGCCATCAGATGGAACACACACGAGGTGATGCTGCTAGACAAGCAAGCAGCAGTCTCAATTTTTGGTGTAGGGCTTGGCATGTATGGCCTACGCAAACACTACTTTCTATCACATGTTGCGTATGGTCTAGCTTGTGGAATCACAGACCCACGCTAGTTTCACAATATGGAAAACATGACTACTGAAACAAAAGCAGCCAATCATTCAACTTAGAGAAGAGGCCGTGTAGGTTGAGGCATCTTAGGAGATCAAATTGCTCGGCCTCAACGTGATTGCGATGGATGCTGAGGACGAAACGCGTCATTCAAAGAGACCAAGGCACGAGGAAGAGGATCCTTCAGATAAGGACAAGAGGCCAGAATATTTTGTATCATTTTTTATGACTAGAAATAAATAGAATGTATTTGTTTTATGCATCGAATTTAGATTGATGATTATGTGACAGTGTCTTGCAATGTACTTTTCTTGTTGCAACCATCATTCACATTATAAAAATTTGAAATGATAAGAGTATCAATGTCTTGCCGCATTTTTTATTTTGTTGCAACCATCATTTACAATATGAAATGCTGAAATTACATTGATTCTTTTAGATACATGAAGTTTGGTGTTTGGATCTTGCTATGGCTGAGAGTTATGACATAACTTGCAACGGTGTTGTCCAAATCCTTCCCACGCACTATTTTTGTAGCCGCCAATCCGCATGTTTTCTACTCGCAAACGATAACTCCCATATATCCTTTCTTTGCTATTTCACCGCATGGCCAATTTGATTGTTTGACTTGTTCCTTGTAATGTGACCTGTGCATTAGTTTCCGATACATCCATTGGTGTAGCTTCTCTAAGCTATTTTCTTTTTCCACACCACCTCCATGTTGAGTGTGACTGAAATAACCAGTACGAGATTGGTAGTGGGTTTTTTCCATCATCCTATGTAGACCAAACATCCAAGCTGCCATATTGCCTTGAAAACCAAGGCATGTGATTACAGATAATATGATGCACACAAAGCATGCATACATTATAAGGATGAGTATTTGCAATTCAAAATATTATCATGTCATCAAACCAATGACGATGCCATGTAGTGAGTAATATGTTGATTTGTCCATGCACTTATGAATGTCTTGTGGAAGGTCTCCACAGCTTCTTCATTAGGAAATTTCGGAGGTCATTTGGAGGGCCTTCTAAGAAAATGTATTTTTTGCACTCTCTCTCTAGAAAAAATGGCAAATAAAAGAGCTGGGTCTTTCATAGCTAGTAAAACTTCAAAAAGTGTACTTTAAGTAGATTCCTTACTCTTCTGAACATTCGTTCATAGTGATTGAGGGATAATCCTCTTTTCAGTTGCATTGAATGAACAACGTCAATATGGAGGGAATGAGGCTAACATGGAGGGACGAATCCGCAGCCGCTATTCACTTTCCATTAAACCTGCACATTTGGCTAATGGCGCACTCCTCAAATGGCACAAATGTTACCCAGAAACGAGCCAAATATCACCTTCACATTGATTTGGACAATGAGTACCAACCATTGATTAAGCGCAGTAAAACAAACACACATATACCTCCCGCTTCCATAGACACGCTCAGAGCTCAAGGAGCTAAACACATAGATATCTGGACGAGAGGCTCTCTCTACCCTAAGAATCCAATAACTAATGCGTCTCCACCGTTTGTCAATCCTACAAGCTTATTGACCTTTGCTGGTGATGGAGAAAAGGGCCTTCTGGGTTATTGTAAATCACTTACAAGAGAAGCTGAAACTTACAAGAGCATTCTCCAAGCTCAACAATGTGAGATTGTTCGCCTTTCACATTTACATTCTACAGATCAGGTTACCATTTTGCAACATAAAACAGAGGTACAAGAACTGAAAGGAAAGGTGCGAAGTTGTCAAATGAAGGACACCATCTTGGGTGGTCGTATCCGAAAGAAGAAATTGCGCAATCTTGAAACATTGCAGGTTGTATCAGGAGGTCTCAAGAAAAGAATCCGAGCATTAAGGTGATGCTTCTTGGTTGGCTACATTGTCTTAGTTAAGTAATCTTTTTGTTTTTTCTTGTTATGCATTGTTTTCATGTGCTTAAATAGTGTTAGTGAAGCAAATTTTCTGTTATTTACTTATGCATTGTCTTCATGTAGAGATTCAATCTATCCTGACAAGGAAAACATTGACCCCAAAGCCAATATAGGAAAGAGATTGAAGCCACTTATAAGTAGAAGCCTGGCACCAGATATAGTACATGACAAGAAGTTTAAGGTTCTACAAAGAAATGTAGTGGACCGCTTTATTTCAGAGAACTCAGTGCCTGCAAAAGAGATACAAGGCACACTTGATTCACTTGGTGTAAGCAAAAGAGGATATTCGGCTATCCAAAAGTCTGTCTCATCCATCTTTGTTAGGAAGGGTATAAAATCCAAACTTCTACCGTCAGCCTCAAGTGTTTGGAAAGAGAGGCTTCAGCTTAACGAGGCACAGGGAGACTATCTTGGACAGCCCTTTCATATTAAAGCAACTTACAGTGGCCATGGAGCGAACATGGCATACGATGAGTTCAACAATATTCTTATGGACCTGCGGATACTACAGAATAGAATGGTGGAGTTTTACAACATCTCATTTGAAGAGTCACGTGGGCTATTACATTTTGTGTTAAAACTGGATGAGTGTGAGCTTGTTAAAGAGAAAAAGCTAGAGCGTGTTACTATTACTTTAATGAATAGAGCCCTCTCAAAGTGTCCCAGTGATGATCCTTTATATTTTAGTGTTCAATCAGAATCTAACATATGGTGGCTTGGTGCGTTTGAGGTAAGCGATATTCTCAAGTAAGCTCAAATGTTCAGATCTACTTAAGTCTCATTTATTTTGTGTTGCAGGTAAAGAAAGAAGATCATGAGATTCTATATTGGGTGTTCCATCGAACTAATATTCCGGAGGTGATTGATCGACAGACTAACCAGGGAGAGGTACTACGTCTAGATGGAAGGGGAGACTTTCAAGTTCAGTGGCATCTTGCAGGTGACCTTAAAACATTAAAGTGCATGTATAATTGTGGAATGGGTGCAATGGCAAAGTCACCGTGTTTGTTTTGCATGGAGCCTACAAAGGTCATGGACCCAAAGTGGTGGAGAAAAGTTCCAACACGTCACATTGAGGATCCTGCTTTTCGACCCGTTTTGAAAATACCACTTGTGAATGTCCACATTTGTACAATGCATGCCCTTTGTAGAATTGTGGAGAAATTGGTCTACTTATACATCGGGTTTGCTTGGAAGATTAAGAACTCCGCAGAACGACAAGTAGCCCTGCAGTGCTTAGAAATGGTACTGTCGGATATGGGGCTTCATGGTGGCAATGTGAAAATCCAGCGGGATGAAAAGAGATCAACTGCTGAGAAGGATGTCCCATGCAAACCATCCATCGGTGGGGTGAAGGCACAGAGGTTTTTATCTAAGCCCCAAGGTACAAGAGATCCAAAGCTAACAAAACATGGAAAAATATATAACACATCTTATGTTAGCAAGGTAGAGTATCAGAGCTGGAAAAAGCTACATATTGCAGTCAAAGACCACGAACCAACTACTCGTAACGCGAAGGCTGAGGTTTGGCGATCAATAGACATCCTATTTTTGATGTGCGACAAAGATGACTGGTCACAAGGTGATATGAACAAGTTCAAGGAAAATCTCAACCTTCTGAAAAAATCATTCAAGACAGCATGGACAGACACCCAAATTACTCACTACATGGTATTATAATGTATTTCTTTCTCTCTTATGTGCAAATATGTGACTGTAAAACATTCTAACTAATCTGTTTTCATATGCAGCACATCATCTTCAATCATTTTCCATATTTTATACAGAAGTATGGGAACCTGGCAATATGGAATACCCAAGGGATGGAAAAGTCTCATTACATGGCGAGAAATGCTTATTTCAGGCACACACGACAGGGTGGCTCTCGAATCAAGGCTAACAGTTTGAGAGAACTATTTGAATGGTTCTATCGTAGAATCATTCATCGAATGCAGGCTAAAGAAGTCTTGGCAAATTCAGCAACAGCACAAGCCATCAAACATTTACAACAACAAAAAGCTAAAAGATCAATGGCATACAACAACTCCGGAGCTCGTGAAAGTCAACGAAGGTGGAGAGAGACAATGGTGTATGTGAATCACAAGTGGAGAAAGATACTCTGAGTGGATGACATTGTACAAAATTTATGTAATACATGATCTTATACAATTGCTACTTGAAGTGTATCAAGATTTTGCAGGTTCAATTTTGTTTTTTGGCACGTCACCCTTGTAACGAATCATGAGATGTTTGCCATACTCTAAAAGTTCATCTGGGTTTTGTCTACCAAGAGCTAGTGCCATTGCTGTGTAGGTGTAGTAATACGTTGCCCGACCACCTGTATAGCCTGGGCAGTAACCAAAACAATCTCTAGCAAACACTTTGTCCACAAGAATGACTTTATCTGCACTTTTGGGCAGCACCGGTCCACCCAAGAAGCGTGATAGTGTCTTGAATGTGTAAGTTGCTATTGAACCCTCTTGTGACATGGAATTGTGAAACACTACTATCGGCGACTCGCAAAGCTTTGAAAGGTACTGTGCTAGGGCCGCATCCCTTCCTCGATACTCTCTTGTCCGGCACCGAAGGAAGTCATCCTTGTCAGCAATCCAAGACTGCACATACAATGTCAGAAATGACACAAAGAGAGAGAGAGAGAGAGAGAGAGAGAGAGAGAGAGAGAGAGAGAGAGAGAGAGAGAGTTACCATGAAGCTCTCATCCTACAGAAAGAGGTTTTCTTGCCACAGGTCTACAGATGTAGTTGACCCCTGACCTGAATGGTTAAACCAATCCTCCACTTCTTTGTTACTTTTCGATGGTCTTAGGCTTTGTCTTATTGCTTGGAAGGTGGCTTCATCAGGTAGTGTCTCCTTGTATTTTTCAGCTTTCTCAAAGCATCTTTGAAGGCATTCCATTGGATTGCTGGATGTTTCCATTGCCTCATCATCACTACTATCCTCTGAAACAAATCCACTCCTCTCCTCTTGGACTCTGGAAATAATAGCCAGGGAGAAATCCTCCCTTAAATAAAACACACTTTGCACATCATGTAACAAGATATAGGTCCTGTCTCCAATCCTGAAGTCAGGCACAGCAGGCAACATCATCTGAGCATGCTTCTCAGTGAAGTTACTGACATCCAATGGAAGTTTGATTTCTGTGGTTTTCACAGAGAGCATCTTACTTCTTTGTACTTCAATTGCCTCAACCTCAAGGTCGATTGTGTCTTCAACCTCCTCGACTTCTTGCATATGAGTTGTCTCCTCGCATTCCTCATCTGGTGCTGCATCCTGCTCCTCTAACACCTCATCAGGATTCTGCATGAGGAATCCAAACAGGCTGTTCAGGTAAATCATAAAGCCAAAGGCTTCCTGAATGAGTTTGCATTCTTTTTTATGCAAAGGGCAGGCTGAATGTCGACAAGAGGGTGGTAATTCCCTATACTTCTTCACTCCCTATCCCTTTCCACCACAGTCATTTAAATGCACAAGAGTCATAGTAGGCAGAACAACCCTTCCTACCTGCACCATCACTTCAAACTTATCTCTGTAGGACTGCAAGAAATTACTGTGCTGAGCTAACAGGTCTTCAATGTCAAACTTTGGATTAAACATAGAATGAACTAGATCATACTTGTCCCCAGCACCACAAGATGCTGCAAAATCAAACAGCCTCTCATCAGTTGCAGCTGGGTCTTCCAGAGAAGACACATCCTCTTTGTCTTTACATTTAGTTGCACAGGGACTTCCTTCTAGCACATCTGTATCATCTGAGAAGTCTATATTCCTCTTTCTTGTATTTCTCTTCAGAAGTACTGTAGAGGGCACCACACCCTTGTAGGGTGAGGGATCCTCTTGCCCTGGTGACCTCTCTGATTGATCTTCACCAATTGACTTTTCTTCAGATATGTCCTGACAAAAGTCAACAGTTCTTTTGGCAGATACATTAAGCAACTGAGCCTGCAAGGGTTGAAATCCTGGCACAAGCTCTGGATCAAGTTTCAACCTCTTCTGCCTACTAGACCTTAATCCTATTCATCAGGAAACATGACAAGTCAAAACCATCAGGAAACATGACAACTCTGCCAAAACCAAACCATCATGATCTCTCTCTCTCTCTCTCTCTCTCTCTCTCTCTCTCTCTCTCTCTCTCTCTCTCTCTCTCTCTCTCTCTCTCTCTCTCTCTCTCTCTCTCTCTCTCTCTCTCTCTCTCTCTCTCTCTCTCCTGATATCACTACAAGAGGCTCTTCACATTAGCGACGCTCACACAGCGACGCTCAAAAAAAAAAATTCCCGGCGTCGCTATGAGCGTTGCTATGAGCGTCGCTATGAGCGTCGCAAATTTACAAAGAAATTTGCGACGCTCATAGCGACGCTTATAGCGACGCTCATAGCAACGCTCATAGCGACGCCAGCTGGGGTAAAAAAAATAACCGAGCGCGCCCAAAAACTCAGATCTCAGATCTGAGTTTTTCAGCGCCCTCAAGCAAAGAGCAGGTAACGCTCTCCCTCACTCTCTCTCTCACTCTCTCTCTCTCTCTCTCTCTCTCTCTCTCTCTTTTTCTTTTACACACACACACACACACACACACGAGGAGAGGAAGGAGAGCCAGGTATGCTCCTTCCCTCTCCTCATTCTCATGTTCCCTTCCCCTCTTTCTCTCTCCCTCGCTCTCTCTCTCACACACACACATACACACACACACATAGTGTTTTTGAGAGAGAGAGAGAGAGAGAGAGAGAGAGAGAGCGAGAGAGAGTGCAAAAACGCACACACATACGTAAACAAAGAATGCACACACACATTGGGAGAGAAAAAGAGAGAGAGAGCATGCATAAACAAAAAACGCACGCATTGAGAGAGGAAAAGAGAGAGAGAACATGCATAAACAAAAAACGCACACATTGAGAGAGGAAAAGAGAAAGAAAACATGCATACGATCCAAAAAAACGCACACACATTGAGAGAGAAAGAAAGAGAAACTAAGGGAGCGTCGTAGGAAACTAATTAAAATTAAAAGACCTAAAGATCTAGCCGACGAGGAGTTGAACTGAAGACCTATTATTCAAGAGAGAAATGGCATAATCAATCTATCATACTTGGCATGGGTGATAGAAAGGTTATACCATTTATCTCTTTTTATTGGCACACACATCCACACACGCGCACACACACAGGAAGAAGAGAGTTATAACGTCGTAGGAAACTATCTTAAAAGACGTTAAAGATTAGGTTATATGTAGACTTACATTAAATTAGATTTAGGTTTATTTTTAACTAGATTTGCGTTTATTTAAGCTAGATTTAGATTTACGTTATATTAGATTAGATGCGGGTCTCCATAGACTGCGATGCCTGCATGAAGCGGGTGAAGAAAGCCCTCAATGGAATATAGGGTATTGCTGCCTTCACTCATGGTGGGCTCCGTCGATCCAAAAGTACTGGTGAAATGTCTTCAGAAGATAGGGAAGAAGGTGGATCTTCAGGGCGGCAAGAGTCACTACATCCCCGACACAATGACCACCTAGACAACCTCTAGTCATTAGACTTACGTTAAATTAGATTTAGCTTTATTTTTAGTTAGATTTACGCTTATTTACGTTAGATCGAGTCCACGCAAGAATTACTTACGGTTTAGGGTTTAGAGTTAGACGAACAGTGAAGAGATCTACTGTGAAAAGATGTTAAGATGAAGTGAAGTGCTACATCTAGAGAAGAGGCAAAGGGATTTTGTCCACTACATGCAGTATCATGTAGACGTGGGTGTCTAGATTTCTTGTACCCACAAATATAGGTATTGACCAATAAAGACGAGATTATAACCCGGTGGTTCTGATCTCCGTGCACCTCTAGACCGAGGTGTGCGGGGATTGGACATGACTAGAGAATGTGAGGTAAAGAGAGAGAGAGAGAGAGAGAGAGAGAGAGAGAGAGAGAGAGAGAGAGAGAGAGAGAGAGAGAGAGAGATAAGACGAAGAATGCCAATAGAATATTAAATTTGTTGTCTAGGTTATAAGTTTTTTATCCTCATTATGAGTAGCGACGAGGATGTGGGACCGTCCAACCGAAACACCTATCTCTCAACGAGGGTCTTATGTCCTTGTAATCAATGCAAGCATGCTGTGCGACGGACAAGACGTGTTTCTTTGCAGCACGTTCGCGAATTTGGCGAGTTCGATCCATCTATTATAGATCGAGTTGTTGCCAATTATAACTCGTCGGACTCTGACGCTGGCCAACAAGCAGCAATCTTGCAACCCAATAGACGTATTCGCAAGCGCTTTGGTCAAGCAGCATATGTGAGGCCACAAGATGTAGCCTCTGACAGCTCGGGGGATGATCATGCAGAGCACATTCCCAACGAGACAATGTTTGAGCCCGAGATTGATGAAATGATCGAGACGATCATGGATTCAGAAAGGCTTATCTATGATGATATGAAAAGTGAAGCCGATACATCATTGTATAATGGAGCACGTATGTCTAGATTGAAAGCACTCCTGGTTCTTCTCAACATGCAGGCAAAGTTTGGATGGAGTGACACTAGCGTCACAGCGCTTTTCAGGTGATCTATTACAATTAGTTTACTTTAATAGAACTCTAAATGTATAATGATCTGATAGATTTTTACACGACTGTATCATATTTTTATGTTGTGTAGATTGCTGAAAGAGCACATTCTACCAGCTGACAATGTGATGCCAGATTCCCGAGATGAAGCAAGAAAGATTTTGCGAAACTTGGGGATGGATTACAATTCTATCCACGCTTGTCCTAATGACTGCATTCTTTTCAGAGGGGAATACACAGACATGGAGAAGTGTCCGAAATGTGATTCCGAAAGATATCGAGTAGATCTCCACGGGACAAAAATTCCACAAAAGGTTTTGCGACATTTTCCTTTGCTTCCTCGCATCAAGCATTTCTTCGAATGTAAGTCCATGGCCGCCCTAGCATCATGGCATGAGGAGAATAAATCTTCGGATGGTGTGCTACGAATTCCTGCAGATTGCGCAGCCTGGAAACATATAGATGGAACATGGTCGGATTTTGCCAGGGAAGCTCGAAATTTGCGCTTAGGCCTGGCTATGGATGGCGTAAATCCATTTGGTCAAAGATCAACATCTTACAGTGTATGGCCCGTTGTCATCGTCAACTACAACATTCCCCCGTGGTTGACTACGAAGAAGGGGCACCTATGGCTAAGCTTGATTGTGCCAGGGCGATATAAAGTGGGGAATATGGATGTGTATCTTCGTCCACTATTGGAAGAGCTACAACAATTGTGGATTGGCATAGAGGTGGTGGATATGAGCCGACACACAGGACGACGGAATTCTTTGATCAGAGGTATTCTAATGTGGACCATGCATGACTATCCCGGGCTAACAGAATGCTCAGGTGATCTATTGACACTCCTCTCTCAGACACTGTAAATCTTGTTTTTCCCCATAGTTGATCTATTATCATGTGTATACATGCAGGGCTTCAAACAAGCGGATACAGAGCATGTGTCACATGTGGACCTAGACTGAATGCACGTAGGGCACCCTCACTGAAGAAGCAAATCTACGAAGGTCATCAAGCGTATCTTCCGGAGAATCATGTGTTACGCGACGGCTTTTTGGGAAGAGAGCCACCAAGGATGTCTGCACAAGCATGGTTAGAGCAGAAGGAGATGTGCGATGACGGATTGCCTCCAGGGATGAAGAGACTATCTCTATGGTACGAGTTACCATACTGGCCCCGACTCGTGATCAATCACTTGCTCGATCCAATGCACATATTCAAGAATGTGGGTAATCTACTATGGGACCATTTGACCGGCAAGAAAGATACTTTGGGAGCCAGAGTTGACCTTAGAAATGTGGATCGTATGGAGCAATATTGGCCGCAAACAGCGTCTGATGGATCGATAAAACTTCCTAAAGCACCATGGATTTTCACAGGAGCCCAAGAACGCAAAGTAAAAGAGGCCATTCGATCTTTGCGGACCCCCACTGGCGTAATGCACTCGCTCCGAACGTGTTTTACTAAAGAAGGAAAGCTTACCGGTTTGAAGTCACACGATTGGCATAAAATGTGTCAGGTACGTTCATAGTGGACTTTAATATCATTGCATAAAATGTGGACTTTAATATCATTGCTGCACATACTTTACAGTTTATTTTACCGGTTGCCATTGAGGGATGTTTGTCTCTCGACATCCGTAACACAATCTACAAACTTGCAAAGCTGGTGCAATGGATCTCACAAAAGGAGATCGACGTAGACTCCATACCATTCGCCAAACTAAATGCTGCGGAGCTTGTGTGCATGTTTGAGAAACATTTTCCTACTACAATGCTAACCATTCAGGTGCATCTTCTTATTCACATAGTTGATGAGGTGGAAATAGCTGGCACAGTTCATTCCAGATGGATGTTCTTCTTAGAGCGTTTCATGAAAACGCTTAAGGGATATGTGCGTCAAAAGGCACGTCCGGAGGGTAGCATGGCAGAAGGTTGGTTGGTATCAGAGTCCCTAGTGTACATTGGAGAGTGGCTAGACGGATTTGATAAATCCCGGGACACGCTATGGCGAACCATAGATGATGAGCGCATATCTGGGATTGTCATGTGCAATCTCGGTGTTGAGAAGAAGATGACGGAAGATCTAGAGGCTAAAATCAACCGATTTTGCATGCTTCACAATCCAGTGATGCAAAAGTGGATTTCACAATATGAGGATGCAAAGCAAGAGCGACAAAGGGCACGAATCGAGTGGAGACGGGGAAGACGACCACCGATGCACTATCCAGCGGTTCTGGAGAGCCTACCAACCTTCATGAGCTTAAGATGGTTGCACAACCAATTGAAAAGCGCACAACAATGCGGTGACGAAGTGACTGAAGAAGAGTGGGAGTACTCTCGGGGTTGCGCGACCAAGGTAAGTTTGCAATGTACGACTAGCAAGTGACTTTATTTATAAACGTTTGAACGGCCACTCATAATCTTTGTTCGTTGTAGTATAAGTCATACACAGCAGCATGGTGTAAAGGTCGACATTTTAGGGTGGAACGAACCGACAAAAAGCGTTTTACTCAAGATTGTGGAATCATGGCAAAATTTGAACAGTCTAGTCGACGACGTTCCTCTGATGCAGATCCCGTGGTGGCGGAACTCTTACTTCGGCACGTTGCAAGAGATTTTGAGGATCGATTACAGAGGATTTTTTGTCGACTTGTTCGACGTGCAATGGTTCAAGATAATCATGGAGGGTCGAAACGCTACTGTGCGTAGAGGAGAGTCTGGTTTTCTTGAGGTGGATTCTACTAAGAAATGGACTGACCTAAGAGACACTTTCGTACTACCCGAGCATTGTGAACAAGTAAGTATATAAATAGTTAACATCCCCCTTTTACAAGTTATGTGCTTGAAAGCTCTCATGTAAGTTATGTGGCTCTGGCAGGTAGTATTTCATCCTACAAAGTCTACATCAAACTGGTGGTACGTCATAGAGGTAGCCCCTCGTAGTGCAAGGACGTATGAAGGCTACCATGTGCCAATCACAACGACATCAATGGAGGAGATCAGAGAAGATGCTCAATCAGAAGCCGCTGCGGTGGTGCCAGACGAGCATCAAGATG